>NC_084537.1:20333191-21533191 GCF_024500275.1 Phycodurus eques | reverse complement strand
TCAGTATCAGTGTTTATCATTGGGTTCCCCCAGAAAAAAATACTTTTACTTGTCTGTACCTATCATAAAATAATCCATTTATTTACACAGTACGTCATTATGTATTATGTCTGTTTGTTTTGTCCACTCCCTGGCTCTCTTCTGCCCGTCCATTAATTATTATATTTATTATTATTATTACTATTTTTTTAATATTAAGGCCACTACTGCTACTAGTATTACAATTACTGCAGTACATATATTTTTTTCTTGACCCTCTCGGGCCACTTTGCATTTTTAACATTTTCCATTTCCAAAATGGCATCATTGTATAAATGTGAATCCAAAATGACATTATTATTTTTTTTAAATCAATAAGTAAAGAAAAGAAAGAAGGTCCCCTGATTCAGAAAACAAATAGCGCTATACCTCAGAGCTGCCGGCGCGATGTACAGTGACTCTTCTGTTCTCTGTTTTCTATATATATAATCTCAATCACTAATGCGACAATGTTAAGGACGAAATTCAGGCATGTGCAGAAGGTGGGTGTCTTTCTACAATTGAGCAGTGGTCCAATTTTCAATTGTTTGGCCTTGGCAGAGGTTTGAGCTCACTTTTTCTCCCAAGAGGGCTATGGTCATTCTTAAAAGTTTGATGAAAAGATGTTTTTCTTTCTGTAATATCAGAATACACATTTTTACAGAGTAAACTGAGCATGCCCGCCGTGCACTATGAAGGCACGTCGTGTTTCTCACACCACGTACCGCGATGACTCTACTTTAAAGCGCAGACAAGCCGCTGCACGCTCACATGCAATCACATGCAATGTGTCTCACACATGTCATAACACTTCACTTGAACATGTGCTCAGACCTTTAGGTTAAATGGCCTCAGTGAAGCTGGATTGAGTTGCACTGAAATGTTGCTAATGCCCTTTTAACTCGCTCATTGACTGTTTAGGTAAAGTGAAGCAGGAATTTGTGTACATCTGCAAGCTTGTTGAGTTGTTTTCTATATGTTGTTGCTTAGCATTGGTTGATTTGGTTGACATCACAGGCGCTTCACTCCCAAACAAACAACAGCGACCTCGCGAGGTCCCCGCAAAAAATAAAAAAATAAAAAAAAGTGGGACTTTTCCGGACTCCTGGGGAAGTGCTGCACGCAGCGCGGCCGACGCCTGAAACAGCAGAAGCGGCGCAGACGCAGCGTCAGCCTCCAAAAAAAACCAAAGCCGCAAATTATGTCTGGAACATGGAAAAGATCATGTGGCCCCCGCAACCGGCCCGAGCAGGGGCGGCGAGAGGGAGCCACTTTAGCGGTACGGGGTTGGGATTGGACGGATACGATTCACATTCCTTCTCCAAGGATGTGATATCAAGACAAGGTCAGAGCGAGGCTAATGCACGAGACGCTCGAGCAGAGGGAGGAACGGAAGGCCTGGTGGCGCTAAACTGAAACGGACGAAATTCCTTTCGTTTATTTCGATTGGGCAGCCGTTGGGCTGTTATTGTGAATAATTGGCAAATAGTCATAGGCCACTTACATTTCGCCTGCATACGCCTGTTTATTTCCATTGTGTAAGGCGGCAGTGATCATGAATTGGTGAAAAGAGTCGTTGCAGTCATTGTATGACACGTACATTGCGCAACTATTGACTGACTGCACTATTTGTAGTCGTTCAGTTTCATTCTATTGTGCAGGGCGGCTGTTAGCATGAATAACTACCAAGAGGACCGATCGCATTAATTCAGCGAAACAGTAAAACACGGCGCATGCTTGTACCCACGCATGGAATATTTTTGTATTTGTGCGCTAATTTTAGTCATTCTGATTATTTCTATTGCTCTCGGTGGCAGTTGTCAAGAAAAACCGCCGAGAGGAGCCATCACATTAATCAGATGACACATGCAGTATATTGAAGGTGCATGTGTGCGTGCATGTCTGGGCATGCTGAGGACTTTTTGGATGGTGGATTATTTCAAGTATTTCTATTTACAGTATTTCCATTGTGCATCTATTGGGCTGTTATCTTAAATAACTGGTGAGAGGTTTAGTCGCATAATCAAATGCTCCCAGAGCACTTGTGGTTCAAAACCTTTTCTGAACTAGAATGGGAGGTAGAACCTTTAGTTATCAGGCTCCCGTCCTGCCGAACTATCTTCCTGATGCAGACCTGGGAAGACAACGTCTCTCTGTTACAGCGTGTACTTATACTTTCGCTTCTAGTCAGGGATGACTCAGGCTAGTCCTGGCTCATCTCTTAGTCCTGCTGTTTTACGTCGAGACTGCCACGGGATCTCCTTTAATACGTTGACTTACGCCGGGGGGCCCAGAGGCTGCCTGAAGCTGAAAGAACCTCTCAATTCTTGACCATTTTGAAGCCTGATTTCGCATACTTGTTGATTATTATCATTTTTAAAAATTCATTCAAACATGGCAGGCTTGTTAACAACACTCTTCTCCGCGGTGTGTCACATTTTCAAACATTTATTTGGTCACTTTACTGCACCTTTATAATTAAGTTTTAACTCGGCAAAATTACATTAACTGGAATTATGACTTGTTAAACTGTCTATGTATCTCAAACTGAAGTTACGGAACGCTACAATTCAGTTGCAGATATCCGTAATTCACAAGCGGATGTCTGCAACCGAATCTGTAATGGCAAATCCGCATACACGTGGCGGGTTGTCATGAAAATCCGATGATCGCATGACATATTACTGCCTCTCTGAACTAATCTGTTCCAAACTTCCATGGAGCGTCTCTCTATTTTAGAAGACGAACTCTCCTGGCTTTGACTGATGATGTGAGTCAAGATAGCTGAGGTTGCGGCTCGGTGATCATTGTTTTTCAACTGATCTTCAAACCTCTGTCTGTACTGCAGGAACCCGAATAGCAAGAATTTCAAATCCCATCCAGTACGAGTGATGACTGAGCTGGATGAGGTCGACGGTCACATGCGTTTGTGTTTCAAGCTTCCTACCGCCACAATTTGCGGAGTCAGGGATTGCTTGCTGAACGCCAAGCATGAAACCAAAGTTACAATCATGCATCACTTTTTATTTCTACACAGAGCAAAAGTTGAAATATTAATGGGGATGTTTTTTTTGGGAAGCTTAGACCCTCTTGAGGAAATACCTCAAAGTCTACCAACATCCGACGGGCAGCACATTCCGTCTGTAGACCTCAAAGCCCGGAGGTGCCTCGTTGTAATTGCTCAGGAATAAAATCTGAACTACTGAAAGAGACTCGACTTTACGGCACCTTTTGCTCCTGCTCGGGAAGGAAATCAAATGCGGCGGTTCTTGGATGGATCTCTGATACTGGCGTCAGAAAATCCATTTTGCTAGCGCCAGGGGACAAACAGGAGACACAAATTGAAGCAACGGTGATGATGGCGCAGTGGCTCCTGATGTGGAGAATAGGATCTCCATTGTTGGATGTGCGTACTTTATAATTTTGGTGCACCAGCCTGGACAACATCCATGTTGAATGAGCGTCAGCTATAACAATACTGTCCAGAGTTTTTTTTTTTCCAAAAGTACGCACATTGTTTAAAGACAGACAGTTCTCTCAGCTAGGCTTATTTAGCCTCGTCTTTTTAAAAGCCAATGTCATGGAGCACTGAGTGGAAATGTAGACAGCTACATTAGCTTCCCGTGCTTGCTAGCTAGCCGCTGGTGGGTTAGCGGCCATGCCATTTGTGATTGAAAGCTAGGTGGGTATACGTATATGTGTTTTGTTTTTGTTTTACTTTTCCGAAAGGACGACCAAGAGAAGAGAATGAGAGCAGCTTTTCGTAAACAAAGGACACATAAGTGGTAACGCCCATGGCTGAAGATGACTACTTTATTACGATACGTCACTCGTGATCCAAAGGTTGAGCGGTATATGTGTGCTATGTTTTAAACATTTCTAAACTGAATTTCATTTTCAATTTGTCATCTGGCTGTGAGGGTGTAAAACAAAGAGGTAGAAGTTTATAGGGTGTCATTAGTATGGAGACCCTCCTGACACACTGGTGAGATTAGCGTCCATTACCGAAGACATTGCCGCTACCACCTACAACAGTTATGACAGCTCTCAATTCAAAACATAGGAGCCCGTGAGGACCCCACGCTTTTAACCCACATTGGCGGCAGGGAGGAGGATGGGGGCCGAGTTTAAGAAGGGTGTGGGAATCAATTATCCCACTCGAGAGACATGCAGGCCGGTGGGTATTGCACCGGGATTAGTGTCCATTCTTGTCATGTACTAACAAACCCTCCCGCTGATCTCCTCAGAAGAGTCAGGTATTAAGAAGCCTCCTCACAGGGAGCCCAAAGGCCTCAAATCCCTATGTGGGAGTGAGTGACAAGCTAATAATGTTGGAGGGGGAAAAGGGGGTGGAAATGCATTCCTGCGCCTTCAAGTGCTCACCTGTGTGAAATCTCCAAAGAGCTCAAAGTGAAATCATGCAAATCAAAAAAGCACAAATTTGACTTTACACCACCATCTTTTTTTTTATTTAAAAAAAATGTTTTTTACTTTAGCATCTTGTTCCCGATAGCAACGTACCCATGAATGTATGGGTCTGAGACATTTTGTAATATATAAATAGTGGGGCAACTGCTTAGGAAGTTTATTCCTTCCAGGAAATTGCAGATTGCAAATGTTCTCTTTCAACATTACTTGAAAGTACATTTACATTTAATTTAAAACATCCCAACCTAAATCCAAGTTTAGCAAAAGCAGCTATAGTTCTATGTACCAGGATACATACGAATAATAATAAGGCACCAATCTCGCCGATAATCAAATAATACTAACTTTGCTTAAATATTATTTAAAATTTCCCAATATATATACAATTTGTGCAGCAACATTTTGTCATGCCTTGAAGGCCAGCCACTTGTTGCTAGGCAGATTTGTAGGGCATTATTACTAAGACGCCAACCACTTGGAAAGGGGACATTTACATATTACTAATTTCTCTTATGTTTAAATGAATTTATGATTCAGTTATTTGCATTTAAAAAATCCATATGTGAATAAAATGTGCAGCAACATTCTGTCACACCTCGAAGACCAGACACTTGATGCTTGGCAGAATTCTAATGGCACAATAGTGAGGCGCCAAGCACGAAGGAAGGCCACATTTACATATTACTAATTTATCCATCCATTTTCTGAGCCGCTTCTCCTCACTAGGGTCGCGGGCGTGCTGGAGCCTATCCCAGCTGTCATCGGGCAGGAGGCGGGGTACACCCTGAACTGGTTGCCAGCCAATCGCAGGGCACATAGAAACAAACAACCATTCGCACTCACAGTCATGCCTACGGGCAATTCAGAGTCTCCAATTAATGCATGTTTTTGGGATGTGGGAGGAAACCGAAGTGCCCGGAGAAAACCCACGCAGGCACGGGGAGAACATGCAAACTCCACACAGGCGGGGCCGGGGATTGAACCCGGGTCCTCAAAACTGTGAGGCTGACGCTCTAACCAGTCGTCCACCATGCCGCCGTACTAATTTATCTATTCGTAAATTGAATTCCAAAAATTCCAACTCTAATACAACCTTTGCTAGCCAGTTGATGCAACAGTGTAAATCAAACAAATTGAAACTCCAAGGCAACCACCTGTTGCTAGGCAAAATTTGTGGAAGCAATTTATTGATCATGCTCTGAACCAAAAAACAGGAGTTCAGAACATTGTTCTTCCAAATTATTTAAAAAATAATAAGAATGAGGTGGGGGGCTGGGCTGCCCCACACCACAGATAAGGGACAGAGAAAGTTGGCATTTGTATTTCTATACATTATAAAAAGAATTGAAAAATTACTCTGCATTCCAAAAAAAGAAAAACCTATTCAAGGATCAAAATGTGTTTCTTTACGACCCGACTCGATCCCATAACCTGGCAGGTTGAGCGCGGCACAGGTGTGCGGCTGGCGCGCTCCCAAGTTGGCAAACAACCTACTCCGTGTTTACGTGCCACCACTCAAGGTGTGTGTGCGCGTTCACACAAAAGATGTCAGGCGGTAGCTGAGCCAATGAAAGCTGTTTACACAGGCCGTGAAGGAGCCTTGTCTCCCGCATAAAGCTGGCAAACGGAAATGTTATCTATGAATCAGCGCCCGTGGCAAAAACAAATTGTGCAATTACGCATTCTTTAATGGCTGCTCCCTCGACTGACCATGTCAATGTGACAGCTGAAACACGCATCGTATTAATTACTCATCAGCTTTTATAATAATGGAGGGCTTTGCAAACACTCTTCCGTTCCTTTCGGGACACCGTCTCGTGTGGAAGGGAGCCAAAACCTGAACACAAAAAATAAAATAAATAAAGATGGGAAAAAAACCCAGAAATAAAAATAAAGTAAAAATTAATGTTAAACATAAACTAATAAAAAAGCTACATTGAATAATAAAAATATGACACAATAAAAACATGAAAATTAAATAATTAAAAATAAATGAACAAATATATATATATATATATAAAATTGTTGAACCCCTATGGTATGCCACTGATGCTAAAACCGCCGTGACATACAGTGAACCCCTGTTGATTGCGGCAATAGGTGAAAATCTGCCATACAAGGAAACCATGTGAAAAAAACATCAACAAAAAAACAGGGATTACAGGCATTAAATGTATAGAAAATATTATATGAATTGTCCTGTCTGTGTTAGCTACATGCTTGGTGGGGTGCCGGGTGACGTCGGCAAGTCTGTGTGTAAGTGTCTGGATGTACAACAGCAATGCGAGGGCATTACATTAGTAAGTTTACTGTGAAACTTTATATAAACACCTAAAAATATCCAATATAACAGGGGTGTGAATTATGTACTGCAATATCGCAGATCTGGATTGTAAAAATAAAATAAAACAAAAAGAGAAGAACTTCATATAGCAGGATTTGAAAATAATCAAATTATATAAGACATCACACTTATACTAACAAGTGTTTTCTTTATTACCTATAACAAAGTTTTTTTTATTTTTTTCTTCAAATGTTACAGCCTTTAACAGCTCAGCATATCTTGACCTACACTGGATTGCTTTTAACATGTTTAATAAACAAAAGGTGAAGAATATCAAGTTCAATTTTGCGGAAATGCGTTTGGACACCGGCACTTTTAAAACTCATGCTACTTGCTGTAGTGAGAGTTGCACAATTCATGGCTCAGCAGTTTCACACGTCATTCTGCTAATCCTCAAATTGAAAGCGGTACCAAAAGGGCTAAATATTTTTCATGAGCGGGCCTGCCAGCAAGTTCAGGTTACTTACAGGGATGATTGATAGCTCGCCAGTGCATCTCAATGGATGTCAATGTGACAAGCGATTACCGGGTTTCGTCTCTAAGCTCTTGTGAAATGGCTCGCGGTCGTGTGTGTAGTTGCCGACAAATTTGTGAACTGCGCGTGAACCCGCCTGACTCGCATGGGTGCGGGCTTCTCAGGGAGAGCTGGGGTCTCGTTGAGTCAAGAACGGGACTGATACTTAACCTGGCTGCCAATCTTTAACCCAAAATGGACTCAACGCGGAGCCCCGTCTGTCTTTTTCAATTGTGACATCGACTCGGCTGTGTTAGACTAGTTTGACATGAATCTCAGCCACATGTACTGTACGTTTAGTACACCAATGCAGGAACCAGTCTACAATGCTTCAAGGGAACACATTATGGTAAACTGACTTTTTAAGTGCTTGTGTACAAGTAGTTGGTTCTCTGGCGTAACGGATAAAGTAAATCTTTTGCTTTCTGCCTATTTCTGAAAACGGGTCTGTGAGCGAGACGTTCGGCATTTCGCCGTATTGTTACTGAACAATGGGGCTAATTTACATAAGCGATGCCCCTGCTATAACGTCTAAGACAAAAGGTAAGCGGAGCTGCATTGACTTTTGTTGGATGAAGAGATTAACGCAAACTTCAGATGAGCAAAACATACTAGATTACAAGTTTCGGCACGGTTTGTATCTGCGTTTGGTGATGTGTTAACCAACAACACAGCTTTGCCTTAGGACAATCCGTTTAGCGTAATGCTAACAAGCAATGTAAAAAGCCACAGGCGGGCGAACAAATAGCATCGATGTCATGGTGTTATAGCCTTCAACAGATATTTGAACAGAAACGGTGGAGCAAAACATGTAGGCGGGGCGATATAACAATACTCACGGGTATATAATTATTTGTCCTTTGCAAGAAATTACTAATGTCACAGAATCTTTCTGTGTCAGTCATGAACACTTCTTTGTGTGTCTTTGTGTTTGTATTATATTGCTCTTAGGTGGCCAAGGCACACACACCAGAAGGAATGTCCATTAAATTGAAGCAAAACGTGGTAAAAACTTGTTAATTCCTTACATTACACAATTTAGTTATGCCATTACTGTATGTTTTATGAAGTACAATATTTCAGTGTTATTTTTTTTGGGGAGGGGGAGGGGGGGGGGGGAGGCTGGAACAGATTCATTGGCATTTTCATTCATTTCTGTGGGGAAAGATGATTTTGAGAAATGAGTGTTTTGAATTACAAATTTAAGTTTTATCTCAAGACACCACTGCATTTCGTAGTGCGGTGTAAAAATGTCTACCGTCAGACATATTTGAAAGTTAGTTGAAGCACTTTGTAATTGTTATTGTATTCCTTGGAATTCTTTGGACTTTATTGAAAACTGGTTGTACTACCGAATACAGTATCTAGGTCATTCGGTATTTGTCCGTTGGATATTTGCATTTTATTTTATTGTTATTTAACTGTTTTCAATGTATTGTGTTTTTGATATGAAATATGTATTTGAATAATAAATGGATAATAGAGAAATTCATCATTCATTACATGGAATTTCAAGGAAAAACACTAAATCGGGATATACAGTAGTAGCACAAAAATATATTTTATGTTCTTTTCTTAGAACAAGTGCACCCAACAGTATAGTACTGTATAAAAACATATTAATAACATTTGCCCTCCACATAACAAACATAGAAAACACGACTGTTTCGAAGCTATTGTCCTTCCTTGTTCTTCTTCTTCTGCGGAATTTATTGGCAGTTGGCAAACCAGCTTAATAGTGCGTTACCGTCATAAATTGATGTTGTCCTTTCAACCGCAAGGACACCAATATGAATTGACGGTGGCCGGATGTTGTGAAGTTTTAGTTAGCTGAGTTAGCGGTGAGCATCGCAAGCACACTCGTCTCCCATATGGTTGCTTGTATCTCAAGACAAGAAATCGGCCGAGCAACGGCTCGTATCTAGAAAAACGTGCAAGTCAAGGCACTCGCATCTCAAGGCACCACTGTATATCGTTGACGGGATATAAAATTACCTAAATCGGGATATAACATTGTGTCCACATTGCACAGCACTAATTTAGATGTAAAAAAACACACGGTATTGTGTTTATTTGTAATCCAAATTAGGCCTGTCAAAAACATTGACTAACTTAAAGCACATTAGCTTCACCCCACTTATGGTAACCTTTAAGGGACAAAAGACAATATACCTGTATATTAAAACAACAACAACTGCTGTTTGTTTTTCATTGCGTTATTCTTAGACACTACAACATGATACATTTTGATAGTGACATCTCCCCCTCTACCTCCCTCCCTCCCTCCCTCTCTCTCTCTCTCTCTCTCTCTCTCTCTCTTGCTGGTGGCAGGATGGGAGGAGCACTTCATGTGCTCTATGTATAAGAAGAGTGGCGCGTCCAGCTCGGGGCTTCACACAGCTACTCAGGAGAAACGAAATGATCTGCCCTGGAGCCGCAGCAAAATGCTGGATGGACACCTACTCCTGGGATGGTTATCGTTCACACTGGTAGTCCTTGTCTTCAACTTGCCGCCACCCAGCGCAGCCTATTTCGGGTGAGTCAAGCTGTTGTCTACCTTAATTGTTGGTATTTAATTGGATTGGAGTGGCATCAGTCTTCCAAAATGACATTTTATATTTGACTAGTAACTCCTTTAAACATTTGTTATAAATACATTTCTGTTTGTTTTGTATGCCAAAATAAAACAGATTTATTTTTTTAAATAATAGAAAAAAATTCCTCAATTTTATATTCTGTCTCTACACAGTATAGTCAATTTGGCCCTAAATGATTGACAAACTATTCAACAAATCAAATGAATAACATTTATTTGTCAGGTGTTACGTACTTAACGTGCGCGCACATCGAGTGACACCACAACCAATCGCCGGCGCTGCTGTCATGATCCGTTTCGGGCCAGTGACTGATCGGCTTCAATAGAAGCCCAAGTCAAAGTGAGTGGAGTAACGCATGCGGACATGAGTGAATTGGTTAATTTGACACATAAAGCAAGCAGAAAACACCGCGTCTGCGTCATTATTATAACTGACGTTGGAATGCTTTTAATATTACTGAAATGTTATTGGTAAATGTCATTTCTTAAAATACTGCTTTACAGCAAAAGTCAAGTGACAATTGCTGTGGTTGGATTACGTTTGGAATACTTATGTTGCAAGTATTGCACATTGAGTACTACACAGTCGACATGCACGCGACAACGTGGTAGCATTCGTTGGATTGAATTAGTTTGGAAAAGTTATCTCAGTACGTTTGAGTGGCGGGCGGGATTGTTTTTGCTCGTAAAAAACAAACAAAACATATACTCAGTCGAGTGCAAAAAGGTGAGTGTACATACATACCCGCCTCAAAAGCAACAGCTGGTAACAATAAAGCCATCTGACTGACTGCACTGGACTGGTGGTGGCCCAAACGTCTGCTGCTGGGCTTGCACAAAAAAAGAGAAATCCCCCTCACCCCCATCCCCCCCCCCCAATCCAGCATAAACATCACACACCTCAGGCTCCAGAAACTATTTTCTTTCACAGCCATCGCTCATATGAATGAAAAATAACAGTCACGGAACGCTCACGTCAATGTTTCATGAGAGTGGAGGGCAAAGGTGCGTGTCTGAGCACAAGGAAAGTAGGCTGTAAGAAGCGTGACCCACCATGACCTCCGATTTAACACCAGTGTCAACCTAAAGTGCCCAAAAAGAGTCGATTATTCTACTTTTAGGGGGTACAATGACTTGTCACTGGATACTGTGATTGTACTATTAAATTTTACAGCTTGCGAACATACCTTTATTTTTTTGGGTCCTGGTGGATGTACACAGTTAGGATATAGACCAATAATAAGCAGTGAAGATTGTACAGAAATTGACTTCTGATAGTCCAGTTTGTCACCTGCATCCTGTCAAAAAAGAAAATATAAAGCCTTAAACAAGTCAAAGAGACATTTCAGGTGAAGCATGAGCCACATCCTGATAGTTTTTAACAAATATACAAGCCTCTCTGGTTTGGTGTGGTCAGGAATAGACTGATAGTCAATCTACAAGCGACATCAGGGTTGGGCAATCTATGGTCCGTGGGCCATATACAGCCCACAAGAGCAATTTCTCCAGCCTGTAATGAGAAATACCACAAATATGCGAAATAATCATTGGATTCATATTTTTTTCATACATTAAATATGGCCATTGGCGGCCATGAAAAGTTCACCCACCTCTGATCTGCACGAGTATATCTCATTAGACTACTGGGTAACTAGGTGTCTGTTGTTAACCAGGCCAAAAACCTAAAGGTATGTTCCCAAGTTGTAAAAGTCAGCGGTTGAAAATTAGCACCTTGGGGTGCACCCAAAAATGTCATTTTCTGTGTGTGGTATTCCAAATGGAGGGCTTAGCACGATTGTTGATTTGCCGGTTGGCCTTCTACTGTATTCACGTGCTTAAAAGGAGACATAGTATGCTTTTTTCCCCCAATTTCAAACAGTTCCTAGATGTCTTATTAACATGTACAGTATGTGACATTCTTTTGTGAAAATATCCCAAGTATCATGTATTAGAGCATACTTTACACACTGTATTTCTTGTCTTGCTAAAATAAGCCGGTTTGAGAGAGCATTCAAGTGAGCGAATGTATACCCCACCACATATCCTGTTGGGCTACTTGCGAGTCTGACTTTCGTTGCCATGATGACCGGGGGCGGAGCTTGAACTTTGCAACTAGAGAGGCTTTAGCGGGCCTCCTCTTGTCATCCCACCGGCAAGTGTATGCCAAAGACCGAGCTGAATCTAAATGGCTGGATTTCACCGGCAAGAGGACAAGAGCCAGCAGCCGAGTGTGCGCTGTTCGCTTCTATCTGTAAGCCCAAAGCCCATGTAAAGGCAACTAAAGCACTCGTGGAAGCAGCAGTTCCTACACTACGCTGCGCGTATGTGGCGCGTGGACACATCACCAAACGCAGACCTCTGCCATGAAAGCAGGAGTAGCAGCATAGCACCTGAAATTGCACTTTTTACCCGCTCAGTACGTAATCCCGCAGCCGAAACAAGCACACAGAGGTCACGTGGTAGCGCGGATTCCCGAGTTGGAAAGGTGGGCTTGGCAGGCGTGCGAGCACTGGCGCTCGCATCACTTCTAATGGCCCTAATGTTCATGTATATTTACTCGCTCTGTGAGCATTTGTTTTCAATTGCCTCTGTGGGTCTGCTGTGTGTCTGCGGGAGGAAGCACGTGGTCTTACAACACTGGGTCGAATATGAATGAGTTTGGGTGAATGATTGAGCCCTGAAGCCCAAGAACATGAGACTGAGGAAAGACCTCGCGCAGGTGACTCAGATTCCAAAAAAGTGGTCGACTGCCCAGAAATTCAACACCGGTGTCACACCGGCTCAGTCCGGGACAAACAACACCAACCTGCTGGAATAAATGTTCCTCCACACGGGGGCCTCCCGGGTACTGATTGACTCAAAATAGAGGGTCAACGTTGCATACTCAATTTCCAGAGTGCGGTGGAGCGTAAGTGAAACATAAACACAATCGTCTCCCAGCCACGGTCTGCGCGGCCGAGGGCGGGGAGGGATTCCTGGCGTAGTCGGGCGCCCGCTTAAATTGTCATCCTTTGCCACAAGAATGCGAGCGCTCCTTTTCCTTCCCCCTGCGCCTGTTGTGGCAGGTGCTCCCTCTCCCGCTAAATCCGTTATCACTTGCAATCGGAAAATGTCTCTCTGAAGGACGTGATGGCGCTCTGGAATTGGTTTAAATGTCCAGAAAGGCATTATTATTATATATATTTTTTTTACATTTTGTGGTCTTGTAAACTGCGCTGGATTGCGAAGAGGCAATGGTTTATTTTTATTTAGTTCATGTGAGACAAAAAAAAAAAAAAAAAACGCCCTGAGCTGGAATCACCAATCACAAGAGAGCCACAGTATCCGGCATAAGCAAAAACACAGGTCTATTCCTTTGCGATTGAATTGATTACCTTGATGCTTTGCTTTGGAGTAAATGAATACTGCTTAACACTTCATAAAAATGGTTTCAATCAAATCGTTCATGATGTGTATTTCGGCCAGGGGTTGCTCAAAGATAAAATTCACTAGAATACATTAAAAACACTGGGGGCAGTACGGTAAAATAGTGGTTAGTTGAGAGGTTGCAGGTTGTGGAGTTTGCATGTACTCCACGTGCTCCCGTGGGTTCTCTTCGGGTACTCTGGCTTGCTGTCACATTCCAAAAACATGCATGTTAACTTGTAAAGACTCCAAATTGTCCATTGGTGTATATGTGACTGTGAATGGTTGTCTTTATGTGCCATGCAATTGCCTGTCAACCAATCCAGGGTATACGCTCAATCAGCTGGGCTGGGCTCCAGCTCAACAGCAACCCCAATAAGGACGAGAGCTCTAGAAAATGGACAGAGGAAAAACTGGCTTAAACAGACCACATATTAAAAGCACCTCAAGGAACAGCCAGGTAAAGCAACAGTGGGTAATAACCTTGCCTGAAAGTGTTCAAAATAGTTGTGCTGATATACTGGCTTGTCAAAAGGACTACACACTCTCAGCGGTTGCCCTGCTATTACATTTGTACACCTGCCTGGTTACTATGTTAGCACTAGCGCCATTGCTAACTCCTGTTCCTCAGTTTGTAGAAACACATTTCAAATGGTATTTATCAAGGCATGTTGTTCCAACACAGATGAGTTGTGTTAGCGTTTAGCATGTACACTTATCAGTCTGTCGCAGCAGGCCGTTTTCTTTCTGTCCTCAATCTAGCTAATTAGACGTTGAGCTGGCTTCATAGCTAGCTTAAAAGCTTGATAGCAATATATAGCTATCTTGCGATAGATGCTTTTATTATCCGGTAGGAAACCCCTTACCCTCCTCCATTCCTGATGTTTTTGTTAGCGTATCATGTTCTGGCTTATAGTATGTGTTTAATGGGGCTTGTTTTGTGCAGTTTCCTGCATTACTATTTTTTTAAGTTACCCCAAAACAGAGACGAGTTGTAGTAGAGTTGAGTACACTTCAAAACTGTCGGGGTAGGCAGCTAATTATTCCTTACTATGAGTTTGAAAAACATTCTGTCATCATATGTTTCTGTTTTTGTTTTCTTTGCCCAGTTACGTCCAAAATAATCGGCGAACAAATGGGTCTAGGGATGATTCTGTAGTGTTTTCATCACAGCTCAAGCAGTTTTTAAAAGTCACTACTGCCATGTTTCATGTTGTCATTTAAAAGGCTTTATTACATATAAACATTTCACGAGCCGGGTGTGGGTGCCGCCGTCCCTTCCTTCTTTTGCCTTGTGGTGGTTTCGTAGGGAGCTCTTGGATGATTACGGCTCATTAGGAGCGGCGGTGTTGCCGGGCAGACAGTAGTTGGCGGGTGGCGTCTCATTACTGGGGCCTTAAAGGCTGATTAGGCCTGACGTGCGGCAAAGGCGGGGAGCGCGGCTGATAGGCAGGGATTTCCCCACTTCATAGGATATCCTGTGGTTTGAGCCCCACCTCACGGGGTATGGCTCTTTACCCAGCAGATAGGATTCTCTCAGCACTTGTGTACTGACATGACTCAGACCTGAGAGCTTTGATAGCGGACAGCTTTTTACTTCTTCTTTGATACAACTGGATTTTCATTACCCTTTGATTGCCATCCCTATGTAGCAGCCTGCTATGCTAGTGGATGCCACGAGGCGGAAGGCCACTTTGCTATTCTTCCTCCATTATAAAGCAATCCAACGTAACACAAGATATGCTAAGTTAAATGCATTTATCAACCAAAAACACATAAAAACAACTCTGAGTATTTTGTGACTTATTTTCTAATACTGTAATCAACACTGGGAAACACCAGAAGTTGTCCGGTTATCCTCATTCGGGTCATGGGCGTGCTGGAGCCTATCACAGCTATCATCGGGCAGGAGGCGGGGGTACACCCTGAACTGGCTGCCAGCCAATCACAGGGCACATACAAACAAACAACCATTCGCACTCACATTCACACCTACGGGTAATTAAGAGTCTTCAACCTACCAGGCATGTTTTTGGGATGTGGGAGGAAACCGGAGTGCCTTGAGAAAACCCACCCAAGCACAGCGAGAACATGCAAACTCCACACAGGCGGGGCCGGGATTTGAAACCCGGTCCTCAGAACTGTGAGGCAGATGTGCTAACCAGCCGTCCACCGTGCCGGCGCATGAATCTATGAATGTGAAATAGGCCTTCCTGTTGATTTTAAATATTAAGTCAGGAAAAATCACAAAAGTTGATGCGCTTCTTAGTTTTTTTTAATTGTGGGTTATAAAGAGGCAAGTAATGGCCGTGCTGAATGCTTCTGAATATTACATTGCTCAGGAGGGCTCGTGAATGTGTTTGGCCGCGCCACATCAGAGATAGTCGAGCGTCATCGCCCCACCAAAGAGACTGCGGCGAGGACTTAAAAAAAAAAATAAAATAGCCAGCAGCTCCAGCTGTTGGAGGCGTGTTGCGCCCGTGCAGCATCACAGTACACGGCGAGGAAATTCCCGTTGATGTCCAACTCTCAATGGGATGACGTTTGATGCTGTTTGCAGGCCAAGTCGTCAAAACTGTTGGAAAAGTAATCACGACTAAGGACACTTTCAGTGCTGGGCCATCATTTGGGATGTTGGTTGCTTGCATTTTCCTCATGAGTAGCCTTCTTTAAGGCACGTTGGTCCATTTTCCCTCTGTAATCCCAGCGTGAGTTAACTGTCATACAAGGGTTAAAAGAAGCTAACATATATCCCATGTTCATAATAAAGATTTTAACCAAAAAGCCCTCACACTGTGTGTAAAAGCTGACATTTTCCTTCATAAAAAGAGGTTTACCACTGCCAATAGTAAAACTCACCTATGTTAAGTATGATGACGCTGGAGTCATAACAACCCTTGTGTAGTTGCTCATTCTTTCAGTGTCTCAAAAAAGCCAAAGAAAAAGCAAAGCAGACAGTTAAGAGAACATCATTCTTAATGTTCTGAATTCCTGTTTCCACGCCTGTGTGATGTTGAGCAGAATAATCAGAATCAGAATCAGAATCATCTTTATTTGCCAAGTATGTCCAAAACACACAAGGAATTTGTCTCCGGTAGTTGGAGCCGCTCTAGTACAACAAACAGTCAATTTACAGAACACTTTGGGGACATAAAGACATTGACAAAAAACAATTGTGCAAAAAGATGCAGAGTCCTCTAGCACTTAGAGCAGTTCGAACGACTAATATTGCAATAGTCCGGTGCAATGACCATTGTGCAAAGGGCGCTGAGACTTCAAGGAGTGTATGCGGTTTAAAGTGACGAGTAGTGCGATCATCTGGGACAATGTCGGTTGTGCAAATGTTACAGATACTCCTCAATCAGTGAGTCAATCATAATGCTCGTGCCATAGCTTAACTTCCCAAAGCCACGTTTGTTTTCGTCTGATATTAGCTTCTGAGTCGTAGTTGTCGAAAGCTGCCTTTTTCTCTGAGTGCAGGCAGGCGGAAAACTCTCATTTTTCAGCCACTAAGGAGTGACTGATTCAAGCAGCTGCTGTTGTGTTTTTAATTCTTGTAGTCTTGCCTTTAACAACGGGAACACGGTGTTCCGAATCGCGTCGCATTCGCGCTCACTCAGCAATATCGGCCTAGTCCGGGAGTCTCGCTTCTGGGCCCAGCTGGTGTCGGCGTGTGTGAGGTGCGTCGGTGCGCTGGTACAGGCCTGCCCTGTGCCATGGCGTGGGCTGGAACACACGGAGGGGCTGGGGTCATGAGTCACGCGGGACGCCGCCGTTCGCCCAATCTGTGCCAGTCACACAGTGACCATAACAGAGCCGCTGACCTTAGAAGCACACAGCACTTAAACCTCTTACTATGCCACACACTCCCATTCCCAAACTACCGCTGCGCTGGATTAAAGAACCAGCCTCTGCTGTGCATTTAACAAAAAAATAAATAAATAAATAAAACATGTTTTTGCCATTGAAGCTTGGGCGTGAGAATTGTTCTATTTAAACAAGAGCTTATAGCGGCGGTGGTCTGCCAAGGCCTGAGAGGACCAGTGAGGACAGCAGATGACATAACTCTGGGTCACATCCTGTTAAGTCATACGAGATAGCCGACTTCCACTTTGGCTCACACATTGTCCTGATCATGACTCAACTCATCTTGACACATAAGCTGTCATGCTACTGCACTCTCAGGGGATTCATTTGGGCGCCAATGTAGCATGTGAGCTTTAGCCTCCCCACTGCAAAAAAAAGTCTTCCCAAAACAGCCCCAAAAGGCATCATGTTGAGTCATGCGAGCCTGCAAAATGAATTAAAACGTTACACCAAAGTTTCGCTATATTAAGCACAAGCGATGGTGGCACCACTAAGGGTGCATGAGGGCACACAACTTGCGTATATTGGGCAGATGTTCCTGAACTTGTGAAACTAAACAGCCTTCAACAGAACCGATGAACCCCTTCTTCCCTTACACACCTTAAAAGAAATGTCAAAACACAGAGAAGAGTTTTGTTTACAACTCTGCCAAATTGGCAAAATAAATAAAACAATCAACAAGTATACAAAATGAGGCTTCAAAATCGTGAAAAAGCAAGTTTCTCAAATACTGTGAACTGCTCAACGGTCAACTGTCAGTCAAATACCACTACCACGACCTGTAAAAATTGATACTGCTTCTTCTAGCATCTTTCTCATGCCTACATGTTTCAGCCGTGAAAATGTATGAGCCACTTCAAGGGGATTCAAACCTAAGATGTCAAAACGTGGCGACATTTTAAACGTGCGTGTTCTTTATCAGCTGCTGCTTAAGTCTACAAAGTAAAGTAAAAAATATCTTTAAAACGTTGCATCTACTCGCTCCTGGGGTTCGCCATTTTTAGGTCTTTCGCGAAAACATGATGCATATCAGCCCATTCCTGCCTGCTTTGTTTACTAGAAAAACCAAGGAGTTAGTAAATATTCAGCAACGACAAGCTACTTATTAAATTTTATTCCGTAAATAAATCTCCATAATAAACCACGATCACAAACGTCATCGAGCAGATCTGGATTTCTTTTTGCGCATCTCTTTCCTCTTCGCTACACTTCTTCTGCTGCATGTCATCCATCTCAGTCATGGGCGCAACAGCAGCTGCGACGTAACTATATATATAAATATAGCGAACCCCTGTTGTTGATGAATTATTCCGTCCAATATTAATCAGAGTACCGTAGTTTGACGAGTGCTGGCACATGCAATGTATTCTTGCTTTAAAGAACAAGAACAATAAAACGCACGTGAACGCCACAATGTAGGAATCCCTGGTTTATGTACAGTAGAATATCCCAAACATTTTAAGAAACACATCACCTTTAACACCCTGAAAGAATTAGAACACCCCTTGAAAAATGCCTAGTCAAAACAAAGCCATTGATACCCATTGAAGGCATTGTGTTTTGTCATGCAAACCTGCAAAAAAATGTCACTTAAAAACGGTGTATTATTATACCAGACCGCTATTATACTTTGACGCAGCCCCCTGGACCACAACGTTGGGATTTCAGTTTTTGGTAAAATGGCTTTCAAAGCATTGTCCGCCACTGCATTCCTACAAGCTCTGGCATGGCCCGTGCTGCCACACACCAGATGGCAATTGGGCGGGCAGGGTGGTCTGAAGTTCATCCAACATTTCCATGATTTGTGTGCCACCCAAAAGAAGGCAGCAGCGCGAGAGTCGAATGCCTTCTCATGTGAAGTTATTGACTAAGGCCCGCACTTTTTAAACAGGCGCAAGCATAGGTGCTCCGGGACACGTGGACGTCTGTCGTTGTTTTCGCGATGATGTTTTTGTCTGGAGGAGGCTTCGTGTGGAGCCGATAGCTTGGCGGAATGATTGACATTCATTTAGAGTAATTGACCAGTGGGAATAAAGGGAGAGTTGGGAGGAGGAAGAGGGCGGGCGGAGGGAGGAGGAGGAAGAGGGCGGTTACTTGTGATGGGACCAACCCGCAAGTTGATGGAGAAGTTGTAGGGTTTGCGTTTTCATTTTCTTTTTCTTTGGCAAGGTGCAATCAGCTAGTGACTGATCAGCTGTTGATTGAAGTTGGTAAGTGCTAGTGTGTGGGTGGGTGTAAAAACATAAGCATATTTAGCAAAAAAAAGTATTTTTACTTTCGAATACAACAAAAAATACAAAAAGAAAACATTTCTATATCCCAAAAATCTATGTAATATATCTATTACAAATGTAAATTGAATATAATTAATATTTATAGTTAAACAATACACAATTTACTTCATAGATGTCAATATTTGAATATCTATATATTCAATATTTTTTGTTCAACACAAAACGAAAATATTTTCAAGCCAATCTTGGATTAACTATGATTTGTTATATATTATTGTTTGTATTGTCATTATTATTATTCTAACATAATTTTATTTAAAAATTCATCTGCTTTTTAAAATTTTGGCTATTATCCCTGCCAAGGTAATAGATTGATAGATGTTCTATCTATCTATCTATCTATCTATCTATCTATCTATCTATCTATCTATCTATCTATCTATCTATCTATCTACCTTTTCCATTGGCAGGGAAAACACAAAACAAAAAACAAATTTTAAAAGCAGTTAAATAGTAAATCTAGAACAAAGACTCACATATTTTCAGCCATATTGTATGCTGAACTTCATTGCTATGTAACAATAAATAAACTACAATAAATTGTGTGGAACACATTATAAAACTAGAGGTGTTACCAGAAGTACCAGCCGAGGGTGACTTCCAGAAAGGGAGTGATGATGGGGAAGGTCAATGAGGGATGGAGATGGAAAATGTATGTAGAGCAAACGTCACGGCCGATGGGAGGTGCTGACATGTGGAGAGAAAGAACTAAACAAACTAGCAAGTGATAGTCTGGGGAGGAGGTCCTCAAGGAGTCTGTCCAGGCAAGTGTGTGAATGGAAAAACAAAGCTTCACCAACTTTTTTTTTTTTTTTT
Source organism: Phycodurus eques (assembly GCF_024500275.1). Lineage (NCBI taxonomy): Eukaryota > Metazoa > Chordata > Actinopteri > Syngnathiformes > Syngnathidae > Phycodurus > Phycodurus eques. The sequence continues at coordinate 21,512,909 of NC_084537.1, read as the reverse complement.
TTTTTTTTTTTAATACATCGGTGTTATATTCCGTGTGTAACTTCTGTTGCTGGGCCAACACCTCAAACAAAAACACCTGAGGGAAAACGCTCCGGGATGTGAAAACATGGCGAGATGTTGTGAAGATCTGAGCAGGCAGCACACACCACTCTGCTCTAATCACATGAACATCTCTTGCGAAGAGGCCGTGCGTGTGTTTTGAAAGTCGAATTTAGTTTGTCAGCCGTCAGATGTGGCGACACGTTTCTACTCTAGTCTCTTTTTCCTCATAAAATTAATGTTACTCGTGGTGAAGAGTGTGTAGATTAGAAGAAAAAGTTGGGAAAATTGCACGTGGTGTATTATTCTATGATTTAAAAATGCCCTTTGTATACTGTTGGATAGTGAATTTCACTTTGTGGAAACTCATCCCACAGCAATGTGCGAGCAGGATTAGCAGAAGGTGTCAGATTTTTGTGGATAATAAATTGCAAAATTTCATGTTTGGTAGATTACTAGATCTCGATGTTGTAAGAATCTTTCTTGCCTATAATATGGTTGGAAAGCCTGATTTTATTTCTCTATGTGGAATAACATCCCACAGCAGCGTACGATCAACATGGTATCAGGTTGTTATGGCCAAGAAGTTACAAAATTTGTGCTTGGTACCTTATTTCCATGTTGTAATAGTGCTTCTTTTGTAGATACATTCTATACTGTTAGAAATCCTCTTGTGGCTTACCACAGCAGTGTGTGTCCATCATGAGGACTAGTAGTCAGGCTGGCCAAGAAGTTGTGTTTGGTAATTATGTTCTAAGAATGTCACTTGCCAGTAAATTACATACTGTTGGAAATCTGGTTTATTTCTAAGAGTCCAATAATCTATGGTGCCCCTTCAGTAAGGTTTTTCCGAATGTTTCCAGCCCAAGACCCACATTTGAAATGTGGCTCTTTTCTCAGGCCCAAACAAAAACTGACCTGGGACCTGTTTTGGGCCACAAACATATGTTTGGGAAACCCGGTCCAACTGTTTGTTTGTCTGCATTAACCAACCACAAAGCTGTGGACGGTCACAATAAAGATTGCGATAATTTACAGCTCCTGAACATCCATTTTTTAAAAAACATCTTGTGTCCAGTATTCAACCCAGTTGTGTGAAAAAGGCTGTTTATACCCATTAGTCGAATGCCATCCCACGGCAGGCCATCCCACATTGCTCGTTAAAAGTACAAAACGGAGTGACAGACACATCAGTGTGTGACTAAGTTGGTAATCTGCATGAGGAGGTGGTACCATGCTGGTTGTAGCCTTGTACGCTTCTTTCACACTCTACCGAGGCTCTTTCGTAAAAGAATCAGTTGTAAACTTGACAATACGTCTTGTTTCTTCCTTTGTGTTGATCTGTCGACTCTAAAATGATCAAGATTTCCAGAAATTTCCAGAAATTCCTATGGGATCGATAAACTATCCAAACGGCAATTTCGGAACTTCCGAAGTTTATATGTGTGTGCACCGAGCCAAAGAAGTGTCGTCAAAAGAAGACCTCTATTTTTTTTCCAGCGTTCCTGCGCATTTGAGCGCCTGCTGCCATCATACATGTTTTCCCTCTGTAAGTATGCCAGGAGAGCGACCGGTGTCAAGACGTAGCTTGCCAGATTTCCATTTCAGAATCCAGAGCTGTCAGACACGTAACAGCAAGGCAAAAAGGAAACCATTTGACCCGATCCGAAAGCCGATCCCCGACGCCTCGTCCGCGTTCGATTGAGCCGCGCGCGTTCCCAGGCATGCCGCGCACACGCAAGCCTTAAGACAATATCGCATAGCATATGGAAGCCATTAAATCCGTTGGAATGAAAGTGAGGACTCCGGGGGAAACACTTCAGTCGGTTATTTGACTTAATAAAACAAATCTCTCGTTAAAGAACCCTGGTGACTTTCGCCCTAGCGCTGATAGTCTCGTCTGAAAGGCGGTAATGACATTGCAAGTGGATCGGTGTGCCGCTTTCGCAAAGTATTTAGGAATATTTGGTCAAGTCTGTGGCCTGACTTCCTGTTTTCTTGCGTTACTCTCACTTAACTTGATATATACACGTATGTATGAGGATAGGGTTGTGAATGGTGAGCAGTAGAGGTGGCATAGCAGCAGTTTTATCAGAACAGGACACGTCTGCATTAGAAGAAGGTCAAATGCACTGAGGGCTTCTCCCGACTAGAGTCTATCAAGCGAATGCTTGTTGAGCTTTTTGATCTGATTCTTCTTCTGATTCTTTCTTGAATTTGAACAGAACATTGAGGCAATGGCAGCTGTCAATGTCTTTGGAATTCGACTAAATCTTTCGTTGAGAATCAGTTGAGAATCAAGAGGAAGTATTAAAAAAAATATGAGGCTCATCTGTGGCAAAAATTCATTCATCAAATTCATTCAAATTCATCTTCATTGAACTTATTTTTTTTCTGACTGGTTTTTTTTAAAAACTTGAATGACAGTTAAGAATGTTAAATATGACCACAAATGTTTTCTGATGGGGATAGTTTGATACTGGAACAAATTGCGAATGTTCCCCTGCAATATCGCGGTTTGTCGTTTGTTGTTTTTTTAAGCGATCATTTTGTACGAGTTTTTACAGTTGTTGTTTTTTTTGTAGTCGACTACAGTGTGATGAAAGTCGAGTCAAAGTCGATGTTTTTTCAGCACGGCACAGCGGTCCCCAAACCTTTTTTTGTGTCACGGACCTGCTTACGTAAAGACAAATTTCAACGGGCTGGCAACCGGAAAAAAAGAAAAACACATGATTTAGAACACAACTCACGATTACACTGAATGTAGTCGTGGTAATTAGTGGGAGCCCTGCACGTCTCTTTTCTTTCTCGGCTGGTTTCATCTTGTGTTACATACTTGCATATTTGTGACTACTGGTCGAATTGTTTGGTAAAACAATACCACACACTTGTCGCAAAGTACAGTCATATGCCGTGTTAAGGGGAAGTGTTGTCAAGCGACACGTTTTGTGATGTTGGTGCATGTTGTGATATGAATCAGAATCAGAATCAGAATCATCTTTATTTGCCAAGTATGTCCAAAACACACAAGGAATTTGTCTCCGGTAGTTGGTTGATCATGATCACACAGTTGCTAGTGAGACTAAACGCTATGCTGGTCCAAAACCATCTTATTTTCCCGCTGTTGCGCCTGCACAGATGTATAAAGACTGTGCGGCTTTATTATCCGGACATTTCGCTGATCACAGAGCATTATAATCCTACGACGGCAGCAGACGGGTGAGTCCAAAGTCCTTTTAAATTGGTTGACTCGAAGACGAGATGCCTAACGCACGTGATCAGTGATTACCGTAGTCGACATCAAGCTTTAAAAATCGATGCGGATTCGTAAAGTCAACTAGTCGATTCAACACCTACAAGACATACGGTCTTTTCTGCTTGCATTTTATTTGTGTTCAAATACAGTTCAGATGAATTTAAATAGGTGAAAATATGCAATGTCCCGGAATGTATCGTTTTCCACGGCAGAGGTTCCACCGTAACCATGCAGCTATTCACTGACAGACTTCGGTCTCCACGAGTTGTCATTGAATCAGCAAGGTTAAGGACAGAATAAAACTTATTGGAGTGTATCATTTGATCCAATACAGCATTAAACGAAGCGTAAAAACTCCTGCAGTGGCACTCACTCCAAACACGTGTGCCTTTGTGACTCTCTGCAAATCCATTTATTCCTTGGTTTCACTCTAAGGGTGCAAAGGCTGCCAGAGATTAGACATAATGAGCAGCTCGGCTGCCAATCCCGTCAGTCGCCGTGACCAAAACAGTCACAGGCCGACTGTCGTGTCCCCTCGTGTGTGTGTGTGTGTGTGTGTGTGTTTACGCATGGCGACCTCAGAACGGTGGTCTTCGGGGGCCTGCCAGCTCTGCGGCGGGGCCTCGCTTGTTTGTTTTTGTATACGCTTCCCTTAAATAAACTGAGGAAAGGAGTGTGAGTGCGCCACATGTTCTGTGTGCAGCTGCAGCGTGAAAGATCCCGAGTACCGTGAATTCTCTCTGTTTGTATGGGGATTCTATAATGAGAGTGTAAATCCTGCGGTCTGGTCCTGTTTAAATCTATACAACACAGCTGTGAATGCGCCCCTCCGCTGTATCGCAGCATATTAACATGCTCACTGTCACATTGGCTGGTTGCTGTTGTTTTGAAACTCTATCCATCGCTGCTCAATTTTGGATTTTTCTTGATATGGTCCAGAAGTATTTGGACAGGAACAGAGCCATAATCTATATTTAATGTAGAGCAATGATGAAAGTATATTAACCCCCATTAACCCTCCTGTTATGTTGCGGGTCAAATTGACCCTTTTGAGTTTAGATGAATAAAGGTCTTTTTCTTAAACGGATGCCTGCTTTTCTCCCATCAGGAAGAAGAGGTAAGTAACTATCGTTCATACACAAATGCCGAGCCCTTTTAACCTCCATTGCTAACCAAAACAGAAACACCCGCTGTAAACAGCCAATTTGTGGTTAACTGAATAAACACGGCCGGCCGCTATTTGCGCAACAGATACACAGTAGATTAACGTCAGCGCCTAGTTTGTCATTTAAACAGCCTCGTACCCATAGCTAGAATACAGTCGTCATATTTTATGCATTGTATTCCACATATTCTGCCTAGCAACAAGTGCCCGGGAATACGTGATGCGTGTCCACGAAAAGGAATCCGAGCAATTCCGATGATCGACGTCACAGCGTCTGCTGGATAGTTACCCTTTTATTTCTGTTATAAACTTTTATATTGAGCCTCCAGTGATTTGTGTTCTCTGAACGATTTATAACTCTGCCTTTGGAAGAGAAATTGGAATTTTAAAAGGCACCAGAGAGTGCGAGAGAGTACTGGAGTGTTCCTGGTATGTAGCGTACCTAACTGGTTGGTACGTCACCAGTTTCTTGATAATAAAAAAAAACAACCGAAGCGCTCCTACTCATTTCCCCCTTTTTGTGTGCGTGTGTATCTGTTTTAGGCTGACAGGTAATGAGCCGCTGTCTATCCTGCCACTGAACTCTCTACCGGAGGAGAGTGTGGGCCGGGCCCACTACAAGCTGTGCGACCGGCTCAAACTGGAAAAGAAGCAGCGCAGGATGTGCAGACGTGACCCGGGCGTGGCGGAGACCTTACGAGAGGCCATCGCCACGAGCGCCTTAGAATGCCAGTATCAGTTCCGCTTCGAGAGGTGGAACTGCACCTTAGAGGGGCGCCACCGAGCCAACATGCTCAAGAGAGGTACGGGATAGGTTCCTTCGCTCTCTGCATCCATTTTCGATGGCACTTGTCCTCATTAGGGTTGCGGGTGAGCTGGAGCTCATCCCAGCTGACCTCCACGACGGAGGGCCTGAGCCAAGATTCAAACCCGGAACCTCTCGACTGTGAGGCAGCCATGCTAACCACTCTCACACTGTGCAGGATGTTTAAATTAGCTTGAATTTAAATTAGGCTCAATTTAAATTATACTCAACAACCAAATTAGCAATTTGTAATCTTCAGAGTGTATCAAAGTTGGTGAAGAAGTAGTATAATTTTGTACAATAATATTTCATTCGAAAACATACTTATTTTTGGATAATGTGGAAAAAAAGCATTGGGGTTATTTTTGTGAAAATAATGATCTCAAATAATGTCCGTCCAGCTTAATATACAGTATGCCATACGCTTGCTTGTGCATCAAAGAACTGCCTCCATCAAATAAACCCCCTCCTTTTCCCATTTGGATTAAAAACAGATTATTATTATTTTTTTTTTTTTGGGTTTGATTGCTGTGCCCATTTGAATTGAACTGCTTACCAAAACAGCAGCACCAGTTAATTTCTTGTGATATGTGGCAAAGTTCCGATAGACTGACATGTGATCGCTCCACAATATTTGTGCTTGTTTTTTTTCATTTTGTTAAAAACTCTGGTTTTACTTGATACGAAATGCAATGTACTAGAAATCTCGTTTGATCTGATTTTTAAAAAATGCATTCCTACAAACACTTTAACGGGCATCACCTCTTCCATAGAATAGTATATAACGCTTGTCTCCGAGCTATTTTAAATGACTTATGTTAACCCTCCTGTTATGTTGCAGGTCAAATTTAAATATTAAAAAAATGCATTAATAAAATGTGTTTAAAAATTGCCCCATTTTTATTATACAGAACAACAAGGTTAACAACCTTCACGTAGAGTAAAAAGCAGTAAAAAGTAGCAATCGATTACATATGCTAAACAATGATATATTTGCTTCCCCAAGGATTCAAAGAGACCGCCTTCCTGTACGCCATTTCCTCGGCAGGACTGACGCACGCCATGGCCAAAGCGTGCAGCGCGGGCCGCATGGAGCGTTGCACGTGCGACGAGGCGCCCGACCTGGAGAACCGCAAGGCGTGGCAGTGGGGCGGCTGCGGCGACAACCTGAAATACGCCAACAAGTTTGTCAAGGACTTTCTGGGCAAACGCTCCAACAAGGACCTGCGTGCACGCGTGGACATGCACAACACCAACGTGGGCCTGAAGGTGAGCATTTGTTATGGCATTTTTTTTTTTTTTTTTAATTATTAGATAAGGTTGTCGAGTTCAAAATGATCAAGAGGGAAAATATCCCAACACAGTTGTAATCATTTGGACCCATCTGTCTTGTTTGAGCATCCTAAATGCAGGCACACCCCTATGAAGGTCCACATTTCTTCCTCCCGGCAAATGTGATTTATTAGCTGAACAGATTAAGAAAAAGATAAATCATTATTATACGATGACTTGGCTGTTTCAAATTGTCAACATAAAAAGGTCATACAATAATTTTAGCGCAAGTCTCAACTTGTTTTGCAAAAGCAATTTTTCTACTTAATGAGGGCAATTGTGGTTAGCATATCTGCATCGCATACAAAATGTTCCGGGTTTGAATCCGGCTCATATGTAAAACACATAAAATATGTCAATCATGCATCATAGATGTACCGGTCGACCGGCGTTTGTGAGTGTAGAGTCCGAGTCCAACCACTGGTCGAAAAGCTCTCCATCTTCACTGTGAGGCAGACATGCTAACCATGCTGTCCATGATATGATGGTTCAAACTCGAAGCTTTGGGGCTTATTTTTCACGCAAATCTTTGTTTTTGGGGGTGTTCAAACTTCAAGGTACCACACCAACAGCATTTAATCATCACAGTAGGAAAAAAACAACAACAACAAAAACCCAGTAGTTTTGGCCCGTGACCCTTCCTTTAGTTTTAAAAACAGTTCAATTATACATTTTCTCACCCTTTCAAAGTCTTCATTTGTCAGTATTGTCTTATCAGATGTACGGTGTAAAAATATGTTGGCAAGATGAAAAAAGCTGATAGTTTAAAATACAAGGACAGTTGTAATCGGTGGAGCCAAAGCAAACTAAAGGATTGGAATGTGTGACTTTCTGTATATTTGGGTTGAAAAAGAACTACACTATACCCCAAAACAGGTGGCCCAGACATCCCATTTGAGACCTTCCTTTGCAGCTCGCCTCTCCAACTGTTTTCCCCTGGGGAGCTTCTATCTGCGATTAAAGATTTACAACATTGTTTTGTACCTTTTTTTTTTTTTTTTTTTCTACCACGTTTTGGGATCAATTCGCAAGAGGACCGTAGTGGAATGTGCTGGCCCGCTCACCCCCCAAAAAAGCTGACCTATCGCATTTTCTCGACCCGTTGCCGTGATGAATGTGCACTTCCTGATCTCTTTCGCAGTCGCGGCGGAGAAACTGAGGTGCTATCCAAAAACCCCTCATCTGAGACAATGTGTTATTGTCATTGATCCGTAGACGCTCATTGCTTTTGACGGTTCGCGGTCAGATTTTTTTGGGCTGGGGCACGAGGATGCGAATGCGGCGCTATTTTATTTTTTTTTAGCTTATGACTATTTCGCTTCTATATATATATATATATCTATATATTTTTTTCTCGTAGTGATGGAATGATTACCACACTTGAGGTCGGCTCGTACCTTGGCTTTAAAAGCACATAAAGTAAAAGCATAGGTACTGTATACTGTCAAAAATTTGCAGGTCTCGAAAGAAGAACTCATCTAACGACCTCCTCCCACTTATCATCATTATAATAATAGTGATTGACTTTTATTAAAATGCCATGTGTGGTTATTCACTGCTGCATGTATGAACCCAGAGACTTGTATCAATAAAGGCGCACCTTCATCTTCCGAAACCACAACAGTCCACCCACTAATGACAGACTCCCTTTAATGTCTCATTTATTCATTTTCTACAGCGCTTATCCCGTTCAGGAACCTGGAACCAATCCCAGCTGATTTAAGGGCGAGAGGGCCAGGCAGTCTGACTTAAATCAGATCTAACTGATCCAAATACCCCAAGGATTGTGAATTAAAGAAGACTTTACACACCCTATTTCTACATAAAATACGCTTTTCCCCCATTGAAATGACCTGAAATGCAACTAATCCGTTCCAGCCCCAAAAACCACCACAATTTGTTGTTACACGTTTTTAATAAAGAAAAATGGCACAACATTGTATAAAAACGGAATAAAAGGGGAAATAAATAAATTTCTTATAAAGTGTAATTACTGTACATAGCTGGCAGACGTGTGGTAAACAATAGCTCACCAGTGATGGGGGACTGTGATTTCCTAAGAATGATGAAGAAGTGATCATTTGAAAACACCTCCAGAGATTTATAGAAATAAATTGTTGTGTATGCTTGCTACCTCGATAAGTCATTGTCGAACATTATTGTGAGAAATGGTTAATATGATCAGTACTTTCACATAGGTGAATATCATTCATTATTAATAATAACATAATAAAAGGTGGTTTGTGCAAATTTGTTATTTCAGAAATGTGTATCAAACTTTTCATTAATCAGTAACCAAGAAGCAGCTCTCAGTTTCAAATAAGGTTGATGACCCCTTTGTGTGTTGGATGTGTGCCCTTAAGGGGCGTGGCCTAGTGAGTGATGTCAGGGGCTGGAGTTGGACTCGCTCTTTGAGAGTGTTCCCATTTTGCATTTGTGTGTTCGACTGTTTGTCCAGTAAACGGATAAAAGTGTATGGGGCATTAAAGAATCTGGATTGTGCCACTTCTTTTCACTTCCCACACTCCACAAAGCAGGAAAAAAATTACCAACCAAAAACTCATAAATTTGGGCACTTAAAAGTCACGTTACAAGCTAAGCTCGTGAAATGAATTCACCTGGTAAGTGCCGTATTTCTGGTGTGCAGGTAATCAAGGCTGGCGTGGAGACCACCTGCAAGTGCCACGGCGTCTCCGGCTCCTGCACCGTCCAGACCTGCTGGAGGCAGCTGCAGCCCTTCCACGAGGTCAGCAAGCACCTCAAGCAGCGCTACGAGACCTCGGTCAAGGTGGGCAGCTCCACCAACGAGGCCACAGGGGAGGGCGACATCTCCGCCACGGGCCGGAGCCAACAACATCAGCAGCCGGCTCCGCCCCTGCAGGTCAACGACCAGATCCCCCGCACCATGGACCTGCTGCACATCGAGGACTCGCCCAGCTTCTGCAGGCCCAGCAAGTACTCGTCGGGCACTGCCGCCCGCAAGTGCTACAAGGACATGAACTGCGACGCTATCTGCTGCGGGCGGGGCCACAACACGCAGAGCTGGGAGGTGACGCGGCCCTGCCAGTGCCAAGTGCGCTGGTGCTGCTATGTGGAATGCAAGCAGTGCACGCAGAGGGAGGAGGTGTACACCTGTAAGGGCTGAACGCCATCACGGAAGTGGTGACACTGATAAGCACTTTGAGGGATTTTTTTTTGTTTGTTTTGTTTTTTTCAAATTCAAAGACCAACTTCTTCTCAGACAACTGGGTGAACATCTCAAGCCTTGACCAGACTCTGCTTTCCAAACAGTTCTTTTCACGTGCAAGCATAGCCAAGAGACTGAAGGACGACGCATGTGTGTTTGTATTCGGAGACGGGGATCCATTGATGACTTCCAACAAAAAACAGACAGGGTGTTAGAACTTTACACGCACATATCTACGCGCGCACACATTGTGTGTTTGCATATGCATGTAAATAACTTTATAATAACGTTATATATATATATATATATATATATATATACATATATATCTATATTGTAAAGACATTATACAAGCCACTTATCTAACTTTATGTTAAAACAAACCACTAAACTGCACAGACGCTTTGCCGTTTGCGCGACCGTTTCCGCCGGTTGGAAGCTTTAAACGAGGACTTCTCCATCACGTGGCGGGGAAAACAAATCTAAACTTTTTTTTTTTTTTTTAAGTAATACATACATTTGCAGCTGTAAGTTGCATTATACACTTAACTGGACGCTTTATTAGGGACACCTGAACACCCAAGAGATCCAATACAAGAGCTGTATGTACAATTGTGCTGTAGAACCAGCTCTCAAGTGTGACACAGTGCAATTCTGCATTACCAACAGCAATAATAAACAATGTTAAATAAATACACTATGGGAATTATGGTCGGGCTATATATTTTGGACAAGTCCACATGAGAACAGTTTGGGGGTAAAGTTACCTTTTCTGTTCCCTGGTTTGAATTTGCGCAGGTGAACCTAATATTGTGACTGATGGGCGGATGCAAATGAGGAATACAAATAGTGTACGTCCCTCTGCCTTCATCCGAACAACATTCAGGGAATGACTCGGACCACTACGACTGTTTAGGGTAACCATCAATCATGAAGACGACAGCGGTCTTGCTAGAAAACTGTGGATGGGCGTAGCCACCATACGATTACCATTGAGCCATATTCCTCATTTGCATAATCAGCCAGTCATAGTAGACCGTGAAGATTAAGGCTTCTGTATTGTCTGCACTTAGCTTCTAGTAATCGTCATCTATAAAATATACAGTATATAGGAACTTGTGTATGCCTTGTTTGTGACTACTGAGTGAGGGGGGACCCAGCTTTGTATGACAGCCTTCGTTCCCACACCGAAGCCCAGAAAGCCCCTTTTTGTAAATAGGTTTCTTCTTCTGTGGTAAAAAGGCACATGTTCAACTATTTTAGGCAACAAGCTACAGTGATACCCTGCAGTTCGTCCAAAACTGTTGCCATCGTAAAACTGTAATAAACAGACAATGTTTACGGTCAGCTTTACATTATTAACTGCCATACAGTTAGCAGGTCAAATATTACTTTCTTTAAAGACTCCCTTAACTCACGCAAGAATTACATGAAATCAACTACTGATGATGTAAAACAAAGCTCACTCATGAATGATTTGGCAGCTAGCACGAGAAGCCAATGTAGCAGTCTACATATTTACTAAGTGCTCATTGTCATGTCAAATGTAAAATATTTTAAACATAACATAGACATGGATAACACTTACGTTTCGGTGACAAGCAGCTAGCACGAGAAACTAACATAGCAGTCTACATCTCAACTCAGTACTCCATGTCAAATGTAAAACATTTAAAACGTAACTAACACAAATTGAACGCCACCTTTTGTTTCTAATTGACAAGCATGTGTCAGCTATCAAGTCGACAGCTAGCATTACTAGCTAATGTAGCTATCTACATCCTGACTCCTTTTTGTCCGACAGCACAAACAGATGGACTCAAATGCATAACACCGGTCACACAAGATCTGAATCTAAGTCATTTGTGCACAAAATGTTGGTCAGTAACGGTTCCGGCTGAGACTCCTATGAAAAACATGAGAATAAGAATAGCAAGTAGGATCTTACCAAAATGAAATCACACCAGATCTAAGTTGGCCAATACTAGTGGAGAGTCCTTGTTTAAAACAAAAATGGGAAGCACAAACCTAAACCTATATATCCTTTGAAATGAGGTCAGGTGACGTGCAACACGTTGAATGTCCAAATGCATAATTTTACCCAAAAATCAGTTTTAGGGAGTTAGAACTTCAGGGTACCACTGTACAGACTCTAATCATAGATACTGCACCATGCAACCGTGGTCCAGAATTTGAAGCATTTCGATAAGCAAATAAAAGACACACACAGAAGTTTGCACGCTACATGCAAACCATAATAACTATGCAGCGCAAATGCCTGCTTGCCACAGCACACTTTTGGTATGTGCTCAGCCCCCCTCCACCAAGAAAACACCAACTTCTCTTGGCTGGTGAACCCGTTGAAGACAAACAGGAATACCAAATGCCCACTGAGTGCATTCTTTTGGCTTTGTTTATAGATTGTACATACGGAGAATGATGCGGCAAAAGGATGCTGATGTCATACCACATTCTCAAAATCCAAAACTCTGCACTGTTTAGTTAGCAGTAGACCATGTACAAAAAAAATCTATTTTGTAGAAAAAAATAAATTATTTTTTAAATATATTATGAGCATGTGTTTAGTGTAAATATGACTCCATTGATTTTATATCCTGTATTTTTTTGTTTGTTTGTTTGTTTATTTTCAAGACACATGTATCCATATGCAAACTTGCTGTTTTTTCAAAGCACTAACAAAATCCTAACAAATCTGTATTCATGTGCACCATCACAACAATATTTCCATTGGATTTGATCTGTTTGTATAATCTACTATTTTGTGAAAAGTCTTTATAGATTGTTGTCACTTTTGCAAGTACTTTTTGTTTTTGTTCGGTCTTGTGCCTTTCGTGCACAAAACACACACCCCGATACCAACACACCAACAAGGTTTTTGTCTTGTCTTATGGGAACCCTAAATTATTGTCCTCTACCTCATGTGTATAGCTCGTAGATATAAGCAGATCACAAGTGACTGGTAAGAATGTATTTAAGTTATTTAACATCTTTGTATAACAAAGGCGAGACAAGAAATCTGAAATAATAAAAATGAATTTTTTAAATTATTTTCACACATTCATGGTGAGTCATTTGGGTTTGACTGACGATATACATATATATCCATCCATCCATCCATTTTCTGAGCCGCTTATCCTCACAAGGATCACGGGAGGGCTGGAGCCTATCCCAGCTATCTTCGGGCAAGAGGCGGGGCACACCCTGAACTGGTCGCCAGCCAATCGCAGGGCACATATAAACAAACAACCAGTCGCACTCACATTCACACCTACGGGCAATTTTAGAGTCTTCAATTAAACTACCATGCATGTTTTTGGGAAGTGGGAGGAAACCGGAGTGCCCGCAGAAAACCCACGCAGGCCCGAAGATAGCTGGGATACGCTCCAGCAGCCCGCGACCTGAGTGAGGATAAGCGGTAAAGAAAATGGATGGATGCATATATATATATATATATATATATATATATATATATATATATATATATATATATATATATACACACACACACACACACACACACACACACACACTGTATTTTGTATAGTATTGACGGTTTCTATAAATGCGACGTGACAGTGGTGGTATTAAGAGGTGGATTAAGTCGGGTAAGTCCCTACTGAAGGCCCAGGTAACAAATGCATGCCATGCCTATGAGTTACAGCGTTGTAATATTCTAGTATGCTAAAAGCTGAGACCTTCTCTGAATGTTATCAGTAATATATATGACAGACACATTGTTGCGTTTTCACAGTTTCATGCCGGATCAAGATCACTTTGCTTTGACGTCTTCGTGTACTCGTCACGGCGGCCTCCCTCTGAGTTTTTTTTTTTTCGACCTCGCCGTCAAACAAAGTCACCGTGAAATGAAACACATGACTCATCTTTGGCTTTTTACACAGCGCTCAGACATACATTACATTACTATGCCGGTGGGGGAAATTACCCCCGTCCTGCAGCGCTATTATTAATTCAACATTCCCCTCCTCAGCAGGCGAAGGGGAGATTTCGGGGAGTTTTCTCTCTCAACAAAATGTGGCTTATAGGAATTTAAATGTTGAGCTTTACCAAAGCAAAACATAATTATTGGATATCTGCTCTAATACGGGAATAGCAAATCCCCATGACACGTGTACCTAAATTAGCAGCTTCGGGAGCGTCTTCGCCGGACTCCCCCTCACTCGCTTCCTGCCTCCCCTCCGGTACCAGGCTGCTAATACGAGCTGCAACTTTGCGGTGCGCTGTAATCCGACAACGTTTTGACAGCTGTTACCATGAAGGAAGTGGGCGCAACTCAAACACACACACGCACGCGCACACACACGTGCACACACGCATGAAGAAAAAAACTGAAGGAATCTTCAACTTCTTTCTGAATGTTGAGATAGTTTTATGGAGGGGGAAAAAAAAGCGGCGGAATGTTGTTATTCCAGCGCAAGATGTATGTATGTGTGCCGTTTTGCTGCACTGCGTTTTGATTGCGGTCTTATTACTGAAACGCTCAATCATGACTGTAGAGCTTGAAATGCCAAAGATACAGCTGTGCACAGATGAGTTTGGTATTTTGACAAATTACACAGTCATACAAACAAAAAGTAGCTTTTTTAAAAAAAATAATATTATTATTATTTAGCTCATATTTGTGAGTATTAGCAATAGATAGTGCAAGACCCAAAACCTGGGGAACTTTTTCCTTGAACTTAATTTCAACCTCAGTTACAAAAAAATGACATTAAAGGCAGAATAGTGGAGTATTTTGACAAATTCCTCAAAGTTTTGCAAGAAAAGGTAGCTAGCATTATCATTGGCGCAAGGGCAAAAACCTGGGGGACCTTATTTCTCACAGAAATCTCAACCCCGGTAAAAAATATATCACGTCAAGGATATGTTTTGATGTAATTCTTTTAGCATAAGTGATGTTGGGAAAACAATATTGTGACATTAATTTTAAAAAAGGGCTATTTTATATGGATAGTTTCTGTGTGGCTAGCGTGATTTTAGCCTGATTTAAATGAATTGAAATACACTTGAAAATAAGACAAAATGATCAGACATTTAGATTTGGTAATATCTGATCCTTTGTCTTAATTAGCTTAGTATTTTGACCACCGTACATCTTAATTAGCCTATTTGGCGCATTTCTCATGTATTTAATATCATTTGCATTAGCGAAAGGACGAACTTTATTCATTCCCCAAATGTCAACCCCTGTCACAATTACATCACCTCTCTGGTAAGTTCTATCTTATTTATTAACGTAAGTGATGTTTAAAACAATATTGTGCCACTTATTTGACTAAATGGGAACTATCCTACTTTCTGTGTAGCATGCATGATGATAGCCCTTCTCTTGTGAAAAACTACCGCATTGTTCTAATTTAGCTTACATTTACAAATATTAGCATTAGTTAGCTTTAGTAGTTGATAATTCCCGTCACAATTATGTCACCTTGCAGGCAATTTTTGCCTGAATTAGTTTGCGATTTTGACAAATTAGATTCTTCATGGCGGTACGGTGAGTGACTGGTTAGAGCATCTGCCTCGCAGTTCTGAGGACCGGGGTTCAATCCCAGACCCCGCCTGTGTGGAGTTTGCATGTTCTCCTCATGCCTGCGTGTGTTTTATCCGGGCACTCCGGTTTCCTCCCACATCCCAAAAACATGCATTAACTGGAGACTCTAAATTGCCCGTAGGTGTGACTGTGAGTGCGGATGGTTGTCTGTTTGTATGTGCCCTGCGATTGGCTGGCAACCAGTTCAGGGTGTACCCCGCCTCCTGCCCGATGACAGCTGGGATAGGCTCCAGCACGCCCGCGACCCTAGTGAGGAGAAGCGGCTGAGAAAATGGATGGATGGATGGATGGATGGATGGATAGATTCTTCATTTGCTTTATTTATACATTTTGCTTACATTTACTTGCACTAGCATTATTTTGGAAAGGACTAACCTTAGTCCTCCAGAAAAGCTCAACTGCTGTCACAATTAAGTCACTTCAATGGTAAGTCTGAAAGGAAGCTACATTCAAATTTTACTAGCAGTTTGACGTTTTTTGAATCGCCGCAAAAAGAGTGATCGGCCACTCATGAAAATAGTTGCCTACATAGCTAACATGATGTTAACTCTTCCTGCTAGGTAACCTTACACAACCAAATGAGACTAGTTACGTGAAATAAAAATGCAAATAAATCACAAGATTAGCTTAGAATATTCATATTTAGTCATATCTGGGCCAATTTCAAACAAATGTTGCTTACACAGCAAAATGAAGAGAAACCATGTCTGCTTTAGGGTAGGTGAATCACAGAATAACGTGATTTTCTTTCAGGCATTATAATTGAAGTTCATATTAACACAATTGTTTACTGTTAAAAACAATTGATATCATGTGAAAGATTCCGTCCAAACAATTATGACTTCGGACTTCAAAATGCCAATCCAAGCATGAGCTGAACTCTCAAGGAGGGTGAAACATATGTGCTGACTGCTATGAAAACACCTTAGCTCATGGTGTAGGTCTTTTGGAACTCATTTGTCTTTTCTTTTCTGAAGGCAGGGTAACAAAGTGAAGAAAGGTCCACCTCAGGAAAGTGTGCAAGGAGTCAGATGGGTAGGTCACTTCCTTATCTCCTTCCTGTGTCCCGCCTCAAAGCTTTGCCATGATTTTGGCTATTTTTGATTGTCATCAGGCACCTGTCAGATTAAAAAAACAACAACAACAACAACAACAAAAAACAGCAGTGATAACTATAGAAGAGCAAATGGAACTTACCACAGCTGCTCAGTCAAATCTCAAAATGAAACATGTTGATAATGCTTACACAAATTAATGTAAACAATTAATGCTAATTTAAGTACCATGCAGCAAAATGCTAACTGTAGCCTAATGGCTACTCCCATCGCAATGCCCAGAGAAGCATGCCAACTGTTTCCCATTCCCTGTCCATTACATGTCTATCAGAAATCTTCAAAGGGTGAATAGTTTCACTTCATATTCATTTTACATATTTAGGGTGTATTTTATAGTTGATAACATGACAACAGTATTTTCTTTGGTTAAACGTTGTTTTGGAATTAGAAAAAGTTTCACCAGCAACACGTTCAATTTTAAATGTTAAAAATTATGAAACAGCAGAGAGGTTGCACTAAATCTTAAATGGCCTTTGAGATAGACGATAGGCCGTAAAAACAATTTCTCACTGGAAGAAACGAACAGCTCCGTTCTGGACGACGCCCACGAGGGACCGCGTCTTTAAGGGCCTCCTCGCAAGCCGGGGCCGGATAATGGAGGTTTTCAACACTCACTTGGAGTCATAAAAATGTCCGCTTCGCATGACAAAGCTCGTTTTTCACAACGCTACGTTCCAACTGGAGAGCTCCATACGCGTAAATCGCCCAAGTACCTCGAAACACGACAAACAGTCTAAATCAATAAATAATAATGCCGCATGCGGGTTCCCCGTATTGGGCCGACATGCTAGGAGAGGCTCTAGAGACTCTATTGTGGTCTTTCAAAAAGGGGGCTGGGGTGGAGTCAGAGCAAATGCCTGTGATTTTGGCAACGGAGGCTCAGAGAGGCTGCCAGCAGAGGTGCAGGGTTAGAAACATTTATATTCACTTCCTCCTATTACTCCATTATTCATCCTAATCTCCATAGACATTAGTGCTTTAACCTGTCTAACAGAGCTAGGACACCACGATAGACGTCTTAAGACAGAGCCGTCGGATGTACTTAATGGCTATACACTCCTTTTAGGGATCACTTAAAGTGGACATGTTATGGGAAATTCACTGTTATGGATACATGGGATTTTTTTTAAATGGTGAAAACAATGCACAATTTCCTGTCATGGCTATTCAATACTACAGCTACAGTATGTGCTATCAACCTGCCGTCAACAATTGTCAAAGTGACATTTCTGTCAACACCATCCGTTTTATGCATCGGTGATGTATGACTTTTTAATTACCCGAATAAATCTCCCAACAATGTTGATGCTAAAACAACACATGAGGGATGTAGCAGTGCGGGATGACCTGGAAGTTTCTATCAGCAGCTGTGCTGACCCTCAAGCCACCGCACACGCTGTCTGGCAGGGAAATAAGTTGCATGTTGGGAGGGGGCTGGTTGATGAAAGCCTGACAGAGACAGCAGTGAAGTGGATGTCCAGCTCATGCCTCAATTCTGCCGTAAAGATTCCCCAGCTGTCCTCGGGATTAGCCTGTGAGCTTATGTGATTAGGATACATGGCACCGGGTCTAGACCCGGCGCCTCTGACCCGACGACAATGTAGAATGCGGTCGGACGGGAAGGCAGAAAGTGGCGGGTGATGCTGCTAGAGACTGAGCATCTACAGTACATGCATGCATGTTGTTAGCCTTAAATGCTGGTTGAATTCAGAGTTGGTCTGATTTTGAAAAACAAAAACAGGGAAAGTCGGCACGGTGGCCGACTGGTTAGAGCGTCAGCCTCACAGTTCTGAGGACCCGGGTTCAATCCCCTGCCCCGACTGTGTGGAGTTTGCATGTTCTCCCCGTACCTGCGTGGGTTTTCTCCGGGCACTCCGGTTTCCTCCCACATCCCAAAAACATGCATATATTGGAGACTCTAAATTGCCCGTAAGTGTGACTGTGAGTGCGAATGGTTGTCTGTTTGTATGTGCCCTGCGATTGGCTGGTAACCAGTTCAGGGTGTACCCCGCCTCCTGCCCGATGACAGCTGGGATAGGCTCCAGCACGCCCGCGACCCTAGTGAGGAGAAGCGGCTCAGAAAATGGATAGAAAAACAGGGAAACTGACATGGCAATTAATGTGTTCTAGTCTAGTCCCAAAACCTTTACTAACTGCTCAAAGGGAAATATTTTTTTGATGCCCTGCTGAATTTGTAGGTTTGCTCACCTAAAAGGAAATTACCAGTCTCTAATTGTTTTGGTAACATATTACCAATACTCCTAATCTCAACTGGTCAAATGTAGAAACAGGACCTGTTCTAAGAATCCATTTCTTACCTTTCAATCATTATATCACCATAAGCAAGAAGACTAAAGGGCAAAGATGTCAGAAACCAGCCATCCAAAACCAACAACAAAATGCTTGGTGAGAGCGTTAAAACAAAAAAGATACACAAAATGACTATCAATTGCCCTCTGGAACTCCATCCAAGATCTTACCTTGGGAGGTGAGGATGATGAGCAAGGTGAGGGAACTGCCTCAAAGTATACATCTAGAAAATGCTCATGATCTGAAGCTAATTGGGACCTCAGTCACAGAGAAAACAGTTGGTAACACATTTCGCTATAATGGACAGAAATCTTGCAGTGCCCACAACGTCCCACTGCTGAAGAAGGCTTATGTACAGGCCTGCCTTACGTTTGCCAATGTAGATCTTAATGACTCAGAGAAGGCTTGGGAGAAAGTGCTGTGGTCAGATGAAACCAAAGTTTAGCTATGTGACATCAACTGGACCTCAATCAGTGGGAAATAATCCATCGCCAACTGCGTGAGAGTCGGCTATGTGAACCACTGTGTGTGCGACCTTAGAGCCTCCGCTTTACTTTCCCCTACTTTACTTGCCCTCATGTTAGTTAGCATGTATAATATGGACCACCAATGAATGTTTAATAAGAAACAGCGATGCTAACACAGGAACTCCACATACCTCTTCCTTCTACCTAAAATACACTCTTTGGCTTGGCAGTGCTGGGCATGAGCGACCATGTTGAATGACAAAGAGTGTGTCAGCGTAGTGTTGGCGCAGCCCGCGCACAGCTGCACATTTGCCCTGCTTCACCGTACCAGACGCTGTGGCAGGGGTTCAACAGTAACGCTGACCTCATGTGTCACAAGCGCACGGCCCGCTGACTGCAGGCACTGAAATGACTTGCACATAAATTAAGACGTGTGCGCTTCAAAGCAGTGTACACACACATACCGACAAATTTGAACATTTTCCCTTCCTTTTGATCAATGTCAGCAAAGGGCCTATTACGGTATGTCTCTAAAAGACCATTCTGACCAATTATTCTGTGGTGCACGGTGTGTTAAGGGTTATTTTTCTTCCCCCGATCTGTTCAGAATACGGTGAGGACCAACAATCATAAATGTTAAACATATTCAATTTTTACGATGGCAAATCCTGCGTGTGTGGTAAAGACAGAGTTTGGCAGATCAACAGACTTCATGATTATGTTTGGGACCACAATCACGTTGTGCAACACCTCAGGGTGCCACATGAGAGCTCAGTTCAGCAAGCATAAAGGAACTCAGCGAGTGGGTACATACACTGATAATCGGGTGGGATTTGAACCTGATTTTGCCCATCAGATCAAAGTCAGCAGGCCTGATTTTCAGATTCTTTTGATTTTCTGATTTCTTTTATCTCTAAAAAATTATCCTGAGTAATTATCCTGTGGTGTGATGAGTGTTATGTGATTTTTTTTCTTCTCAATCTGCTAAGGAAACGGTCGAGGCCAACAATCGTAAATGTTAAGCCTGTTTTATATTTATAATGGGAAATCCCGTTATGTGTGGTCAACGGCTGACTAATGGACTCTGTGATTGTGACATTGACTAGACATAGACTAGACATGAAATGGAACGTTCTACTACAACTACTACTACTACTACTACTCTTTCTACTTTGTATTTTACTGAAGTCTGGATGCCCAGTGGTACCTTACTGCCTTTTACAGGTCAGTCTTGGAACTACGAAAGACATCTGTGTTGGTCATCTCAAGTACACCCCACACCATAAGAGTAGTGAGCACACGCTTAACATGTTTTTCCTTGTCATGTGTGAGCTTATATATATATATATGTATATATATATATAAAATCAGTTAAGATGTTAAAAGTTTGTATGCGTGGACCCCAGGAGGGAAAGCAACCTGCTTGTGCATTCATCAATGCTGTTGCATTGGGTGTGTGGGAATGCGAGTTGAGGAGATTAATCCGCTCCATAAATGCAAGAACGTTTGCTTCAGGTCGATTCCCACCCTTGTAGCTTTTGTGAGTGGCTAAATTAAATCCCTAAAGCATGGCAGGGTTTGGTCGAGGGTCCGTCAGCGCATTCAGCGGGTGCCTCTCGGTGGGCCCACAACAAGGACTGACCGCTCACCATTTTGTGAGAATCTGGTCATTTCTTGGACCAAGCCTCTAGATTAGCATTGGTAGCAGGAGCAGCGGTGCTGTATCGGAGCAAGTGCGCTAGCGTGTTTGTGTAGTGAGGTTGGGCTAAATAGCTAATCCATTGATTTAGTTGGGGTTAACACACTGGCCAGAAGCCAACAGAGACTTAAGTCTCAATTGGAGTCGGTTAGATACATGGAGGGGAGATTGTGGGAAAGTTGGAATGTTGCTTTTATTGGACAAAAGGGGGAATTTGAAGAGGAAATTCAAATAACAGTCTGTGGTCCTTTATTTCTTCAGACTAACTTTTGTTTATATTTTGAGACAATCACAAGTTAATCATTCAATCTTTGTTCAAAATAATAAAATATATAATATAATGTAAATTAACGCTGAATGCCAAAGGTGAGCCTCATGCAAGTTAAATGTTTTCACATTCTTAACTGACGTAAAAGCACAAAGACAATAATATGTTATATATGTTATATATTAAATGCAGCCCTATGGGGGGCACATTTATCCAGTCCCAAGCCTGGATAAATGCAGAGGGTTGCGTCAGGAAGGGCATCCAGCTTAAAACTTTGCCAAACAAATATGAGCGTTCATCCAAAGAATTCCAGGTCGTGGCCCGGGTTAACAACGTCCGCCACCGGCACCGTCAACCTGCGGGGCGCCGGTGGAAATTCAGCTACTGTGGGTCGAAGTCGAAGACGAAGAGGTGGAAAGCGGGATCTTCGGCAGAAAGAGAAGAGGAAAGCACAGAGCCTAGAACTGAATGTGGGGACTTTGAATGTTGGGACTATGACAGGAAAATCTCAGGAGTTAGTTGTCATGATGATTAGGAGAAAGGTTGATATATTGTGTGTCCAGGAGACCAGGTGGAAAGGCAGTAAGGCTAGAAGTTTAGGGACAGGGTTTAAATTATTTTACCATGGTGTAGATGGGAAGAGAAATGGAGTCAGTTTTATTTTAAAAGAAGAGTTGGCTAAGAATGTCTTGGAGGTGAAAAGAGTATCAGATCAAGTGATGAGGCTGAAACGTGAAATTGAGGGTGTTATGTATAATGTGATTAGTGGCTATGCCCCACAGGTAGGATGTGACCTAAAGGTGAAAGAGAAATTCTGGAAGGAGCTAGACAAATTCATTTTGAGCATCCCAGACAGAGAGAGAGTCGTGATTGGTGCAGATTGTAATGGACATGTTGGTGAAGGAAATAGGGGTGATGAAGAAGTGATAGGTATGTACGGCATCCAGGAAAGGAACTTGGAGGGACAGATGGTGGTAGACTTTGCAACAAGGATGCAAATGGCTGTAGTGAACACTTTTTTCCAGAAGAGGCAGGAACTTAGGGTGACCTACAAGAGCGGAGGTAGAAGCACGCAGGTGGATTACATCCTGTGCAAACGATGTAATCTGAAGGAGGTTACCGACTGTAAGGTAGTGGTAGGGGAGAGTGTGGCTAGACAGCATAGGATGGTGGTGTGTAAAATGACTCTGGCGGTGGGGAGGAAGATTAGGAAGACAAAGGCAGAGCAGAGAACCATGCGGTGGAAGCTGAGACAGGACGAGAGTTGTGCAGCTTTTCGGGAAGAGGTGAGACAGGCTCTCGGTGGACAGGAGGAGCTTCCAGAAGATTGGACCACTGCAGCCAAGGTGATCAGAGAGGCAGGCAGGAGAGTACCTGGTGTATCTTCTGGCAGGAGAGGAGAGGAGGAGACTTGGTGGTGGAACCTCACAGTACAGGAAATCATTCAAGAAAAAAGGTTAGCTAAGAAGAAGTGGGACACTGACAGAGGACTAAAGTGTAATGGAAAGGTGATTTGTGCTGTTGTTCGACCTTACCTAATTTCTCTTCTAATGTTCTCTTCTGCTCTTTTTGTAGAATGAGTGATGCAAAAAAGCCAAAGAAAATGCAAAACACATGCAGTTAGTCCTTTGATGGTTTTGTGCATTTAACACATTTTGAAATGCACGACCTCAGATAACTTTTTCTCTGATTTTTTTCTCTCTCACTCTCTTTCTCTCTCATTAAAAAAACAAAACAAAAACAAAGACAAAGTGAAACACATCCAAAAGACGTACTGAATTAATCCTTTGAAGGTTTGATGCTTGTTTTTAATCAAAATTTTTGGGCCCAATTCCTAATTGTACACTTTGAAATATCATTTTATACAAAAAGCAGTACAATTTTGTAGCTTTTCTAGTACAATGCAAATTGTATTAAAGAGTATTGTTGCGATGGCAACATAAACACCAAGAACATCAGCGATGAGCTAATTTTCAAGATAATGGAACAAGGGGGCGCATTGTCAAACTGCCTGACCCGCGAAGAAGATGCACAAATTCTTGGAACGTGTTAAAACAGGATGGCGTACGCGTAGCCGTCCGGGGACAAAAGAACATTCCTTGTGTCAGTGATGCTGGTGTTTTTTCAAGCCCGTGTTTTCAATTATCTTTGCAGGGCTCGTTGAGAGAGACGAGCGAGATTATCACAAGAGTAGGAGGGGGGACGAGAAACACACTCATTACGCAGGACGGCTATTTGCCGAGTGGCGGGACATGGTCCTCCACCTCGACTTATTGAATTATGGAGGAGCTGTCAACAGGTCGAGCGAGCATGCTCTTCGCCCCTTACACTGGTGTTAATCAACACGACGCAGCAGCTGTCAGTGTGAAAGCCGTTGCCGTTGCTCGGGGTAGACGAGTGCACCTTGCAGGTTAAACTTATATCATATAATATATGTATAGTATTACTTATATCATTCCATAGATGTTATGTTTCACACATGGCGATTAAATCTGGGACCATTTTATTTCTGTTGGTAACCAAAACAGCAGCACCTACCAAGACACGTAAACAGATCAATAAGTGGATGAACAAATTTACAATATGTGGCGATGGCATCTTCACAGTTGATTCCAATAGACAGTGACGTGGTCGATCCGCAGTGTGCGTGACATTCCGAGTAGCCACCCTACATACTATTAGTCCTTTTTTATAATTTTTATTTAAACTACAGTTAATACAATGTTTAATATTAACCCTAATGAAGACAAGCGTGATAGAAAATGGATGGAGTTTTAATTTTGTTCCCAAAAATGTCATGAAATAAGAGGCCTCACCCCCGAGTAGATGCCTCACCCCATTTGAAGTCATTATATGAATACAGAATATATGTTAATTATAATTGAATTTGAAATATAATTGTAATAATTAATAATAATCATTATTTTTATGAAATAATTCCAGTATAAACTAATTACACAGTACAGTTCATTGTGGTGGTCACATTTCAGACCCACCCACGATAGGTGAAAAATCAATGATATAGAGAGACAATATAAAAAAATTTTTTTAATAGTTTGAACCTCAAACTCCTCTAACGATCTCCCACAATATGTTTATATGTCCCTCAAAGTATTTCAACAGAAAAATGTTCACTTGAAAAATTTGTGATGGAGCGGGACAGCGATCATTGTAATGAGAAACTCCATCATAGTGTCATTACCATACGTAAACTAATATAAGTTCCTCGGTGGGGTCCACTGTGGTCTCCTCTCATGATGTACCTCTTGTAAAATAATTTTTTAATAGAGCTTTTTTAAATAGAGTTAAAAGTGTACCTAATTAATCAGCCTCCACTCAGATTAAATGTAGTACATTAAATCCGTAATTTCTCACTTTTCACAGGGGAAGTCACACTTTGACTCTTAACTGGCTGCAAATGAATAACACAAACACACTCACGCACACACCTGATCCGCCTGCATGTAAGCTGCAATTACTCCACTTGTCGCTTCGGCCAAAGAACACAATTCGTTATAAAGCAGGTGTGTTTTTCTCTAAAATGACCTATGGCACTTGAGTTCAATGCATACACACACACACACACACACACATACACACACACACTCAAGCGCACACACATGTACCTATTGCCTCCTGAAAGCCTGCACAGCTGTCCTCTGACATGCTTGCTTTCTTTTCTTCGTCAGCATGTGTTGTTACAGGTTTGCTGATTGAAAAAGCAGGACACTGTTTGGGCAGAGAGCAGGTTTCGACGTTATTTTTGCAGTGTAAGAGTTTACGTTTGTACTTATAGATAGGCAATACGCAGCGCAACCCCAAAGGTTGATACAAACCATTCCGGGATGCTGGTCAACCTCGGATTTGTTGTTGGTATTTTGAAACAACCGATTAAAAAAATACATAAATCAAATTGGTGGTCTACTCAAAATGACTAACACATTTTTGAATGTGTGCTGCGTTGCACTGACAAATGCAGATCTTCGGTGGCAAAATCTTTACCTTGTCAATTTTCTTGTGGTGAATGACTTGAGAGCACGTTATCCAAATGCTCAACACGACACACTTGCTCGTCTATTTATGTCCGACAACAATGCGAGCTTCAGGTCGCTCTCGCTCCCGAATTGGCCGTCGTCTTTTTCGTCCGTGGCTCGACGCAACATGGGGTCGTGGGGACACACACGTGTAATTGCCAGTGTAAATATTGAAGAGGTTTAACATTCACGATTGTCGGCCCTGACCATTTCCCGATTAGATAGGGGACAGAAAAATTCACACCAAGCGACGTGGCCATACAGGACTCAAGTGGACCATTATCAAAACATTACACTTAACCAGTCGCTGGCGCGCACCAAGCAATTGAGCACTGGACAACTACCGACACACTGCTACGGAACGACTGTGAACATGTATGGGGTTATGAGGCTCCACATACAATACACTAAACTGTATTATTTTTTGTTGAACCACAAAAACATGGTGCTACTGTCAAGAAAGAAGCAGATATTTTGAGAGGCTGTTGACAATGATTGATCGCCCCATTTACTGACCCAATATAGTTCAGCATTACACTAAAAACACTATATATTGTCGATGATGGATAACTGTAGGTCAGATCATGTCGAACAGCAACTGAAACCTAAATCGCACCGAGAGATGTAATACATGTCGATGTACTGCATGTAAAACATAATGAGATATAATAATACAGAAAGTTCCCTCGTAGTGGGACAATAAACATTCAGAACTGCACCTGAAACCGATTATTAAACTGCAAGAGACCCCATAAATGACCATGAAATATTGACAAGCGTGTGCTTACTGCTCTCATAGTTTGTGGTGAACTCAAGATAATTAACACACATCAAACACATAACAATATCTCCACCCACAATCATGAGTCTCCTCCCCCATGCCAGATGTTTCTTGTAGTACCACGACTGACCTATGAGAGCCAGCATGGTGCCACAGGCCATCCAGACTGCAGGAAAATACAAAAAAAGGAAGAAAGAGTAGTAATAGAAGAAGAAATACAAGCAGCCGGAGCCTGACCGTTTATTGCGAGATGATCGGGAATGAAAGATCAGTCTTAACACACCCAACACCACAGTTTACTCTCTCAGGATAATGTTACAGAGACATCTAATAATTGAGCCTTTGACCGGAAGGGGAAAAAATGCTCAGATTTTGGCCCTGGCTCTGTGTACCCTGCTTAATATGAGCACCGTGTATTGACTATTAGGACTGATGGCATCCCAGTGTCACAGATGTCTTTCTCGGACTTGGCTTCCAGTTGACTGGCTAAAAAGGCAAACAGATTTGCCACCTTCCCCTCCACAACGTGCGAAAATGATCACTTCACAGTTTGAAAAGGTGTGTCAATTAAATGTTGTCTTGTTGACTGGGAGTAATGCGGCTAGCAGATGAATGCACAGCAGGTGCTGGGTGTCTAGATTGGCAGCGGGAAGGAGTTCATACAGTAACTAATTAAAACAGCAGGTGCATTTTGTGCTAGTTTTCATGCTCCCAGCCACCTGATTATGTAAAAAAGTCCAGAGAAGCTGTGGAGTAAAAGGACAGGCTACCTGTGGAATGCCACGTTTGCCATGTTGGACGCTTTTCTTTTTTAGTGCTAATGTAATTCCATATGTTGTTTTTTGGCTTGTTGAAGTGATATGGGATGACTTGGCAGGAACTGTGGAATAAAAAAAAATCCTGACTTTGTTCTACTTAATCATAAAAAGCTGTGGAGGGTTTGGCTTCCTTTGTTGATACAGGGCCAGCGCGAGCCAAGAAACACAATGAAATATTCTTGAAAAGTCCGTGGACAACACGGACGGGACGTCATCTGATATTCTGTGATGTTGGGATAATGGCTTCTGACCTTGGATCTTATCAGGTTTAAGCTGATAAAAACTTAATGAATCTAAAAGTCGACACAAGGTTGACTGGTGAAATGTGCTGATATAGCAGCCCTTTCCCCAATTTTTAGGGAACGCACCCCCTTCAAGATCTCAACCAAATGGGAGCACCCATCTGAATTACATTCACACCCCACCCTCGCCAAAACCCCAAAAACATGCAAACAAGAAGTGCCAAAAGAATTTTGAAAAAATCATTAAACAAACTACAATTGTGTAATTTTCATGTATTTTCCCTTTCTTCAACATTTTATGCAGTGCACCCCTTTCAACATCTCGACAGCGTTGGCACACTGCCTCAATCACACCCCCACCTCCCCACCAAAAATACAAACAAGCATGGAAACTTGATCAAAACAGACGAATGGCAAAAACAAGCTAAAAATTTCTAATTTTCATACCAGATTGCTGTTACAATCTTGCGCACCACAGTTTGGGAATCCTCATTACAGACCTCTGAAGACACATTTTACATTAATTCCCAAACATCACATGAGATTGACTGGTGAAATGCACTGATAAAGCAATCTTTTCTGAAAGTTTTAGGTCACGCACACCCTACAGCATTCTGCCGCATCCCTCTCCTTAACACAAAAAAATGGCCAAATATGCCAACATAATCAAAAGGTGACAAAATACCTAAAACCATCTTGAAATATGGAAATATCTGACCTCCATGTCACTTCTCAATCTTGTGCACCTGTTTAAGAATTGCACACCAGTTAGCGAATCCTTGTTATTGTTAAAACTTGACAAGTCTGCTTGACAAGGTTGAAATGAAATAAAATGTACTTATAGAGCCCCCCCCCCCCCCCCCCCCCCCCATAGAAAAACTTAAAATACTGTACCCAAAAATTGGTTAAAGAAACAAATCCATAAATACCATACTACACCACCATTACACTTATTCTTGCGCACCACAATTGGGTAATCTCTGTTCTAAATGAAGAGACAAAGAAACGATTCCAAAACTCAGCACAAGTTTGACCGGTGAAATGTGCTTAACGACCAGCCTTTCACCAGATTTTCAAGCCACACACATCTCCCTGCACAACTCCACTCCACCACAATTCAAAGAAACATGTATCATGATCAAAGTAAGATAGAAATGTGCAATACTTTTTTTTTTTTTTTTTTAACCAGACCACCGTCTATCCATCCATTTTCCGCGAGCTGGAGCCTATCCCAGCTGATTCTGGGTGAGAGGAAGGGTACACCCTGAACTGGTCGCCAGACAATTGCAGGCCACTTAGAAACAAACAACCATTCGCGCTCTCATTCACACCTACGGGCAAATTAGAGTTTTCACTTATGAAAACTCTAAATTGTGGAAGGAAACCGGAGCACCCGGAGAAAACCCATGCAGGCACGGGGAGAACATGAAAATTCCACACAAGCGAGACCAGATTTGAACCCGAGTCCTCACAACTGTGAGGCACAAGATGGATGGGTGAATTTCTTTTTTCGAATAGCCTTTACCAAAATGTATTTTTACCACGCACCCACTTCAACATCCCATCAGAGTTGGCGCACCCCCTTCGCCCCAAACTACGCCCCCACCCCAAAAAAAATATATACAAATAAAATTGCATTTGGGGACGATACAATGGAAATGTCTACTTATTATGCCATTAAAAACATTTAATCTCACACACCATAGTTTGGGAATGGTGCACCACAGTTGGGGAATCCCTGTTGAAAGATGCCCGAAGGCACATTTTTAACACTTCTGGCTGATCAACGCATGACTCTTATCTGACTTAACGGCGATGTCTGTTTTATTCCGTAGCCCTGGCTCCCCTCGGCTATCAGTGTCCAGGCCTAAGAGGATCATGTGTTAGGTGATATCTTAGCTCTGGAGTGCTGAAATGGGAAAAGGGGGGAGTCTGGAGGAGGTAATGATGGACCACTTTCTCCTAAGAGGCAGGAATTCAGGCCAAAAGCATGCACGACAATCATGCTGTAGTTTGCACATAGACACAAGAGAGCTTTTTGAGGTTCGATATGAAGATGTTTTTGAGGGTGTGCACATGGCATGTCAGGCTCTCCAGAGTCATGGATGACAGAGCGGGAGAAGCGGCTAATAGCTCCCGCTAAATACTCCCTCCGCTAAAATGATTCCTCAGGGGAATCAATGGCTCCATTCTCTTGCGGGCTGCAGTTTTCTCGATGGTGCTCGACCTCAATGTGAAACACTAGACAGCGATGAGGGAAAACACAACATAATACTTGTGTGACCACTTTGCTCAGTGGCTCTTCAGTGCACTGCATCGTACTGAGAGGTGTTTCTAATATTTGGGCTACCTAACTTTAGCTGCTACAGCCACAATAATAAATGTATCATTTAAAATTCACAACAGGTGTTTTTTTTTTAAACCCACACTTCTATGCCTTTCTGTGATTTTTCCAGTCACTCTGTGTTTTTGTTGCAACTTGCTGATGACACTCTATAACACACCAAGCTCAGAGGCCACTTGCCTCTGAGAACATCCTGTTTGCTGTGGTGAGGTCCCGTTGATCAAATGTTAGGTGTCGTTTTGGTCTCATGATGTCACAATGTGAACAGCATGATTATGAGTATTGTTTAAAATACCAATTCCAATCGAGCCAGGAAATGTATTGGTCGATATCATGGCTCAAACACTTGTTTGTTAATTTTGACATTCAGCTCCTTGCTAGAGAACAGCAAGTTGTGCCAAAAGTACTGAAACATTAAACAGTTTGACATACG
Source organism: Phycodurus eques (assembly GCF_024500275.1). Lineage (NCBI taxonomy): Eukaryota > Metazoa > Chordata > Actinopteri > Syngnathiformes > Syngnathidae > Phycodurus > Phycodurus eques. Next base: position 21,483,024 of record NC_084537.1, on the reverse strand, counting down.
TTAATTGGAGCGAGATAGCGATACCTTGCTTGCTAGATGTTAGAATGTAAAGTAAAAAACTAGCTTGATCAATAGCTATTCTGTAGATAGCTAGGTAAGTACATAGCTCAGTCGCAAGCAATAGAGCTGAATTCCAAGCTAGCTAGTTCACTGATCACTTGCTAGATAGCTGATCGATTGATCGCATTCCCATTGACATTCACTAAAGTAATATGATGGCGAACATGATTTTCTCCTACGAAACTCCAAAACACAACAGCCAGCTGGCAGAATAGTGGCGTCAACAATTTGAGCGAGACCAATAGTATTTCGGTTTTGATCTGTGGCCCACATTGTGTTGGTGTTGTCTAACAAATGTCTCCTGGGTGCACATTATACTTAGCAAACATATCAGCATGATCATTTGTGGTCAAAACTGATCCACAAGCATGGATGTCAACTCTTTAGTCTTTATTGAAATAGATCAAATCTCTTCTTTGTCTACAAATTGTCGGAGTCCTGGTATGAAACACACCCATTTGGGTTAATTCTGTGATAGAATCAAAGTGTGAGCCAGCACCTTGGGCTTGCCATCAAAGACGAACCACAGTCTATTTGTCTGCATCCTCGTTTAGATGGAGCCCCACAAAAATGTCCAAAATCTCACATGGAGCCAAGCGTTTAGTGGAAAAACAAACGTCTCCGTTTCAACTCTTTACAGTGCTCATCGTGCTTTCTCCTTTTTAATCTTCCAGTAATTGTTCTCTCAGGGAACCGCAGGAATGACTCCACTTCACCCTGAGAACGCAGCCTCGTCCTTGGCCACAGCATCTCCGCTGTCTGGCCACAATCGCTTGGCATCGCACCACCCACTTGTCCATTATTCACGAGTGCCAGGGGTGCTCTGGTCCCGGGCTTCCCAAATCAATTATTAAATGTCTTTGTTTCATTTCCAAACGGATGACGGAAGCCCCGTCCTCGAGCCTGCACAAACGGCTGTGTGAAATTCAAAGAAAAAAGTGTGGTGACGTAACTATACAATCAGGCACTTATATTATCGCAAGGGAATGTGAAAGGCGCGCGGGGTGGCACCGTACAAATTAAGCAGATTGCGACTCAAGTGCTCATGGCACAGCAGCAGAGTAAAGTACCCAAATCAGCTTACTGCAGCTAAGCCTAAATATTTATAAAATCAGTTGTAATGGGCTTTTACCCTGGCAGTACCATCCTGTCCACTCAGTGCGGGTTAGAAAGTGGTGACTTTTCAAATTAAGGGGTTGTTTGTTCGTTGGCTGCTAAATTGTTGGTTAGTTTGATTACTAGTTCATGGGTTAGTAGGTTGGTCTATAGGTTGGTAGGTCGTTGGTTAGTTTGTTGGTCGGTAGGATATTTGTTAGTTCCTTCGTCTGTAAATTGTTCTGTAAGTTGGCCAGTAGATTATTGGTTAGTGCTTAGGCCTGAAGGTTGTTGATTAATTTGTTGATCAATTAGTTGGTTGGTGGCTTGGGCGTGGCTACTTCATTTGTCAATAATTTGGTAGGTCTTCACTAGTTTGTTATTCGGTAGGTTGGTACATCGTTGGTCTGTAAGTTGCTAGGTTTTTTTTTTTTTTTTGCTTTTTTGCTTTGTCAGTTAGTTTATGTTTTGGGCTTCTTCCATGGCAATATCATCCTGTCTCTAAATATGGGTTAAAAGTGGTGACTTTTCATATTCCGGGTCTGTTCATTGCTGCAAGTAATTGTGAGTTTTCCCTTCCCAAACCAAATCTGTGTTCAGTTACGATTACTCAGTTTTTGTTTGTACTCAAGTGGAAGCCGATACAATTGGTAAGGGGAGCCTGTTGCTACAAGAGTGAGCAAAGGTCAAACATGATGGTTTGTTTTCTTTAGGATTCCCCTGGGATAAAGAGCAAATCAGGCTACCTGCAGGCAATAAGGAGTGATGGCACCCCTGGAAGTTGAAGTACATTTAACATTTACCACATTATTGACAACCTGCAAAATGTAACTAATCCCAAACTCCTGGATTGGCAGAGGTAAGAACAAATTGCTTGAAATTTGTCATTTCAAATCACGCATTAATTACTGAGATTTAGCGATTTATACTGGATCCATATAACGTATTAGCTACCTTTTAGAGGCCAACAACATGACCAAAGCACAATTTTTGTTGCGTTACCCAGGTCAACAGTTCAGCTCATACCTTATACCTCAACTTTACCACAGTGGAACACACGCCTTCTCCTTACTTACTTCGCCAATAAGTGCACATTGCATGAGATGTGACTTATTTGTTGGTCACATCAGGCATGAGAGTGACGAAAAGTACATGTGGAATGTTAAGTGCAGAAACCATCAAAGAATGCACAGAGCCTCAGGGGGACTAGCCTATGAAATTAATGATCCAGGGTGACTTCTGCGCTACGCAAAGAGAGAGGAGAGAACAGGCCACTGTACGAAAATGACACACCTCAAGTTCCAGTGTGTTTTTCTATGGTCCACTAAACCATAATATTTAAAAACATCCTGGATGTGGCATCATCTTGGGATGAATCTGGCTCACTAGTTTAATAATTGCAGGATACGTTGCAAATTCTTTCACAAGAACACCACAATATTGTGTTTGCCATAAACACTTTTTTTTGCTTGTGGAAAGAGTATTAGTCATAAAACACTGCCAATTTTAACTGAGTATAGCCATATATGAATGCTTATAAATGTTCATCAACCACAAATTCTTCACCCTATTCCCAACGGTGGGCTCAGGTCCTTATAATTAATACCACAAACACTGTATTGGAACAGTGTTGGAACGAACAATCAGTCAAACGAGTCAGATAGACTAGACTCATTAAGGATTGTTTGTCCATGGTGGATGTCTGTTCCTTGTTTTGCCATTTCAGTGGTTTGCCGTGATGCAAATGTTATAGCATGTCACCAGGTCCTGGATGGCATCCAAATCCAACCAGCCAGTGAGATGCTTTTGTGGTGCCCGAGCGCCGCTTCCATCCATGGTGACAATCTCTGGCCACCAAGAGGGAGAAGCTGTTCCCTCTGGGGACTGCAGGGGAGGCAGGGTAAGGAGGGGTGGGGGCGGGGGTGGGGTGGGGGGCGCAGTGCCACTGGCGCCTGCATTAGTGCGATATAAATCCTGCTCGCTTTGAAAACAATTAGTGTGGGGATCAAGACTAGCTGGGCAGTCCCCCCGGCCTGGCGCTGAAGAGGAGACAGGTGCCACCAGCAGCCTAAGCCACCAGCGCTGCACCCTTATAGTGCGAAGTGGCCAAAAGCTCGGAAAGCAAAATTCCTAAAGTAAATTGAACAAAAGAGAGAGCCCCAAAAGCTCAGACTGGTGTTTATCACTTCACGCAGGCATTTATGACTTTGTGTGGGACCCATCTAGGTCTTGGCAGAGATAGGATTGAAGGACTGTTCCGAACCTTGTTTGACCTGACCCCCTGGTACATTAAAAACTATTTTTACCTCCACCATGGAGGTTATGTGTTTCATTCGTTTGTTCGCAGCATTGCACTAGTTTGGACAGGCTTCGGCGAAGGACGTGCCCCAGAATGTGAATTTATTCAATTTTGCTATGTCATTTTCCATATTTTCCTAAATTTCCCAGACAAATTGGAATTATCTGGCCTTGATAGAGGCCTCTACTGAATGACACTCTAGTCTAATTTGTATTGGCACACCAGTGAAGTCTAATGCAGATGGATTAATAGACCAAAAACATCAGTTTAGACCTGGAATATGGAGACCTAGCCAACCTGTTTTTTGAAGATTCCTGGGCACTAAAGTTATTGGGAACCCCTAACCCAAAAACAAAAGCCCCTCTTACTTTTAAACACTGTTTCATCCCCTTAAGACCCGTTTCTACAGCATGAGGTAATCCGCCCGGACACATACAACACACTATTTAAATGTGATATCAAGAAAACGACACCAAACAAGTTGCCATGAAAAGATCACAAAGACTTAGCACAATGATAACAGCAAATTAAACCGTGGCCAAATACATTCTGTTGCCGCACGCTGAAGAACCAATCCCACCACGATTTGCATTCCTTTGCTGCAAAAAGATGCTGATTGACTGTGATGTACAGTAAATCAGATTATAAATCTCATATTAGTCTGTGCCTAAATGCTCTTTAGTAATACCATATCCCATATAATGAGCAAGGCGAGACTCTCTAGTCTGCTTATTTTCATGGAAAATTCCTTTCCTTTGGAGTATGTACAAAAACTGACATTGCACAGAAATATGATACAGGACCATCATTTTTCCACTTTTGGAAGGAAATGTAGGATGTGGGGCAGCTCCCGCTTCTCCCAGGTTGTACTTGGGGATTCCCTCCTTTGAACTCGATGGAGAAGCAGATAGTTGAGACGTTCCCATGCCATGTTTTACTATTGTCTTTTCCACTCCAGTCGGGGATTCTCTTTCCACGCCGTCTCTGGCGGCTGACGTATGCTCATCAGCTGTCTTTTCAGGTGGGTAAATTTCCCATGTGCTGTGGAATCCTTGAAGATGACACTCAACCTTGTGCTGCTGACTCGACACTCTGATGGCAGCACAGGAAACCCAGAGGGCAGACATTTGAAAATGGGAGTAGGGTTTGCCTATGTATGATTTGAAAGAGCTTGTTATCGCTTGCCGTACTATTAGTTAGCACTTTGCATACATAGTATATTTGCGACAAATCTACGCATTATAGATTTTACGAAAGCTGGCTACTTTTTTTTTTTTTTTTTTTTAATAATTCTGAAAGGGTGGGACATGCTATTATGTTAAAAAAAACAACAACTGGATCCTAACTGTTTTCGTTGTTTGGGAAATCTGTTTTGTACGGACGTTTTGGTGTTAACATAAAATGGCAGAAGGTACAACAAACGTGTGTAACCACCTCTTGCCATTCATATACCAGAATAAGTCATGGTTTACTGCCACTATATCAACTTTGTGTTCACTTAAACGGCCAAATTTCACACTGATGTGTGAGTAAATTGAGACGAGATCATCATTATTTCCTTATTCATACTTTTTGTGACATTTTTGTTTGTTTATATATATATATCTATAGATATATATCTATCTATATATATATATATATATATATATATATTAGGTTGGGAAACACTATTTAGTTCATTATGTATTGTTGTATGAGTCGATTGGGTCTTGTAACTTAATTAGAAACAAGAGTAAGGGTGGTTTCGTGTGGTCCAGATCCCTATTTTCAACCGTAAAAAAATGGCTGCAGGTGCCTGATCATATCATTATACCTAGAGATGAGCGGAACAATTGGACCAATCACCGAACTTAACATCCTTTAGATCACGCTTGTTATTTTGTCCATGACTCCATCCACAAAAATCACACTTGCTGAGTTGAGGCTCAATTTGGAACCGCCTCATGTCACGCCAAGAAACACTCCTTGTCTCAACAACAGACTACCGGCATCTGGCAAATTCACGCTAAACGTCATGTGCCAAACACACTTTTCTCTCATTAGCCGTTGAAGGGATTGTAGTACATTTTTGTTTATTGAAATAGTGAGGCCGGATTTATTATTTCCTCTTGTGGAGGAAATGTGGACACTTATTAAACACCTTATACTTGGGACACTTGAAGAAGACGGAAAAAGCAATAGGAACTGGGAGAAGAATGGGAGTGTGTGGGATTTTATCTGGAGGCAACACCCTGTGTGTAACGAAGGGCTTCAATAAAGGTCATGACGCTGACTATTGCCATTTATAATGGTAGAGAAAGCACATCATTCATCAACTTTCCTTCGATAGGCGACAAAAAGCAAGGCAGACTTACATAAGGTATTCATCTTGTGGGTTGGTCCAATTACCTGCCTGCAAACCGTCTTATTTGTAGCTCCCCAGCCTTCGTGCCAACACATTTTTTATAGTTTTTTTTTTTCAGAACCAAATACTTCACATTTTTGACTCTGCAAGCAGCAAAGCACCTGCTGCCATTTTTCTGTTGACCCGTTCTTGTACTTCCGGGCTCCGGCGAGGCCATTTGGCTTGGTTTCCGCATAGTACGAAGGACTCGGTGTCTGCACGTACACTTATTTATGAGCTGCACTCTTGACGGATGGACAAAGAACCTGCTGCTTTCTGGCAGCTCGGCAGGACATCTTCAGTTTTCAAGGTCTTCAAACTGCCGCGCTGGGTTGTCCATCAGTCGGGTCGTCTGGTTCTTTGTACGCTCTTTCTTTGAAAGATGCTACTGGTGCCTGGATGTCCATCCTGTTTTTCATCACACTCACTGAAATCTGATCATCAGGTTTTAGACATATATGATATCTAAGTTCTAACCTCAGCCTTACCATAACGCATTGCCCAAGGCTAACCCTAACCCTTACCCAATCCTAACCATAACCGTAACTACTCACCCTAACCTCTAACTTAAGCCCAAAACCAATTCTAACCATGAACCAACAAGAACAAGAGTTATTGTGTATAAACTACTCAACCGATTTCCAAACACTAACCCTGAACATAACCCGACACCTAACCCGAAACATTCTTAACCATAACCCCTAACCCTAAAAACAAGAGGTATGGTTTAAAAACAAACACAACTACATTTCCATCAGACTTTGTGACACTTCAAGCAAGAACCCAGTACATCTTGGTGTCAATGCAGATACAATCATTTATTTTCATCTTTCACTGTTCCAGTCCACTCGCAATGGGTACAACCAGATCCAGCACATGGGCAGAAGTTAAAACAGACCTTTTTAAGGTTATTTGTTCTAAACAGTCTTGGGGAAATTCCTCTGTTAGGGACATGTTGCAGCTATTTTTCGGGAGCTCTGTAGACACTTTTATATTGGCCATGTAAACTGGCATTTTGCCGACTCTCTGTTGCGTATGTGTGTAAGGGGCTGATGGTGCGGGGGTTCAATCCACCTGGGAATTTGCCGGCTTCCGACTTAGTATCAGAGGCACAACAGAGGCCAAACACCAGCTGCGACAAGAGCGCAAGGTTTAACAACTGAGACTTACTGTCCGCACCCCTTTTTGTTGAAAGCAACTGTAGCTGTCACGGCCTGCATTTCACAAGCTACTATGTCAATGAAGCAGTTGATTGTCTACACTACACTATATGTTTCCTGCGATTGACTGGTGAACAGTTTAGAAAATGGATGAAAGGATGGATGATCACTGATTCAGATTCTAATTATCTGTTTGAGGGAATCCAGTCATGTTAATATCCTGCTTCACTGGGTTCTGTATGAATGACACAGAGGCTAGAGTTTCTCTTCGCCCACAACCACATTTTGTCTTGGCAGATCATATTTGACGATGTTTCCATTGAAAACAGTGTTATTTCCAAATAAAAAACAAAATTTTCCTATCCACATTACAGAAATTCTTCATCAACTTTGGGTTTTCACGTCACCTTTTATTACTCTCAGTGAATTTCTCACTTGTCTGACGTACTCCAGGCTTAGTGTAATGATTAAACATTGTATGTCCTGGAGGGGCGCCACATTTTTATATTGTGGGATTTGCGCGGTAGCAGACCTCTCGCTGGTTTCCCGCGTTCAGAGTGAAGTTGACTCCATGTTCTGACATCAGCCGCCGACCAAGGCTGTCAAACAGACTTCAAAACATGCACTTAGGCAAGAGCGCACACTCCCTTTTCCCACATCCCATCCCAGAGACCTTTATGTTGTCCACACAATGGAAATCCAAACACACAAGAAAGAGTTTTTCTCCCATGCAAATGTGAAATCCATACAGGAAGGAGCAAAAATATGCCGTTCAAGATTCGCCGTGCACCCAAAGAAAACAACATTCTGCAAAGTGCTCAAGCCTCGACATCCTGCGGCCTTTTCGCTCGCGCTGCCAGCAGTACATCAGTTTGACAAATACTGAAGGATGTGACCTCCTGATCTGAACCCAAACTTACCTTAAGACCGTGGCCAGCTCAAGTCTCATCACGCTTACCATCACTTGTGGTTTGAGTGTAATGGACAAATATCAAAACCACAACGCTTTATGGGCTCCATCAAACTTTACACTTATAATTTGCCGTAAACTTGGTTTTAAGGAACGGACTGTTCGGAAGACTGTGTCTAATTACATCCTATCACAGGGTGGGTCTCTGTTTGGATTAGCTATATCAGTTAGTAGATAATATGGACTTGTGTGGCATTTCACCGTCATCTAAAATGAATACTAATAATAATAAGACAAAAAGGCACCTGATACGTAACAGATGACAAATGACAGCTCGGCTGTCGCTCGCCCACATTTTTATCTCCGTGCGCTTGACCTTCATTTCAGTTTTCTGCTTGAAGTTTATCTTGTGACATTTGAGGTAAACACTTGGCAGCAGATAGCATCACCGGTCCCAGCGGGCAGGGGACAGGCTGTGGGAAAGTATATACAGTCCGAGTGGTACTGCAATGATGATCACCCCCTTCGGATGGGACCGTAATTGTTTGTCTGAACACCTCCTCCCAGTCTGACAGAGACTGTCTCCTGAAACCAATCACTTGGAAAAAGGGCTACAGTATCTACCCATCCTTCAATATTCTACCACGCTTGTCCTCATAAGGGTCCCAGCAGACTTTGGGCGAGAGGTATACCCTGGACTGGTCAGCAGTCAACCACAGGACTCATAGACAGCCATTCACACTTACATTAACTTACACCGATCGACAATTTTGTCTTCCGTGAACCTAACATGCATGTTTTTGGAATGTGGGAAGAAGCCACAGTACCTGAAGAAAACCCAACTCAAGCACTGAGAGAACATCCAAACTCTGAGCCGTGATTAAAACCCAATACCCCAGAACTGAGAGGCAGACTTGCAAACCACTAGGCCCTGTAGACTGTCCCAATCCAAGTCTATTATGGATAATTAATAGCGCCTCTAACTAACTTTTCTCCAATTTCCCATCCTAAAAGTTCCAAGTATCAAAAGGTATAAAATGAGCGCCTTCTGCACCAACCTGCTCAGTTCATGACAGAAATTACCCGTACCATCCCGCTACTCAGCACACTTTTGTTCATATAGCGGTTGTGGTTTGATTGTATAGGGTGGAGCTAGGCACTGTTGTCTGTTGATTGGCTGACCAAAATGTCACTTCCACACGGAAGATGGCACAATGGAATGTAAACAGCAGAAGTGAAGGATAAGAAAAAGTTAATTTTAAAGGAGACGTATGCTTTCCTAGTTCCCTAGTTCTTGAAAATTGTGCCCCTAACGTGCCCTGGCACACTGGTTAGGAATCATTGCCATAGGGTATGGCCATGATTTGAGGAAAAGCTATTGTAGTGTGAGTTTTGTAAGACGGAACAGACAACGCTATTCTCACTATATACAACATCTGTTAGCAGCTATTTCTTTGACTTTTCAACCCATTAATATGCACCTTTTTGGAAACTAACCATCCATACTCAAGCACTACCGTTCTTGTTAAAAAAAAATAAAGTTATTAGTTCTAGCATTGGTCATAAAATGACCACCCTTCCTGGCTCAAGGGAAAACATTGAAGCAAATGGTATATTACTTCTGGCCGGAAAAATATAGTTGTCGTCAAATTTTAGGACACAGCATCTTCCCAGTCTGGTTCTTTTAAGTTCAGGATCAGGTGATCTGGGATTTCTCCTGTAAATTTGATTGGAGGTTGTCGTAAAACTAAAAAGGCCTTATTGGCAGGGGAACCGTTGACAAATTGTAAAGCTGAATTTTCCTTTTTAAAGCCGACATGTAACACTTATGAATGAGTCACAGAGCTGCAGCGTGGATCTGGTAAACACATTGACATGCTCAGCGTTCAGTGTTCTTGACAGAATACACAGATCCGTCTTGCACATCCACTCTGGGATGATAAAACACTGAAAAAACATCATTTATATTTTGTATGACAAATTACGTCCGTTACCGAAGGTGCCAGCCATTCAGAGGCAAGTTTGCGTTCTTTCCAGGACGCTCCCTCGACATAACTAGCTCTCGTAATGTCTCAAAATAACATCAAGTTCTTGCCACTGTTGGTAAGTGGTACCTTCGATTTCCATATAAACCCATAAGGGAAAATACAGCCATGCAGATGACGTGATGTGCAATCATTGATTGGCATTCAGTTGATGCACCTGACACTGACACCAGTTTCACCAATTGACACAAAATTGGATGGATTTTTTTCCATGAAAGCTATCGATGAAAGCATGGAGAAATTGTTTTACTGACATATCAAATAAACAGCAGTCTTGATCTTCCTATTGAAATTTTTTCTGGTCGCCTCCCAATTGGCTATCGTTCTGTTTCATATCACAGAGTTCAATCCAACGCGATGGTGACCACACCCATAAGGATTTGCGATTGTAAATATCGGATAATTTACGATTGTTGGCCCCGACTTTTCTGAGCATATCGGGGAGGAAAACAGTCTTAACACACATGACACCCCAGGATAACCAATCATGATAATATTTTAGAGCATGTGTGTCAAACTTATGGCCTGGGGGTCAGGTCCAAGCCACCACATAATTTGATGTGGCCCAATTTGTCTACTTGATTTTTCTTCTTAGATGGATTCAAATTGTAAATCTATACTGAATTTTCAGTTTTCTTGACTTCAACCAGTTTTACAAACATTTATTAGCACCAAATCCCTTCTGAACATAAGTGGGCCAATAGTTGTAAACTAAAATATTTGCTTGCCACTATTTTCCAGGTCTTCTGATTTCAAACTCAATTTGTTGTTGAACATACTGTATATACAATAATTAAATGCAGGGTTAATTGAGTATTTGTAATATGATTAGGCGATTATACTGTTTGTTTACTGTACTGTACATGGGTTTCACAGTCATAACGGCGGGACTCCATGGCTATCGTGCGGCCCGCGATGTAAATTAGTTTGACACCTCTGTTATCGAGACATCCGAGAAATGGGCCTTTGCCGATTTTGATCAGAAGAGAGAAAAAAGATGCTTAAATTGGGCCGAACATTGGTGTGTGTGATTCCTGCTTTAGATCAGGGACCCCAAATAGGTGGTCTGCAAGAACACGAATGGCAAAGTCATGGTAGTAGGTAAAGAGGTGCATGGCTTTAAAAAAATGACGATATTACATGTTCTGAGCATAAAGCGGATGGGAAATGGACCACAAAAAACAGCCACTTACTCGTGACGGCAAACTAAAGAGATTTTAAGAGTGTGGCCTCAAACTTGGCACTGCAGATGGCAGACAGTCACGAAGCCATCGCAGGCAATAAACAACGAGTCACGCAAATGTACTGTACACTTCACATGCAACACAGTCAGTGATTCACTTAAGGGGCTGGCTGAAATCGTACTCCCCTTGGCCCAACGCTTACATATGGCATCATTTCTTGTTGCCTGCAAACACGTCGCCGTGGCCTAATGCATGTTATCAATATAACCCTCACAAATTACACCATGCAGGGCGGATCCAAGTAAAGTACTCTCACCGCCAACTGTGTTTGAGACAATGGAAATGTTTGCGTACCCCTCCCTGTTGCGGCGTCAGAAAACTCCACCCTCCTTACGTCACCACTGCACCACAATTAAAACAATCTACAAAAGACAAAGGCCATCGGCGGGCGACAGAACGGGTTACATCGTGTTGATCTTGATCACCGGCGTGATCACAATGTTAAAAATCAGGCATTACAGATGCCTTTCATCAAATAATTACGACATGACTGCAGCTAACACACAATGAGGAATGGAATTGATAACACGATTTCATACATTGGACAATTGCATACATTGAACAAATCAATCTGAACAAATCTCAAATCTAAATTGGCCCTTTTCCTCTTCTAGCCATTATGGTTTCTTGACATGAGGAAATGATGAAAATCAATGCAGAGGACTAAATATTGCAGATTTTTACAAGCAATGAACTTGTATTAAAAATAATTAAAGTAGGGGAGTAACAGTATGCCAACACTCCCCATTCGATACGTACCTTTGTTTAAAGATTTTTCGGTTCACTTTGGCCGCGACCCTAGTGAGGAGAAGCGGCTCAGATAATGGATGGATGTATGGACGGTTCACTTTGTCCAGTGAGGGAACAAAATTAAAAAAGCAGTAAATCCTCCAATAATTATAAAATATAAAATTCTAATAGATATAATTTCGGGTGGCATGGTAGATGACTGGTTAGCACATCTGCCTACAAGGCAGTTACGTTTCCTGTCCTTTACGTAATACTGTATATTCCATCTGGGAACTCGCTACGCATCTATAGCATAGTGACAAATCTGAGTCTATGTACTGTTACACCCTTAATTGTAGTCCTTCAATACATTTTGTACATTGGCTTTCTTATCATCATAATTTAGTAATTTTAGAATTAATATGAGTAGGAATACAGTAACAATTGCTATTTATAGTAATTCTAAACTTGACACATTTACAGTTCATAGCTATATAACGACTCCAAATTTTTGATATTTATATTATTTGATATTTGTGATGACTTTTACTCATTTTAATACATTTTTTATGAGATTTCCCATTCTGAACTCTTGTTTTCACTTACCTTAGGTGTTAAAGGGTGTTTCACAAACAGCTTTGTAGATACTCGCCTACTCCTAAAATGACAAAAATGCACATATTAGATTTTGCCAACCACATACCAGCATCTTGAGTAAGATTGATGTGGTGTTTATGACGGCGTTAGCGTGGCTCAAAGCTCCATCGCGAAAACAAAGGGAGATGGAAGGCAACCTATTCGACTCTGCGGTGTGAAATCACTTCGGGGTCACATGTGTTTCTGTTCACCCACCTCACCTTTGAGGCTTTAGAAGACGGGTAGAGAGCATGCGATGGTGCCGCGGACCTGCTTTTGGGCCCACCTTGCCAGCCCAGATGCAAGCTTTTATCTTTTTTTTAGAAGCCCAGTGCAATGGTAATGATTTCTGCCTGCCTGTGATCATAACATACTGATGCCCGAGGATAGAGAGACCTTATTATGCTCAGGTTGGAGAACATTTTGTGGCTTCGCAATAAAACATTCACGCTGTTATTGACAGACATTTTCACACTTGACCCCGTGGATTTTATATTGCAAAATATGCACTTGATCTCGTTGCCCGGATGGTGGAATACTTGACGGAAGACAGTCAGATGCAGGTCATTCATGTGTAGAATTTTTCTTCTTTTAGTTTTTTCCGTGATAAGATGAATGAGGCTCTCCAGATGGGAGACTCCTCTCCCTGCCGAGATAAACGCTTCCTCTTTTGAAAGGTCCCACTCGTCATCTGGCCGAACTGCTTCATCAGGAAATCACAATACATTACAGTATATCCAACAACACCAGCCTCCACTCTAATTCTATCCAGTCGCTGGGAATATGGACTATGGGAATATGGACTGAACTACTGGGAATATGGACTGAACCCGACCGTGAATAGCAAATTTCCGCAAATAATTATAGCTCCCCTAAAAATTATGATAAGGGCCTTTATCAATAGTTTAAACCATACATACAACATTAACTAAGATCCCACAAACTTTAATATAATTTCTAATGCTGACAAACATTGCTGTACAAAAATTCATAATTAAAAATATAGCACAAAAACCATCTTACAGCTAAGCATGCACAGACACCCAATGCAGCTTGCTCCTGTAGGAAACACCTCACAGGTCGATGCTGGCGCTAAGCTAGTGCTCTGGTGTTCACCGACCAAAAAAAACGCTGCATCCACACAATGACAACATGAACGGTGGGCATAGCTTTAGCGATAACGCTGAGCTGTTGTTAAGGACTACACTGGTTTTGATTTGATTTGATTTTGGTTTGACTGGTCTTGTTTAGTTCTAGTTTAGCAAAACTCTCACGAGCCAACATAGACATGGGTGCCGCCATTTTATGTCTCCGTTGTAATCGCAAATCTGACATGGCTGCTGCTATATCTGTGATTGGGTGAGCTAGTATGTGTACTCGGAATTTCCACCTGCCCACATACGTAAATGTGGTTAAGTGAAAGTTTGGTTGTGTGGACAACTACTTTGGCGTGTGGCCAACATTAACTGTTCACTGTCTCAATTAAAAAACGCTACAATACAATAAAGAATATATATTGTAGACAGTGTTTCCCCCCAAAAAATTTATAATATAAAAACATTTTTGCCCTGTCAATCACAAATCTAATGCAGAACTTACGATAACAGATACAATACATCGTTCTGCCTTCCGCCGCGGAGCAGACAGCTAATTCGATGTGTTTTTTGGGGTACTTACAGGCGTAAGTAACCGTTCGTTGTCTTAATTAGAGAGACACTGCAACACAGTAAAAATAAGAAATCATTTTGTGACTATTTTTGCCACGTTCAAATGCATGAATAATTGACTTTACCAATGGCGAACTGTGAATATGCGGGGATCCAGTATAGATGTCACGTCTCAATTAATAATGTAAAGAAAGTAGCTGTATTTTTTTTTCACAATAGTCTAGCCACATTAACAATGACTGTATATCCTCCAAACTCAGCCTCCACTCAATTAGATGCCGTGGGCTCTATTTGTGACAAGCTTAAATCAGGCATGGCGTTAACTCTGCTAGGAGGCATGTTAGACTGGGTTTTTGTAATTTAACAGACATACGCAGCTGGCATATTAAAAAAAAAGGGGGTCAGTCTTCAGCCATCTTCAGTTGCCCCCAATCAAAGCGGCTCCTCTCATTCCCTTTAAATGTGACACACGAAAGAACTGTGCATGACTGGAACATTGCCATTGCTGTTGGCCGGTTTTGCAACAGGAAACATGATTAAATACAGTATGATCTGCTGATAACCGCGAGCGACTAAAATACAGTATGTCTGTGGACCTCTTGTAGCTACCCCTACCCACAATGATTCGTACTATAGCCACTTAAAAAACAACCGTATATGCTCCAACAGCAGCCCTGATACTAAAAAAGCCACGTCTCAATTAATCTCCAGGTGCGTTGCCACTTAACGGCTCCTCTCATATGGACGACTATTTTCCCCCCTCAGGCAAATAAATAAGCGTTGCCGTTAGGTAGGTATAATTACTTTGCTATAGATTCTACCATACATCTTCACACAGCAGACGGCATTCTAATAAATGCCATACATACATCCATTTTCTGAGTCGCTTATCCTCACAAGGGTCACGGGAGTGCTGAAGCCTATCCGAGCTATCTTCAGGCAGGAGGCGGGGTACACCCTAAACTGGTTGCCAGCCAATCGCAGGGCACATAGAAACAACCAACCATTCACACTCACATTCACACCTACGGGCAATTTAGAGTCTTCAATCAACCTATCATGCATGTTTTTGGGATGTGGGAGGAAACCGGAGTGCCCGGAGAAAACCCACGCAGGCACGGGGACAACATGCTAACTCCACACAGTTTCAATTAAAAAGACCTCCTCTCAAATAGACACCTGTTACTCTCTGCTTTTGAGTAAACAAATCCTCCAGGCATTATTAAGGCATTCCTTCAGTATATGAATACTACTAACAAAAAAATTAAAGCAGGACAATCTGTTACTAAAGATGTCCCAAATTAGTATTAATCTAGTATGTATTTTTATAATGCACTGTATTTGTTGCTCATGTAATATTGTCGTAGTTGGGGAGAAGGACAGCAACCATTGTGTAATGACAGGTTTGGTGTAACATAGTGGCTTGCAAGCAGATGATTGGCTAATAGAGATGAGGACAGGTGACGTCAATGGGCGATTAACAGGGAACAAAACAACTAAAAATCTAAAAAACAAGAATTGGAATGATTTTCCACTGGGTTTCATTTCAGCATTACAAGGGAACATCACAGTGGCCGATTCACTTTCTCTTTTAACCCAAATCATCCTTTTGAATGGTCATTTACATAACTTTCAAGTCCCACAATAAACAGACCAACACAGCGAGACGTCATTTGGAGTGAAAACAGAACATAATGACTATGAAAAGCAGATGGTCCAGGAATGTCCAAATGGTGAACATGTCCAAATATAGAGAGTCCCGAGACCTCGAACCATGGGTATGAGGTCAGAATATTTTACATTTTGGTGATTGTGAATAATTGCAGGACATTTCTTCCAATACCTAAAAGCATTTTTGTCAGGGCGTGGTTTGCTATTGGAGAAGCTGAGCATAGTTATCCTTATAAGGGCAAAGGTTCTGATACGGCTTATATTGGATCGGATTACATTATCCAGGTGTACCAGACTATTTATAAGGTTGGGAATTTGACGACACATTGGGGGGCCTAGAATGGCAGCATGTTGACCTAGTGGTTAACAGGTCTGCCTCACAGTTCTGAGGTTCACGGTTCGAATCTTAGCTCAGGCCTTCCTGTGTGGGTTTTCTGATGGTACTTCAGCTTCCTCCCACATCCCAAAAACATGAATGTTAGGTTCATTGAAGACCAAATTAGTCATATGCATGAATGGTTGTTTGTCTAAATGTACCATGCGATTAACTGGCGATCAGTCCAGTGTGTAAGGCAGTCTTTTGCCCAAAGTCAGCTTCCTGTAACCCCAAACAGGGTAAGATGTATAGAAAATGGATGGATGGATGAATTGATCATTGTGTGTCTTCCATCTGTCCATTTTTTTTCACATTTGTTTCCATTAAGGTGGCAGGTGACCCAACGCCTATTCCAGCTGACTTTTGGGTGAGAGCCAGGGTACACCCTGGACTGGTTGCCAGCCAATCAGAGAGGACATATTAACAAACAACCATTTGCATTCACATTTATGGACAATGTAGTGTCTTTAATGAACCTAACACGCATGTTTCTGAAATGTGGAAGGAAGCCGGAGCACCCGAAACAAACAATGAAATGGATCGCCTGACTCTGAGTCACACGTGCTAACCAATAACTACTGTACCACGCAACGTTTTAAGAAAAAAATCCACCTTTACATGCTAGCAGAGCTGTAACAGAAAGCTAGATTGCTGGAAAGGCAGGGCATAGGTCTGACACCTGACACTCACGTCTCCCGATCTGTCTTGTTAAAGTAATTGTATTTATTGTTGTGGTGACATCAATTATCTGATGCGTCAAAGTGCACAATGATGTGGCAATATACCGCCGGGGTTCTGCATAACAGGAAAAGACTGATAAATGCAGGATTATTGATACGGTTCTGCTCCAGCTATTTTGCTGGCTCCCTACATGAAAGAGAACCCTGTGATTGACTGGCAAACAGTCCAGGGTGTACCCCACCTCATATCCATAGTCAGCAAGCACCATGGATGATTGTGTGTGAAAGAGGCTTTCAAAAAACATGTTCTTCATTGTTACCAGTGCAATTAAGATTTCGAGAAACCTCCCCTTTCTCTCTTTGCACTCCCTCATGTTGCATTTAATATGTGTTGACACTGCAGCACAGCCTCCAAGCCAGATACCATATTGGAAACAGACTTCAGAGCAACAGATTACATTTATAGACACAATTACATCAAATGAGCCCACCCATGAATGTCAAAACTGACGGAAACTCTAGAGCAGACAAAAGGTCTGAGGAAGGTCAACAATTGCTTGTATGTGTATCATATTTACAGTATGTAAAACAATATATAAAACCACTAGGGTCTCCAATAATGTCTGGAAATAGTATTCAGTATCACCCTGTAGCAGACAGGACAATAAATGCAACTACTATAGGCAATTTTATAATTCATTTATGTAAAAAAAAAAAAAAATTTTTTAAAGTGACATCAGTGCTGCTGTGGTGTGCTCAATGGCAATCAGTTCTTTTGATGCAATCCAGATGTGTGTTTGATTAAAGCTTTGAACAAGACAAGCCATGGTGAGAAGAAGAAGAAGGCAGGAGGTCAACACCGAAAAATACTCAAACAAACTGAAAAATCCCCTTTGTTTAAAGACAGATGGGTGGAAACCCTACATTATTTAGACATCAATTTAATTCATGTGGTATTGTCTGCGTAATGACTAAATAGTATGGTGGATACCTCAAAAGTGACTGAACTCGAGCAAAATGTTT
This sequence comes from Phycodurus eques, assembly GCF_024500275.1. NCBI lineage: Eukaryota > Metazoa > Chordata > Actinopteri > Syngnathiformes > Syngnathidae > Phycodurus > Phycodurus eques. The sequence continues at coordinate 21,465,046 of NC_084537.1, read as the reverse complement.
GGAGAAAATATGCACAAACATTTGAAATTCGAACCGCCAGTAAATGTTTATTCCTTTCATCTTCTGGTAACTTATTTTTACACTTTGGCAACAGTTATGATTGTTTAAAATGTACTTTAAAAATAATTAATAATAATAAAAAAAACACCTATGCTTTTATTATAAAATACCCACTTCCTGTGTATATCTGGGTTTTCTCATAAGGCTGAGGCATTAAAACAGGTTATATACATTCTGATAATTGGGCCGAATTTTAACTTTTTTTTCCTCCATCTTCAAATTAGCAAAGGCTCGATCATCCAATGTCTCTGAAAGATTATACTGAGAGATTATCCCTTAATCTGGGGTGTGATTTTTCCTTTCAGACCTGCTCGGAAAACAGTCTTGGCTGAAATTATGAAATGTTCAACCTGTGCAATATTTATGATCGCAAATCCTTGTGTGCGTTAGAAGTAAAAAAAAATAAATAATAATAATAATAATTTAAAAACATCTCTTGAAAACACATGGTTGGCCGCCATTCATGAAACCCAAACCCAGCACACTGCACAACAGTTCAGTTAGATTCAGCTCCGTCGCTTGGTGTACGGTGGGCTTAAGGCTATGCTAGACAATCAGAAGCAAAAATAATAATAACTGCACAAAAAATTATTTTGAATGAAAGCTAACATTTGTCAGTAAAGTCATTTTTAAATTTGAAGATGGAAATGAGTCATATCACACAGACGGTAGAGTGCATGCCAATACAATAGGTGGTACTATGACCAAACCAATCCGAAAATAAAGTCAGAATTGGAAAAGGCAAATCAATAACCAACTGTAGAATGCATGCCAAAGCATTAGGCGGCACTATAACCTGTAACTGAAAGACCATTATAGCCAATCCGAAGCATCTGTTTACAGAGCCAAATAGCATTAGTTTCAAAATGAGGGAAAAAAGTTACTTTATGTGTTGACTGAGAAGTTAGTCCTAAATATCACACTTGAACATAAAGTTAACAAAATCACTAAGCTGAAACTGAGCAAAAACTCTACTCGTGAACAAAAATAAGAGCTGGCCTGAAGTGTGCTGGTTGGCTTTCCAGCAATCCACCGACTATTTCAGCACTGTGTTGCCAAAACTCACAGGAATGTGTTGCTTTGGAAGTTTGGAAGATGTGTTCCCAAGGAAAAATGGCATCTATAAAAAGGTACTTTTTGGTAACTGTAGAACGAAAGTATTAGTCACAGAGATGAACCGTGAAAGCCGAACACCCCCTGATGTAGTTCGGAATTTGTCCGAGAATTTCTAGGGGGTAAAAAAAAGCCTTTATAGTTGCACAGAGTTTCCAAATTGGAACCATCATTATATCTGACCTCAGTTCAGCGAGCAACAAAGTATTAACAGTGTTTAGCTTTTTCTTTGCCCCCCACCACCACCACACCCCAAGACGTTTAGTTATTGAGGAGCCACCTCAACAAGGGGTGTTAAGAGAAGATTAATATGAATGCTCGTTCTTTAAAATCCCACCCTGCTGGTTTTCCACAATGTTCTATCTGGAGCCCCCTTCTTTTCTTCCTACTCAGCATGGCCACATTGAAAATGCATTAAAAAGGCATTTCAAGACAGCATGTAAGGTAACGGTAAGGCCAAGCACAGCTGTTAAATTCTTAAATATGACAATGTTTAAAAGCTACCTTGAAAATCGATTCAAACAGCCTGTGAAAACAACATGTAAACTAACGTTAAGCCAAAGTAGAGCTGCACCATACTAAAATATAACAGGGTGAGCTAGCCACTTTGGAAATTGACTAAAATGGCCTTTAAAAGATGGTATGTAAATTAATATTAAGCCAAAGTACAGCTGAAACATGCCAACATTTGACAACACTAGCTATCCACCTTGAAAATGGATTTAAGCAGCCTTTTAAAACAGCTATGCAATGTGGTTAAAGTACAAAGGTTTTCCATGTCATGATTTCATTATTTATTCCTCTGGGCAAATGAATACAACATGGTGGACTGATGCGGTGAGAGCAGAGACCTACTCACATTGCATGTCTGCTTGTGCCCAAGAGAGAGGAAAGAGATTTGTCTTTATTTGGAAAGCAGAAGTCGCTCCAGATAAGATATATTTAAAGATGCCTAAACACAGATAACCCCGTATTTGTTGTGTTTTGCCCACTGACTGTGCGGTTGTTGTCGCATCCTTTCAAAATCGCTCTAGCACTTCAAATATTTATCATGGTAAATTGACATTCTTCAGTTTGAGTACTATAACTATTGTCATTTGCAGGTGGGTGAAACAAAAACACACATTTACAATTTACAAAATGTGTAATTTATACAAAATGTTTCAAAAATCATATTTTTTAAGCGATAATATTGCATAGCCAGAGGGGCGATTCTAGGAACAGAGGTTTAGGGATGCTGAGCTCTTGGCCTGGCAAGATACATTTTACTGTTTTGTACATTTTGACACAATTCGTAGAAAATCTAAATGTAACACTTTTTGGGAAAGTCTGTGACAAAACCATTAAATATTATAAAGGTTATTTAAATGTTGTGCCACAGCAAAAGAGGAATAGATTGGATTTACAGGATAAAACAAACATATTGTAACGCTACTATTTTCTGGTGGAATACAACTCATTTTGATGCAGCAGCACCTCCAATGCTTAGTAGGCACTCCAGTTCTTTCAGTGGCAATAATGCACATTACAAAGTGTTTGAGGACTACCACAATACTCTTCATTTTTAAAATTTGTATTTATACAGCGCTGAATCACAACAGAAGTTGTCTCAGGGCACTTTACACATAGAGCAGGTCAAAGACCACACTTCTCACTCATTAAAACACCAACTGAATCCCACATGAGCAAACACTAGGTGACTGAGGCAAGGAAAATCTCCCTCTTGGTAAGAAACCTCAAGCAGACCTAAAGACTTACTAATAGTACTACCCAAGACTCAGTCTACTACTATTACTGCTCCTCCTCCTCCTCCTCCTACTACTACTAACGACAATAATAATAATAATTATAATGTACAAAACTGGATCCCAACAGAACATACTGTACAGTAGTTCCTGAAGTACGCCACTTCGCACTGGCGGAGGTAATGTTAACCGACTTAAAGCTCAGAGCAATTCATCTCTGTCTCTGTCTGAGAGAGTTTGTTTCCTCTACACATTAAATTCCCAAGCCAAAGGAATAAATAAACGCTTAATAAGTAAAACACATAAGCAAGAAATGACAGACAGCCTCGCTGTTTTTCACTTGAGGTCATCTCCTACCTCGTGTGGCATCCATCAGCAGACAGCATGGCTGCCTGTGAACCATTGCTTTCCCAGAGCGACACTTGGCCCACACACGGAATGGGAGCGTTTGACACGTTTCCCTCACAGTGCTACCAAAACACAACACAAACACACCTCGGCCAATGTGAAGCACTGCAGGATACCCGCCATGCTACCACAGCAACCAGGTAAATAACAAACCTGCTACACGACAGAATAAAAAGCAAACAAGTTGAGTCACGGAAATGTTAAATACGCAACAACATTTGCTACCCAGATGATGATAGTGATCTAACGTTAGCTAGCCAAAATAATAGCAAACTAATACTAGCAAGCCAGATAATGATAGTAAACTAACACTAGCTAGCCAGCTAATAATAGCATGTTATGTAAAGTTTTATTTTCGGTTTCCTTTTTTAAAAAATAAATAAATAAATAGATTAAAAAGCAGAGTGTAAACTAAAGTTCGGCCAAAGTTTAGCCACCTGCTAACATTTGACAGTCCATTATAACACTAGCTAGCTAGTTATATATAAAGGTTCCATCCATCCATTTTCTGAGCCGCTTCTCCTCACTAGGGTCGCGGGCGTGCTGGAGCCAATCCCAGCTGTCATCGGGCAGGAGGCGGGGTACACCCTGAACTGATTGCCAGCCAATCGCAGGGCACACAGAAACAAACAACCATTTGCACTCACATTCACACCTGCGGGCAATTTAGAGTCTCTAATTAATGCATGTTTTTGGGATGTGGGAGGAAACCGGAGTGCCCGGAGAAAACCCACGCAGGCACGGGGAGAACATGCAAACTCCACGCAGGCGGGACCCGGGGATTGAACCCGGGTCCTCAGAACTGTGACGCTGACGCTGACGCTCTAACCAGTCGGCCGCCTATATAAAGGTTTTCCTTTAAAAATAAGTTAATAAACTATAATTTAAACTATGCTTTGTCATATTATGCTAACATTTGACAACAAATTAACAATTGCTATTTACCGTAATATTTTTTTTTAAACAAACAGAGATTTTCCTTAAAGATAGCATTTCAAGACAGCTTATCCTCAGCCTTGGTTTAACTGAAACATGCTAAAATCTGATTGCAAACAAGGACTAGCTAGCTAACAGTAGAGTGTTACTACAAGTATTATTTACAAAGGGTTTCCTTGTAAAAGTCAGCATTTAGGTTAATGATTAGCCAAGGTTGAACTGAAATATTCTAGAATATGATAGCAAACTAGCACTAGCAAGTCAGCTAATCATAGCATGTCACCTAAAGTTTTATTTACAAATGTTTTCCTTGAAAATGGCCATGCTAACATTAAATATATTTAAATATTATGGCCAACTAGCAAAAGCTAGCCAGTAATGATAGCGTGGTTTCCTTTGAAAAAGTCCTTTCAAGGGTTGTAAGCTAAGGTTCAACCAGGGTTTAACCATGATGTGCTAACATTAGATAGCAAACTAACACTAGCTAGCCATCTAATGATAGCATGTGACCTAAAAAAAAAAATACAATGTTTACAAAGGTTTTCCTTGAAAATGGCATTTTAAGACAGCACTTAAACCCATGTTCAGAAAACGTCTAGCTGTAACATGCCAAAATATAATGGAAAACTTAGACTAGTTAGCCAGTTAATGATAAAATGTTACATAAAAGTTTTATTTACTAAATGTTTTCCTCCAAAATGACAGCATGTAAGCTAACATATAGTCAAGGTTTAGCCGTAAAATGCTAAAATATGATAGCAGTTTAACACCAGCGAATTAGTCAATTAAAAATGAGACCTTACATCAAGTTTAAGTTTTGCTTGAAAAAGGTAGTGTGTTAAAGTTCAGCCAAGGTATAGCTATAACATGCATTTGACATTTGATAGCAAACGAACACCAGTTAGCCAGCTAATGATAGCATGTTACTTGAGTTTTTATTTACAAAGAACTTCTTTGAAAATGCCCTCATTAGACAGCATGTATATGTGCTAAATAATTTACTGTACCTGCTGATCGATGGGATTAAGCAAACAAAATGAGTCAGAGAAACGTCCATTGTGTTATACATCCTACAATTACTGTGCTGTGAAAAGTGTCTACAGTAAGGTATTTTAATTTTTTAGACTTACTAAAAAAAGGGTGTGGGGAAAATGTGAGCGCAGCCAGCGTCAGGTGAGTCATTTTATGTTCAGCAGTACTACTTGCAGTCTAGTCTAAACCGCCCGCGTTGTCTTCTTTAGCCATCGCAGGTTAAATGCTGGTGGACATGAGGGAAAAAAACAAACAAGTAGTTCATTCTGATGCATGACAGGTGTGTTTTATATTTAGCTTTACCTAAATGTCTGCTGGCAAGATCTCAGCCAGATGACCACACCTGTCAGAGTGAGGCGTTCAAGACGTCTTCACTGTTTAGACAACCTACCGAAATGTTATTCCCAAAGAAAATTAGCTAGATTGAAATCTTCTTGCTTCGGGCTCGCCAACACTGTTCCACTTTTGTCAATTTGTGACGCTGGTTAACCTCCAATTTATTGGATCTCTAAACAATTTTCCCAATTGGAAATCATCGAAATAAGCAGCTCCAGGGTCAAAGTCACCATCCACTTTATGAACTCTACAGCTACACTCACATTTGAAAGGAGACACATACTGTGCATTTTTTTTCTCACACTCTAAATAGTTCCCTTGTGTCTTGATTCTTCTTCTGCCAAGGTACTGCACCCAAGGATAAAAGATTTTTACCATTCACACACACACCATTTCTTGTCTCGCTAAAATAAGCCAGTTTTTAGCAAGTGAGACAGTCCTTATGCCGTCCCATATACTGCTTCGCCAGTCCATATTTCGTTACCATGATGACCGGAGTCGGAGCCCGAGTCTTGCAACTAGAGTGATTTCTACTTGCAGGAGGAAAGCACTGAGTGATGGGGAAAAATGTGTGCACCCGTTGAGAAAATAAATGCATTTTAATTTGTCAAAACAGCGCTTCATACACTACACGCTGTGTATGCGGTGCATAGAACGCCACCACCACAACCACGTTTACTTCACACCGAGCGATCAAGTATGTGCTGGTTACCAGAAGCTAATGCTGTTAGCTAAAGCTAATTTGTGCATCCAACAAAGCTCTATGCAGCTCTGCTTACCCGTTGACCTTAATGTGATAGCAGAAGCGTCACACCTGTGAGGACAATGAGTCTTTCTGCATGATAGTGCCTGTGCGGGATAATGTTTCAGACATGGTCTCACTTGGAAGTGGCTCCGGATCCTTGCCCAGTCGAGCTGAAATATCAATAAAGCTCGGTGTGGGGTTGGTTGTTATGTAAATTATCCCGACTGATACACAACAGTGGAGTGGAAGTGCAGAAGAGCTCACTCACAGTTATATCTTTCCGGTTCAATAGATAGTTTTCAAATAGTCAAATAGGAATTTTCATTTGTTGGACTATGACATGTCTTTATTTCACAATAGTTCATGGAGTAACGATTCGATTCTGATTCGGTGTCATTCATTACAGTTGACACGAATCACAAATAGGGATTTAGTGGGCGAGTCCTAGTATCAGCGATACTGGCCCTGCATTTTATTGATACCAAATCTTGCAGTATCGTGCACTGCTCCTGCATAATACATGCAGGTGTACATCAGCTGGATCTAATAAATTGCCCGATGACTGCACTGCGCAGAAGATTTTGGGATAGTTTCATTTTCCATTCTTCTGTTTTTACTGTGATGTTTCATTTTTTCCCCCCAAAGAAAATGCCAAATTATTCCTTCAACACTTTGAAATACAATACTGCAGCCTACCTTCAACCGGCAGCCCAGCAGTGGGCACGAGCAGTACTTACAGGCCGGTGGTCTCTTGGAATGTTTAATGACAAAAATTATCAGTAGTGGAACTACTGCAGCCTGCAAAGAATCTGCCCTGCAGTCAAATGACATCAAGGACAGACAACATGTAGGATGCTTATGATACAGAGGGGCGGCAATAATGTCCCCTATGAGTTTTTTGTTTTTAGGACACATTTTAACTGCCTTGAAGGCTGAAGGTGGACATCTGGCTTTTCCCTGTTCCTCCTTGCAATTCACTGATCTATACCACGTGTTCTACTTTGCATGTCTGAACATAAAGTTTGCCGCAAAAGAAAATACAAAGAAATACCTATACACACATACACAGTACATGAGGGTGTTGAATATTTTTTCTTCAGTTGCTCTTTTTGCATGACTGTTGAATCCTGTGTGTAAAGATATTTTTAGAGTGTTCCCAAGAAAATAGACACATAGAAAATACCAATTAGTGTCACAGTTGAGCCGGAGCCTATTCCAGGTGACTTCGAGGCAGGAGGTGGGGTTCACCCTGGAATAGGTAGAGTACAGTACAATACAGTACAGTACAGTACAGACCAGTGTTTCCAAACCTTTATTGATCCAGAGCATCCATTTTACATAAGAAAAGTCTCACGGAACACTACCAAACAATTATGTCAAGAAATGTATGAATATTGAAATGATGATCGGGTCTCAATTTACCCACACATTTAGTTACTCAGTGTGAAATCTGGGCCTGTTGAATTGAACTAGAAGTGATATCCTCGCAGGAAGCCATGACTGAATCTGTCGTATGTATGGCAACAGGTGGATACACACATTTTTGTAATGTACCCTGTCATTTACAGTAATTAAATAATATGTAATTGTTCTGCCTGTCATCAATGGCATAGATAGATGAAGAAAAATATATTTGCAATTAATAACAAATTCTCTGACAAATTAAATGAAATTGGATCTTTTTTCCCACAGCACCTCTTGGGATCTACCACAACAAACTAGTGTGCCAAGGCACCCTGGTTGGGAAAGACTGCTGGAGACAAACACTCACATTTACACTCACATTCATGCTTATGGACAATTTAGTCTTCAATTAACATGACATGCATGTTTTGGAATGTGGGAGGAAGAAACACGACCGGGAGAAACCAAACCTAGATTTGTTTTTAGGCTTGTCCCTGTATATTTTTGGCAAATTCCAGACTGGCCTTCCAATTCTTCTTACTAATGAGTGGTTTTCATTTTCTAGGGTAGCATCCATACTTATGTTCACGTTCATGACCTTCTCTCCTTTCAATCTAGAGGTTGTTGCGGATGTCTAAACAGTTGTTTAAAGGTCTTTCATTATAGCTGTCACAACGTTTTTGTTGTCAAAGGCTGTTGTTTTCCTTGAACTACGTATCCGTTACTTAGCACACGGGTAGTGTCTTTCTTCTTCAGAACATTCCAAATGGTTATGTTGGCTATGGCCAATGATTTTGCATAGGCTCCAATTAGATTTATTTATTTTTATTTTTATTTTTTTTCTGTCTTCTCTCAGCTTCACAATGGCTTATTTTTCAACCAGTCCTTTTGCTCACATTAAAAATGATTATGAACTTATCTATTCTGAGCTGGTGTACATATGTGACCCACGTTTGATCGCAACAGCCATTTTAAAGCCGTATGACATGCGCAGATCAACGTGAACATCACATAATTCATCACGACGGAGGTCATTTAGCACAGTAGTTGTAATTGTTTTTACACTTTTATTGAAGCATTTTCATTCGGTTTTGGGATTCTAACTCGATCCTAATTGGAATCCAAGGCTCCATGTAAATCCATCCCATGAGACACATGCCACTCATTAATGACACATCCCAATACTTCTGGAGTCAAAGCTGGAAATAAAAACTAAAATGTCCATCTCTTAATTTATTTAGCCTACAGTGAAAATAAAGGATTTTTCTCTGCAGTTCCAAAGATTTAAGAGTGGAGGTCATATGGTCCAAACCCGATGTTTACAAGGAAGAAAAAAATATGGCGTTTGCAGCGATAACAGCTTCCACTCTTCTGGGAATACTTCCGACACTAGACGTTGGAGTGTGTGAGTGTGTGTGTGGCGTTGGAATTTGTGTCCACTCATCCGGAGGAACATTAGTGAGGTCACTGACGTTAGACCCGAGAGAGGGCCCAATGGCTCATAATCAGAGGAGTTGTGTTGATTGACGTACTCGAACAGTGTCAATCAAAATTTTATATTATTATCTTTGGAAAAACTGTTTATTCTAGTACAGATCTTGCATCGGATATTGTTACATTTTGCAGGTGTTGCCAATGTTGTATGATGGGGAAATATTGCACAATAGCCAATGAGGAGGTGCTTGGTGGATGTCAACATTCCTGTGAAGTCTGTGTCGCTCTGTTTCCAAGTTGTAATCAGATTAAGCGCGTACAAATACGGGCTTACCCCTTGTGTGGTCTCTCGTGAAAACCTGCCACCCAAATCTCATTAATAGCCCCTTTTAATGAAAGGATAATACCTGTGGGATATTGTATCATTATTGTTGCTAATATTATTAAACTGTCATTGACTGACACTTGTGTCACATGCCTTTGAGACGCTGTGTCAGACGCCATTATTGAATTCTACACATTCCGCACAAGATTTTGCCAGTTGAATGCTATCAAAGAGTTTACATGAGAAGATGCTGAGTTCATGTGAATTTTATAAATCAAGCTACTGTAAATGCTTGTGTTATTTTATCTGCTTGCCCGAAATCAGGGTTTCCAATGAGAGGGAAGTGAGAGCAGGGAGGTCTGAGGAAAAAAAGGTGTGAAAGATGAGGACAGATGTTGCGTTGTCTTTGATGGCTTTGACCTCACAAGCGCCGGTCGGCAGCCAACACGTCATAAATACACGCCTGGCAGTTAGGCGGGAGGCAGACAGGACTGGGGTAGCGCCGTGTGACCTCACAATCTGGCAGGCTATAAGACAACAATTTTTTTCCTCCTCTCTCGGTGCGCATATAACATTTTTACACACACTTAAAGATTGCAGAACAAGAGAGAGAGAGAAGACCAGTGTATGTGGCAACTGTAGATGAATAAATAGATGGTATTTACACAAAGCAACATTGTATATGCATTGTGTGTTTCAATTTATATACAAAGTTGAAACACACACACACATACACATATATATATATATATATATATATATATATATATACACACACACACACACACACACACATACATATTAGCACATCTGCCTCTCAGTTATGGGGACCGGGGTTCAAATCCCAGCCCCGCCTGTGTGGCGTTTGCATGTTTTCTCCGGGCACTCCGGTTTCCTCCCGCAAACTCCATGCGGGCTTTCATGAGTCTTGCACTGAGGAGAGGCTTCCGTCGGGCCACTCTGCCATAAAGGCCCGACTGGTGGAGGGCTGTAGTGATGGTTGACTTTCTAGAACTTTCTCCTATCTTCCGACTGCATCTCTGGAGCTCAGCCACAGTGATCTTTGGGTTTTTCTTTACCTCTGTCACCAAGGCTCTTCTCCCCCAATTGCTCAGTTTGGCCGGACGGCCAGCTCTCGGAAGGGTTCTGATCGTCCCAAACGTCTTCTATTTCAGGATTATGGAGGCCACTGTGTTCTTAGCAACCTTGAGTGCAGTAGAATTTTTTTTGTAACCTTGGCCAGATCTGTGCCTTGCCACAATTCTGTCGCTGAGTTCTTCAGGCAGTTCCTTTGACCTCATGATTCTCATTTGCTCTGACATGCACTGTAGCTTTAAGGTCTTATAAAGACAGGGGTGTGGCTTTTCTAATCAAGTCAAATCAGAATAATCAAACACAGCTGGAATCCAATGAAGGTGTAGAAACATCTCAAGGATGATCAGAAGAAATGGACTGCACCCGAGTTAAATATGAGTGTCACAGCAAACGGTCTGATTACTTATGGTGATATTTCAGTTTTTCTTTTTTAATAAATCGGAAAGATTTTCAACAATTCATTTTTTTCTGTCAATATGGGGTGCCGTGTGTACATTAATGAGGAAAAAAATATATTTACTGTAAATGATTTTAGCAAATGGCTGCATTATAACAAAGAGTGAAAAATTTAAGGGGGTCTGAATACTTTCCGTACCCACTGCACTTTTGAACGTTTTTTTGTTTTGTGGAAGTAGTTCTAAAGTATTTGCACATGTTGAGAATCTTTTTAGGATTGTTGTTCTAACTTTATAGGATTGAAGAACAATTTCAAATGAAAGGTGTTAATTTCCTTTAACACCTTTCATTTTAAATTCTTGGAATAAGCTTTCACGAGACACATTATTTTTTAATACGTGATGGATGCTGTCAATTCCACTTTGGACTCCAATGAAGGTGTAGAACCATTTTAAGGATGATCAGTGGATCACTTTTCATCCATCCATCCATCCAACCACCCATTTTCTTCCGCTTATCTGAGGTCGGATCGCGGGGGCAGTAACCTGAGCAGGGAAGCCCAGCTTTCCTTCTCCCCAGCCACTTCCTCCAGCTCTTCCGAGGGGATCCCAAGGCGTTCCCAGGCCAGCCGGGAGACATAGTCTCTCCAGCGTGTCCTGGGTCGTCACAGTGGTCTCCTCCCGGTGGGACATCTCACCAGGGAGGCGTACAGGAGGCATTCGAATCAGATGCCCGAGCCACCTCATCTGGCTCCCCTCAATGCAGAGGAGCAGTGGCTGTACTCTGAGCCCCTCCGAGATGACCGAGGTTCTCACCCTATCTCTAAGAGAGAGCCTGGCTTGTGCCCGACATCTTGTTATTTCTCTCGTTCTTTCATGACCCACAGCTCGTCACCATAGATGAGGGTAGGAACGTAGATCGACTGGTAAATTGAGAACTTTGCCTTTCGGCTTAGCTTTTTCTTCACCACAACGAACCGTCAAAGTCTGCATCACCGCATACGCTGCACCGATCTGCCTGTTGATCTCCCGTTCCATTCTTCCCTCACTCGTGAGAATGGGCATGATCTCATCCCCATCCTGGAGAGGGCACTCCACCCTTTTCCGACTGAGAACCTTGGTATCAGATTTGGAGGTGCTGATTTTCATCCAAACTGCTTCACACTTAGCTGCAAACCGCTCCAGTGAGAGTTGGAGATCACGGCTTGATGAAGCCAACAGAACTACATCATCTGCAAAAACCAGAGATGCAATACTGAGGCCACCAACTCTACGCCTTGGCTCCGTCTAGAAATTCTGTCCCTAAAGGTTATGACCACAATTGGTGACAAAGGGCAGCCTTGGCGGAGTCCAACCCTCACCGGAAATGAATCCAACTTACTGCCAGACTCTGACTCTGGTCGTACAGGGACTGAACAGCCCGTATCTGGGCGTTCGGTATACCATACTCCCGAAGCACTGCCCACAGGACTCCCCAAGGGACACGGTCGAATGCCTTCTCCAAGTCCACAAAACACATGTAGACTGGTTGGGGGAACTCACATGCACCCTCGAGGACCCTGCTGAGGTTGACGAGCGTTTAGGAACTCTGGGAGAATCTCATCCACTGCCGGGGCCTTGCCACCGAGGAGTTTTTTAACCACCTCGGTTGACCTCAACCTCAGAGACAGGAGAGCCCACCTCAGAGACCCCAGACTATGCTTCCTCATGGGAAGGCACATCGGTGAAATTGAGGAGGTCTTCGATGTAGTCTCCCCACCGACTCACAATGTCCCAATTCGAAGTAAGTAGCGCCCCATTCCCGCTAAGCACAGTGTTGATGGTGCACTACTTTCCCCTGATGGTGCGGGGGATGCCGCCATGACAGGCACCGACCACCTTACAGCCACAGCTTCAGTCAGCCGCCTGGGCAATGGAGGCGCGGAACATTGTCCACTTGGACTCAATGTCCCCTGCCTCCTCCGGGACATGGGTGAAGTTCTGCCGGAGGTGGGAGTTGAAACTGCTTTTGACAGGGGATTCTGCCAGATGTTCCCAGCAAACCCTCACAATACGTTTAGGCCTGCCAAGTCGGACCGGCATCTTCCCCCACCATTGGAGCCAACACACCACCAGGTGGTGATCAGTTGACAGCTCCGCCCCTCTCTTCATGTCCAAGACATACGGCCGCAAGTTCAATGACAAGACCACAAAGTCGATCATCGAACTGTGGCCCAAGGTGTCCTGGTGCCAAGTACACATATGGACACCATTAGGCTTGAAAATATAATAATAATATAATAAGTTCTATATGGAACGATGCAATGCAATTCGTGATGAGCACAGAAGTCCAATAACAGAACACCGCTCGGGTTCTGATCGTAGGAGTCGTCCCTCCCAGTCACACCCTTCCAGGTCTCACTGTCATTGCCCACGTGAACATTGAAGTCCCCCAGCAGATTGAGTCCCCAGCGGACAGGCGTCTTCCTCCAAGGACAGGCGTAAAACCCCAGACAACTTAGCTCCTATAACCATTGGGACACACAAACCCTTCCACCAAGATAATTTGACAGCTCAAGGAGGAGCATCACTTTACAGGAAAAAAAATAAATAAAATAGCATGTTTGTTGAACCATTATCATTGTATCATAAAAGAGAGTGAGCCATTTTCAACCCTTTTACCTTGGCCAATCATTTGTAAAAATAACAGACTCACGTTGGGACTGACCAAAAGAATCAATTTGTTGAAAAATATTAAGTTTAGCGGCACGGTGACCGACTGGTTAGAGCATCTGCCTCACAGTTCTGAGGACTGGGGTTCAATCCCCGGCCCCGCTTGTGTGGAGTTTGCATGTTCTCCTCGTGCCTGCGTGGGTTTTCTCCCGGCACTCGGGTTTCCTCCAACATCCCACAAAACATGCATAGTAGGTTATTTGACAACTCTAAATTGCCCGTAGGTGTGAATGTGAGTGCAAATGGTTGTTTGTTTGTATGTGCCATGCGATTGGCTGGCAACCAGTTCAGGGTGTAACCCGCCTCCTGCCTGATGATAGCTGGGATAGGCTCCAGCGCGCCCGCGACCCTGGTGAGGAGAAGCGGCTCAGAAAATGGATGGATGGATGGATATTAAGTTTAAGAGGTTTCTGCCTGACAATGACCATATGCAGAAAAAAAGATTTCAGTTGGGGAACTCGAAAGTCAAGGTACCACTGTAGTACCTCATGGTTTGGAAACAGGGTAGAACACTTTACTACACCACACCTCCATCAGCAATTTGCCTGCTTAATTTGAGCTGTTTCAGCGATGGAGTCCCCTAACAGGTCCGGCAATTCAGTCGGGGAGCCGCATGGAGGATTTATTAGAAGCAGATGCCCTCGCACTGCCTTACAAGACTGGCCGAGGCGAAAAAAACACCGAGCTGACTGGTTTCTCCCGAGCTTCGCTTTGCTCTGGGGGAACCAAGAGCGACCGGTCCACCCATTTCCTTTCCTTGCCCTTCCCAGGCATGTCAGAGAGGAGCCAAGCCAAAGGGGGGGGGGGAATCAGACCTGCAGTGGATTTTTGGAGTAACGGTGCGGTCATTACAAATGGTGAGGGAAAAGGTGTGCGGTAAAGAGAAGGGGGGTGGTCCTGAGCCAAGAACTTTAAAAACGAGCCACAAAATAAACAGAGTGATAAAATACTAGGACATTCTGCCCCTGCCTCCTATACGACATTCCCCTGACAATGCTAAGGTCCAATGAGCATCACTAAAATCTTAAGTGCTACGTCACTGCAGCCATTTATTTTAGTATTTTAAAAGGCCTTTAATTACCTCCGCCAATTGCAAAAGGCGACAAAGTTTTGTTTTGATGACAGTTTCGGTGGTTGTTTGATTAGTTGGCAGGATAGCACAAAAATTCAGCATGAAGGTTTGTGGCAGAACCTATTAAATGTAGGTGTGAAATCATCTAAAAATAGAGGAACTTACTTTCTCTTTTTGGTATTTGAGTCACGATGGAATCATTCCCGTTACCATCCGTCTCACTCAAACATCTTACCCCTTTCCCCATGAACCAGGAAGTAGCCTGCTAAAGAGAAAATAAATGCAAAGTGCAAACTGGAACAGTCCGATTCTTATGTCCCTCTACCTTTGTTAGCCTACTAGCTAACAAACAAACAAACGAAAAGGCTACACTAAACTTTTTTTTTCAGTTTTGCTTGACAGATGGATCTTTTTACGTTCTTTTTTAGTTGGGTCAGAATCGAACTGATTCCCCCTTCTCCAGAATCAAAAATGGTAGCGCCGTTGTGCTATGTCAACCTCTCTGAAGCAAGTAGCAGCCTCCTAGGTAACATACAACAACAACAAACAAAAAATATGTACCAAGTTAGAATTCATCCACTTTTGTTACATGAATGTGTTCTCTTTTTATTGTAAGAGTCATGATGGAACTGTTACCCCTCACAGCAGAATGAAAAACGGTGCCTTCCTGTTGTCTTACGGCACCCGACCAGAACAAGGAAGTAGCCTGCTAGCTAACAGACAAACACAGAAAAATGTTGTGCTCTTCAATTTGTCCATTTTTATTCGCAATTTTGTCTTTTTACTATCTGAGTTGTGATGGAACGGTTAACCCCTCGCCCTCCAGGTTTCTGACATCATCCTCCCTGAACCAAGAATTAGGCTGGCATGCTTTCGTTAGCTCAAAATGCCTAGAAAAGTAGACCGACAAACATAAATACAGTCCTCCACATTTTTTGTTCACTTTTGTTATTTTAATTTTCCCATAGAATTTGATACCCTGCTTTAGAATCAAAATGGTAAGAAAACGGCCTGTTTCCAGGTATTCTGTACACAATTTGATTATTAATCTGGTGGCTATATGACCACACATGACTGAACTTACTAATGGAACTTTTACAATGAGTAAGGAGTATATTTATCAAGTTTTGATTAATAGGAGAGAATGAATCATTCAGTGTCCAACTGAATGTTCTTTATAAATGTCTAAATGCCACAAACAGCATGAAGTGTTACAGAAGCTACGTGTAGCGTGATTCATTCTCTCCTTTCGAACATTGCATTACATTTGCTCATTAAGCGCCTGGCTTATGATCCTTTGCAGGCATCTTTTTCCAAGCAGGTAGAGAAACTTGTGAGCATGGGTGGATTTCCTGAGGAGCATAAAAATGCGCCGCAGAAACCTGGGAAAAGCAACCCGTCCCTATGAGGAGCATCTGGCATTGCCTCCTATTTGTAGTAAAGTAGTGGAATAATAATATGGCATTACATAATTTTGTTTTGGGTGGCCTTGGATACTGCCCCTCACCCCCCCCCCCCCCAAAAAAAAATATAAAAACAGTGGCTGCTCAGGGAATTCCCTGACATCACATGATTTTTGCTTGTTTTTTTTTTTTTTTTTTTTTGCTGCATCAATTTAAAGAGCGTGAGTTACTCCATGAGAATGCGCGCTTATGTTTCCGATTGAGGAAACAGGTGAGAATGACAGCCAAAGCATCAGGAAGCACTCATGATGTATCATTAGAGAATACACCGACTCGGAGGAAGCTAATCTAACTGTTTACATGCCAGAAGTTTGGCCTGTTGAGTCAATTGACATTTCGCTAAAGTGAGATACACACACATACCAAATTTGAGCCTTTTCCGTCCCTTACAATCAAGTCAGTAAAGGCCCGATTCTCGGATGCCGCCACAATGTTGTTACCTAATAATCTAACAGTTTAGTCTAGCTTCTTCTATTTCGTCTTCTTTGCATTTTATGGCAGTCTCTGATCCCGTGTGACACCATGCTGCCTCCCACAGCTCAATCTTGGTATTATGCCAGACAGCTGGTTTGGTGGAGATAAGGTTATGTGTGTGGTGTGCTGTGTTGGTCATCTCCAGTACACCACACACTATAAAAGCAATAAGAGCACACTTCGTTTTTTTTCTCTTTATCCCTCTTCATTTGATATGATTTAACCATGTGAAAAAAATCTACAAACGCAAAGTAGCCCATCACATGGCAGCACAGAATGGTGAACTAGTGGTTAGCATGCATGTCTGCTTCTGCTACTCCAGCTTTCTCCCAATTTCCCCAAAAAACATGAATGTGATATATTGTCCATTGAAGGCGCTATGTTGTCCACAGGTGTGAACAAAAGTGTGAATGGATGTTTGTCTACATATGCCTTAATTGTGTCTGGTTGGCAAACACTCCAGGTTGTAACCAAAGTCAGCTGGGATAGGCTCCAGGCTCACCTGCGAGCCTAATGAGGACAAGCGCTATGGAGAATGGATGGATAATGGCATGCAGTTGTTAGCTCTAAATGCTCAAATTATGCTACTAGCCGCTAAGCCAACACGAGTCTCGCTGCTTTGATGCGTCAGCACAAACTAATAAAAGCATTATTAGCACAATCACAGCCACAATGCGGTTGAATGCATCAGGAGATGATTGACGGCAACTGGTGTGAATATGCTGAATTTGTCCAAAAGAGTGTAAAAACCATCTACTCTACATACCCCCCCCCCACCCACCTCCCAACCTCCCCATCCCCCGAAATCAAGGCAAGAGCCTCGTTGGCTGGCATGAGTCCTCCTGTCAAAGCACGGCGAGCTTCTTGATGTGGCTCTGTCGTTTCCTCCGGGTCCGGTCTGCCTATACAGCACGGGGGTCTGAGGAGTGTGGGAAAAAAAACAGTGTGAAAGGGAAGAGAGGAAGTGTGTATTTATCTCTGTTGGCGAGGACGTGATTCCCACTTTTGATTCATGTACGTATGTGTGTGTGTGTGTTCAGGCTGGCTTCTGCTCTGGCAGTCGAGTTAAGGGTTAGTTTGTCAACAGCCAAAACAAACAAAAAAATAGAGTTCCACTCCATTCCTGTAGGCGGAGGTAATGCGAACTTCACAGTTGGTGCCAACTACCCCAAAATGTTTTCTTTCACCACAGCTCTATCTGCTGGAGCTGGGAGGTCACTGCCGCAGTTGGCCCCAATGCAAGCAGACTGCAAATGACAAAAGTGAAAGGAATTCCCTACTTACATACATTTATTCTTATCTTCAACAAAATGATTTCTTGGCCCATGCTTTTCATAGAAATTGGTTTGTGTTGTCTTTTTTTTTTTTTTTAATGATCCCTGACTTCTGCCTGGGCTCATCACTCCCAAACATGCCCATCTGACTCATTGGATTGAACAACCATAGCACTCCACTCCAGTCCTGTAGATGGTGGTAAGGCTATTAAAAGGTTGTAGTCAACTACCACACATGCCATTCTTTTTCACACCGCCTGTGTCTGGTGGGTCATTTCTCTACTTTGCCCCAATAGAAGCAAACTACAACTACAAATCCATCCATTTTCTATATCGCTTATTCTCACTCGGGTCGTATGTGCTGGAGTCTCTCCCAGCTGTTAACCGTTAACCAAAAACTGACGAACTTCTTCACTTCATGCTTTGCGCTTTTTCACACTGTCGCAGATGTAGCTCAACCTCTACCAAGTCTAAAGCACCTGAATTTGGATCAGCATCGGATTATACACTTGGTACAACTTCTGCATATGCCTCAATGTTGTAAAGGTTAAGTCATTTCTGATCTGCACCACATTGTGTTTCAAAGGTGTTCCTCCTTGAGCCATGCCGTACCATTTCTCTCAGTCTTAGTCCGAACTAGCTAGCTAATCAACATTTTGCATTGTGTTTTTCACATTTTGCTGGTGGTAGCTAGAATGGCGCTTCAAAAAGATCCCTTTCCACAATTGTTACAAAAGTTAAAATCATTCCAATCTGCACAGATTTTGAGTGGGTTTCACAAAGTCTTGAGAAAACGTGTTCATGTAGTTTTTACATAATCCTGTTAGCTAGCTGACTTCTTCTGTTTGCGTTTTTGTTGAAGTAGCTACAACGACGCTCACAAAAGGCCTGCATCTGTCATTAGTACCGATGTGCGCCAGATTTTTCGTTTGTCTCAAGTAGTAGTCTCAAGAAAAATCAGTTATTTAGTTTGACAAAGCTGACAAACTAACTCACGTAACATCTTGTTTTACACTTTTCATGAAGGTACGTACCTAGAATGACGCTGGCAATATTAATAAAATAAAAATTCCAATCTGCATCAAATTTTAATGGGTTTTTCCTTGGCCAATGCCATTACGGTTTTATTAAGTTTCTAGAAAATAGTTTTGTTTTTTAAAAAAAAAAAAGTAGTTGAATAGTATTTGAATCCATCTGCTAAATAAACAAACAAACAAACAATGATTAATATAGGCTTCCAAGTTGAGCTTGTTGTTGTGTCGTGACAACTTTGCTGCCTTTTCCTGCACTGCACAGCAATCCAAGGAAACGTGCAGCTGTGATGCAAAGACAGGCAGTCTTCACAGTTAATGAATCATGACCAGGCTCATGCAGGAGCTTTACAGTGAAGGAATGATATCATGGGGCTTGGTCCATCCATCTTCCATCCATTTCCAAATCTTACTCACTGAGCAAACAAATCCTTTATTTGCTCTCCTCGTTCAGCCGGGAGTGGCTCATTAAAGCAGACGTTTTTCCATTGTCTGGACGGGAGCGCTCTTAATTAGAGCCCAAGCTGCGTGTCAACACCTTCGATCTGCCGATTGAGATAGCACAGTTTTGTCCTTGTGTTATTGTGGCTTCCCGCTGTGGGCGAGACAGATTTAAGGCTCAATTCTAAGTTGGTTCCCAAAGCCTGGCCCATGAGGCATCTTTCGAAGAGCGCACTGGCGCCAGAATAAGTCATGGCGTCGTCCACTGACATAAATAAACGCCTCCCTCAAGCAGATGATTGCTTAACTTTCTCCCCAACAGAACAAAAAACAGGTAGAACTGTACACACAGTATCTCAGTTAATAGATTATATCATTCACACACAGACATGAACAAGTAAACCACTGAGATCATTTCATCTGTGTTGCTAACCAAAACAGCAGCTTGTGCAGGCTGTAATTGTAAAATATCCAAATTCACAGAGGCTACTGTTCACACACGCACATTAAGGAGTTGACCAATGAGACCACTGGAGCTATTTTGCTAACAAAAACAACAGCACGTACTGAAGCACATAAACACTCTCATATGACAATTTCACCATCGGGGGGGAACAGCTAGTAATTGTTATTATCTCAGTTTATTAACGTGATTGTTCACACACAGACTATCAGTTAATAACTGATCCCATTTGAACTGTGTTGCTCGCCAAAACAGCAGCACCAAAGCACATAAATGCTCATCCTGATGACATTTTTCCTGTCAGGAAATAAAATGGGTTGTAACGCTAATTATCTAAATTCATAGATTCTCTCGTTCACACACTGACATTAATGAGTTAATCACTGAACCCATTGGAACGCTGTTGTTCATCAAAACAGCAGCACCAACACATGTAAACTGCCTCTTGGTTGGCTTTCATTAGATTAAAAAGCAAATTCACAGTCACACATCTCATACAGGCGGCACGGGGGCCGACTGGTTAGCACATCTGCCTCACAGTTCTGAGGACCAGGGTTCAAATCCCGGCCCCGCCTGTGTGGAGTTTGCATGTTCTCCCCGTGCCTCGATGGGGTTTCTCCGGGCACTCCGGTTTCCTCCCAAGGTCCCAAAAACATGCAGGGTAGGTTAATTGAAAACTCTAAATTGCCCGTAGGTGGGATTGTCAGTGTGAAAGGTTGTTTGTTTATATGTGCCCTGTGATTGGCTGGCGACCAATTCGGGGTGTACCCCGCCTCTCGCCCGGAGATAGCTGGGATAGGCTCCAGCACGCCCGCGACCCAAGTGAGGAGAAGCGGAACGGAAGATGAATGAATGAATGAACATGTCATACAGTACATGTTCATACGTGTCTTTATGAACTGAGAAAATTACAGTTACCATCTGTTTTTTTTTTTCTGCTGGGTAAAACGTCATCTGAGAGCATATTTACGTGCATCCAGAGAGACCATTTGAACTGCTAACCAAAACAGCAGTCTGTTGTCTTTAATTCCCTGGACAGTATTAACGACAATTTCCTTTAAATAAAGGTTAAGCATAGATACCTCTTGCTCCCAACCACTATTTGTGGAAATACGGTACCGTACATGAGTCTAAAAATGCATTTTTACAAATACAGGTTACCACTCCTATTTAGTCCTTGCCCATAAAGTATAATCTGCAATTGAGCGAAGATACGCCTCCGGCCACTACTTGGGGAAATACGCTATCTGCGCTTCCAGCCGAGGGTATCCACCCGGACCCTCCTCCTCGTGTTCCGTCGGTGTGCATGTGGAGGAAGTGGGTCAGCGAGGGTCCGAGTGGCACATGGCTGTGTCTATCTGGTGCTGACAGTTCACACAGGCCTTTTTTTCCCACCGCCTCTGCACATATCAACACAGTGCTTCCCTTCTCAGAGGACTCTATCTCCTGCATGGCCTCAGGGCTAAAAATGCTCAGGAACAATATTTCGACCACTCCTTGTTTGTAGAGGATTAGTGATACGGCTCGTGAGTGAATGACATTTGCTGCGCGAAGGAAGACCCTCTTGAAATGAATTGCTTTGTATTTGAAAATTCACTTTCTCAAGCTACTTTTACTTCGTGACGTGAAATTTGGTAGGCATGTCCATCATGTGCAGACCCACAAAAAAAAGTCTCATGAAGCCATGCTCGAACCAAGGAGTCGGCCATTTTATCAGACAAATTGCTCCCGATAGCAAAAAAGGGAAAAAATCTTGATCTGATCTAGGCATTACTTTTACTGATACCCTGAGCAGATATGATTAAAAATCAAACTCTTGGGGGAAAATGACATTAGAGTCAGTAATTACCATTAAGCGATATTTCTGCTGTTGTGACATGTTGAAAGTTCCCAGCTACAGTGGTCATCTCGTGTCAGATATGCTTTACAACCAAGAGGGAATATGATGATTGAGAATTATGGGTTCTAATGCTAAAAATCTATAATATTCCTCCTCTGATACAGGGAGTTAATCCTTAATTTGTAAAGACGGTCAAACGGGAAAAACCCAGCCAGTCCGGTCAAATATGATTCATAACAAATCAGGCTCTGTCACTGTTTGAGTCAGTTATTGGCAATTATGAATACTTCGAGAGTCTTTTTATGTTGTGACACGTTGGGAAAAAGTGGAAAATATTGATTTGAAATCCGCCCTTATCTCATTTCAGGCTGACGTGTGCTTGAGCGCGCATGACAAAGTGAAGTGCGCGCTGTTGTTTCCGCCGCCTGTCATATTAATGACACAAAACAGTTACGTGTTCCCTCAAACAAATCACTGACTCATTTGGCTGCCGCCGCGTGTTTATTGTGGGCCTCCGAGGTCAAAACAGTAAGTAAGCATCCGCTCTCTACGACGCCCTGTGTCGTCACCCCCGCTGACCCGCTCGCTTGCGGAGCGTCGTTAGCTTAATGAATGGAGGCTCTCCTTCTTCCTGTCACATCACGGCGGTTTAGCGGCGATAGCGCCGCGCTCATTAGGACAGCGGCGTGTGTGGGATCTCCCATCTGGACTGTCTCACGCTAAAACACTGTCAGGGCCACAGGGGCTGCATTTCAAAAGAGGGTCCCCGGGACAGAATGTCTGCGGGTTGTAATTCTCCATATGGACGGCAAGTCCTGACTTGTCAATGGCAGGGAGTAAGCAAGTATGAATACTTTGTTAGTGTACTTTTTTTCTGGTATGTTTACATTAGTTGAATATTTCTTTTTCTGATGACATTTTACTTTTGATCCGTACATTTGAAAACAAATATCTCTACGTTCTATTCATTTCTTTGTCAAAAACACTCAGTACTTTTTCTCAGCCTGCACAGATGATGACATGACAAGTCAACAGCAGTTGAGATCTTGATTTATTAGGTCTTGGAGACATAGCCTAGCAAGGAGGGGGGGGGGGGGGGAACAGCATCAACATGGAATCATGTGAACCAGTCTGCATTAAAAGCAATGAAGAAATCCCCCCACCCACGGATTTGTTTCTTAATTATTTGGGATGTTGTTGACCATGACAACGATTTGTGGCAAATGTGTTGTCTTGAGCCAGGCCAAAACCCAAAAGCTTCTGGTGCAATCTAAAAAAAAAAAAAAAAAAAAACACATACAGGCATTTTTCAGGTGCCTAATGCTAATTTAGCATCTTTGTCATTTTGTTTCGTTATTGCTCATGCAGGACATGCAGTTCCTTCAACCCTGATTATGCTGTCGAAATTTAGCTTGCAGTGAAACTGTGTCTAGTGATTTTTTTTTATTCTAAGTAAAAACACTTTGCAAGTTAAAGAGGGAAACTTTTTGTGTGCAGAGATGTACTTCTTCATTGAGTCCTTTTTTACCATTATATTTAAATACATTTCATAGTCTGTATGTTGAATCATTAGTCCTATTTTTTAAATGTATTTATTTATTTTTTTTACACAGGTATCTGTACTTAAGCACAGATTGTGAATACTTTTGCAACCTATGTGTCTCGTTATTTGGAAAAGCCTTGAAAATGAATGGCGAGGACGAGAATTCATTACAATGGAATGAGCGCCTCGTCTCGGGAGTGGAAGGAATTCCCAGCGCGTGATAAAATTATACGCGTCCGTCCAGCTTTCAATCAGTTCGATATCGAATTCTGCCTCCTTTTTTTTTTCCGTGTCAGGAGAGAGTCCGCTTGTGACTGATTAACATAAATAAATGGAAGGTAAATGTTGACATTAGGAGCCTTGTCGGCTGTGATGGTGGGCGGCAGAATTTCCACCCGCAGTCACGCACGTGTCGCGCCGTTGCTTTAAGGGGATTTCACCCGCTTATACGCCGAGCAGACTGAAGTCACCACGCACGCCAGAGGAAAGTGGTGGGCAGAGGGGCTTTTCATGCCTGTTGGTAGGGGTGTGGTGTGCATTAAACTGTCACCACTCTGACTACGAAGTGGTTTGTGCTGGGCCTTGTAGCACAGGGCATAACACGTTTGGAAGTTGAGATTAAATCAGCAGCTACTTCCAATGTTGTGCAGGTTACTCCAA
Organism: Phycodurus eques; assembly: GCF_024500275.1. Classification (NCBI taxonomy): domain Eukaryota; kingdom Metazoa; phylum Chordata; class Actinopteri; order Syngnathiformes; family Syngnathidae; genus Phycodurus; species Phycodurus eques. The sequence continues at coordinate 21,441,045 of NC_084537.1, read as the reverse complement.
AAAAAAACATGAATGAATGACACTTGGCAATTTGCGTGTGGATCCATGCATGTGGCACATGCAGAAGACACACGGGCAAACATATATACTTCCTGCCAAGTTGACATCTTTGACGGACAATCAAGTCCAATGAATGCGCTGCTCACTCCAGAGAAGCAACCATTCGTATGCAAGCAAATAAAAAGTCAACTTTCCTTCAAATTGAATTTCTATTGAAATCCATAGCACTTTTTCAACTTTGACTTCTTGCAAAGTTTACTGAAAAGTCCCTTTTGACGGCGGCCCGTCTGGAGCCCGTGTTTGAAACGGAATTACAATCATTCTCAGAGCATGAAGTAAACAATTAACATAATTTCAAGGTATGACCCAAACCGTATCGCGGGCGTTTCGACTTTCGGCGCCACGTTGATTGGTTGCCACAGCAGCGAGTGTTTTTCGTGTTAATCACTGTCAACTTTGGGTTTACGGCTTCCTCAGAAATCAGAGGTTCCACTCCAAAAGTGCAATTTTACTCCAGTTACCGTCTCCATTGCGAGACACTTTAATTTTGTCACCGGGGAGGAAATATCAATCCAATTATGAAAATAAGGACGTATTTTTTTCCCCATGTCTTTACGAGCGAAGCCTTCAAGGTGGGTGCGGATGATAGATGAGTGCGAGCTGGAACTTTACAAGTCATATGCGGTTCCTCAGGCAGTCATCTAAAGTGAAGGATAGGATCCTTAGTTATTCCCCTCCAACTGGATATCACTGCGGTTTCTGAGCTCATAAAGAATTTCTGAATCTTCAACTATGGCCTTTTTCCTCTTGATTGGCCTGACAGCAGTTATATCCAGTAGCACCACCACCACAATGTATCTAATTATTATGAATGAACCATGTGTTCATTAAAATAAATTCAACGTTGTTGAATGTACACGACTGTCCAAACGTCTTGTGCACCATTTGAGTTGCTGTTTTAACGATGCGATCGGTGGTGAGGTGTGCATTTGTGGGGTTACCTGAAATAATCCGCCTCTTACTCCCACCAGTATCATGTCGCAATTATAGAAAATGTCAATACGAAACAAAAACGCACTATAACAGCACGTAACTGCGCTACGTACATCATCCGGAGCAATTCGGAATCAATATTTATCTAATAACCTTTCAAAAACAAAACAATTAATATACTCACCTGAGAGGCTGATTATTAATTGTATTTAATCGGGCTATTGTTTCCCCATCCCTGGGTTAAAAGGTCCCCACGCAAGACATTTGCTTTGCACACGCCAGCTTTCCGTACGCACGCTTGACTGATGGATTGTAACCTCCAGCTTCCCAAAGCACTTATGAATGTAATGCAGGATGAAGCTGTTGTTGGAGAATGTTGATGAGGGGGTGTGGGCAGCGTGAAGGCATTCTCCAGGCCTGGACGACGGCAAGCGCAGAACGGCTTGTTCTGGCCCATTCCCTCGCCAAAAACGCAGTCAGACGTTGTCGAACTTGTTCTGGCGTAATTAGAACCCGCTGCAGATGTCTGGAGCATGACCTCACCGCGCGCAACACGGCTTCCCCCTCGGCTGGCTGGATCTGGATTCTCCTCCGTCGCCGGTGGACTGGGAGCTCCCCACGCTTCCGTCTCCCCACCCACGGTCGGACGTTGCCAGAGTAAAGTGGGAGGAGATAGGTCAGATCCGCTAAGGATGCGCATGTGGAACCAGTTGGTGAAAATTCTTGTTACCAAGGTAACTGACTTCGCCCTATTTTCGAATCCTGTTCAGAGTTGCCGGGGAATTGGAGTCTATCCCAACTGATGTTTGTTGGGTGAAGGATTATTCAACAGCTAACCCTAACCCATAAACCTCAACTCTACTAACCAATTAACCATAAACCATAAGTCTGGACCTAACCTAGCCCTAAACCGAAACCGTAACACTAAAACCTAAAGTAAGGGGGGAGAATACATCTGTCAAAGATGCTCATCAGGAACCAATTGGTCCAAGCTCTGGTTGCCAGGGTAACTGATTTCTCTCCATTTTTTTTTCATCCAAGTCAGGGTTTCAGGCTCACTGTAGTCTATCCCGGCTGGGTAAAAGGATTAGTCGCCAGTCAATCATAGGGCAATGTTGCATGGGTTCTTGAGCAGCCCTCAAATCTAAACCCTAACCCTAAACCCAAACCCTTGAACCGAACCTCTCTAACTCTAACCCTAGAATTTAAACCTCAACCCTCAGGCCTAAACCCTAACCCTGATACCTAAAACCCTCATCCCTAGCCCTAACCTCTAGCTTCAGAAGTGATTCCCAAAGACAATAACAAATCATCGTTGAGCGCGTCCCAGGTCTCTTAAGCGCCTGCATATAAACTTCAGGTCGTTCCTCTGCTGCGTGACCAATGAACCACGCATGCAGCTCTGCAGAGTGTCAACCAGAGGCACTGGAAACCTGATTTACCATCTTTTCACCGGATTGATTTGCTCGTCACGCTGAATGAGAATCCCCAATCCAAGGGCGCATAGCATGTTTGAATCATTTACACATCTCAAAGGAAATTAGCCACCACTCATTTTCTCCTGGATTGACTTTTAAGGGCTTGGAGTCATGGTGTCATTGACATCCGGCGTATATTTGTCCAAGTCATGTCATGACTGCTCTTGTATGCGTGTTCCATAACCCCTCGAGTCCCCACAGAGAATCTAATTACGGGGGTTGCACAGCCGCTGATTGTTTTGTTGTGATGGAAGGATGAAGCTAAATGTCAAAAGCAGAGGAAAGTCTGCAGAGTGTAAAGTAATATTAATGAGCGGACACACCGCGTTAGCCCTGACGTCAATCAAGCGTGGCTATCGAAAGTGTCCCGTTTGTACTTTCCAATGCGTGATGAAGTCTCCTTACTAGCTAAATATCAACTAATGTGCACTAAGGGTCAACATGTCGAATCGGTTGATTACAAAAGACAGAAACATCTGCACTCGATCAAGTTATGAGAGTCGCCACCAGAGACAGGCTTTCTCATTTTCATTGGATAACAAATTAGCTCCGTAACCCGTAGCCAAGAGGCGCTTAATCACAATTTAAAGCTATAAAGTACAATGTGAACACAATCCATTACGTGACGCTGCCAGACTTCTGAGTTTCCGAAACGTTTCCAATGGAGAATCATTTAACGTGAATGAATTCAGTCCAGGCTCAAACTGTCGTCGTCATAAAACCTTTATTAACTGTACGGGCAGTGTTTTAAGTGATATTTTAACATTCGTAATTGTGTAAAAGTTGAAAAAGAAGCTAACCAATAAAACTAAATCAAATGTGTTCGCCTCCCGCTTCATCCCACGTTCCAAAGACATGCGTATTCGCTTCATCTAAATTGTCCGTAGGTTTGAATGTGAGTGTGAATGGTAGTTTGTCTCAATGTGCCCTGCGATTGGCTATCGACTGTGAGGCAGATATGCTAAACACTTGGTCCACCATGCTGCCCACGTTAGCATCGACCTGGTGACATTTATTTGTCTCGATAATTGATATTTAATTAAGTGGTGCCAGACACATTGCTTTCCCTTCACTGGGACGCTTTTGTGGTGGCATCACACACAAAACCCAAATAAAAGGCACAATGCGGAGTAAATTGATATTTATTTACATATTTATGGTGTACACTCACCTTTTCCCCCACTTTTTTTTCGACACAATTAGCAAAAGAGCGGGATACAGATTTTTCTTTTTTTTTTTTTTAAGGTGAACGAATGGCCACCACATTCTCCATGCCGACGAACAATCACGAGCGAACCTAAGCTGATGTTGGCCGGCGTGGAGCCACACATACTGTATATCCACTTGTGTGGCCCACATCCATCACATGAATGCGGGAGGACATCATTAAAATAACAAGTTACCATGCTCCGCTCCCCCACCGTGTCTGACGGTAGCATGCTGGGAGAGAACATTTCCTCATTTGAGCTCACCCGTGCCGGTCACATTTAACTGGATAGCATTCAAAACAAATAGGGTTCTTGCTCTGACACTGAGAAGTGGTGTCGGGACATTGGATGGTTTGAGAAATTGTCACAAGGAGAGTGCCAAAAGTAAATATATCCTGATCGGACCTTTGAGCGCACTCTTCAAAGGATATCATTCAAAGCAAATAGGGTCTTACTCTGACAAAAAAACAAAAGCTTGCTGTCTGAAAGTTATCCATCGTTTGAGAATTTGTCTGAATATTATTTTTAAAAGTACATCCACCATCTTGTTTGTGGGAAGACATTCAAACCAAATAGGTTTCTTCCTCTGCCGGACGGATGAATGAAGGTCAGGCTGCGAGGGAATCGTGACGACGGGGAACAAATTCATTTCACCTCATTTCACTTTTCAGCTCCACGATCTCCCACGTTTACCTGGACTGCAATCAAAACTGACGGGGTTTTTACACTGACAGCAAAACTAGGTGTCTGAGATTGGTAGTTCAAAACAAATAGTAAAAGACCCCCAAAATGGATGTGGCGCATGTTTTGGACTCAAACCATTTACAATAACAACATTCATGTAATACAGCCCCCCACTATATCGTGGATACAGCTTACTGAGTCACTTACGGTAGTCCCTAGTCTTCTTCCTTTGTGTCTGCATGTCAATATTATACTACAATCTATTTAAATGTTATTACTATATGTGTTTACCAAGTACAATATTTTAGAGTGCTATTTTCCTGATTTAAAAAAAAATAATTCTTCTGTTCTTCTTTGGGGAGGCTGAAACATATCAATAGCATTTGCATTCATTTCAAAGGGGGGAAAGGATTTGGGATCGAGTGTTTTGCGTTGAGAGCGGAGTCACAATACAAGTTAAACTCCTATCTCAAGGTAACACTGTATATAATGGTGGCAGATTTTTACGAGAAACTGGGTTCACAGTATTCATTTTTTAATTTTTTTTTTAGTGTGCTATCTGGTCGTAAATAGCGAGCTGGTGGGCTATACATTGAGAAGGGGACCCTATGGCACCCTCCTGTTTGCAGATGTGAGCAGTGCCTAATGACCCAGGCCTGTAATTTGACGATCATAGAACTGCACAGTCACTTTCAGTTGCGCCCCTCGTCCACGAAAAACCACAACGGAGGTGAGTGACGCACTAGGCTGTGTACATATAAATAAATATCCGTATATATCCCGTCACCTGACAGGAGGGAATGCCATTATGGATCCGCCCCACACAAGCTGAACGTGGTCAGTGAATGTGGCAAATGTACATGAATAAAAAGATACCATACATACAGAAGTGAACGAGAACAGTCTGCAGCATTGTATGTAGCAAAAACATGAATATCTATATATATAGAATACTATGCTGTGCATACCATATATACAGATGTGAATGGAAAACGGTACATAAATAAAAAAAGGACCATACCTGTATGTACAGATTCGATCGAACGTGAGTAGCAGCAATAGTAGTCAGCAGCATGTATAGCAAAAAAAAAAAAAACCTACACAGTATTAGCTATATATACACACAGAATACTAAACTATACATTCTGTATGTGCAGAAGTGAATGGAAGTGGATTAATAACGACTGTATACATGAATAAATGATGTAAAGATATGTACAGAATTCTATATTACAGTTATGTTATGCAGCACAACTAGTCGTCATTGTATGTGGGCAAAAATGATACATCTGTCAATAAATACTTCCCCAGAAATTCTTAAAATCAATTGTCAGCAGTGGGTTGTCAACTACACATGAATAATGATATATACACAGAATGCTGAAATATACTATGCAGCGGAAATAGTCAGCTGCGTTGTGTGTGACGAGTACACACGAAGAATGTTACATTTCAAAGCACGGTCAATGTGAAACGCTTCAAGCCTAAACATAGCTCCAGCAGTCAAGATAAAGCCACACATTATAAAGACATACGAGCTGATAAACTGCGCGTATGTCAAATAAGTGATTCAAGAAATAATCAAGTGCTCGTTAAGTTTGTTATTGGGCAGGGAGTTGTGCAGCTGCACGACTGGGAGTGAAAACACGGCCGCGGGCACGCAGTGGGAACAATGAGGAGGCTGCGAGATCAAAGACTTCTCAAGGCCTCATTGAGATAAGAAATATATTACTTTTCCCCCCCAGCGTCTTTCAGTTGAAAGAGCCTAAATTGCACAGTATCGCTGGGAAAAAAGAAAAAAATCAATTCAATCCCTTGTTTAAACGTCCATAGTTAATGACCCCACAATTTGGCTCATTGAGCTGTAAAAGGTATCCAGAATTTGATACTATTTAATGTAAGAAAAATAGTCTGGGTTATATGCAGCTGCGTAATAATCTTATATATTCATACACTTTTGTGGCTAAAGGGTTGGAAAAAACAAAGTTACTGTTGCTAAGCCTACCAAATGACGCGCACTGTCCACTCCAAGCCCCGCAACCAGGAGCCTGTCACTAGCCTCGTTAGCTTAGCGCCAATGACAGTAACTACACCTCACTTCAGCGGTTTGATTCAACATCATGACTTTATTTTACATATTATACACGTACATTGCCTACCTTGGGGCAGACAAAAGTCTACCTGTCGATACTTGAGAGATTCAAGCAACTATGCGGAACATCACATAGCTTTATTCAGAGCCCAAATGGAAAAGAAAAACTTATATGGGTGACGTGTCCCTTGTACAGGTGCCCCAAGCACATCTTCTAATCATATTTAGCTTTTTAGGGACCAAAAACATGTCCTAAATTTCACAAGCTCTGCTGTTGAATTTTGCTTAAGTGGGGTACACACACATAAGAAATCCAGCCAAATGTTAGCATTTTTCCGCAATCCAATCGAAGGCCTGATTTTTAGATGTCTGTAAAAGATTATCCTGAGCGATTATCCTTCCCGATCTGCTCGCACTACATGATTGTGACGTGAAACAGAACGATAGCCAACTAGCACACGGCCTGAAGCCAGCAGTAGGGATGCCCTGTGCCACCACGAATCCTCTCAGAGTTCAATCCTGGTGCTACTATCTGGTTTGAGTGAAGAGACTCCCGATTGTTGGTGGAGGTATGGTTTCATATGCAGTGTATCTGGAGTACAACACACACAATAAGAGCAGTAAGCACACACCTGCAGATTTTTTCCTTTTAAAGTCAGTTAGACTGTTAAAAAATGCGTGCTCCCCGCTTTAGAGAAATGTAAATGACTGAGGGGTTGACAATTGACCCTTGAGGAACGCCATGTGTAAGTGGGAGAGTGAGAATTCAAGTTCCTCAAGGAAAGCAGACCATTTTTTTGATTCATTGATTTATTTTTAGGGCGACGTGGTTGCCTAGTAGATAACGCGTCTGCCTCAGAGATTTTTAATCTTGGCTTTTGCACCTTCTGTGTGTGTTTGCGTGGGTTTTCTCTTGGTACTTTGTCTCACGTTCCAAAAACATCCATGTTAGCTTCATTGGAGCCTCAAAATTGTCCAAAGGTGTGAATGTGAATAGTTGTTTGTCTGTATGTATGCTGTGATTGATTAATTTGATTGACTGGGATAGGCTAACCAGCAACAGTAATGAGAACAAGTACAATAGAAAATGGATTGATTTCTTTGTGCCAAATGAATAAATAGCCTATAAATGCTTGAAAAGTGTAACTATCATGATAATAGTATTTCAAACGTAGAATAAAGCGAACAGAAGTGTTTTGAGGTCTTAAGAAAGCATGACATCATCCATTGTGGAGCAGACATAACTGCATTGCAGCAAGTGGTGGCACCACAATGAAGTCTTTAAGGCCGGTTGTGTGAGAGCAAGTACGTGGTTCAAAGGCTTTGCGATGAATGACAAATTATATGGGCCTCGCTTTGAAATCAAATCTCGGAAAACTCCTAACCGCCGCGTCGCCGTATTGTTCCAGAAAATCTTCCACATCACATGCCGTCTGGAATTGTTTTTCACACAAAAAGCTGGGCTGCCGCTTCCAAATATTTCGACGCTGCGGACTCTCAAAACATCGGTCGACCACAGGTGCAAGTTTCCCATACTAATTAGCCGAGGGATCCACCCACAAATTTGCTGTCCAAATAAACGGGGGAACGCGTAAAGAATGCACATTAAAAATGGAAGCGATTGTCTTTGATATTCAATGCTTTAATTGGAACCAGGCACGGTTTCCGACACTAAAAAGGGGATTCCTGATTGAGGGACGCTACCTTTCCTGTTTGCGGGAACGCGTCGTTGTTTGACGGCCTTCGTGGTCACATGGTCAAAGGTTCAACGCAGAATAACCGGGCCACATATGGGTAAACATCTGGTAATCTTTTCTTTTTTTTTTTTTCCATACATCACCAGGATACGTTACTCTGTGTACGTGCGTGTACTCCACTACATCTTCTCCAATTACACAGTTGACCCCGTAGTTGCAAAGCATCTGGGATTGCGGAATAGGTGTTGTACCCCCCAAAAAACCTTGCAATTATGGAAATAAACTCATATAGTGAATAATGAAAAGTGCTAAGCAGAGATTAAGCACGTCTCTTGTTCCTTGTTCAGTTTTGATTCATTTATGCCATTTGTTGTCAATGCGTTGACAACCAAATCCAATAAACAATAATAAACAAGTCAATGTTTGGCTTTTGCAGGCACACTGTGAAGGACAGTAAGTCACATTAGCGTTATGGCTAATGAGGTAACTAGCAACCTCAGTGGTGGCGCTTACGAACCGGCTATTGAGCCCTCAAATAAACCAAAACCCATCCGAAAAAGTGGAATCACTCCTATTACAGTAACCCTGTTACACCTTACCAAGTGGACCGGTTTTGGCTCGCGGGCTCTATGTTTAACACCGATGCTTTGAAGAACCCCTGGACCAGGCAAAAATAATCATCCAAAAAATAAAATGCCCACTAAAATGTATGGCTTGTTGAGACTTTTTGGTGGGTCTACCGATGATAGACGTCATACCAAATTTCCTGGTGCTGAGTAAAACTGGCTTCAGGGGCTGATGTTTTTTGGGGGTGGGGCATGGCCAGACATAAGGGAACATACGGTGGCCTTAAAGGGGAAAAAAGGCACCATCTTTCACCATCGCGGCTCGTTTTTCCACCCCAAAATCCGTGCCCGGACTCTGCGTGCCGCCGCCGTTCCGCCGCCATGTAAATGCCAGACTCAGCTGCGTTTGTTATGCTTCCAGCGGGAATCTCGGCAAACGCGCGGTGGTGTCACATCTTAGCAGTGAGGTGATATTTCAACAACAATCTGTTTGCTCAGCTGCTGTATTAAACTAAAACTATTATAAAGAATTGGGATTATTTCAGCAGAGTTCCCTGCAAGGGGGCCAACGCACACCTCATCATTCTCGGAAGTTGACATTGATGGCTTTAACCCTTAGATACTGTTTGATTCAAATTTAAATTATGACAAAATTTGATTCAATGCAAATACTTCATTTAAAAAAAATTGTTTGTTGCATAATGTGTTACAACATGTGGAAAATGACCATGCCACAGCATGTTGACCTACTGACAAATATGCACAATTTAGAGAATATTGCTTCATGCGAAAACCCAGATAAGTAATAAAAAAGTAAAAAAAAAAAAAGAAAAGTCTACAATTATAAAGATTAAACTGTTTAAAAGTCACTGTTCTTTTATGTGTTCAAAAATCGAACTATGTGTCTAACCTTTTCAAAATCTTAGACAAACTAATAGGTTGCGCCACAAGGTAGCGCTTTGAGGTCATATTTTGAATAAAATACGTCATGTTTGAAACTACAGCGGAATGGCACCTGATCAAAGAGAGCCAATCACAAGCGCCGGCTTTGGGAGGATGAAGTGATATAAAAAAACAAAAATTTAAATCGGAGCTTTTGCAGCTATTTTTGAAATGTAGCCAAAATTGTAATCATGGGAATTTCCAAAACTAACTGTAATTTCATGAGACATTATCTCCCAATACTGTAATGGATTTCAATTACATACATTTTGTAATTAAATTACATTAGTGTAGTTACATGCAATTAGTTACTCCCCAACTGTCTGTTGGAGTAAAGAGTAAAAAAAACAGCATAAGAAGGATCATCGTACTAAATACTAAAAACCACTAGAAACAGATGGTGGAAAATATATTTAAAAAATACACTTTCTCTTTTCTCTGACACATTGATTAAGGACTACTCATCAATTCATTAACATCAGACAGGCTACGACTACATTTTGAAAAGATGTCTAATTCATAATTTGATACATACGAATATAATGACGACGTTCTTGGCCCGTGTCAAAATTAACCCCGGAACATACGATGTGTGCGTGGAAAATAAACGGTATGTAAGGGTTAATCATGTGTAACCCCCCTGGAGTGTGTGTTTTATGTGGCCCACGCCAGAACCGCTGTCTCCCTTGTTATCTGTTTTTAATGATCCCAAACCATCGCTGTCCTCTGGATCGGTGGCCTGCTTATTTACTTTGGACACTAACCGAGAAAGACTATTTTTATCTGGCGAGGTGGGAGGGTTGAGGAGGCACATCTTTAATTTTAATCAAACCGGACGCCGGGGCAACAACCCGAGTGCGATTGTTGTTGTTCTCTCCTGCGAGTTCACGCAGTCCAAAGTCATTACTATCGCAAATTTCGAGAAGGTTTTGACGTGCAAATCCAGAATTTGTCCCGTTAGTAGCAAACTGGGGGTTTTAGTGCGCCACGATTCGGGATGTGAATTGATTGTGGGAGTTAAGTGTTTCCAGTCACTGATGGTATATAGTAGTACACGTGCCTGACTTTGGTGCAGCAGTTCAGTTCCCATTCAATGACGGTGTGAATATGAGTGTGACGTTTTGTGTGATTCTACAGTATTGTATATGTGCCCTGAGACTGACTGGCAAACAGTCCAGGGTGTAGTCCACCTTTTGCCCAAAATCAGCTAGGATAGGCTCCAGCTCACCTGTGATCCTCAACAAGCTAGGCGGCATAGAAAACGAATGATGGACGGGGTTTAGTGTTTCCCTTTGCTGTGGAAAGAATTAACAACAGTCATTTCTTGGAGACCCCGCTTGAAAAAAAAACGGATGCAGTCAGTGTCGGCTTCCTGCTGGACTGACCGCAAAGTACGATAGAAGAGATTTGAATGAATATATTACGACTAAAATTCTGATTCACTTGATGCGTTATGTATTTCTAGGGCTGTTACAGGATGTCCATCCATCCATTTTCTTCACCGCTTATCCTCAGTAGGGTCCCGAGCTGCTGTAGCCAATCCCAGCTATCTTCGGGCGGGAGGCGGGGTACACCCTGAACCGGTTGCCAGCCAATCGCAGGGTACATATACAATACTGTAGAAACACACAAAACGTCACACTCACTACTATTACTATTTTATAAAATGTTACCTATTCCTTAAATACGTTTGACATGTTCTAAATATTTTATTAATATTTGATCATAAATAGCATTTGCAGTTATTGTCTATTGTGAGTAAATGTCTTTAAATAAATATGAAATATTACATCAAAATTCATATATGATCTAATCTACTTCAATGTAATGTTTTTTTAAAATCTTTTTCAACAATTTTACATTATATATTGTTAAGATTTTAATATATATGTATAGACAATGTACTGTATTTTTTGTATATTGTTGTTGATAAAGTAAAAATGCCCAACAATGTTTTTTCTCAGGGGGCCACATTATCAATCACATTGGACCGCACGGAATAACAACAGGAAGTGAAGAAAAATGTTCGCGTGGGCTGCTGTGCTTGTTGTGTATGTGTGTATGCTGCAAATAACATATTCAGCATATACACCCCCTGCTTGGAGTCCAGCACCTTTGTTCCGGGAAGGTTTTCGTCCCAGTTCTGACATTAAACCACCAGGCCGTTATCATCGTGTTTCCTGAAACCAGAAACTCCCTCAGCAAATCGAAAGCCCGGCAACACCTGCGCTCGTGAGGAGAGGCCAAAAACTCGGCTGGACATGGTCGAATCATTAGCAGTTATTTGCTTTTCATATATATGATTCATTCTGGAAAATTTTTAATAATTGATAATGTCATTTATTTAGCAAAATTCATTTTTTATATAAAATACATTTTTAGACTTGAGATTTATTTTTAGATTTTTATTATTTATGTATGTATTTAAAAAAAAAAAATATTCATCCATCCATCCATCCATCCATTTTCTGTACCGCATTATCCTCACAAGGGTCGCGGCCGTGCTGGAGCCTATCCCAGCTATCTTCGGGCGAGAGGCGGGGTACACCCTGAACCAGTCGCCAGACAATCGTAGGGCACATAGAAACAAACAACCATTCGCACTCACAGTCACACCTACGGGCAATTTAGAGTCTTCAATCAACCTACCACGCATGTTTTTGGGATGTGGGAGGAAACCGAAGTGCCCGGAGAAAACCCACGCAGGCACGGGGAGAACATGCAAACTCCACACAGGCGGGGCCGGGACCTGAGAACTGTGAGGCAGCTGTACCAACCAGTCGTCAACCGTGCCGCCTTATTTATTTATTATTATTTAATTTATTTTTTTCTTCAAACGCTTTACTTGTATCAAATGTATGTCAATGAACACCTGAATCAAAAGGACATATTTCTATGAATACTGGCCAGTCAAAAAGTGAGGATTTTTTTTTGGGACACCCTCTATGTTTTATACATAATATTCCTTTTTGAAAATTTGGGGAAAATACGGTAGATTGTTGTCACGTGTAGGAAACAGCCAGCACTCGCCAGAAATTCCTGCATCTCCTCTAAAGTTAGAAGTAATATACAGCAGCCACATGGCTCCACATTAAAGAATGCCAGGCCAGGTAGACTGTTGACCCTTTTAGGAAACAGCCAACACTTGCCAGAAATTCCTGAATTTCATTAATACTCTGCAGTATGACTCTAAAAAAAAATGAGCAAAGCAAATGGACGCAGAGTGAAAAAGATTCCCAAGGATGATTCCCTCCACACTGTTTGTCTTCAAAGTCACATGGCTCCACATTGTGGAACGCCAGGCCGCCCACATGTGTGCCGTTGCGGCCCGCACTCGCCTTCTTCTTTGTTGACTGAGTGGCCATCGGCGGAGTCACGCACGGCCCGCAAACAAGGCGTCAAGGTCGGCCCAATCCCCTGAGTATCCATACCATCCGTTCAGGGAAAGCCCGCTCTCGTGTGTCTGCGGTGAGGACGAGGCCTCCGCCGCCGCCGCTGCTTCCTCGTGTTGCAAGGCTGCTCGCAAACCACGCCAGCGTGTGTATGTATGCGTGTGTGTGTGTGTAGTTGACACGAGAATGCCGTGTGCGCCTTTGCCCCTCGCCACTTCACCGTGTCAGCGTCCACGCCGACTGCCTGGGAGCAGACTGCCGAGCCTTCCAGGATGCAAAAACTGAGGCCGCTGCAACAGTAATTGCATCCGTTTGCAGTTTGCCAGTGTTTTCATATTTGCCACATGGGAGACGACGGTGAAGGGCGTCGTCCTGTTGACTTGAAGCTGAGGAAGAAAAGAATGGTGGAGTCCTGCATTGTGCCATTATGACTGAATGATAACATTTTGAGATGCTTTAGAGACATATTATGCATGTTTTCACAATTTGAAACAGTTGGAGGTCGGGAACCCTGCAAGTTTCATCTGGAGTTCACGGAACACCTTCCTAATTTGAAAAATAAAATATGGTTTATTTCAAATTCAAAACAGGTATATATTTTATTCTGTGTGGATTCTCAGTCATCCAAGTCATGCACAAAATGAACCACGCACACAAAATCATTGTGTTAAAAGAACAAAACCAACAAAACATGAATTTCACCAAAAATAAATCAAATAAAATTCAATGAAAATCTAGTGTAAGTGAACGGGAATTTTGCTGTTGCCATTCCCCCATTGAACCCCAGCGACTGCCTCACCGAACTCCCGGGGTTCGATCGAATCCAGGTGAAGAACCATTGTTCTACTACTCCAATTCCAATGAAGTTGAGACGTTGTGTTAAACATAAATAAAAACAGAATATAATGATTTGCAAATCATGTTCAGCCTATATTTAATTGAATACATTACAAAGACAAGATATTTAATGTGCAAACTGATCAACTTTATTGTTTTTAGCAAATAATCATTAACTTTGAATTTTATGGCTGCAACACGTTCCAAAAAAGCTGGGACAGGTGGCAAAAAAGACTGAGAAAGTTGAGGAATGCTCCTCAAACACCTGCTTGGAACATCCCACAGGTGAACAGGCTAATTGGGAACAGGTGGGTGCCATAAGTGGGTATAAAAAGAGCTTCTCTGAATTGCTCAGTCATTCACAAGCAAGGATGGGGCGAGGTTCACCTCTTTGTGAACAAGTGCGTGAGAAACTAGTCGAACAGTTTAAGGACAATGTTCCTCAACGTAGAATTGTGAGGAATTTAGGGATTTCATCATCTACGGTCCATAATATCATCAAAAGGTTCAGAGAATCTGGAGAAATCACTGCATGTAGGCGGCAAGGCCGAAAACCAATATTGAATGCCCGTGACCTTCGATCCCTCAGGCGGCACTGCATCAAAAACCGACATCAATGTGTAAAGGATATCACCACATGGGCTCAGGAACACTTCAGAAAACCAATGTCAGTAAATACAGTTTGGCGTTACATCCGTAAGTGCAACCTGAAACTCCACTATGCAAAGCAAAAGCCATTTATCAACAACACCCAGAAACGCCGCCGGCTTCTCTGGACCCGAGCTCATCTAAGATGGACCGATGCAGAGTGGAAAAGTGTTCGGTGGTCCGACGAGTCCGCATTTCAAATTGTTTTTGGAAATTGTGGACGGCGTCATCTGTGACGGCACCATTAAGGTACGTACAGGTTTGGGAGAAACATATGCCGCCATCCGATCAGAATCAGAATCAGAATCAGAATCAGAATCATCTTTATTTGCCAAGTATGTCCGAAAAAACACACAAGGAATTTGTCTCCGGTAGTTGGAGCTGCTCTAGCTCGACAACAGACAGTCAATTGACAGAACCCGTTTTTGAGACATAAAGACATTGAGAAAAACATCACTGAGCAATAAAGGGTTGCTAGTTATCTGGCAATGCACAAGCAACGTCTTTTTCATGGACGCCCCTGCTTATTTCAGCAAGACAATGCCAAACCACATTCCGCACGTGTTACAACAGCGTGGCTTCGTAGCAAAAGAGTGCGGGTACTAGACTGGCCTGCCTGCAGTCCAGACCTGTCTCCCATTGAAAATGTGTGGCGCATTATGAAGCGTAAAATACGACAACGGAGACCCCCGACTGTTGAACAGCTGAAGCTGTACGTCGAGCAAGAATGGGAAAGAATTCCACCTTCAAAGCTTCCACAATTAGTGTCCTCACTTCCCAAACGTTTATTGAATGTTGTTAAAAGAAAAGGTGACGTAACACAGTGGTAAACATGACCCTGTCCCAGCTTTTTTGGAATGTGTTGCAGCCGTAAAATTCCAAGTTAATGATTATTTGCTAAAAACAATCAAGTTGATCAGTTTGAACATTAAATATCTTGTCTTTGTTGTCTATTCAATTAAATATAGAAAACCCGTGATTTGCAAATTATTGTATTCAGTTTTTATTTATGTTTAACACAACGTTCCAACTTCATTGGAATTGAGGTTGTAAATTGTCCATTGGTATGAATGTGAGTGTGAACGATTGTTTGTCTACCATTTATACTTGTTTGATGAACGTTTCAAGTTTGCTATCTTTTCACAAATTAAGACAAAGCAACCCCTTTTTGGGGGGTTAATGGTGAAATTGTGTCTTTTAGTGTTCTTGGGTCTCCATAAATCTACAATTCGGAGCTGTAATCCTGATCAAATTCAAATGGGAACTCTTTGATTCTAAAGGTTGGGTGACCTAAAAAGCGCTTTGATGACTTTAAAGTTGAAAGGTTTTCAGGCTCACTTTTTTTTTCTTTTTTTTTTAACCAATTTACGCTTCCGAGTGGACCTCCGCTCGTCTCCCCGAGCAAACTCAGAAAGAAGATTTCCGAACACTCCACAATTTGAGGATAATGACTTTATTATTATTATAGTGGTAAAACTAGACAGGGTTGTCCTGCGTCTCTTTACCTCTTTGTAGCAGTGGCACAATTGCACAATTTATGGCATATCATAATTAATGCTGTTTCGGGTCTCTCTCTCCTTGGTAAATAATTAATCTTGACACAGCTAGCAGATGACTCGTGGGCCCAAAGTGGGTCGTGGACCCATTTTTGGGTGCGTCGCAGAGAGCTAGTAAAAAAGAAAATACATATATTCCTATACTGATCTTTCCGGTACAGTCCTGCTAAGTTCCTACATAAAATATAACAGGAAAGTGACGAAAAATGTTACTTCCTTGTTCTCTAGCCACCAGTTTACACTGGAAACAAATACAGTGCAGCTCAAGCTTTGGGCGGTGGATGTCATGGAAAGCAAAAAGGACTTAACAGTAGAGCACACCCATTTAAAACGTCATTTAAAAATATAATATGCCGTACATATGCTTTCAGAGGCTATCGTTAAACAAACAAAACAATCTTTCTTCTTAATTTCTCTGAAAGTGGGTCGTGACTTCGGAAAGGAAAGTACAGCACTTGCGGTCCATAAATCTACAATTAATGTAATGCTGATGAAATTCAAATAGGCAGTCTTTGAACCTGAAGGTTGGGTGACCAGGTCACGATGAGCTAACAAAGCACTTTAATGACTTTAAAGATGAAAGCTTTTCAGGCTCCTTTTTAGACTACCTCAAATTTCCACACACTCCAGTCCACAGGGTCAGGGTTCTTGATGAGAACTAGTTGGCGATTTTAGGCGCCCGGCCGGCAGCCAGTAGTGACCATCATGGAGCACCTTCAGCCGCTGCCCACCGATGAGGATGTCAACTGGGACAAGCTGCTGGAGAACATCCTAATGTCGGCTGACACCATCCTGTGGGGTACCACACCTGCCTGTCCTCTGCCCACTACCACTGTAGTGAGTGAGCCCAAAGAGGCGATAGATTCGCTGCCCCTGGGGTGGGGGCCCTCGGAAACGGACGACGAACTCGCCAACGTTCTAGACGACTTTTGGTTGCCCGACTACCTGGGCGGCTCCATCAACATCCAAGACCCGGAGGACAACGTCACGGTGACGAACCAGCCTCCTCCCGGGAGGCTTCACGTCGAGCCGGCGATGTGCGGGGCCCGGACGGCGTCCTCCTCTGACTCCGCTGAACCTCCAACAGACGCCTCGCAGTCCATCCAGCAGGAAGCGGATCAGCCGTATATCAAGAAGCCGCCCAACGCATTCATGCTGTTCCGCAAAGAGCAGAGTCCCAACGTCGTCGCCGAGTTCAACATCACCAACTCTGCGGTGGTCAATAAAATTTTGGGGAAGATGTGGAAGTCGCTGCCAAAGAAGTTGCAGGCAAAGTACTACCAGCAAGCCGAAGAGCACAGAATCCTCCACAACCTGCAACATCCGGATTGGTCCTGCACGGACAACTATGGCAAAAAGAGGAAGCGTGATCGCAGCAGCCACAGTGCTGAGGAACCGCTGTGTCAACACTACCACAAGAGCGTGGTGGCCGGGGCACACGCACACATAAACGGAAACGCGTGGCTGCTGACAGACATCACCACGGATTGGGTTCCGTAACATGAAGACACGGCGCAGGTCAAGACCGGACCTTGTGTCTGAGACACATTCACGAATGGTGCTGGAATGCAAGACGATAACCGTTACGGACAGTATTGCGTAATTCTGGTATGGTAGGGAGGGGGGGTCCAGGCACGGTTTTAGGGGTCACTGACCACTCACTAGAACCGCCATTGGACAGAAGTTTTGTTTTTCAAATTGATGTTGTCACAATTCCCGCATATAGTTTTTTTTTTTTTTTGTATGGTTTATCATGGGTGTGTACATTTTCTATCAATTTGTAACCATATACCCTGATGCTTGCCCATCACTTAATAACAGGACTGATTACAACCAGTGATGATGATGATGCTTTATTTGTGTTATTCATACTTCTAATAGTGGAGATTCGACACTCAATGCCGGTTCACATTGTTCGTGCAATTCATTTGTTTGGACATGACACAGATAAAAACAGTGATAACCGACAACAAATACGTACATTAATTACTATGCGCATGTCAGTCCCTTACATATTTGACAGCTTTCACGATTTTAAGGAAATAGTCTTACTCTATGTAGTGCAACACATGGCTGTAGGTCTTTACAAGCAGAAAGATGTGTTCTCAGTGGAGCATGCACTTTGTCTCCTAGCGCAAGCGTGCTTTGTGCATCAAGGATAATCAGCTTGAGCTTGTGCGCCCCAATCGAGTGTGTTTTACGAAATGAGCTAAAATGCTATCCTAGCTGTATTGTATAGAGCTGTGCACTTCCCGACACACCCTTTAGCGACCCTGATTCAAATGGGTACTTTAAAAATCATCGACCCTTGACGGAACAAGCCGATAGTCCCAACGATTTCGGAGGAATTGTGGATGCAATGACCAAACTAAAAATAAACAATGAATAAATATATTTTAAATAGTACAAGATTCTGAAGCAATATTTTTAAAGGAAGTTTTTAACTTTACAGTAAACTCATCTCTCAAGGGGCACTCATAAGAGTGTGGACCCAATACCATTATAATTTTCTGTATTTTGTATGTTTTGTTAATGACAATCTTAAAATGATCATTACTCAAATGTATAATAATTGCAATCGTTTTGTATCCATTGCATATTTAGACAAACCTGTAAAAATAGTTAGCAATAGTTACTGTAAAGGATCAAATAAAATACCAAACGCAAAGTCATCCAAAGTGCTAACAGTTTCTCGTCAATCTTTCATGTCTCTGACCAAACGCAAAGTCATCCAAAGTGCTAACAGTTTCTCGTCAATCTTTCATGTCTCTGGAAGTGCCCCAACGGACCGTGTGAGCGCCCGCCTGTTTACAGCAGCCTCTTCATGCGGCAGGTGTGCTTCCCGATGGTCATGGAGGCTTGATCGGCGGAGTTGGTCAGGACGTTGAGCGCCTCGTCCTGACGTTCCAGCTCCGTCTCGGCCTCCAGGGCCAGGCTCTTCAGCTGGACCAGCATCTGCACGCACACGCACGTTGGTTCAAGTCGTTGCACACACTGCGGTCAAGCTAGGTGCGGTACGTGCATAAAAAAGCCCTCAAATATATGAAGTAGTAGCTCCTCTATTTTGTGAGACTTCAGAATCAGAATCATCTTTATTTGCCAAGTACAAAAGAGGAAACGTCCAAAGAACAGGAAAATAAATCAGAAAATTACCAAAAATCGATTTATCAATAAATTGTCGATTAATCGATGCACCTCTACTCGGAATGCTAAGCGCCGCTTTTTCGTAGATAAAAATGCTCATGTTATGATTGTACGATTGATGCCATCACAGAGGTATCAACTACGTTGATTATTGCAGCAGAGGGTCTACGTGCTGGTCACCTGCTTGAGCTCCTGGGCTTCGGTCTGGCTCACGGCGGGCTGGAGGACTTGCACCTGCAGCTGGGACAGCTCCCCCGCCGGGACCTCCATGGGGACCTCCGTCTCCTGGCACCCGTGCAGCAAACCTGAGGTGGGGCGGGTGGAGAGTTCCATGAGTGCCTGAGAATCGGATGGCTCGGCTTCAGAGTGCTCCAGATGAGTGCTGTGGTTTATTGACGGAGCAACGCTGCCCCTGTGTGGTCAAATTGTAAAATCGACTGCAAGAGTGGGGGAAAATGTGCTTTTGATTTAGAAAAGAGATGGATGGTCAAAGTATGGAAGCATATTTCCATCAGTAAAATAATGACAAAATACTTCCAGAAAAGGGAAAATTCACATTATTTAACTACATTTTATCATGTACAGGTGCACAATACCTTTCGTAAAGCTCAGTTATTCCTGTAGAGTACAACACCGGATAACATAGCACAAGCTTTGTTAATGGTGGGTGCTTTAAGTTATAATAATGAGCTAGTACCTCATAATTATGACAATTTATTTCTCATTTAAACGAGCTTCCCTATAGAAGTCATTTGGAGATTTGGACGTGAGAAAAATGTGAAAATGCTTATTTTAATAGTTAAACATTCATAATTAAATGTTGCATTTGTGTCTTTCTATTGCATTATAATAAATCAATTAACGAACATTATTTAAGGGATGAATATATTTTTTTAAAAACTTTTTTTTTTTTTTTTTAAATGAAATGGCTAAATTAAGACATATATAACAGGACTCTTGATAGTGTAAAGGTGGTTTAAAAACGGAGTGCGCAATCCATTTAGACTCCTGGACCCCTGAGGTATGGCTCACTGGGGGACCGGGGACTCCAGTTTGATAACCACTATTATATGACGGTCACTATTTGACGAAATGCAGTGCTACATGTATCTGGTAGAGTTGCAATGTATTTTCACCTTGTGACTCTTGACTTTGTAATAATTTTTTTCATGACTGACCGTCGTGTACAATGGCCGCCTGCGCGTCACACGGCGACGAGGCGGGCGTGGCCCTGAAGGCGGCGTACTCCGCGGCGAACTCCACCTTCTTCTTGTACTGCAACTCCAGCACGGCCAGCGCCTCGGGCATCTTGGCCGACAGCAGCCGGCAGCGGACGTCGGGCCTGCCGATGAAGCGCCGCCCCACCGTGATCTCGTACGGGCTGTGCACGCGGATCTCGTCCACATCGCCGCGCTCGAAGCCGCGCAGCAGGCGGCAGGCGGCGTCGCGCACCTCCAGGGAGGACGGCAGCACCAGCAGGCAGCCGGGCTGCAGGTCGCCGTCGCCGTCTTTGGACACCACGGCCGGGATGCTAATGATCACTTTGCTCCGGGCGGACGCTCTGGATGCGGCGGCGGCAGCCCGAGCCGCGTCTTCCGCCTTGGCTTCCTGCTGAATCTTCCATGGGAGTTTACTAAAGGGCCACCAGGTAGGAGACTCCAGCTCTGACAAAAGTCTGCGCAGAAAAAAAAAGAGGAGAAATTGTACAGAACACAGAATGCAGTAAAATGTATACAGATAACAAATAACAGAAAAGTCATTTTTTTAGCCTTGCATTACGTTCAAACAACTTTGGCAGTATGTTTAAACACGTTGGGCCTGTCTTGTTTTTGCACTTATTGCGCCCCCTGATAGCCGCTAGCGGAATTTTTTTTTTTTTGCCGCATCGTTGCATAGGCCGCAGGGTTCAGAGCGCGGGAAAAAAGTAGCGGCTTATAGTCCGGAAAATACGGTACATGGAAATTGCGAAACAACCTCGTGTAATCCAAGATGTCTCTAAAACCACACACAAAAAAATATATTCTAGTCTAATTTGAGTTTGCACGTGATCACGTGCTATTGTTTGACACTGACTTGGAACAGTGCAAAAATGAGCAATATGCTGCTTCACCATGTCCAAAGACAAAGTCATTGGAAGATGACATGTTAAAATTCAGAATTTTACCAGAATTTGTTGAAATTATACACCAATAAAGTGGCAACATAAATGATAATTCTAGATTCAATTATTGCGAGAAATGGGAGAGATTGTACAGCAGGTGCATGGCATGCAGGAAACACAGTTCTGCCCACTGACACACGTGACTACAAACATACAATTTTTTACAGTTACTTGGAAGGAGCATGCAAAAAAATAAATTTAAAAAAAGCTGGGGTGATGAGCCACATGCTGCTTCACCAGGTCTTTGGTGTGCGATCATTTCAATATAGAGCGCAAACGCATGGAACACAGTATACAAAATCTTCCAACTAGCAGCTGAACGTACAGTTATCTACAGCTACTTGGAGCAGGATAGTAGAAAAATAACCTCTGGTGATGAGCCGCATGCTGCTTCACCAAGTCCAAGACAATTGAATATGATCATGAGTCTTACTAAGACTCAAATTCTTTGTAGCGTTTAGCGTTTAACTGTGAGACCTCGGCTAGCCTCACGAGGACTTTGGATTGACTCAGGGCAAGGGCTGTCCGAGGAAGAAGATGAGAAGACAAGAATCCATACGGGCAAGTAAGATGGCAAGCATTACAAGTTAGTTAAGGCGGTTGAATTGCTTTTACACCAGTAAAAGAAAAATTTCCTTACTTATCAGCCACTCCCAGGTCCGAGTCCATCTTCTCCAGGTCCTGCATCATGCTGTCAAACTGCTCTCCCTGGTGGCTGAGGACCCTCCCGGTGTCCTCCAGTCGTCTTTGGGCCCCGGCGACGAGGTTGATGAGCTCCCGGCCCTTGGAGCGCTCACTCCCGGGGGCCCCGCCCTTGGCCTCCGAGTCGGTGGGCGACAGCAGGCGCTCTCTCCAGAAGTGCTCCATCACGTTGTACACCACCACCCGGTTGGGCTTGAGGGAGCCGAACCAGTGCT
Source organism: Phycodurus eques (assembly GCF_024500275.1). NCBI lineage: Eukaryota > Metazoa > Chordata > Actinopteri > Syngnathiformes > Syngnathidae > Phycodurus > Phycodurus eques. The sequence goes on along the minus strand of NC_084537.1, from coordinate 21,418,730 downwards.
TCACGTTGCCCTCCTCCAGCACCGTCAGGGTGCTGAAGATGAAGCTGGACGATTCCATTTTGATCTCCGTGATGCGGGAGAGACGGAAACTGGCGAGGGTCTCCTTGGTTTGGTTGGAGACGAAAAGCACCGCGGTTCTGCTCAAGGACAGCGTGCCGTTCTGCCACCTCTTGTCCGAGGTGAGGTAGTAGGAGCCGGGCCAGATGTGGATGGGAGCGTCGCGGCTCATTTTGGGAGCTGATAACCGACCTTTAGCTTTCGGTTATACCTGCTAAATGCGCACGACGCTGTTTGCGTTTTTTTTTTTTACTTAGCTAAACCGTGTTAAAACATTTACAACATTATTTTCGCGACGTAAACAAAAGATCTCGCCTCGTTCGGCTGCGTATGTTTATCACGGAAATGCCGTCACTTGTGTAGTGTAGCACTGTATAGTCTCCGACGTGAAAGTCAGTTGTCAGATTAATTTATTTGTATTTGAATTATTATTATTTATTTTATTTATTTTTTTCTGGGGGGGGGGGGGTAATATTCTTGTGGGTCAAACGGATTCAGCCAAATATTCCGTGTTGTTGGGGAGCTTCTATCGTTGAGCGCTTCACCATCGAGTCAATTGAACCATTTCAAAATTGTTCACTGTCCGACTTGAAACTGCGCTGACAGATTTAATATGCCTATACCCACTGTTTGACCCTTTTACAGATATCTATAGTTTTACCATTGAGTCAATATTTTATATATTCTCAACACTGTTTTCATCATATTAATTCCAGGGGGAAAAAATTTAATTTGCAACGACAAAAACCAAAAGCGCCGGTTTGAGAGAACGGGTTGGCCTACCACGACAATATTTTAGATAACATTTAAATATTTGACGATCTTCCCATCAAGTCTCTTCTCCAAAAAATATAATAAATGATAACATTCTTGTCAGTCCTTCCCGTTTAGCCAAATAGTTTGTATTGCTTAACAGGCATCACTGATGTGACGTCACTGATGCAAAGTGATGCAAAATTTACTGTCCGATTTTCCCACTGCGACAACACAACATATAAAATACTTGATCGTAGGGTCAGTTACACCTTATAAAATATGTCCACGTCAAATTTATAATATTCCTGACAGGACGTGATTATTTAGGAAAATATTTTGTGTGGTTTGGCGGCGCATATTAGGGGGAAGTGACGTTACCGTTATGGGTGTTGCACTGTTTACTGCCCGACTTGAAAGTCCACTAACAGAATGGGCTGCGCTACCGCGACAATCCCTTGTGACAAACATTTCGGCTATTAAAGACAAGGGGGTTTATTACCTATTATTAATTAATATTTTAGAATATATATTATAAGCACTGTGACAGTATCGGCAAGAGCGTAGTAAATGAAGTGTAGCAGAATGCTTATTTTTGTTGGGGAGCAACAAAATGACATCCATGGAATGATGTCACCTCTACCGAACGATTTTCGGAACGTTTCACTATCACCTTTAGAGCAAACGATTTTTATTTTATATTTGTAAATTTCCCGATCCCATGTTTGCGTCATCATGGACAGGGATGCCTACCGCAACTGTAGCAGTCTGGTCAAAATCCCACGGCAGTCCTACGACCAGTTCTGCTCGTCGCATTTCGTCGACTACATCGACAATGATCTGTGCTACTCCAAATTTTTCAAAAGGTACCTGCTTCCCAATCACCCGTGCGTCTTTTCCAAGCGGTTTACCGATGAGTGGAAGTGTAGGAAACAGTGGGTGACCGAGGAGGGCAAGCCTCACTTCCAGAAGCTGCTGCAAGAATTTGGTAAATGTTTTTTTTTTTCTTTCTTCTTCTTAATCGGTGCACCCCACCTGCAAACACTGAATTAATTACATTTGTAATCCCCCCCTTTAGGGGAAACTCCTGTACCTGTGGCCAACTGCAACGCAAAGGAATACAATGCAAATCCCAAACAAGTGATGCCTTTCAAGGAATTCATCCAGTACTGGAAAGAGCACATCCAGAATGGACACTCGTCCCCGAAAGGATGTCTCTATCTTAAAGACTGGCACATGGCCAGGTACAATACAATGCAAATGCAATTCAAGCATGTAGCGACACACTCGACATCCATCCGTCCATCGATTTTTCTAGCTGGAGTCAATCCCAGCTGATTTCGGATGAGAGGGGCCAGTCAATCACAGGCACATACAAACAACCATTTACACACAATTGTGAGTCTTCTAATATTTGTATATTTCAGGCTGAAGTAGTTTTATAAGTGTGTGGGCGGGGGAACAGCAACACCCCATTGCTTGTACTACTAATATCATCTTTGGATCGCCGCAGGGACTTTCCAGAGCATCACGTTTACACCACGCCCATCTTCTTTACCTCCGACTGGCTGAATGAATACTGGGACGCGCTCGAAGTGGACGACTACCGCTTTGTCTACATGGGTCCTAAAGGATCGTGGTAAGGATTTTGGCTGTACATGAGTGACTGTCGGTGGAATTTACAGTGCAAAAAAAGAAAAAAGAAAAAAGTGAAGCTCTTCCATCCTCCGTTACAGAAATACAAATAAAAGGTCAAATTTGTGTTAGAAAGCACACTTTTAAAATAACATTTCTTTTCAAATGATGATTTAAGTTAGTTAAAAAGGATTTTCAAATTGTGTTAATACAATAGTCTAAAATAATATAGTCTATATATAGTCTAAAATAAATAATGAATTTAATGAATTTCTTGTGTATTAATATTTCTAAATTATCCATCCATCCATCCATCCATCCATTTTCTGAGCCGCTTCTCCTCACTCGGGTCGCGGGCGTGCTGGAGCCTATCCCAGCTGTCATCGGGCAGGAGGCGGGGTACACCCTGAACTGGTTGCCGGCCAATCGCAGGGCACATACAAACAAACATTCGCACTCACAGTCACACCTACGGGCAATTTAGAGTCTCCAATTTATGCATGTTTTTGGGATGTGGGAGGAAACCGAAGTGCCCGGAGAAAACCCACGCAGGCACGGGGAGAACATGCAAACTCCACACAGTCGGGGCCTGGGATTGAACCCGGGTCCTCAGAACTGTGAGGCTGACGCTCTAACCAGTCGGCCACCGTGCCGCCATTTCTTAATTATATTAATGAAATCGAAAATCATTTAAAAGCAGTTTTTGGGACAAATATATTCTGTTAGTTATATTCTTTTTTGGGCGGGGGGTTTATAGTTCTATAATATAATTTTTTTGCTTCTTAGAAAACTGGATTAGCTGAACTTTTTTTCTTATTTATTTTTTATTTTGGCTGTACCTTGCCCACAGGACGCCGTTCCACGCCGACGTTTTCCGCTCGTACAGTTGGTCGGCCAACATCTGCGGCAGGAAGAAGTGGCTGCTGTATCCTCCCGGCCAGGAGGAGTTCCTGAGAGACACGCACGGCAACCTCCCCTTTGACGTCACGTCGGCCGACCTGCGCGACGGCAGCCTTTTCCCGCGCTTCCCGCAGGCCGGCCAGCCCCTCGAGATCATCCAGGAGGCCGGGGAGATAATTTTTGTGCCCAGCGGTTGGCACCATCAGGTTTATAATCTGGTACGTTCAAATCAAGTGGCTTTAACAGAAGTATTTTGTCAAATGAACTTACATAAAGTCGATTGACCGGCGTGTCCTCTCACTCATCAACTGTGAAATAAACCAACACATTATAAACAGGCTGTTCTAAATTTTGCTGGATTGTGAGGTAACAGAGGTCATTTGAATCGAGGTAATACAGGGTCCTAATGTATATAAAAAAATAATAAATCACAAGCTTTTCTTGTAGGAGGACACCATCTCCATCAATCACAACTGGTTGAACGGCTGCAACGTGGACATCATGTGGCAGTTTCTGCAGAACGAGTTGTCCTCTGTTCAGAAAGAGATCGACGAGTGGAGAAACACCATGGATTCGTGGCATCAGCACTGCCAGGTAAAAAAAAAACCAACAAAAAAAGCGGTGGTCCGCTTCCAAGTTGTTCCGATTACAAAACGCAGAAAGTCCAAAGAAAAAGCAAAACACTAGTGAAGGAAACGCTCAATGATCCGAAGGCAAACAAAATTTGCTCATTGTGATGCTTTGAACTTCCATTCCCAGGTCATCATGAAGGCCTGCTCCGGCATCGACTACGGGGAGTTCGCGTCGTTCCTCAAAATCGTGGCGGACAACCGGATGACGTTCCTGAACGCTCGCCCCCCGGGAGACGCCGCCGACTACCCGCGCCACCCGTCGGAGGCGCTCGTCACCCTCGGGCCGTACCACGCCGCCTTCGATTTGCAACGGGTGGCCCACATCTTGGAGCTCTTGCTGTGCAACGAGGACTTTAAGCGGCTCGACCGCTCGGCGTCCGCCGTGCAGCCCGAAACGTTGTTGCAGCAAATTCGGGAAACCATACAGTCCACTAGAGGGCAGCATCTTCTTTATCAGGACTGAGAGAGCGATTGTAATGGGGTTGCGAAGAGCCAGACATTTTATGGTTGAAATCTGTGAACTTTAGCTGTGCAAATACTTTAACTTGGACAAATGGCATGAGAGGTAATGAGAGTTTCATTTTTTTTTTTTTTTAAATATATCTTTGACATGTTTGGGTTAATATACCCCAAGGATCAAGTATTACAGCACACATAATTTTTAGAGCCTCACTGAAGTTAACCAGTTTTGAGGGGGCGGTCCTGTGTGACACAAATGAGCCACTGCTCACCTTCTCTCCTGGAGCAGCGATAGCATGGCTTTTGCTCCTATGGCAACTCGGAGCGGGTGCTAGATAGTGACTACTTGTGCTCCAAGTCTAAAAAATAGCGAGCGCACATAAAATGGTAAAAGCATGGATTGTGTTTTCACTCATGGAGGCAGCACTTCATTTTAGTTTATCAGAATCTAATGCTAAGCTGTGCATCCAACAGCCCTCCAGCTCTGCTTACCTATTGGCTTTTACACTATTGGCTTTTACATGATAGTCCAACCATAGCTTGAAAATAGATCTTCGCCTAGTCTGGGTGCTAAGTCACGGCCTGAGTTTGCAGGTGGTATTAACTAATTTAGCTAAGATGACATCACAGTGGGGCCAAATTCTGAACGGCTCGCTCATAGACACATTTTCAGAAATGGGCTGCTAGCAAATGATTTATATTGTAGTTTACTTGTAATTTCACACTTGATGGGAGGGCAGGCACTCCAGAAACCAAACTGTTAAAATCGTTAGGTAAATTTTTTTTTTTTTTTACACTTCATCGCCCCTTTAATCTTAATGCCAATTTTACTTCGGTTTATTTATTAATATAGCACCAGTCATTTTCTCAGAGGAAAAAAAAAAAGAAGCAAAACACAATATTCAAATGTAATCAACATATTTGAATGCCTGTATGGGGCCTCCAATTTTTCCCCAAAGAAAAACTGCATTGCTTGTTATAGTTTTTTAAAATTTTGCCAACTGCCTGTTTAATTGTCCCAAGCTTGCATAAATTCTTAATTCCCAGAATGATAATTTCTGCATCCTATTGAGCAGCCTGGAAATAGCTTGAATGCAAATGAAAGAATATGACTAAAGACACTTTTTTTTTTAAACGTTTATTTATTTCAAACAGCGTTGTTTGTCACGTTGTTAAAACTGAAGACCTTTCTCGACATGATTTGTTTGTGGCAGTGACGTGCATGTGTCAATCTCATCGTTTGCCCTTTAAAAAAATAAACACGTTCAAGTTGTGACAGTGAAACATCACTTGCGGCCTCCGTTTGAAACGTGTCATGTAAGTCACATGAACGCTCCCGAGTCGCTCTGCCCCTCTTCGGGCCACCAGTCGGGCACGGAGGCCTCGAGCGTCATTTGGGTGTCGTCGGCGGATTTGACCGTCAGCGCCTCCTTGGCGTGAGCCAGACGGATCAGGCTCAGGCCCAGATTTCCAAGCCCCGCGCGGTGCTTCCCGGCCGGCTTGCCCGACCGCGTGTGTAGCGCGGCGCCCTCCTCCAGGCCTTGGACGGGCGCCGACGAACGCACTGGCATGAGGCGCTTGCGAACCACGCCGGTGTGATGAGTCCTGGCTGTCAGCTCCTGGCCGATGTAGCAGCCCTTGCTGAAACTGATGCCTTGCATGTAGACTAGGTTGGACTCGAGCGGCAGCGCCACTCCTGGAGGAAGGTCTTTCACTCCCTCTGGAAGTCCTGGACAACAGACAACACAAAGAAAAACAGGTTTTAAAATCCACATTTCCCACTGGCAAAACGGCACACACATTATCAATGTGAACAATTTATATTGCAAAACTGAATAAACCGACTCCATGGACTCAGAGGTACCATTTTTAATAACTTTTTTGTCATAAAACAGACTGGGAAACTTTTTTTTTTTTTTTTAAATTCTGAAATAAAATTTTAACATTCTGAAAACAGGTTGTAAATTAAAATGTCTCCCAAACTTTTCTAATACACAACATTTTATTCATTTATTTTTATTTAAAACAAATATTTAAACATAAAAACAATGCTGGGAGATGTTTTTTATTTTAAAAATATATAATTAAAATAATGTAATTTAGAAATGTACAAGTTAAAAAAAGTATATACATTGTTACTGTTAATATATTGTTTCTTAATACATTAAACTTTTTTTTTTTTTTTTTTTTTTTAAATGATTTTACTACTGGGTTGCAAACAGCAGAGGGCAGTAGTACTTTGCAGCCTCGACAGGTTGCAGTAGTCATCAAACCAGGAAGTTTACGGGAAGCAGGCATGAGCATTAAAATAAAATCAAGAGGTTTTATTAATAACGCTTTATTGTATAAACCTACAACACACACAATACTTGGCAGCCACTGGTAGATGGCATAATTCCTACCTAGAGGGGCTGCGGTAAAAATTAAAACGGGAAGACCACGATGTTTGGCGCTTACCTATGGAATAGCGATGCCTGTGGTACTCCTCCGTGTCACCTTTCTGACACGACGCGATGACTTCCAAGGGGTCCGCCTGACTGCCCAGCACCAACCTCCAGCCCATGTCATGCGTCCGCGGGTCCGTTTCCCACGCCGTGGCCTTCTCCGGCGAGGAGAGCTCGGGCTTGCTGAAACGCTGGCCGTGGTTTCGATGCAGGGGGAGCACGGCCCACACCGAGAGATCAGGACACGGGTTGATGTCGATCTTCTTGCGGATCTTGAAGAATTTCAGGTGTCTCAGGAGCGAGTCCTTCACGGTGTCGTCACACTCCAAGAAGACGCCGCTTCCTGTTGCCGCTTCCTTATGACTGAAGGCGAATACAGCAAGCGGGAAATCAGAATTCTCAATTTACAGTCCTCCATTTTCTATACAGGTTATCCTGTTCTGGGTTGCTGCAACCGGCAAACTGAAACTCAACAGGAAGTGCAGGAAAAGTAAGACATCTCCAACTTCCTGCTTAGGATTTCCAACCCCAAAACGTTCCAGTTAAAAGTAAACAAAATGTGTTTGTTTGCAATTGCCTATAGATGCCACAAGATGGTGGCAAATTACTTTTTGTGAGGATAAGCGGTTCAGAAAATGGATGGATGTATTAGAAAAGGCTATAGTCTGACTACATGAAGCTCCTCATCGCACTTCAACATAGTTCCTGGCTTTGGGCTGAGCACAAAAACAGCGAAAAAAATTGAGTTTTTAGCAAATAACGGAGAATATGTTACTAAAACAATCCAAGAATTTGCAAAAGATGAACCACAACTATGTTGGGGCTCACTGTAATACAAATAAATGACTAATATGTGTGGATGCAACCAGCAAACAGGAACTCTACAGGAGACCAACTTGGGTCTTAGGACTTTCGACTAAACAAAACATCACGGCTGACTAGTTTAATAAACTGCTGTTTAGCATTCAATGCACAATACAGTAGATGTAATTAGTTACTAGAGAGTATACTGACAACATGTCTCGCCTTGTTCATGTTATTCTTTACACAAAATAAACAAATGACACATTTCCGAGTTTTCGCCAACGCACCAAAAAGTCCGCGTCTGACATGACCACTCACCTGTACATTATGACGTCATAAAGCGTTCTGCCCTGGACGTTGAGGAAGTGCGCGTACACGGCCCCGCGGCCGCCGGGCTCCTCCAGCTCGCGCACGTCGTTGGTGACCAGCCCCTGAAGGAAGGAGCCAGTTTCGGCTCCTTGGACCCGGACCATCGCCCTGTGAACCAGGCGGTAGCACGCTAGCTTACCCGGCGTGGCTGGCTGCTCCTCAAGTGCCGCCTGGCTGTACCTCATCACCCGCACTCCCGTTCGAGTCGAAACGCTGACGCTAACGCCGGCGCTTTTGCCAGCGAAGACACCGAGGGGACCACCGGGGGTGAGCACACGCCTCACGATACAAGACAGCTTCATAATTAACACCTCCGAGATAGTTCAGTGTGTGGGAAAATAGGCGAAAGTGCACTTAAATAAGAAAAGTTGGCAGCTGCGTAATACAAGACACTGTGGATGTAGCCATTTTGTATACCCACAATGCTTTGCGCGATAATAACAGTGGAGCGGGGGAGCTCGGATGCGTCAACAAGTGCTCAATCCACACTTATTTTAATGAATACATTTACTTATTATATATATAAAAATATATTATTATCTATGAGATCTAACCACAGTGTCTTAAAAATGTACTCCGTCTGCTACCATTACTCACGTACAGTACAATACTGTATTTTGTTTTGATTTAGGTGATTATTGATGTAGATACAAGTATAATGAGTTGAATTAAAGAAAACAACATTACATTTAAGATATTTTAATTAAATTGAATGGCATAAAACAACAACAGCAGCAGTCTGAACAAAAATTGCTTGAGTAATGTGCAGTCAAAGAATAATTCCATTTTTGGGACACCCTGTATTTACACTTTGTGTGTAAATATTATTCCAGTAATAGCTGAATAACTGCTTAGTCAAGGAGACACACCTTTACAGATGGAGTGTGTGTGATTTATTTAAATTGTTCTCTCGAGATGTACTTTCTATATTACAATAAAAAAAAAACGAAAACTGAACAAATGCAACTGCACAGTATATAGCAAATAAACGTATATCAAATTTGTGTTGTATTGTTATTATTCATAAATGATTATCCATTTTACTTTAAGAGTCTAAAAATATGTATTTTATTATACGTATAAGTGATTATATTTATGTGACACCTAATACAATCATATATAAATCGTAAATAAACAATTGAATGACAAAAAAACAAAATATTATAATACGTTCCACATCGCAACAACAAAATAACGTGTATTATGTATATTATATTATAATAAATACAGTGTATGTAAATATTTAATTAAATATATAACAAATTCATTATAATATTATATACATACATTAATTGGAGACTCTAAATTGCCCGTAGGCATGACTGTGAGTGTGAATGGTTGTTTGTTTCTATGTGCCCTGCGATTGGCTGGCAACCAATTAAGGGTGTACCCCGCCTCCTGCCCGATGACAGCTGGGATAGGCTCCAGCATGCCCGCGACCCTAGTGAGGAGAAGCGGCTCAGAAAATGGATGGATGGATTATATACATAATTATTGTTAACTGAAAATGCTGAGAGGATAAAACCTTGACACTAATGTATTATAATTGTATGTAAAAAAAAAAAAAAGTTTTCTTCCTCTTAATGTATAATGGCACTCATCATAAAAAATATGAATCGAGAGAATGCTGAGAGTCAAGCATTCACCTAATGTTTGCGTGGTACCACCGTTGCCATTTCTCATATACATACCGTGCGGCTCATTGAAGAAGTATTTGTCCTCATCCCAGTTGCAAAGAATTGTACTTCTTTCTCAATAGGAACAAAGCCGTCATGGTGCAACAAGCAACCACGCAACAATGTAATGGCATCATCGAAAGATCATTGCCATTGCCATGCTGAAGGGTCATTCATATGTCAATTGCGACGATGATTATTATTTTTGTCAAGAAGTGTAATTAGGCGTTTTGGTGCTGCCTTAACTTCACTTGCCTTAACAAGTGAAAATACAATCAAATGCTTTTGCTGTCTTTATGGGCATTCGCCTATATTGCTCTAGCCTCAACAACAGCAACAACACAACAGAAAAAGGGCTTTTCACGGTAAAATAATTTATTTGCAGATATACAATTAGGAAACGCACCCTGAGCGATGCTGAGACGCCACATGGCTCGAGTGTGATTTATTAACATGGCCTTGGCCATTCACTCTATGAACTCTATCTAACTAACTAACTCTATCTAACCCTATCGTTTATAATTGATGCGACAAGATGAGATTAACCGCCTAATCTTTGTCTTTAACCTTAAAAAATGTGCTGATCTGAAATTCAAGCCAATGCAATGCTGACATCTACAGGGATCTGTCATTACATTGGTTTACAAACCTGAATTTCACAGACAGGCTGGGCGAGACTCTTTTCCATACCTACCCATCGAAAAACGGACTTGACGAATACATTAATCGGTGGCAGTAAGCTTTTGGATTCCAGTTGACGAATACTGTATAAACATGCAGGGCAATGAAAGAGTTAAGAAAGCTGGGAACTGTTTAAAATGTTCTCTTGTCATGCCATGTTATTCGCTCTTGGCTAATAAATGACTATTAGTGTGAAAGAGAGAAGCACAGAATTTACCAATAACTTTATTTTATTTTCCAGAATAAAATACAAGAACAGTCTTGAAAAGTTTGAGGCACTTTGATGAATGATAAAAGTGAAGGCAGGATGAAACCTTAAAAGCACTCATCTTCGAAACTCAACATGCCTACACATAAGTAGCTGTATTGGAATCGCTAATGGTGTGTTTTCTATTGTAGCCTATGTAAAGCATGCATCGTCTTTCAATAACAGAAAATCAGTATGATGTAAAATAACCATTTGACTTGCTTATAAAATGTGATATTGAGTTGGGGGGGATAGTAAACATGCAATGACTGAAAACGTGTGGCTCTGTTAGCAAGAGAGCATTCAGGAACGTGATGATTCTTTATCAAAACATGTCACATTTAATCTGCTTCCAGCAACACTCATCCATATTGAAACAAAAGCCTTCCACATGAAACACCCCTATTTCTGAGAACAATCAGCAGTCGTGCCTCCCAAGAAATCAGCCAATAAATCCAGTTTGGCAGCAGTCAATAAATATCTCGGAACACTCTTGGTTTCTGTCTTGATGAATTAGTCGAGTTAGAGACGTAACTAACTAGGCGTATGTTATTCGGGGAAAGCACAAAATGACACTGGACAGTAACAAAGACAATTCTCAACAGTTTCTTGGTGTATTTTATTTTAACTCTGAAGTCCACTATATTCTGTAATCCTTTAAATGGTCTGATTGTTGTTCAAAGTAGCGCAAATCTTCAAGTGCAGAGTCTTTAAGATATTACTGTTAAATAACACAAAATATGTCTAGATCCAGACTGAAGTTTTTCCGTTTTTTACAATGGTGGCAGCCTTCTCCGTGGCCGACTTGGGCCTGGCACCGTGCTTCTCCTGGACCGTGTTGACTCGGTTTTGTTCCGCCGTGGTAGTCCCGGACACAGGACTGCTGGTTCTAGAGGTCTGCTGGTGGTTTTTCGTTTGGTACGTCTGAAAGGCCATGTCCAGCTGCTCCTGGGCCACCCGCAAGTGGCGGTGGAGACTGGCCAGGTCGGAGGGGATGTTCTCGTCCGGGCTGGTGCACTGCTGCTCCTGGGCCACGTTGGCCATGTTCTGGTCGTGGGTGGTGATGAGGCTGTTCGGCATCCTGCCGGGCTTGTCCGTCTTCATCACCAGGTTGTATCTGGGAGGGGAGGCCGGGATGTTACGGGAGAACGGGTAGCCGAAGCTCCGCCGACCCCGGTTCCTCTTGAGGCGCAGGGTGTCTCGAAAAGTGCCGATTCCCAGGTGAAGCATCTCGCACACGTTCAAGATGAGGCAAAGGCAGCTTACCACATACATGATGAGAAGGAAGATTGTTTTCTCGGTGGGCCTGGAGATGAAACAGTCCACTCGGTGTGGACAGGGGAGCCTGTTGCACACAAAGGAAGGACTAACTTGAAAGCCATACAGGAGGTACTGTCCCGCAAGGAAAGCGATCTCAAAGATGGCTCGCGACAAGAGCTGAAGAACATAGATCCGCATCAGCCCCTCTTGCAGGATTCTTCTGCGACCGTCATGCTTTGGCTGCTCTTTGCAAGTGCCGCTTACCACCTCTGGTTTGCTCTCCGGACCCTCCAGCGCATCTTCGTAGATCATCGGCTCCGCGTCGTCATCCTCCCCCTCCAAGACGTCCTCCAGATGGTGGCTTCCCCTCCATCTCGAGTGAGTCGGTGGCTTTTTGGGGCTCCTGTGGTTCCTCCGCCACTCCTGCTCCGACGAGCGGGCGATCTTGTGAATTGCGTAGCCCATGTACATGATTGAGGGCGTGGAGATCATGATGATCTGGAAGACCCAGAACCGTACGTGCGACAGCGGCGCAAAGGCATCGTAGCACACGTTGTCACAACCCGGCTGCTTGGTGTTGCAGGTGAACTTGGTCTGCTCGTCCGAGTAGATGGACTCCCCTCCGACGGCCGTGAGCACGATGCGGAAGATGATGAGCACAGTGAGCCACACTTTGCCCACAAAGGTGGAGTGGTTGTGGATCTCTTCCAGGAGACGGGTGAGAAAGCTCCAACTCATGTTGCTCTCGCTAGCTTTTCAACTAGAGTCTGTGGAGAGAGAAAACACAGTTGAATCACTCAATGTATGCAGGGATAGTTGCAACTTTATCAACAGTCCTGTAATACTGTATGAATTCCGCCTGTCCGTTTTAAAAATCAAACATGGACCTTAAGCACAAATGTTTGCCCACCTCTAGCGCCACCATTTTGGTACCATACCACTACGCTTGGTGCCATAAGAGAAGGGTGCCAAAAAGTCGGCATTTTCCGTGCTGGCGTGCGCAACCTTTCGACAAAGGACACAACTATTCACTCTTCGTTCTTTTCATAGTCTCTATGATTCGATGGCGAGCCCCTGAGTTCACGGCGCCCCGCCTACCCGGCGTGGGATGTGCCATCTCCCCCGCCATCTGAGGGAACAGGAGAGGCTCTGCCATGACCCACCCCCCCCCCCCCCCCCCCCCACCCCCAACCTCCTCCCCAAGTCCCCGAAGACCCCTCCCTTATGCTCCAGCACTTCCGACGCTGGGGAAGGCTTTGGCCTCGTAGAGACAGATGGCACCAATGGTGGGTAAGTGTGCCTCAGGATGGCATGGCATGAGGGGCTGCCTTGCGATGAATACTTCCATCCACAATACACCTTTAAAATGAGTACGATGTACTGTAGGTCAGCTGATATCGTTCTAAACAGGTGCAAGGAGAGGTTCGATTTATTTAAATAGACTATTACATCATCAATCTAAAATGAACTCGTGAGGGAAATGATTACATGATTTGTGACAATTATTACAGACAATAAAGTCATATTTAGTGAAAAATATTTTTAAAAATATCAAAAATGTCCTTAACATTTCTTTCAAGGTCAAAGTGACTGGTCGTAGACATCTGTAACATTGTTTGTAAATGATAAAGCATTGTACATAAATAATTATTTAATAAAACATCATTGAAAATATGTAGTTATTATAATTAAAAAAATATGATTAAATACAAATTAGATTTGTATATTTATAAAATAGTTACAAATATTTCAATTGTGTAATTCCATTTTTTCTTTTTTCTTCTTTTTTTTTTGGTAATATAACAGACTGGTTTCGCAGATTTGGTAGATCTGTACTGAGATCCTACACGATAGAAATGTCATAAATCAAAAAAATTAAAAAAGGTGTTGTGAATATTTTGCCCCGCCCGTGTTTGAAATAAGGTAACCAAAATATTAGGTACACCGCTCATTGCTATGCATTGCAGTTCTTGTATTGTTTCTGACTAGATGTCTAAATTCTTTTGATTAAATGTAATAGATATTATGATCAGGTATTTAGTGTCAATATATCAGGGTTAGGGTTAGTTAGGGTTAAATATACATGTTACATTATTTCAGTAATTTTTGTGGTTTGCATTTACAGCAGATTTTTTCAAAGACCTCTGCTATGCCCACTTAAGTGTTATGTTGTTAATTGTAAAATCGATAATGGAAGAAAAAAACAAACCCACCTGGAGAAGTGGCACATGCATTTCCCGTCCTAAAGGTCCCCCTTTTGATCTCCTGCCCAATCTGAGGCGAAGAACACCACCTCCATCCTAAAGTCCCAGACTCCTCTGTTCTCTGGATACTCTTCAAAACCCCAAAACAACGCACGAGGCTTTCTTTTTGGATCAGTTTTCCCTCCTCACATTCTGGCTCGTGTCTGGATTCTTTTACACCAGCTTTCTGACTCTGTAGAAAGTCTTAAAGAACAAGGGGCGAAAAGAAATCCTCCTCTGGCAAGAGTCCCTCATCTAAGAGTCGAGATGTGTAAATATGCTAGTGCGGAGTGAAATGAACACCGACGTGAGGGAGCGTGTTCATCGGTGCTCATGTGCAACATTTGTAACGCGGATGATGAGCGGTCCTCACTGTTTTTCTTACTCTGTCTTTATGTATAGCTCTCGCTCTCTGTCTCTCTCTCTCTCTCTCTCTGTCTCTCTCTCTCTCTCTCTCTCTCTCTCTCTCTCTCTCTCTCTCTCTCTCTCTCCTTAAGCTACACACACTGACCACAACACACCTGTGCAAGCTGACGAGATCCAATAAAAAAAGTTCAAAACATCTGCTTCTAAAAAAGTTAATGCTGCCCAATCTTGATGGACATTTAAGTCAGGCATTTACAAACCGTGTTTATTACTGTGGTTGAAGAATGAAGTGGTAATTATCAACAATAATTGTATTAATTTACAGCACTGAAGTGGTATTTTTTGGGGGGGGGGGGAATTGGTATTACAAGAATTAAGTGGTGCTTCTTACAATTCTTATTGTCTTCTTCGAACGAATGTAAATGCTAGACAAGGATAGCCCAAGTAAACTTAAAATGCAGTTTTTAAATGGTGATTTTATCTATCAAGGGGGGAAAACTATTGAAAGCGACATGGCACTGTGTGAAAATATTGTTGCCCCCCTTGCTGAATCATGAATTAACCGTAGGTAATTAAATTTTTTGGAAAGCTGAGTTCATGTTCACTGACCACTGATTAGCTCCAGAACAATTCATTCAAGAAATTACTTAAATAGAACCTGTCTGATAAAATGAAGTCAGCCAAAAGATCTCAAAAAGCTGCAACAAAATGCCACAATCCAAAGAAATTCGAGAACATATGATAAATAAACTCATTGATCAATCTATCAGTCTGGAAAGGGTTGCAAAGCCATTTTTTAAAGCTTCAGGACTCCAGCGAACCACGGTGAGAGCCATTATCCACAAATGGAGAAAACATGGAACAGAACCTAACAAGGAGCGGCCGGCCTAAAAAAAAGTTACCCCAAGAGCACAGTGACGACTCATCCAGGAGGTCACAAAGGAACCCAGGACAACATCTAAAGAACTGCAGGCCTCCCTTGCCTCAGTTATGATCTGCTCTTTACCAGAAAATCCTGAAGGAGAATGTTCACCCATCCGTTTGTGACCTCAAGCTGAATCACACTTGGGTTCTGCAGCAGGACAATGATCTAAAACACACCAACCAGTCAACTTCTAAATGTTTTTTTAAAAAAAAAATAAAATAAAAATAAAAAGGTTTTCTAGTGGCCTAGTCAAAGTCCAGATGTGAATCTGGTTGAAATGTTGCAGCATGACCTTCAAAAGGCAGTTTATTCAATCCATGCATTTTATCATTAGGGCTCAGGCATAAAGCATGCCTGAAAGAGCACAGGAAGTCTGCTATTTTGGTTTTGAAGCGGCCATTTTAGGGTTATTTTGGCCATTTCAAATGCAAACTCCAAGAGATGTTGTCCAATTGCTACCAAATTTAAACCACTTACCAGTACACTAGACACATGGACGACTCTACATGGCAAAACCTTTGCGTTGTCCTCAATGCGTGTGGGCGCAGCATGATGGTTTGATGAGTCCGCATAAAACATGGCACTTCAACAACGTACCTCCACAAGATCATATCATGACCAAATGTCTTGTACGTGATAAAGGGAATATGATTTGGGGAGTGTAAAATAAGACTTTGACGACAGAAATATTCTAGACAAGACATGAGAGTCTTCAGAGCAGATCCGCTCAGTCACTTGTCGTAATGATAATATTTACATCTTCCATCCAGCAGCATGGACAGATAACAGAGCGTACCCAAGCTTGCTGTCGTATTCGGGAAGGGATCCTTCAAAAGTCAAGTCATGGCGGTTTAGTGCCTGGCTTGTATCTGCAAATCGTCAAGGTGAACATAAAATGCTACAATGTTATTCTCGCATGATCCTTAATAACCCTTCATGATGACTAGCTACAAAGAGGAATATAGTAAACAACCGTCGCGAATAGCGAAAATCCCAAAATAATTGAGGTCTCAATAAAAGGGAGTCTCACAAGATGTTGGCAAAGCTTTTAAAACGAAGAGGACCGTAAAGCATCAACACCATACATCTAGCGTGTACACAATCATGAACCCATGTCACATAAACGCTGTATTTAGTAGTTAAATTATACTTTTTTTTGCTTTTGTCTGAGCACAAAAACTGCGAATAGATGAGTTTCTCAGCGAATAACAGATCATCGTTTCACAAAAAAAAAAAAAAAAAAAGACACCAGTCAATATGCAAATTTGTGAAAGCCGAACCGTGAATATGCAGGGTTTCACTGTTACATTGTATTAGCATCATTGTCTCACTTTTGTCAGAGCAGAAGCAACAAGACGAGAGAGGGTCTCGTTGCTGGCTGAGTAGTTTCCAGTCCAAAGAAAAGCCATATGGGCCCGCAGGGCTCCTCCCCTCGCAGCCTGCCCTCTCCATGTGACGGAGGAGATGTGGCGTAGCTAGCACCCCTGGTGAGAAGACAGGGGATGCTGCTGGAGTGAGCAGTGGGGATTTGGACATGTGCAATCCCGCAGGGACAAATAAGCACGTGTTTGCCCCCCCTCCCCCTCCCCCCTCAAACTTTTAACACTTTTCTCCCTGCTGCTGCGGCAAAATCTTTGCCTCCTCCAAACGACGCAGATGACTGATAAGTGAACATTGGAGACAGTCAAAGTCAACGTCACTTTGAGTCAGCGTTCCTCGACAGTGAGGGGAAGTGGCTGGCTGTGATGGACAATTAACACTCGCAGGTCGCAGTGATTTAATGAAACATGATACTGACATGCACATCCACTCTTTAAATAGCGTCATTTGAAAGATAGAGTAAGCTTTATTCTTTTTTTTCCCCACTCCGCCCTGACCGTAAATATTTCATTTTCTGTTTTTATCATTAACATTTTGTAATTGGAATTGCATCAAAGCCAATTTGCTATAATCAATAAAATGAGAGTATAGAGGAATATATGGCTACAAAATACTTTTTGTAAAGTTTTTATTAAAAACACGAATTGAAAAATGTGTGTAGCTGGATTACGCAACTGCCTGCTGTAACAAACGATTTAACAAGAAGAAATGGCAAAGCATATATTTTTGTTCTAATAATTGTTTTAATTTTTTTGAAAAAATAACCGTACATAAAAGTATTCACTTGCTCTACACAAATGCCAATCTGCTTTAAAAAATACATTAAATGAGAGTGAATAAAACATTTGTGACAATCCATGCACGCCATTGTTTGTTGTATGAATTTGACAAAAGTATATCATTAGAATAACTTTAAAATTAAATAATACAATTAATAATAGCTTACAAACATACTTTAAAAAAAATTTATTTTCAGACCTTTGTATTATTTCTTTAATTACAAAAGTATTTTATATATATATTTTTTCTCTTCAAGGTCCAAACTATGTTACTAGTAAAGCCAAGTGCTATTTGCACTGAAGATTTCTATGTGTGTGTGTGTGTGGGGGGTGGGGGGGGGGACAAAACATGATACACTTTCTGAAGACTTCATTCAATGTACCTGACAATCTAGTATCTAATTAGGTGTACCCAATTTTGTGGCCGGTCAGCGAACTAGTTTCTGAGACTGTCTCCGAACATTCAAAAGTCAGCGCAGCTTGAAACCAAACCAGCAGCAGATTCCGAGCAATGACAACAGAGACGGTCGCCCTGGTGTCCTCAGATAATTCGGGCTGTTCTAGCTGTGGGACAGTGTGCTTCATGTTGATAACTATTGATTGAAGCGCCAGCAGCCTTTCTCCTGTAAGACATGTTTTGACATTGCTCGCCGTCCAAGGTCTGGCAACATGCGACAGGCAAACAGCACTCTTTAATATTCATAAGGTTATATTTGGGTGTGACATGTAGAACAGACATTTATATTTTAACGGAAATGTGTATAACTTGCGCACTCCTCCTCAGTGATTCCCAAACCGTATGCCGTTGCAAATTAATTTGTCATGACATCATCAGGTGTGCTGTGGAAAATGATCCAATTCCGCTTAATTGATCCGAAAAGTATTATTTGCTTACTACAAATAATGTATCTTTGTTCATTTACCTATGCTAGCTACGTGCAGTGAAACATAAACATGTAAAATACTTACATGCTCACAATGCTACCAAACTTAATATAATTAACATAACAGTAATCACTGACAGGAATAACTTCTCAATATAACTAGAATAAAGTTGTAATATTACGAGAAGTACACCTAATTTATATCATACACTCAGTTCCAACATATGCAGTTTAAGGATTTATTTTTTTAGTAATAGTAGGAGGGCGATTATTTTTGGGTTATTTGATCAATAATCAATAGGAGAATTGATTCTCAAAAGATTCAATGGTGAAAGCCCTGTTGTAATGTTACGAGAGAAGAGTTATAATATTTGATGAATGAAGTTGAATTTGCCCGAGAAAAAAAGGACAAAATATTTTTCTAACGATCGAATGGAAGACAGGCCTCGACATTGTTGTCTGTCACGCGTGTTTCACCTTTTAAGAGGTCAGTGTGAGCTGTGAGGGTTGGCAGCGCAGCCGAGTTAAGATGTCGACGCGACGGCAACTCTCCTTGACTGCCACTAATGTCATCGCAAGTTTATTTATTTGTATTTTTTTTTAAACCACACGGTCGTGCTGAGCAGAGTTGATGCGAGCAGACTGCGGGGCTGTGGAGGTCTGCATTTATGTAACAGATCGAGCTGCCCCCGTGTGACTCGGAAATGCCCCCCCCCCCCCCCCCCCGAACCCCTACGCCCCCCCCCCCCCTCGGAGAAAAGAGTGACACAAGACACCAAAGCCAAAACATGCAACTGCTCCTGCGCCGCCTGTGCTGTGTGGCACTATCATTCAATTGCTGCGGTCTGGGTGGGTTCGGTGGGGGTGAGTTATCCCATAGGCTGCCTGAGAGTGGTGGCAGTCCTATCTCATTTGCTCATCTGGCTCCTCGTTTTCTCAGCCGAGACTATCCTACCCGCGGGCCCAGCGCGTCCCGTGCCAGTTTGACTAAGGCCCGGCTCCACTGAAGCGACGGAGATGAAAAAGCCTTGAGGTGGGCGCCGGCAAACTTGCACTGCGTCTCGCGCGCAGGAGCCATGGCTACTGGCTTTCTGCGCGAGTGTGTCGCCGTTATAAATCTCCCACCCAAAAAGACAATGGGAGCCACCATGCAGAGTCAATGTAAAACCTGCTGGCCTATCTGGATATTTAATAGCAAATCGTACAAAAAGAACGTACTGGACGAAAGTATCAACAAAAGTGTGTGGGGCAAATAATGGCTTAGCGTTTGTCTAAAATCGTACTATGGCGAGCAGCACTTTGTGCAATCAGCAAAGAGCGCTATGACAATAATGTGGCAGCGGATGGCACAGAATGACGAAAAGTCGGTTGCGCTATTCTCCAGCAAGGCGAGTGCCTCTGGAAACACACACTAAGCTACATGCTAAACTAGAATAGCACTCGCTAGAGAGCAGACCTCCGCCAAGGCTGAACGGTTTCAGAAAAGTGAGGAAGTTTTTAATTCAACAACGTTTGTCCAACTGCATTGTGGCGAATAGCTGGCAGTTTGGAAGCCTTGACGACGATCGGGTAGTAAATGCCAAACTGCGCATCCAAAAATGAAGACCTTAATTATCCTTAATAATGACACAGTTCAAAGGTCTAGATATGATTGATGGAATTTGATAATAAATTCTCCTGAGGGGGAAGAATTCATATTAAAATAAATAATCTAGATACAGTCTTGTTGATGGTTGGTAGTCTGGAGTAACAACCTTCCATTTACGTCATTACTTAAGTAACTTGGATAAATTGTGCTTGTCGGACTTACTTACATGCTGCCATACTTTTTACTTTTGCCTGAGTATTTTTCAGTTTAAGAAACGCTACTTTTACTCAGTTACATTGAGCTACATTCTGGTCGCTACTTGTATTTTCATCGACAGGTGTTTATTATTGCTTGCGCAATCGATTTTGTCACGTCAGAGAGACTCGTGTCGCATGACTGTTTCACCAATGCAACGTAATTTACGAGTGACGTTGGCCCCCATTTGACCAATGAAATTGAGCCAGGGAGTCACATGACCGCACACAGTGACCACCAACCCTAACCCCACACAGAAGCAAAGTGTTTATTGTTATCATTATCATGTTATTTTATGAAGATTTAGTTTATTATTGTTTTAGTTGAAGTGATGTTGTGCAATATCTGAAGTTGCACATTTGTACTTTATATTATCTATTTCACATAAGTGCTCTGATTATAAAAACAATGAATCAGAAGTTACCATTTCCTCAGTACTTAAGTAGTTTTTTTCACTGAGTACTTTTATTCAAGCAATTTGGAGAGCTACTACATATTATTTTAAAGTAACAGTACTCACAATTTAGTATAGGGATAATAATATCAGGGATAAGAATTAATATACTGCATAGTGAGTTGATCAATCATTCTGAAAAATTTGTGAATGTGATTATGTTGGTCGTAATTTGTGAATGTGATAATGATATAAAAAATAAATAAAACTACTGACATTTTGAAGACAGCTAACAGACATGTAATGGTCAACACAGGTAGTTACTTTTTTTTTTTTTTTTGGGGCATCACTGGTACCCTTCTCATGTTCCTGACACAGTTTGAGTTGAAAGCAGCGCACAATGATTTCTTCAGTAGCATCCGCTACATGTGCACTGTTGTGTGTCTGTGGGCTCCGTTTCGCAGTGACGCCATCCCGTGTTTGGCCCTTTGTCAGCTGCTAAGTGCGCTGGAGACCGTCGCACTCTCATTGAGCATGACGTGATGTGGATGCATAGTATCTCGGTGACAACGAGCTTTACATCGCAATAATCCAAAACCACTTGCTGTTGGTGTCGTGCAGTTTATTCTCTTCTTTTTATTAAAATAGATTGTCCCACAAATACCTTTTTTTTTTAACAGATAGGAAGTATTTATGTGACTGCACAAAATGATAAATTATGGTAAATAAGATTTAATGAACATAGTGACTCACGTGTATAGAAAAACATGCCATTGATATTATTGATGGAAGTTTATAAATTATTACGGACATCAATTAAATAATTGAGCTAGGAATTGATGAAATATGCTGAAAAGAATTTCATTACTGCTATGAATAAGAATATATAAACTGTATACAATAATTGAGATATTACTGCTGTCATTTACACAAATACTTTGTGTAATTATCTTATTTCTACCCTAGTGACCTCTTTTACATCCTGAAGTCGAGTTAATGTTTTGCATCTTTTTTCATCCCACGTCATAACTTCAACTTCCCAAGTTTTCCCATCAGGGCACGAAAATCCGGCTTGCCATCCATCCAAAGGAAGACAATAACAAAGCTCTGCCTGCAAAGCCTGGTGGGGGTTGGGTGGTCTTCATCTTTGACATTATCTTGTCCTAACCAGCCGTGTCATAAAGGCCGAGCAGGGGCACGCCCGGAGGAGCGGCAGACCTCGTCAGGGTCATTTGCGGTAGCAGAGAAATGTTAACTGCATCTTCCATCCTTCCTCCTCCGCTTCCTCCTCTTGATGCCTCAGTCAAACTCAGTGAAGTACCAACACTGCAGGGGGCCCCAAGGGGGCACCAAGGGGAACCTCGCACACTCGCTCACTGCCTCCTCTTCACGCAACGACAGCTCCTTTCCGCGCATTACTGTATATATCGGCTTCTTGTGAGCAGATGATACATGACTCAGCTTTTTAAGGCGGCATAAACGTGTTTGAGGTTAACCATTTACACGTGTTCAAGGTCATAAAGTGAACGCATCAAGGGTGAATTTCTAGGAATAGTTTATTTATTTACTGGTTATGAGAAAAAGCTAAATTTTAAAAAGAACTTGGAGATACAGTATTTGCTTCTTTTCTTTTTGTTTTTGCAGTTGCAACATGTAGCCACAAGGTGGGACCCATGTATTCCAATAGGAGTCTCCGAGTTGATCAATGACAAAAGTGTGTTTTTCATGACTTGGTGTGTCGAGCCAAATTCTAAAAAGAAAAATTCTTATATTATTTTAAAAAATATATGTTGAAGTTATTTAAGCATTGAATAAATATTTTAGAAGTGCCAAAGAAGTAAATAAACAAGACAAGCCCTAAGAAAAGGTAAACATTATTAAAAATCATATATATATATATATATATATGTATGTGTGTTTGTGTGTGTGTGTAATAAACAGGTCTAACTAGCTTCATCAGCCAAATTACTTATTGAACCAGCTCCTATCCAAAACATATAAACCCGATGCCTCAAAAATGTATTTCATATTTGTTGTATTTATAGCGGACTTTAAATGTGGGAAATTAACCCTTCTGTTATGTTGGTGTTAATATTTTTTCATGAAAATAAAATACCCTGTTGGCCTTGTTTTAATCTTCTTTTTTGTTTACATAATTTATATTACATATATATGTATATTTGTCAGTATTCTTGAATTTGTATGGTACATTAAACACACAAGGAAGTAAAGGAGGAGGCAGAAATGTCTCAATTGTTTTATGGTTAAACAGACAGTGAGTCACTTTGACCCATGAACGCTATTGGTGTACCAAAAAATGACACGTGAACATTTTTGGTGTACCAAAGAACAAACATAAATAGGAAAGTTAACTATTTTCCAGCTCTCTGATGGATATTTAACCATACAATCGGGACAATGACCTGTGATGAGTCCCACTGAGCCATTGTGGGGCAACAAACAGTCCAGGAGCAATGACTCAGCAAGTATGAAAACGCACAGGCCTCAAACTACGACAGTACCACAGCGAATTCTGGGATATTTCAAAAGCCCTATCGGGGGCCATTTGCGGTACTCCGAGGCCTGTGCTAAACCTACGACAAAATAAGACACAACAATTGCATAACAGATTTTACGTAACCATCTGAAGGTGTCATTTTAGGGGCATTTCAGCCATTCCCAGGGGTCGTACCTGCACCAACTCCTGCCAAATCTGAACTGTGCGTATTCGATTTCACCAGTGTTTTCCAACCTTGATTCAACTCTGGCAGATGTTTACATTAGAAAATCTCACTGCACACCACAAACAAAAATGTCGAAAAGTATATACAGTGTTCCCTTGCATATTGGCGATTAGCTACTCATGGATGCACCTAGTCGCAGATGTATTTGTGGAAACCTATCCTCCGTTATTTGCGGAAAAACACCCATTTGCTGTTTTGATGCGCTGGCCATAGCCCTGTCCAAAATAAAATATGGCTTTGGCTTCATCTTGTGGCACGATGTTGAAGTGAGGGTATGAGTTAATTATTTATGTACCTTCTGCCAATTCGTGGAAGAGCATGTAATTATTCTGGCTGTCACTACACATGGCTGGCATAGATAGCTGAACAAAGATGCATTATTTGTCATAAATACATTTTTGGACCAATTTAGTGAGTTGGGATGAATAACAATAACAGTAGTTGGAAATCTCTATTAAAAAAAAAAAAAAGATGGGCGAAGCTTAATGTGACGTTTCATCGCAGGGTGTGGGCGGAGCCTGGCCTCAAACTTCGGTGATTCGCCGTGAATCACAAAACTGTCATAACGTGGTTCAACAAGCTCTGGTTTTAATCAAAATTGCTGTGTACTGTACTGCCATGAGATGAAACATAAATCACCTTCTATAATTTGTCACTGCGCCATCTCGTGGCAATAAGAGATTACCGAAATGGCACGTGTTTATCTTTTGCTTGTAGGGAAATTACTGGATTTCTTACACATTCAAACAAGTGATATTAGACAAATGAAAGATGAGATGATAATAATAATAATAATAATGAAACATGATTAAAATAATAAAATAAAAAACAAATACATTTTAGTTTTACATTTTAAAAATATTTTTGGGTTTCGATTTTTTTTAAAACATAATAGGAGGATTAAATGTAATACCTAAATGAAAGTGATGCAGCTAGGTCGAGAAGGTTTAGACTGACTTATTTTAAACAATGAAGGTATCACATATAAAATGGCTATAATTGCTAAATGGTAATATCTTTGAGGGGAAAACTCTTAAATTAAAGCTGAAACTGTATTTACATCACATCGATTGTTTTAAATCAAATCCAATGTGCTGGTCCAACACATCATCACTGTCACTGTCACTGTCCAAGTACTTGTGGACCTAACTAATAGCTACTTAAAAAGTCCCTTACTTACCTGTCCACGTGGATAGAGCGGCGGTCCTTTCTATTTCTTATGGATGAGCACGCTGGGCGAGCGTCCAGAGGCATTGTTGCGCTGCACTCGCACTCGGCAACAGCAGGATGGCAAGTGAGACAATGGGTCATTTTTCATCAAAACCGATCCCCACCAAGTACAGGCAGCACACTCAGGAGAGTGCTCAGCCCATTGCGAAGGCCCCCATTGTTCCCTCACCGCCTCCACAGCCCTGACTCTTTCTTTATTAATGATTTTTTTACTGCAGCTCCATTCATGCCTTTTTTTTTGTGTTTGTTTTTAGTTTTTGGTGTAAGCCCGTCAGCAGGATGGAGGCAAAAAGACGGTGGATTGCGGGGGCTCATCGCTCCACAAATCCATTCATTAATTGAAGAAAAATCACACCAAGTCCATTCAACATGAGGTACACGTGCACAAAATCTGAATGTGGTTAAGTCATTGAAAGCACAATTGGATCTCTTGCGAGTGTTGACTTTGGTCAACTAAAGTCTTATTTCATCATCATCTCTGCGAAAGTCACTCAAAATGAGTATGTTCACCTCTGCAAAGCAGACTCCTACATATCGCATATTCTAATGTTGTGTAAAACCACTCGTGTGCTGGTTTTATTTGTTGTTAAAGCATCTTTGGCCCTTTTCCAAAGGTTATTGTCAAAGGCATTTTCCCCCCCAGCTGAACACATGGGACTTTTTTATTTGTTGACACAAATGTAGCCTGACTCCTCTTTTTGTCAAACATTCTGTCAAAACAACAGCCTCACTTCTTTTTTGACTTTATGTGTCACCTCTTGTTGATACTGAGGCATTACGTCGAGCTGTGAAATAAAGCCATAAAACTTCAATGTCAAAAAGTTGTAGAATGCGTGTGGATGATGACGTTTCCGTGCCAAATTGCAGCATAAACTTTTGTGGGGTATACTTGGTGCTGGTCGTCTTGTGAACAAAATAATTTGAGTTGGATAATCTGTGACAGTTGTTGTGCTTTGTGTTAACATGACATACAGTTAGAGTGTTACTTGAAACATGGTGCAGAGGGAGGAAAAAGTAAAAAAAAAAAAAAAGTTTTGGTATGAATAGCTTTCTTGAGGTCATGCCACAGCATCTCTATTGGGTTGAGGTCAGAACTTTGACTGGACCACTCCAGCTTCTTCTGAAGCCATTCTGTTGTTGATTTGTTTCTGTGTCTCCTTGGAAGAGAATCAATAGTGCTTTCTCCAGTTATAATTTTTTTTTTCTAAATATGGACAGATGAACATAGACTTTTAGAGATACTTTTCCAGCTTTATACAAGTTAATGTATGAAGTCCTGACCTCAAATCAATTGAGATGATTCACTCCAGACATCCCGGAATCTTGCTGAACTGCTACATTTTAGTAATGCGGAATTGTCCAAAATTCATCCTGATCGTTGTGCATGTCTGCTCTGCAACTACAGCAAATGTTTTGGTTGAGGTTATTTCTGCCAAAGGCTCAAGGGTCAACCAATTATTAGATCCAAGGGTTCACTTACTTGTTGCTTTCTGTCCAGTAAATGTTTCCGTTATGCTCTATAAAAATGTTAAAACGTAGAATTCTTTGTGTGGTGGTATAACCAATTTATGGAGTAATTTAAGAAATTCCAAGTCTCCTTGGAAGAGAAGCAACAGTGCTGAACTTTCTCCATTCATAGACATTTTCTCTCATCGCTGACTGATGAACATCAAGACCTTTAGAGGTACTTTTGTAAACTTTTCCAGTTTTATACAAGTCAACAATTTTTAATGGTAGGTCTTAAGACCTCTTTTGAGCGAGGCATGGTACAAATTTCAAACACGACAGGAAATGTCTTTCTGAAGTTTCCCTTCCTCACAAATCGGACATCAAAAGATGTCGATCCGAGTATGAAGTTGATGAATAAGTGTATAAACCACAGCAAGGCACACCCTGTTAAATGACTCAACAACGTTTGTGATCAGCATTTCAGAAATGACCAAAGCTGCCGGTAACATGGTGTGTTTTTTTGTGACAGAGGCCTGACTTGTATACAGACTGTTTGTCAGTGACCTGGCTCGAGGCCATACGGCTGTTTGGACATTCTGCATTAATGACTAACTCAACAGTGATGTGTGGTTTACATCACCTGAATGGGGAAGGTTGCTTGATTGGACGCTAGTTGCTTCATCGTAAGACGCAAACGGAATCACGTGCGCACGTGTCTGCGTGTGTGTGCGCGCCATGTGTTTCAATTTTGTTGTTGTTGTTTTCGTACAGTTTTAATGTTTTAGGCTAGGAAGAATTTATTTTACCACCAAAAAAATTATAGCATACTATACCCTCCTGAAAAGAAATAGAAAAGGAAAACAACATATTATGCGATACGGGATATTATTTTTGTGTCAGATTAAATGATAAGCATGTGATATTAACATAACTGCAACTTGTTTTAGGTTTGATCTTGTAATGCAGAAATTTCAAAGACTTTTAAAATAAATATATTCTTCCACGATCACTTTAAACTTAGGGGGAAATTAGATTTACTGTCGAGTGTGTTAAGTGTTTCCAGACTGTGCAAGAAAAGCATTCTTGCGCACACGTGTTTTTCATCACAAAGTGCGCCTTCGTAGCTCTGTACATGCCCAAAGTTGCTCCCTTCCAGACTTTGATTTTCATCCTATGTGACCGTCATTTAAAACAATATATTTTAAATATATACAGTATATATCTATATACATTACATTCACTTCAAGCTGTTGCACTCTTTACAAATAAAACATTGGCGAAGTTTCACCATACATACAATGCCTAACAAATGTATTACACCACCACTCAATGCAATCTCTTTTTTTTGGCGTGTAATCGTTAATACACCTGTATGTAGAAGCGGTTTAACCCAATTAATATTCATGACAAGTAGCCTAATACATTCGTTATAATGGTGAAAATTATGATTCAGTATGCAGTGTTGCTCACACAGGCTGTCTTTATTTTGATGTTCCAAAAGGAAGGTCTTAATTAAGTTACTTAAATCAAAATTTCAAAAACCACAATAAGCCTATTTCCATTGGAAAACTCTTCGGGCCTGATTTACTGAAGGTTTGTGCACGCAAAAAAACAGATGGGAGCTGATCTACTGATTGGGCACATCCAGAATTGCATCCGTCAAACAGGCAAAATTGTTTCTAAAATACTGAGAGGAGTTGATGCAAATAGATTAATTTAGTTCATGCAATGTGATTGATTTATCAAACCTGAGACAATTTGTGGTGGCTGATTTTGCGACTTTAAATGTCCGTGTCTGAAAGGCAGGTGCCCGGTTTTTGGGATTGTAGTAAATCAGGCCCTTAGTTATTAGTCTGCAATGACTACAAAACATGTTAACGCTTATTTCAGATATTGAAAACTGTCTTGAAATGTCTTGATTAAAGATTATGGTCATATTTAGTGAACGATAGGTCTTGAATTTGAATGCATTGCCCTTTTAAAAGTCTTCAATTTGCTGCTGTAAAACTCCACATTTAATATCTGAGTCTATATCGGAAGGGAACGTCTCCGACGGGCTGCATGGTTCCAAAGCCCCATCGTCGGACGTCTATTTCGGGGATCTCCATTCCGGGATCCAGCAGCTCCAACTCAAAGTAGACCAGCATAAGGAAGATAAACTGCTTGAGCTCGTTGGTGGCAAAGAAGCGACCCGGGCAGATGGACACCCCGGCGCCCCAGGGCATGGTGTAGTACTTCACCTTCTTGCCGTCTTTATAAAACTCTGTCTTCCTGCTCCCGTCCGGGTTGAGGAAGCGGTCGTGTTTGAAGGCGGTCGGGTCAGGGTGGATGCCGGGGTCCATTTGCACGCCGCAGTAAGGGAAGACCCCCATCCGGTCCCCTTCGCGGATGCTGAACTCCTGGCCGTTGGCCATCTTCAGCGTCATGTCCTGGAGCACGGCCCTGGTGAGAAGGGGCGCGGCGGAGAGTCTCAGGGTCTCCTCCACGGCGCTGTCCAAGATTGTGGCCTTCACCAACATCTCGCGCGTCAGACTAAGCAAGGGTCCGCCGCGCCTGACTTGCTGGCCAGACTCGAGCACGATCCGGTCCACCTCGCCCTTGACGGCCGCCATGGCGTCCGGGTGCTTCATCAGGTTGAGGAGCAGCCAGAAGGAGGATGGGCCCGTGTTGCCCTGCGAGGCCCACAGGAGGAGAAACATGTACCTGTCGATCATGGCCTCGTCCATGCCCATCTCCTCCCGCACCCGCTGCATGTCCCACACCCAGCCGCTGATGTTGTCTTTGGTCTTCACCTTGCGCACCGACAAGACGTCCCAGAAGTAGTCCATGAGACCCCGCAGCTCCAGTCTTCTCTTGGGAGGCAGCACGCCGTAGGCCAGGTTGGGGAAGAGCTGGTCGTACTTACGGAACTTGTAGAACAAAGCCTCCGATTCCACCCTGTCCTTCTCTTTGGCCTTCTCCTCTCCGTCCTTGCACTTGGGCGACACGTTGCCATACAGGGACAGGTAGCCCGCCCTGAAAACGATATTGTAGCAGTACATGAAGAGCCCGTCTTCTGTCCAGGCCTGCTCCTCTTTGCCGAGGTTGTGCAGCATCAGGTTCTGAAGATTGCCCGTCATGGACTGCGTGAGGACCTCCAAGCCGTCCCCCTTCAGATGCTTGTTGCTGGACTGTTGCAGGATGTGATGCTCGCTGTGAGGTGACCAGTAGCCGAAGACCCTGTGCACCAGGTGCTTGGCGAACTTGTTGAAGTCCAGCTTCTCCCGGCTCTCCTTGACAAACGGCCCGAAGGACAAGGGGTCCTGCAGGAAGGTGACGTAGAAGCCACCCAGCTGAATGGTGAACACGTCGCCGTGCTTCCTTTGCATCCTCTGCAGGAACTTGACCGTGTCCCTGCGGAACTCCAAGACGTGGCCCAGCCAAGGGAAGAGACCCTTGTCCAGAGGGGGCTCCCCGGGCCTCCGCCGTCTGAACACCCCCAGAAGATACAGGCCCCCTAGCAACGCTGAGAGGAGCGCAAGAAGGATAGGCAGCAGCATCACTTCCATGACTGATCCCTCTGACGGAACAAGCATGGTTTGGAGTGAAGGTCCGCATGCTGACTCATAAATGCTCTTTTGGCTCCTCCCTTAGGTTTCGGTCTTTCCGGAACTCAGCAGGCTTCCATTTATGGACAGTTAGGAGCAGAATGTAAACAATGAACCACATTTGCTTTCACTTAGACTCCATAATCATTTGTCATTGTTGTTGTGAAATGCCTCATTTACAAGCAAATGGAAAAATCCAGCTTTACAGTCATTCAAGTAGGAAAAACCTGTTATTTGCCTATTTATGACTTAAGTGCTCGCATTGTTGCTCACAATCTCAGACGCAAAGGCTAAAAGAAGACCCACACTGTCATATTTTATCTCAAATGTGACACACTTAGTGTACCTCTGACAAAGAGGCCGTTGATTATAATTATTTTTTTAACCTTAACTAAGCTTAACTTTGCCTTGCAGTGATTTTTATGTAAAAAAAATAAATACTCCACATGCTGCCTTGTTAAAGCATCAACAAAAGGAACACAGTGTGCAACCATAATTATTATTGGTTTCTTTTTCCATAATGTGATTATCCAGAGAATAATAAAACAGAACCACTTCGGAGGTGTCACCCATCGTTCACCATTTTGCAAATTAAGTATCCTCAGCATGTGGCGCCATCTGGTGGACGCCTGCCCCAATAGATTAAGCATTCTCAACCCGTTCAATCTGTGAGTTGAAGTGATTTTGTCTGTTTCGTGTCGACTATCTACACGATCTGCGTGGAAAAATACAGGGTGGCCATAAAGTATCTTTAAAATGTAACAAATTCAACACAAAACATAATAGACAAATCTGTGGAAATTCTTGCAAAACGGGAGTAGATATTAACGTGTTTTTTTTGTTTTGTTTGCTTCATTTTATACACACTATAAAATGGTTAGTTCACAACACTTCCCAAACTGTAATCAGAATCAGAATCATCTTTATTTGCCAAGTATGTCCAAAACACACAAGGAATTTGTCTCCGGTAGTTGGAGCCGCTCTAGTACAACAAACAGTCAATTTACAGAACACTTTGGGGACATAAAGACATTGACAAAAAACAATTGTGCAAAAAGATGCAGAGTCCTCTAGCACTTAGAGCAGTTCGAACGACTAATATTGCAATAGTCCGGTGCAATGACCATTGTGCAAAGGGCGCTGAGACTTCAAGGAGTGTATGCGGTTTAAAGTGACGAGTAGTGCGATCATCTGGGACAATGTTGGTTGTGCAAATGTTACAGATACTCCTCAATCAGTGTGCAAATGGAGCAGATGCTACTCTGGCATGAGTGGCCAGTATATGCAAATAGTGCAGCATGGCGAGACAACTGCCGTGAGTGCACGAGTAATAGATAATTGGCCCCACAGAAATGTGACAACGAACTCAAGTCAAAAAATTGCCAGCTTATTGTAATGGAATTTTAGGTTAGGTGTTTAAGAAGTTGATCGCAAGAGGGAAGAAGCTGTTGGAATGTCTACTAGTTCTAGTTTGCGTTGATCGGTAGCGCCTACCTGAGGGAAGGAGCTGGAAGAGCTGGTGACCGGGGTGCAGACGGTCCGAGAGGATTTTGCACGCCCTTGTCTTAGTTCTGGCAGCGTGCAAGTCCTCAATGGTGGGTAGGGGGGTACCGACAATCCTTTCAGCAGTTTTGATTGTCCGTTGCAGTCGGAGTTTGTCCATTTTTGTAGCAGCACCAAACCAGACTGTGATGGAAGAACACAGGACCGATTCGATGACCGCTGTGTAGAACTGTCTCAGCAGCTCCGGTGGCAGGCCGTGCTTTCTCAGAAGCCGCAGGAAGTACATCCTCTGCTGGGGCTTTTTGAGGACGGAGTTAATGTTGTTCGCCCACTTCAGGTCCTGAGAGATTGTAGTTCCCAGGAACTTGAAGGTCTCGACGGTTGACACAAGGCAGCTGGACAACGTGAGGGGCAGCTGTGGCGAAGGATGCCTCCTGAAGTCCACGATCATCTCTACCGTCTTGAGCGTGTTCAGCTCCAGGTTGTGTCGCCCGCACCGCAGCTCCAGCCGCTCCGCTTCCTGTCGATATGCAGACTCGTCACCGTCCTTGATGAGGCCGATGACAGTGGTGTCATCTGCAAACTTCAGGAGCTTGACAGTCGGGTTCGCTGAGGTGCAGTCGTTCGTGTAGAGAGAGAAGAGCAGCGGAGAGAGGACACAACCTTGGGGCGCCCCAGTGCTGATGCTGCGTGTGGATGAGGTGGCCTCCCCCAGCCTGACCTGCTGTGTCCTGCCCGTCAGAAAGCTGTAAATCCACTGGCAGATGGCAGGTGAGACGCTGAGCTGGAGAAGCTTGGTTGAAAGGAGTTCAGGGATGATGGTGTTGAACGCTGAGCTGAAGTCCACTAACAGGATCCTCGCGTAGGTCCCTGCACTGTCGAGGTGTTCTAGGATGAAGTGCAGTCCCATGTTGACTGCATCATCCGCAGACCTGTTCGCTTGGTAGGCAAACTGCAGGGGGTCCAGCAGGGGACCTGTGACACTCTTGAGGTGGTCCAGCACGAGACGTTCAAAGGACTTCATGACCACAGATGTCAAAGCGACAGGCCTGTAGTCATTCAGACCAGAGATTGCAGGTTTCTTGGGGACTGGAATGATGGTGGAGCGTTTGAAGCAGGATGGAACTTCGCACATTTCCAAAGATCTGTTAAAGATCTGAGTGAAGACTGGAGCGAGCTGGTCCGCGCAGACTTTGAGGCAGGATGGGGACACATGGTCCGGTCCTGTTGCTTTGTTAATCTTCTGTTGTTTGAAGATGCGTCTCACATCCTGTTCATGGATGGTTAACGCAGAAGTCAGAGGTGTGGTTGTGGTCGCGGGTGCGGCCGGGTGGGTGTGTGGAGTGAAACTGTCCTTTTCAAATCTGCAATAGAAGGTAAAGTAGAGAGTACATTTTCAATAGACTTTGTGGACACCCTGTATATCAAGAATATCACTATTGTAATGCGACTTTATCACCTAAATTATAGTTAATTATACATAATTTCCCTGAACTCTGCTACTACAGCACGTTGCGGAAACGTGCGGTTTCCATAGCAGCGACGAGCCCTAAAACTAAGTAATTGCAGAGACTACCGAAAGTAAAGAATTTTACTTTTTACGTACTTCCGTTTTCGTTTAATCGGTGAAACCTTTTTTTATTTTTTATTTTTATACAGGGAACAAGACAGACACGATACCGTGCGTGGGTATACGTAAATAAGAATTAGAGACCCCGATTCAATATCCAGTTGCCTACGGTATGGCATCCGTTATCAGGCAACTGATTGAGCGGTAGCTTACGAACCATATGGTTGCTTGCTACTCTTGGTTGGAATTGACGACCTTTGGTTGTTGCGCATATAGTAAAACGGATGCTGCATTCAATTGTAGGATGTAGGTAGGTTTATCAAAAATTCGGTCTGGTATTCACCCCTTATTGGATAATTACTCGATCTAATATTGAACTAAAGTAAACTATAGTCGATAAAAAGTATTTTAATTGCATACTGAAAAATACATGGCCTCACTACGTAGTCTACTATTTCACAGTGTGCCATTTGTACTGGTGTCTCCGAACGCACCGCAATGCACGTCACATGTGACGTCACACCTGCGTGCACTGGTAGTTACATCACGAAGGCAGCCGGTACATTTCCTCCTCCTTCGTACGTGCGAATTGAGAACCCAAGGGACCCCAAAAGCTGAACATTTGTCTCACAATTTTCCCCATTAACGCTACATTTGTGTTCACAGGTAAGATTGATTTGAAACACTTTCTTTTTGTAACGCGACGGCCAAGTGACGTCTCTACTGTTAATTGTATAGTGCAAGTTTTTCATGGAACTGTACGAAAATCAAAATGGTGATCCCGTGTATTGTATGTTCATAGTAATCCTTGTGACATTCACTGGCATTTTCTTCACGACTGATGTGACTCGGTTGTCCTTCATGTGTAACCCCTGAGCTCTGAACACGCTTAAGCTAACATGTGGAAACACTCTTCTTACATTTTGTTCTGTATCTAGTCACAATGTCTGCCTACGAGGAGAACGAGTCCAAATTTATAAGAAAAGCCAAGGAGAATCCATTTGTCCCTGTGGGTGAGTACATCCTGGCTGCCTTGATTGCGTCACTAACACCCAAAGCAACAGTTCTGACTTTTACAGCGGTGGGAAGAGTAGCCAAATATTGTACTCAAGTAAGAGTATTGTTACTTTAGAGCGATATGACTCGAGTAAAAGTAAAAAGTAGTCGTCTAAACTCTTACTTGACTACGAGTAAGAAAGTACTCAATGAACAAACTACTCAAGTAACGAGTAATTTGTGAGTAACTTCTGATTTTTATTTTTTAAATGTGAGCATGAATATCAAATAAAACAAACAAAAATAATTTATGGACGTTGACACACACCTGCAACCATTTCAATTTTTAACTGCCCAAAAACCAACCACACATGCATTGGGCCCTACAGAAACATTATTTGCTTTATCATCACTAAAATGACTTCATAAAGAAGCTGTTTGCTGTGTGCGACACCATCAGCTAATTTGGCCACATCCAAAACAACAGCAAAAACATCTGCAACTTACCGCCAGGTGTTTTCTCAAGTAAGAAGTGGGCTGAAATATCCAAGTTGGAGCAGTCACAATTTAAGCGCTGCATGTTAAAGCTGTTGTTTTTCATATTCTGTAAAGTAAACACAGTCACGTGCCTGTTTTTATTATTATTTTCACCAAGGTTAGAGTTATCGAGTTGGCCCATTAGGATTCATCCTATTATAGGAATATTGTGTCTGGGAAACATCACTTCCTCTCTTCTTGAAGATGCTGTCACACAACACCGCACCTCAAATACACGCCCGCCTTTGATGGCTACAATTACATGGACAGCGACGGAAGACACGCATACATGGCCTGCAGAGCAGATGACCTATGCTTAGAAACAAAAAAAAAATAATAATAATAATAAATTCTTCTCTCTTGCACTTCGAGAACATTGAATATAAGGTGCAATACAAATAGTGTGTTCCTATAATTTATTTGGATGGTAATTGTTATCTTGTAAAGAATGAAAAGAACAAACCGCATAACTCTGCTTTTAGAGGCTGGAATGACCTTTATCTATGAACCTATACTACCTTGTGTTGGCAGAGCAGACGTGGCATCAGTTAAGCTGAAGATTCAAGGAAAAGTGCAAATTAAACCGTGTTGTTATAATACATCATTTATTTAGGAAGAAAAATGAATGCTAAGCTTACCCTTAAGGGACGTCCTGTTGTCAGCGCAGTTGAGCATACTACTACTATATGAGACAATTTGACAAAATGTTTGCATTTTGTGCTCGTGGCAGGAATGGCCGGCTTCTTCGCCATCGTGGGCTACAGACTGTGGAAGTTAAAAAGTCGCGGGGACACGAAAATGTCCGTGCACCTGATCCACATGCGCGTGGCCGCCCAAGGCTTCGTGGTGGGAGCCATGACTGTCGGTATGTACGCGGCCTAAAAGGAAAGTAAATACACTGTGAAATGGCCCCTGATAGGACACAAGTTAGAAAGTTAGAACAACATATACTGGTCATCATCTAACAGTTTTATTCATTTTTATATTTTTTTAGGTGTCCTTTATACAATGTACAGAGACTTCTTTGCCAAACCAAGAGAAGAACAGAACCCAACGCAATCCAAGTGAACGTGGACTGAACTCCTTTTGTTTAATGTCCCTTAATATTACTTGATATTAAGGTTTTATTTTTCTACTGACAGCCCACACCGTATGTATGCGCATTTCCACAAAGTAAATAATATTTGATGACCTGTCTATGGAATAGTACTGTATGTCTGACCCATCACACACAGTTTGCAGTTATAATTCTTGATTATTTATCATTTTTGTTTTGATTTTTAATGGTGTGGGAGTGTTTATTGAATGGCAGTTAAAATATATTTATAGTATTGTGTGAGTGGCCTAGGATCGACTACATTTGGGGGAAAAAAAAAAAAGTATATAAATTTTTCCCCGTGTTATTGTCTTGAGATTTATCATTGTTATTGTCCTGGTTTAGGGATTATCATTATCATTATTACTATAATTATTATTTTGCCAAATCAAATCATTATTTTTTATTTTTTTTTGACAATTGTGCAAAAAGATGCAGAGTCCTCTCGCACTTAGAGTAGTTCGAAAGACTAATATTGCAATATTAATACATCAAATTGCATGCATTCGTCAAGGTTATTAAAATGTATTCATTCACCTGGTTCAATATAAGTAAGATTGTAAAGGGCGCGTTAAATATCACGTTTTCCATCGACAAGGGCCCAATTTCAAGTGAAGCTTCATAGGTGGCAAATGAGGCGGTACGCATAATGCGCTAACCAGAAATATTTCATAGCCAGTTTAATGCCTTATGTGACAAATGTGTATGCACAGTTTCAATATTTCTGTTTCTGTTTCACTGAAAAATAAATGAATACGGACTCAAACGTTTACGAGGCTGTGTAACTTTTGATGAAGATTGTTTTCTCTTTTTATGTATACAATCAAAATCTGACTGGTCAGACTGCATTGTTTTAAACTGGAACACACAAGTTGTAAATCGACTACTGTTGTTTTTTTTAATTAAAAGTTGAGATGGCTTCAAGCTAACCTTCGCCATGAGAACGTGTAACTCGTTCTCGCGAGACCCCGCTCGAGATTTTGTCAAGTCAGCGTCGTTGCCATGGATACCCCCGTCGCGGAACAGGAAACCCTTCGGGAGGCTTCTGTTAGCTAAACAGATGTAAATTAGCCTCAGTTGTAAACAAAGGCGGTATTTCAACTCGTGGCAGGTAAGTGAATTAAATACTAATGTTGTCGAAACCCTCCTGTATAAATGTTGCTTTTCGGACCAAAGATCACCATATAGGTGCAATGTTAATAGTGGCTGCAGTTGTTGAGGAAATCCACCACGAGGAATTGGTCTGCGGTAGTGGAGTCACGTGAGAATGACAACAAACAGCCACTTTGACAAAATGCACACGCCCAAAGTAAACATGACTGTATGAGAGGTATTAATAGGTTTATTAATGTTGGTCGGAGAGTTGTTTAGAATATGTTGGTAAAGGTTGCACACCACGACAATCATTTTCGGATATGATTTTTGTGCATCTCATGTCATGAAATCCATCATTCAGGTGTACGTGCACGTTAGCCTCACAGCTGCGAGGTTCTGGGTTCGAGTCTCGGCTCAGACCTTCCTTGTATGCAGTTCCGAATTTAAAAAAAGATATGTCTAAAAATATTCAATGTACTTCATTTACACCCCCATACTTTGTATATAATAGTTTGTCCATACAACAGAAGCGTCACAGATCATGGAGTATGACAATGGATTCAACAATCTTCAGGCTCAGGAAAATGGAAAAGCACACGGGGACAAAATGAAAGCAGAGGGTGCGTTTCTCAGTGAACATTTGGAATTACTGAGCCAAAGCACGGCGACAGACAACATGCAAGACAGGTGGGAAAGTCCAAACGTCAGTCGCTACCTATAGCCCCCGTTGACCTTTTGTCAATCAATGCCTGCAGACTGGAACGAGACGAGCGTCAGCGTTTGCTGGACCAGCTGAGGGAGCTGACGGATGTCAACGGTCGCCTCTTTAAACTGCTGAGCGAAAAAGAATTTGAGGTCAAACACATGAAGAAGAAATGGGACAAGGAGAGGGTGTTTCTCATGGCTGGTATGCTTTTTTTATTTATTTATTTATTATTATTATTATTATTATTATTTTTTTTTTTTTAAAGAGTTGCACAGATACCATTTTTTTGTATAAATTTTTTTTTTTGGACAGTACTGACATGAGTACTTGATAATACCATTCCGTCTCGCGTCTCGGTTTGAACACTACAAGCACGATGTAAAAGGAGTATATAGATAAGAGAAATTGTTGTCATCCATGTTTACCTTAAATTAGTTCCATACGGCAGACATGGCTCCTCCTCCACTTGGCGTGAAGGTACTGTATACTGTATGTCAAGCTGGTAAAGTGGTATCGGAGTCGGAATATCGGACCATTTTTTCGAGTCCGAGAACAGACGTCCAATATATGCATCGGTGCATCTTCTACTATTTAGCATCAAAACGTCGATGACGATAAGCATTGGGAGACTTTGTGGCTTTTTAGGCGCGTCCGGCATGTCGGGCGATGCTGCCGCCGTCAAGATCGTGGAGTTGTCCAAAAAGAACCGAGAGCTGACCACTGAAGTGGAGCGAGAGAGGACGAAATCCAAACAAAACAGCAATAGAATCAAAGCACTTGAGAACGATGTGAGTCTTTCGTTTGATTTGATTCAATGATGTTGCATCATTTCAATTGTCCTATTATTTCTTCTCCTTTTTTTTTTTTTCTCGCTACAGCTGCAGGCTGCTGTGCGCTCACTACCAGGGCAAAAGGTTGACGTGGCTTTGCAGAAGCAAAGCTCGTCTAAAGACGGCGAGGTAGAGTACGTTGATTTGTGCGACTCCGTTGTTCAATTCAGTGGAACCCGTAAAGTTGTCTGTCGTTGCGTTTTAATCGCTTTGACGGTTTATAGTGGTTCACTTCAAGCACAGATGTTACTAGAGATCACCACTTTTGCATTACGTCGCCGTCATTTGTTCGTATTCGTTTTCATATTGTTAACAATAAAGAATATCTATAAAGCTGACTGCCACTTCTTTACACCCTACACCTACTTAGATAACCTATGGGAAAATTTGTGGTTTTATTTTATGTAGGTTTTATTTACGTTATATTTATTTGTAATTCGTGTATTTGTATATTTTATTTCACGTATAATTTTGTTACTGTAATGGTTTAGATACTTTTACTTAGAATTAATAAAATTTGTTTTCAAATGTTTTGTTTGTGTTTCTAATGTAATATGTATTTTATTGAACTTAATATTTATTGGAGTTGACTGATTTTTACAGTTGTAAGAGTTATTTTTTATATTAATATACAGTTGTATTTATATATTTGACATTTCATATTTGTAAATATAATCATTGATATTTGCTGTTGAGAGGCTGAAATTCAGAGGAATTGGACAATTTGAAGTAAAACAAGGTCTCTTAAAGATTAATCGATGATCAAAAATCATTATCGCTTAATTTGACAATCGATTAGTCGTCGATTAATCGTCGCACCTCTCCAGTTAACAGTTTGTTTTACATTCAAAATGCGACTTAAAACATTGTCTGGACAGTTAATAAAGGATGGCCACAGTTGGACCCCAACCAGATGATTTCTTCCTCCATTTTTTGTTTTGTTTTTGGTTTACGAGACAATACATTGTTGTGTTGTTTGTCCGTAAAAAACAGGACAACCCAGCGGTGAAGTCCCTGAAGGACAAACTATCTGCTGCCCAACTCAAAGCCACAGAGTATCGCTACCAAGTTCAATTTCTCAGACAGGAGTTGAAAGTGGCTCAGAAGGTGCAAAAGCATCTCGTCAGTCATGATTTACCAAATACGTTTTGACATTCGATCTTAAATTTGTTAGTTCATGTCATCTGTTGCAAGGTTCTGATAAGTGAGGTTGGGGAAGAAGTCAACGTTCAGCAGTTACTGAGCTGTGCGGGAAGCTTTAGAGGACGTGCACAGCAGATACTGGCTCTTCAATCAAGGGTAAGATTGCAATTATGTCTCACATAATAATAGTTTAAGTGGAGAAATAACGACATGAATTGACTATAGTGTTATAGTTCTCACAGCACTTTTGGTCACAAAATACTTTCCAACATCATTTCTCATTGTGGGATAATATTTATGTGAATGACGTTGTCAAAGTTGGAAACTTTCCATGGGAATGCGTGGACATTTCACTGGAATTCCGACTTGGACAAACTAAATTCCAAACGAAATGGGTGTATGGATGGATATACCACTACACCGTCAGTGAGTATTACTTGGTTTTAAAAAAAAAAAAAAAAAAGACAAAGTATAAATGAATACATTTATATAA
This sequence comes from Phycodurus eques, assembly GCF_024500275.1. Lineage (NCBI taxonomy): Eukaryota > Metazoa > Chordata > Actinopteri > Syngnathiformes > Syngnathidae > Phycodurus > Phycodurus eques. Next base: position 21,379,020 of record NC_084537.1, on the reverse strand, counting down.
ATATATAATATAGTCTGCATTCATGTTTTGTGTTGTCCAGTGAATTCACAAATACACCACGGTTGCCATGAGCGCAATACAAGGAGGGCATCCATCAAAACATAATTTGTATTTGACTGGCAATATTTCCCCATTTTTTTCAGCTATATTGTTTCCAAAGAGACAAATAAACTACTGCAAAATAAAGTGATATAAAGTGAGCAGCGTGTGTGTGTGTGTGCGTGACAGGTGCGTGACCTGGAGCAGCAGCTGAGGCCACCTCCATCAAGCGTGTTGACCGTGGACGAAGAAGAATATTCGGGCGTTCCTCCTAAAAGTCAGGGCCGAAACGTCGGCTACAGTCGCAGCGCCGAGAAGGAGAAGAAGGAGGCATTTCAGGTGGGTTATTACCGTTATTTTTTAAGATTTCACGGATTATGATCTGACACGCCGATGGATCTCCAGAGGCTGTCGGACAGCTATGAAACCTTGCAGCGAGACCGCGATCAAGTGAGGAAAGATCTGGAAGCCGCCAAAGCCAGGAACAAATGTCTGTCGGCTGACATTAAAACGCTGAAGGCTCAGACTTCCTCCTTGCTGCTGAAGAGCAAACACGACGACGAGCTCGTGGACGCTATACTGGTACGAGTAAAACACGTCGACTGTGAACCAAAAACAAAACAAAACAAAACAAAAAAACGTTCGCGCTCCTCGCCTCGATCTTTTCCGCTGCAGAAGGAGAAGAGCCGCATGCTGGAGATGCTGAGTCAGCTCACCAAGCGGAATGCGCCGAGCCAGCCGAGCTCGGGACCGTCGCTGAGCAGCGAGCTCTCCGCGCAGAAGATGCTCATCCAGAACTTGTACCAAGTGGTCGCTGGCAAAGAGAGCACCATTAAAGAATTAGAGGAGAATATCAAGCAGCTCTCCAATGACAGCCGCTGACAAATCATTTTGAATTATGTCGAAAAAGTGATTAAAAAAAAAGAGGATATGGTTTCAAAATAATCCAATTACTGTACAAGATGAATGTTTTAATAACTATTCAAAATTTACAAAAACATAAAGATGCTAGTATATTATTACAAAATCTATGTAAATAGCTTGTAAATTAAATGTAATGTCAGGGTTTTATTTATATAATGTTTGATTTTTTTAAATTACTAGAACAACAGATACTGACACGATATTAAGTGTTTAAATTACTGTATATGTTTTGGTAGTTTAGAAGGCTAATTATGACATAGAGCAGCAATTCCCAACTACGGTGTCACAGCACATTAGTGTGCCATTATGGATCATTAGGACACTATACACACGTACGGTGAGATTCTAATTGGTCAATTGGTTAGAAAATGTATTTACAACAATGTATCTTTGTCTATCTATCTATGCCAGCCACATATTGTGACAGGCAGAACAATTAAATGCCCCTCTGCCATTCATTCAATGATGCATTTACCTTTTGTCACATTTTTGTTCAGTCGTGTACCATGACATTTTCCAATTATGTGCCTTACCATGAATTTCGGTACAGTTCGTTGTAAACATATTCAAATAAATGGGAACATGGCAGCTGTATCCCCTTCCTTACTTTCATAGCAGCCAAATTCTGTTGATGTCCGTTCACGTTTACGGCTGTTGTACCGTTCCAATATGGCGGACCCACACACGCACAGTGACGGCTGGAAGGTAAAACAGCTGTTAAAATACACGCAGGAGGAAGCGAATCTCTCGTTTTTTTCGTAACGATGTGGCGTTCTTGTTCCATTAAAAAAAATAATAATAATAAAAAAAAAAAACTTCACTTGAGGGACTTGTTTTGAACAAATATATATGACGTTACCACGAGGTGTTGCTAATGCTAATTACGTAATCAAAGGCATTCAGGCGTAACAAAGGGCAGCACTCCTGACAGCGGTACTGGAACGCTTTTTTGCGCAACTAAAGTGAACATACCTGGGAGTGATCATGATCTACACGTATTTTGTGTATTTATTTATTTTTGTGCTTTTTGTTTCCGTGCCAAAATAATAATTTAAAAAAAGCAAGCTAACTACGGAAAGCGGTTGGGTTAAATTTTGCAAACGAAACAATGCAAAACCAAACTATCGAATTGGAGAACAACATGTGAGTTTAACAGGAAACTACTTGAACAACGGAGTTAATGACTAAGCTGTGTAATTGCCTTCTCTAAAGTTAACTACAATCTGCATTTTTCTGTAGGCGTGTGTGTCGAGGAAAACTGCATGTTAAAGTCTGCTAGAACGATTGAGAGAACAAATTATGAGTTATACAGTAAACTGCTATTCAACACTAAATAACATAAATATCAAGTGATCTCTAGTTTCATTTTTCTCTACATGTCACGAATAACAAGATATATCTCTCGGTTTTTAGAACTGTCTAAAAACTTTTGGCCACGAGAAGCACTTGTTTACTATTATTATTATTTTTCGTTCAACAAAACAAAACCCAAACAATTAATTTTGCATTTAAATAATCATAACGGCTTGACATACATTTGACATTAAAATATATTTTTCTACACAAATATTAACTTTATTTATTTATGTATTTATTTCCCTCTCTAAATGTCACAAATATGAACAATTATTTATGGGCCATGTCGCCCGAACATTTATGGACGTATTGATATTTAACTTGGGATAACAATGTCCACAAAACGACAGTGTTGACACTCCTATGCTCCGATTTCATTGTCAGATTGTGTCCCCATCAGATCGCAGCAGAAGGAACGCTGGTTGACCCAACTGAGGGAGATGAGGGACGAAAATGACTGTTTGTTAAAACTGCTCACGGGAAAGGACTTGGAAATCAAACAGATGACGAAGAAACTGGACAGCGAGCGCGTGCTAGCCTTGGCGGGTATGTTTGTCATTGATATCGTTATTTTGCATCTGCATGTAAAACAAAAATGCTACGTTTCAGGCGCATCGGGCATAGCGGGCGACGCGGCCGCCGTCAAGATCGTGGAGTTGTCCAAGAAGAACCGGGAGTTGACGTCTGAAGCGGAGCGAGAGAAGTCGAAATCCAAACAAAACAGCAACAGAATCAAGGAGCTTGAGAAACAGGTTGGTCTTGATGTCATCTAATGGAGGACATCATTTGTCCTCCATTAGATGTTTTACCTTAATTTGTTTGTTTTTTGTTTTTTTTCCTCCCCCACCCTCGCTTCTTCCTCCAGCTGCAGGCCGCTCTGCTCTCACTATCTGGACAAAAGGCTGACGTCAACACGCAGAAGCAAAACTCGCCGAAAGACTGTGGGGCAAGTGCACTTTCTAGGATTGCCGTGTTGTAGGTGGTAAGATTTGTTTCGGGGGCAAAAAAAAAAAAAAAAAGTTCACGAGAGATCGAACGATGACGCCACTTATTGTAAAAGGAGGGGCGACCTCCACGAGCAGTGTAGTAGAAGGTGAGAAAGAGAAAAACATTGCGCGACGTTAAATGGCGTTCCCACACTTGGCCCCATGCACATTGCCACGCACTGTCCTTGTTAAGTGTTTTTATTGACCTAACTTATTTTTACACTTGTTTGACGATTGCGAATTAAAAAAAAAAAAAAAAAAAAAAAAAAACGATAACCCAAGAAGGGTCGTTTTTCCATTTTCTTTTAGGTTTTAAAGTTAGTAGTAATACGAACAAGTTGTGTTTTTTTACAATTGTATCACAGTTAAGAACGTTAAAAAGATTGCTGATTGCTTTCTGTAATTCCCTCTCTCATCAAAGAGTTAGTAGTTCTAACTTTTATGCCAGTTTTATTTATTAAATGTATTCATATGTACATGTAATTCAGGTATTTTTTTCACATTTGATTACATATATTTTATATTTATATGTATTTTTAAATATATTTACATTATAATGTATCAGTTACATATTTATAATGTACAAGTTTCCCCCCACATTTTATTTGATATATCTTTTGTTTTTGTTTTATATATTCATGTATTACTTAGTTTCATTTTATTATAAAGGAGTTACCGGTAACTTGTTTTACACTGGTAAGACATCTTTTTTCATATTACATATATATATATATATATTTCATAATTTGTATTTATATGTTATTAGTTATTTTGCTTTACATTTTGTGTATTTTCTATTTACTAATATAATATTTATTTTGCAATCTTCATTATGCAGCATATAGTTGTACTTTTTTTTGTATACAGCAGATTATTTTTATGCTTGATTATTTCTTATGGGAAAAGGTTTTGTTGTGTTTGATCTAAGTGTTTCCACTGTGTTGTCATGTGTCTAAATCATATCATCCTAATCATAATGATTATTACTTTTTTTTGGGGGGGGGGGGTCTTTGAAAACAGGACAACCCGGCGGTGAAGTCCTTGAAGGACAAATTATCCACCGCCCAGCTCAAAGTCATCGAGCATCGCAACCAGGTTCATTTTCTGAAGCAAGAGTTGAAACTGGCCCAGAAGGTGCGAATCATCTCACTCATTGTCATCGCCCCCCAAAAACACGTTTTTGCGCACATCCTCCTAATGTGCGTCCTCTGATTGCAGGTTCTGATGAGTGAAGTCGGGGAAGACGCCAACGTTCAGCAGTTACTGAACTGCGCGGGCAGCTTTAGAGGACGTGCGCAGCAGATACTGGCGCTTCAGTCCAGGGTGCAGCGGCATCATTTGTAAAATCTTCATGACTTTGAGTGAAAATGCTCAAATTATGCCTCGGTTGACTGGTTAAAAGACCGCAGACTGACCACGTGTGCGTTTGGCAGGTGCGTGACCTCGAGCGGCAGCTGAAGAAGGCCACGACTCAAGCGTCGAGCGTGCGCAGCGGGGAAGAAGAACCGTCCAAAATCCCAACTCAGGGCAGAAACATCAGCTTCATACGGACAATGGAGAAGGAGAAGAAGGAAGCATTTGAGGTGTGTGTATACTGTACATTACAGCTGTGTTCTTGCCTGAAGAAAACCTCGCCTCGTTTCTTTCGCAGAGGATCTCGGCCAAGTATGAAGCCCTCCAGAAGGAACACGAAGATATCAAGAAGAAGCTGGAAGCCTCCAAGGCCAGAATCAAGTGTCTGTCCGAGGAAAAAGCTGCTCAGATATCCGCCGCGCTAATTAAAAGTAAACATGACGACGAGCTGGTGCAAGCGCTGCTGGTAAGGCATGAACGGGGGGCTGGGGCTGGGGGTCAACACAAGTGTCAACACTATCGTGTTTGTGGACATTTTTATCCCAAGTTAAATGTAAATATGTCCATAAATGTTTGGGCGACATGGCACTTCTAAAGTCTGCTGTCGTCTCATCTTTCCGCTGCAGAAGGAGAAGGCCCAGATGCAGGATATGCTGAGTCAGCTCGCCAAACAAGTGGAGGCGCAAAACACGCCGGCGGGGCAGAATCCCGTGGCGCCGTTGAGCGGCGAGCTCAGCATGCAGAACACTCTCATCCAGAACTTGTACCAAGTGGTCGCTGACAAAGAGGACGCCATCAAGGAGTTGGAGCAAAAAATACAGCAGCTCTCAGTCAAGGTGATAACCCCCCCCCCCCCCCCCCCCCAAAAATGTTTTTTGTGTAACATGAGAAAATTGTCTCCCCTCCCCCCCTCACCTACTTGGTGCAAATGTTTTTCTTTTTCCAGGATGTGGAAAGTCAGGCCAGCATCGGCATTTCTGCACTTTGTCCTGAAGAGGGCGCCATTGACAAGAAAATGTCTCCACGGTAGGTGGCGCACTCAGCGGAAACCACCACGCTTAAATTGAGCCTTTACAAAGGGGATAACAATACTCTTAACTTTGTTTTTAGTTGTGGTTGTCTAATATATTTAATCTTTCCAGAGAACCCAAAATATAATGTACATTAAATTAATAATCATTATCTTTGTAAAAGCTATGTTTTGTGAGATCCTGCTTGTGTACCTAATAGTGTCCGGTGTACAGTTAACCCGTTATAGCCGTATTCCAAAATGTTTTCAAACCCATACCTATAAAACTTTGCCGTACGTTTGTTAATAAGGCCCCATAATGACAATGTGACCGTTTTTATCTTTTATTTTTTTCCCTATTTTCTTTTTTTGAAAATGGGAATTTGGGGATTGTTTTTTCAAATGTATTTTAAAATAAAATACAAACCACAAATATCACCTGTGCGTCCAAATTTAGCTCAGTTTCCATGTTCATGCCTTCATTATTATTTATTATAAATTCACTGAAAGTTCCCACTTTGTCATTTTGTAATATACACCTTTTTTCCTCTAAAATACAAGTTTTCTCCCATAAAACTTGCAACATTTTTTCTCTGAAATATAGGAATTGAATTAAAAAAAAGTCTTTCTTCTGATTTTAATCCTGAAAATGTTACAAATTCAATCTTGAAAATGAATAACTTAAATCTGAAATATGCATTTTATCTTTCTTTAATCTGAAAACATTACTTTTTCAAGAAAATTATATGTATTGAATCTAGAAAATACGGAACTTTTTTTTCCTAAAAATGTATGACTTTTTTTCAGAATATTTAATCTTGAAAATATTGGCCTTTTTTCTTTGGAAAATATCTTTTTTTTTAAATATACAACTTTATTCTAGTAATGTTTAATCTAAAACATACAATTTTATTTTTGTAATTGTAATACTTAAAAGATGTCTGCCTTTAAAAAAAAAAAAATACACGACATGATATTCTTACTTTAATCTAAAAAATAATTAATCATATCTTCTGTATAAATTAAAAAAAATTATGTTGAAAAAAAAAAGAAAAACTTAATTTGCCTAATCATATGAATTTAATCGAAATTATTCCCAATTTTTTTCCCCCTATAATTCTTTTCCCTATAATTTTTTCCCTATAATTCTATATTATTCCCTATAATCCCGTCGTATATATTTCCCCCCCCTTTTGTTCCGAGTACTCCTTTGCTCAGCTGTACCTAATTTTGTGGCCCAAACCCCTCTCGTCTTCAACCACAGTTCCACCTTTTCTGTCAACGGGCCGTGGTATTTGTAGACGTTTTTCATCAACGGAACAATCCCTGTGAGCGACGACTGTGACCAAGAGTGCACCACGTGAACTGAAATGAAGTATCCCCCGTCCTGTTATAATGACGTGTTCACGGAACCCGAAGAGGTGTCGGCGGGAAGAACACGAGCAGGAGCGCGACAGCGGCGCTCGAGCCGCAGCAATTGGACTGCCTTCAAGTACGAGTACAGCGGGTGAGTCGCGCTCGTTCCGCTCTTCGTATTACAGACGCAGACGTCGCCCCAGAGCCGGCGGCCGGCCGTCGAGCCGCGGAGGGCGTCGCCGAAGAGCTCTCGGCGCGGCGACCCCGCTGACGAGATGCGACAAGTCGAGCGTGGCTGGCCCCCGGCTCACGTCCTTACCTACCGGCTCCTCTGCCACCTCCTTTTACGGAGGTTCGCCAACTCAACGTTGCCCCCACTTGACCTTGACCTTCTTAAGGCGCTTTGTAGCCCTCCGAAGGTTGATTGTGATTGTCCCTTCCTTGGCTGGTTTCTGTGCAAACACTTCAACAGCAAAGTGGACTCATCAGTCCCCACTGAAACTAATTTTAACAATCAAAACGGGTCAAAGAGTGTGGTTTTGTTTCCATGACAACAGTGTTTCCAGAACCAATAAGGCAACAAGAAGCATTAAGACCCCTTACACAAATTATCTACCAAAACATTCCAATAGTTTTACACTTGAAAGCCAACATTTTGTGTCTCAAAGTTGACAATCTTAGAAAGTGATAGTGCTACCGATTCTGTCTAAATGCTAAAAAAAATCAAAACGTGTAAAAGTACAAGATTTGTGTATAAAACAAAAACAGTTATGTATGAGGTGTGTCAGGAAAGATAGATTTCCAATCCGAGCTACAATCTGCCTGTAGTAAAACAATTTCCCAGCATTCTCTGCCACACCACGAAGATTCCTCCGGAATCCTCCCCAGCTTAGTTGCCACAGCTTTGCCTTGATTTCGCCCGCATCTTCCGAACAAATAATCGTATGATGAAGCATCCCTTTGATGCCACCCTCGAGCTTGAAGAAGGAAAAGAAAACACACACAACTGAGCAAAATATGTAGCATCACTTTTGTTTGGGTGTAAACAGGAAAATGACAAAACTGCTAGCAGTTAGCTAGTGCAGTGCCGATGCCGAAAGGTTCACCAGTCAATAGCACAGCACACAAAAACGAGCATTCACAATCACATTCGCCCCGATGGACATTTTAGTCTTGAAAGAACCTAACGAGAATTTTTTCACACGCGGGAGGAATCCGGAGTCCACGGAGAAAACCCCACGCAAGCACGAGGACTGAATGGCAACTTTCACAGGAGGCGGGATTCAAACCCAGAACCTTTTGACTTGGAGGCAGACGTAATAACCTTCCCATAACAGCCCCATAAAATAAAATAAAAATATATTCCACAATGTAACAGCTTTGATCTTTTATTTTGAGTGAAGTGGGACATAACATTTGTCTATGAATGATGCATATAAGTGCAACGAATTAAAAGTTTAAACCTTGTGATTATATTACCCAAGTCTTCGTTTACATATCATACAGTGGGTATGGAAAGTTTTCAGACCCCCTTAAATGTTTCACTCTTTGTTATATTGCAGCCATTTGTGAAAATCCTTTAAGTTCATTTTTTTCTTTACATTGTATTTAGTTTTAGTCATCAGTCGTATTTAAAAAAAAAACAATATTTCACAAATTCTGCCAGGATATGTAAACTTATGAGCACAACGCTACATAAATACAATCATCCGTACCCCTGTCATGTTGGAATGAAAGTGTAGGCTGCACCTTTTTCATAACCACTAGGTGGCGGTGGCATATTGGAATGAAAGTGCACAGCTTTTTCATAACCACTAGGTGGCGGTGGCATATTGGAATGAAAGTGCACAGCTTTTTCATAACCACTAGATGGCGCCATTCATTTATAAAGTGTTTTTTTTCCTTTTCATTTCCCCCTATACCTATGTATAATGCGCACGAGAGACTTTTGACAATTTCTGGGTGAAAAAAATGCCCATGATACACGAGAAATTACGGTACACTGTTTTCTTCTCTTTATTAATTGAAGCGTTATTACGAGCCATTTTCGTACCAGTTTGTAAATATTATTGGGTTTATTTGCCTATCAAGAAGTTGGATATAAAACCAATTTTTAATTTGTGTCCCGAGTTGTAGATGTGGGTGTCGCAACATTTTTTCGACACCCACACTTTTTGACACTGCCCCCCCCCCATTTAAAAAAAACAACAACAACAAGCACACAGTCTGTGTCAAGTCATGTTTTTTTTTTTTTTTTTTTTTATAAAAGAGATGAACAGATATCGCTTTTTTCAGACTGAGTAGGAGTATGTTTACTTACATTTGAGTACTTGCCGATAGGAGTACTGATTCTTTATAATGGAGTTGCGTTTTGTGATGAAAACGTGTTTAATTTTCATGAAATATTGTTCAAAAATTCAAAAAAAAACGTTTTCTTGAACATGGCATTCTGTATGTTTCACACCCAAAAAAACTTCAAAAAGCGACTTGTCATTATTGACGTTTCATTTCAGTTATGTGGACCCGCAGTCTGAACTCAATGGAGCGTCACAGCAGCATCACTGCAGTAGTGCAGCTCTGCCCGACACGATTAAAATAATTTAAATGCATATTACAAAACAAAATAAACAAAAATCAGTCATTGCCACCGCATGTGTGTTAACTAAAGCATTCATATCCAAATATGAATTCCCCTTGTAATAATCTTTCTAATACCGTGCAGGAAGAAAATCACATTCACTAAGCTAACGTGATTATGAATGGCGCCTGCAAGCCCACATTAATTACACGACCAAACGTGAAAAATAACAAAATGCTACGAATCGGATTCAGAGTTGCGTGGAGTTAAGATGCAGCACAGTTTCCACTGCACAAAACACCAACAACTGGAGATGAGTTGAACTAGAAAAAAAATGTATGTTTCCATCAGAAACATTCGACTCTAAAGGTGACGCAGATGGCGGCACGGTGGGCGACTAGTTAGAGCGTCAGCCTCACAGTTCTGAAGACCGGGGTTCAATCCCCGGCCCCACCTGTGTGGAGTTTGCATGTTCTGCCCCTACCTGCGTGGGTTTTCTCCGGACACTCCGGTTTCCTCCCACATCCCAAAAACATGCATGGTAGGTTAATTGACGACTCTAAATTGCCCGTAGGTGTGAATGTGAGTGCGAATGGTTGTTTGTTTGTATGTGCCCTGCGATTGGCTGGCAACCAGTTCAGGGTGTACCCCGCCTCCTGCCCGATGACAGCTGGGACAGGCTCCAGCACGCCCGCGACCCTAGTGAGGAGAAGCGCCTTAGAAAATGGATGGATGGAGATGATGCAGATTACAATCTGTACTGTTATGTGCAAATTACACGCACACACACACACAAACATCAACAAATATGATGACTAGCGTGTTTCTTTGACGGTCTAGAGGTGTTCATACGCTGTTCGTGTTTTGTATTTTTACATGTATGAAAAATACTATTTGGATATATGTTGGGCGTGATTACGACCAAGAGTAATTGTTGAGTTTAGCAAAGAAGAGGTTGTTGGTAGCCCGCTGCTTGTCCTTGTTACTACTTTATCATATCATCACTTTAATTCTCTTTATTTGAATCGACATTGGCTTGGCGCATTCGCCTCCCCCCGATATCGGTTTGTGACGGGTGCGCTGCGGGCATCTTATCAAGTACCAAGTACCAGTATCGGTACTACCAATATCGGTTCTGATACCGATACTGGTAGTACCGATACTACTCACCATATCTGTGCATCCTTACTATTTTTAGTCTTTGCCGTGGGCCTCTCAAAAACAGACAGAGGGCCACCAATGGCCCACGGGCCGTAGTTTGGACACCCTTCACATTTCGCTTCTTCCTCTTTGCCTTAGTGACCCTTACATTCAAACTTTTTTTTGCTCCCAACCTTGCCAAAAGGATTCCAACAGAACCCGCCGCCCGTTTCCTCCTCCTCCCCTTGGTCCTCCAGCTTAATTTAAAAGCGCAGCCGATTTTGTGTGCGGCTTCAAAATACCGCACTGGTTCTTCCAGAGCTTTCTTGGAGATTGGCAGGTCCTCGTCGGAACGAGGCGAGAAAGGGTGGAGGGGGGGGAAAAAAAAAACATCCATCCTTTTTCTCTACCAGTAATACTCACTAGGCCACAAGACAAAAATATCAGGACGCCCAATGAAGACGGCCTTTGTGCGCAACAAAGGCAGCCTGTGTTAGCGCATCCATATCCGCTGGGCTGCAGGTTATCGCTCACTGTTGCCGGTGGAGATAGCGCCCGCTTCGTTAGCGGCGAGCGTCTCGCTGGCGAGCCTTGCCAAATATGTATCAAAAGTAGCAATGTGCGTCAGGAAGGATGTTGATGGAGCAAATAGTTGACATGGTCCAGGGAAAATGTTGAGCTAAATACTTGTTTTTGTTGGAAGGATGGCGTGTGCCGTCAAATAAATGAACATGGCACAAATCACTCACTTTAATTACGGAGTATTGTCAAGGTACTACACTGGAACCTTGAAGGTGTTTCGACGCTGTGCGCTCAGGCTCAGGAGAAAAAAAAGGTCAAATGCTATTATTATGCAAGTACTGCTTATAATGTTAAGTCAACTGTTAAGTCAAATAGTCTTTTTTAAAAAAAATAAATAAATAAATTCAAATTTGGCATGCTCCACACATGATAAAATGATGATGGAACAAAGAAACCGACTGGTTAGAGCGTCAGCCTCACAGTTCTGAGGACCGGGTTCAATCCCCGGCCCCGACTGTGTGGAGTTTGCATGTTCTCCCCGTGCCTGCGTGGGTTTTCTCCGGGCACTCCGGTTTTCTCCCACATCCCAAAAACATGCATTAATTGGAGACTCTAAATTGGCCGTAGGTGTGAATGTGTGTGCGAATGGTTGTTTGTTTGTATGTGCTCTGCGATTGGCTGGCAACCAGTTCAGGGGGTACCCCGCCTCCCGCCCGAAGATAGCTGGGATTGGCTCCAGCACGCCCGCGACCTCAGTGAGGAGAAGCGGCTCAGAAAATGGATGGATGGATGGATGGATGGATGGTTCGCTGCAGGTGGATAATTGAAATTCGGCTTCAATACGAGGAGGACTCAAATAGACATTAATTCATTCATTTTTTAAATGTTTTATTTTTTTTTTAAAGTTAGCTTTAACCAAGCGTCTTTTTTCAGAGATTTTTTTTTTTTTTTTTTAAACATGTTGAAATAAAAGTTAGAGTTTTGCCCCGCCGGTCCAGTGTGACGTCATGTACAACAGCAGTTGGCCATTAGAAGCTTCACGCGGATACAGAGACGTATTTTTCCAGGAATCTTTGGTAGAATTCCGAGTTTCGAGACGCACATGGCGGCGATAAGGCCAACTTTCCCAACCAACTTTCCCCTCATCGAAAAACAAGTTTGTTTGAGCATCACGACTCTCGCCCGTGACCTCAGCCGCTAACGAGTCTCATCACGTTCCGATAAATTACACCCCCTCCCCCCACAACCGCTAAAAAACAGTTTTGATATTGTTTTATGGAGCCCGATTACGCAGGAGTGCTGCAGATTTATTCCAAGATGCCCAACGAGCCACCAAGCCAAACAGCCCAGTTAAGTCAACACGCCGTGCGTAAACAGCCTCACCTATTTGTCATTCCAGCTTTGAATGACTCCTTTCTGCGCCCGTCTCCTCTCGGAGGTATTCCCTCGTTCTGCGCCCACGCTTCCTGCAGACCATTGACTGACTGACTGCGTCCAGAAGAGCTAAAGCAAACAGCGCGGCCGTGCAAGGTTTAAAGTTAGCCGTTCGGTGTATGTATGAAGGCGTCTGTGAACTTTACTCGCCGTTCATCTATCATTTACATTTAATGCAAAGTCAATAAACGGTTCCTTCTAATGAGAAACGTACAGTAATTGGACAGAAAGTGCCAGGCAAGACACTAGTGCAGCGGTCTCCAACATTTTTTGGGCCATGGATCAGTTTCACATAAGGATATATTTTGGCGGACCGACATAGAAAGAAATAAAACAAATGATTCAGTGTATAGAAGATGGATGAAGAAGATGGATGAATAAAGACTCAACTCACGATTACGCTGAAGGACGATTCAAGGATTTGTAATGTCAATGCTTTATATATCCAGGAGAAACAAAGAATCAAAATGCCATTTCTCTCTCTCAAGCAGCAAATCACTACATAAAAGAAATAAAACATAAAAAATATATGAAATGGAATATCTATATCTTATTCTTAAGAACTTAAGAATAAGATATAAGAAGTGTTGTGTAGCTTTTATTGATATGGAGTGTCATGCAATGTATTAGCATTTCTGCAGTTGAACACAGAAAGATGTGCAAAATGTACATGTCACATTCACAGGTGGCATATGGGGAAGGTCGTGGACAGAGTTCGGCACGCTGACAACCCGATGGATGGAGCTGTTTGACAACCTCGAGGACCTGGCCCGGACGCTCTGGTATCTCGTTTTTGAAGGCCTCAGGCTGAAGAGGAAGCGTGAGTGGTAGTTGGCGTCACCAGCGATACTGCTGTCTGTGTGTGACCTGGGTCAGAAAAATGTCTTATTGAAGGCAGAGGGGCACCAGTGATCTTGCTAACTGTATTCGCTATGCGTAGCAGTCTTCTGGCAGGCCTCCGTGCCCCAATGCATCCAGTGAGGATGTTCTTGCTCCCCTGTAGAAGGAGCACACGATGGCGGTGGTAATGAGGCCCACCACTGTCGTGTTGTCCGCAAACATTCTGATGTGATCGGTGTTGTAGGTTCGAAGACAGTCGTGGGTCATCAGCATAAAGTGCAGTGGGCTGAGCATACACCCTTGTGGGGCCCTGCGCTCAGTGTGGCCCTGGAGGAGCTGCTGCCGACTTGCACGCTTTGTGGCGGTGTGGTTTATAATAATCGTGATGTGATCGGAGAGACCCAGGCGGGAGGAGGGATTTGCAGTTTGTGTATATCAGATCTAGAATGTTTCCTCCCCTTTTTGGAAAATACAGAAGTTGCTGTTGTTTTGAAAGCGCTTCAGCTCTGCACGGTTGAATTCAGCAGGAAACCGTCTCAATGTGCTGTCTGTTGCTCACTAATGGCCTGGTGGAGTTAATAGAGTGCCTCGCATCTACTGCTGATGTTAGCAGTAGATGCGAGGCTGATGATCATGTGACGACAGAGCAGCTGCACATCACATGTTGCTGCTGATGATTCTTCTTTATGTGTGTCTGACAGAACACACGCACACACGTACACGACAGCTGAGGTCATGCCAGCTGAGCCGTCGAGACGCCTCAGGTGCGTGTTTGCGTGCGTATCCCTCACTGCATGCTAATGTTTGCCAGGCGCGGCACAAGTCACGATGGCTTCTTAATGAATTCCCACCATTTGCACCTCCTCCTCTTCTCAATCCAGCTGTAGCATGAGCAATAACAAAACAGGGGTCACCGGCCGTTTTAAAACTGAGAGCTTACCCCTTGGGTACTGATTAATGCGAAGGGCTACCAGTTAGATACACGCTTCTGAAACCTTTAATTATATGTTATAATTATTAATAACAATCAATGTGAAGACAGCGATCAGGTTCATTATTTGTCATAATAATTATCAACAACATTGAACAAGGTAGGTTCAAGTTTATCATGTCTCCTCAATTATTTAATCAATAATTCAATGACCATTCGCGAACAAGATTTGAGACAATTCTCTGTGCACTGTTTACGACAATAGAGGAGGGCTGCCACTTTTGAATCTTTTTAGAATTGATTATCCCATAGATATTTGTTGACTAAGAGCGTTATCTCCCCCCCCCCCCAAAAAAAAAACAAGAATATAAATGAAGTTTTTAAAACATTTTTTAGCTGGTATGGTATAAATTCTGTAAAGAATGTGAGACAACATTATCAACGTTTGCTAAATGGTTTGCATTTGTGATTAGCATTAGCGTGCTTGCAATTACCATTTTAGGTAAAAAAAAAAAAAAAAAACGCTACGTACAATTCTGCTCACTCATACATCATGTTATATGTACATAACATTTAATAGTGTCTTAAAAATCACTTTCATATGCTACTTCTCTGTTTCTGGCAATGTTTTCCACTGGCCCAACAGTTCGTCCGTCCGCAACAAATGTCTGTGCTGTAAACATAAACAGTGGCCAAATGGTTCTTCTGGTGGCGCAAATATGCTTTTTTTTTTTTTTTTTTATTGCCTCGAGGCAGAAATATTTACGTGGACCAATTTTCGTGGTCGACTTATCCGAGTTAGCTGATTTATTTTTTCCCCCTCACAGCCGTACAGTAGAGTTTGTAGCGTTAAACTGTTTTTCACCGTTTCTGAGTTCCTGATTTTCTGGTGCAGTGACGTAATTGGGCAACCAGCATGAGCCCCCCTGCCCTTCCCCCACTATATAAGATCTTGAGCGCCTTTGCATTGATGCTTTTGTACGTGCGTCTCTTCTCCTTGTATTTTATTTCTCTGTTGTCGCCTCTATTTGTATTTTATTTATCGATTTATATCGGGACTACAAATGCAAATTAGCAGCATTGCTATGATCCGGTATGTCCACAGAGATTTATGACTGATGTTCATTAATGTGTGCTATACCTATTTAAAAAAACAAAACAAAAAACAAGTTTGAGTTATCCAGTTTTAAGTGGCTGTTAGGTTATGCTCGACTAACTTGTATTGCTAACATAGAAATGGGAGGGGAGAAAATGAGCTGCTGCAGACTGAGAGGAACGAGTATTATTTGAGCAAATATGCCGCACAGAACCAGAATCATATCACTCATCGTAATTAAATGGAGTGAATGCAAATTGTACATGTACAAATGTACATTTAAAACGTGATGCATTCACTGCAATTGGACAGACAGTGTTAGCTTACACCTCTGCAGACCTGCGAGGTAATAAAGACCAGGGTGCTCCCTGCCATTGGCTGCCGTCTCATTGTGACTGTATCGCCCATCCCCCCGCTAACCCGACATTGTCCCCACCAGGACGAGCCGGCTGTAAAGCACACCGGCTCTCTTCATTAATTTATGTGCCCCGACGACTGCTGCCTTGGCTTCCTGGTGTGGAACACTGCGGCATTGGAGCAGAGAAGGGCAGCAAACTAACTACCATTAATCACCCCAAGTGGGTGTGTTGGGGGGCCGAGGGGGTGTGGCAGGTTCTGGCATGTTCTGGCGCCGGTGCGGTCATACAGCGGGGGGGAAGGGAGGGCAGCGGACGCGGGGAGGAGAAGAGGATGGTCGGGGATGCGGCGGTCCTCCTGCTGCTGTCCCACTGCTTGTCCCGCGTCCTGTCACAGATCCCGGACCCTGAGGTAAGACCACCCCTATCATCATCATCATCATCATCATCATCATCTTCCTCCAACAGGTTATTTCACAAGCAAACATGTTGTTTTGGCCTTTTGGGGATTATTGCTGTCAATATGTTTACTGAGATTGATTTCCAGATCCATTATCCACCGAGTGCTCACGCTCACGTTGGCATTGATGTGCGAGACAATTTGAGGAAAAAAACCAAAAAGTTTTAGATTACAACAAGGCTCCTTTTTACTCCTTGTAATGATGCCTTCTGGGAAGTAGGAAAAAAAATGTGATTTGTTTTCTTTTTTTTTTTTTTTTTCTTTTACCAAGAGGAATAATGTAGGTAGTCCATTTCGAGGTCAAACTGCCCACTAAAAAAAAAGCAGGCAGTTTTAAGCAGTGGTAGTCGGCAACAAACTACATTTACTTACCATTGTCACAGTATCTTTAATGCAAGATACTTTTTACTTTCACTTGAATATTTTAATAAAGAAGAACAATGCTTTTAGTCTGTTATGTTGAGCTATATTCCGCTTTTATTTGTATCTGCTATTGCTTGCACAATCTATTTGATTTTTTTAGTTTATTTTTTGTATTATTCGTTTCGCCTATGAAACGGAGCCAGGCAGTCACATGACGTTACACAAGTCTCCGCTGCTTATTATTGTTGGAGTCAAAGGGAGATTGTTAGGCAATATTTAAAGTTGCACATTGCTATTTTATATTTTGATCCATTTGAAGTTCATGCTTTAATTACAAAAAAATGGGATTTATGTGCTCCCTCTTATGTGTTCCAGTTAAGAGGCGATCAAATAGTTGGATATAAATCTTTGACCAATACGCATACTCCAGAACTAGCCGCAATGAATTAATCATGACGCACAAAACTGCTGAGCTTATGAAATGCGCACCGTGTTCACATTATGATTATTTTGCAGCAACAGCAGAGAACAAACACGTCAGGAAGGTCGAAAAGTCACTGGAAATCGTGTCCCCTCTACGCTCGACGTGCGGTGGTTCAAATAATAACGACGACAACGGTCGTCGATGCGTCAAGCGGAACGTCTCGAAACGGGGACATTGCGGCGCGGCGTGAGAGGCGGACGGCAACGCTCAAGTGGTGCTGATGTCTAAATTTCGAATTGAACGTGGACGAGTGCGACATTGCTGTCACCCCTACAGAGCGAAGAATTCATGAATAAATAAATAAATAGTCTTTTTCAAGAATGGTGGAGGTAAAAAGATAAAAGTCTTTTTCAAGACTCAAACATATTACTAATTATGAATTTTTTGTCATTTTTGTACAAAATCCTACTCAATTTCTGCACTTGCACACGTTTTCTTCTTTTTCTTCCTGGAACACATTCGTATAATCCAAACAGTTTTATGGAAATTTGTTAGGTAGTTTTTTTTCTATCACTCTTTATATAAAAACAGATCGTACCTTATTCATGGATTTTAGAAAATATTACACATTACAGCAAATGATTGTCATTGTTTTTTTTTCTTTTCTTTTTTTTGCAACAAAATCATCCGAAATTCTTGATCTTGTCCCAAAACGGTTCTTCTTCTTTCTTTCATCCACTTGCCCCTGAATATATATATATATATTTTTACATTTTGAAGAAAAACTATTAATTGCAGATTTAATTTGAATTTTTTGCATTTGCTCCAAAATGATTTTCTTCCTAAATTTGTCAAGTATTTTTTGTACAAAATCCCACTAAATTTCTGCACTTGAAAAAAAGTATTATTTTCCTTTTTCCTTTATCATGTCCAGTTTTTCTGTCACTCTGCATATTTAAAATAAGTAAAAAAAAATTCTAGAGCCTTCAAAATGATTACAAATTGCAGTACATCCTTTTTTTTGTGTGTACAAAATCGTATTAAATTCCCCTATTCGCACCAAAATTAGATAGTTTCCTGATCGTCCTTATGCCCCACCCTTGGCACAGTTATGTGGAAATAGGTTAGCTTTGTTTTTTTTAAATAGGTCTACAAATAACAAATAAATACAATATACTAATCCGAACATGCGGTATTGTTTTTGTACAAAATTCTCCTAAATGTTGGTGAGAAAGGGCTCATTTGGTTGAAAAATACAAAAAAACAAAACGATATGTTAACATATGAGAATGACTCCTACTTGATTAACATGTGCTATGTCTTTGGTGGCTTTTTAATACTGTTTCATATTTATTCGTCTTCTCTATTTCCAAACACCTCAGCTTTTACCCACAGACCCCCCAAAGAAGCCGGACCCCGTCACATCGGAAACCGTCGTGTTTTGGGGGCTGCGCTTATGGCAGGTCATCGGCATCTTCGCCGTCTTTGTTTTAGCGATTGGTAAGCAGCACGTTTCCTTCCCCTCAATCCATAAATCAGAATAATTGAAGAGGCCAGCATCCGTACATAAGCCCTCGCACCACCATCGCCCGACTTGCAAGTTTTTCGGAATACGACCCGTCGTTCGGATAATTGTTTTGCTTTGATTTACGAACACGAAACAGTGAATACGACAAATACAACATATTGTTTATTCTCTACAAAGAACAACTTTTATTACTGCAAGTTTACTGAGGAACTGCGACGTCCATTTTTGTAATAATGCAGTGGACCCCCGCTATTCGCAGGGGATAGGGACCGGACCGGATTTTTTTATATATAGATAGATATGTTATTATTTTTAACACCCCCCCCCCCCTCCCCCCACAAAAAAAAAATTCTTGACAAAGCAGGAATAAACTGACAATAATTGTTTCTGGGTTAATCCCCCCACCCAAAAAAAAAAAAACAAGAAAAAGAACACAAAGGTTGAAAATTATTATTATTATTATTATTTTTTTTTTTTTTAAACATTGAAAAAAATTCCACCACAAGGTGAATCCACAGGTGCCGAACCGCGAATATCCGGCGGTTCACTGTCCTGCCCCTACGTGACCAAGGAGCACAGACCAGAAGGAGCAGCACAATGTCCATTGAATTGAAGCAAAAAACATTACATTTCTTTACATTCTATTTAATTACTGAATGTCATTACTGTATGTTTTTTTAATCAAATACAATCTTATAGAGTGCTATCTCGGAACAAACTTGTCTCACAAGGCACGTCCTCGGTACCGACTGACAGTTTCTGCAAACTGACGCTGAACCTTTTCTTGTGTGTTCAATACTTTGTTTGTGGAAAGGCTTGTTTTTAAATGCCAATCTTATGCAATATGTTGGCATCACCAGCCCTTTTCACACCACGTGCACGCCTCCACCATCCAACACCAGCTCACACAGAGCAGACTTTCCATTAAAGCAAGTCATACATACGTAGGCGTTAACGTTTTTACCACTCTCATGCTGAACGTAAAGATCTAATGGCGCAGGAAAACGACACATTTAAACCATTCAGACAAGAATGACCTGTTTAAAACAAATAAAAATTGACTCGTTCCGTGTTTATGTTTCACCTTCCGCTCGTGATCCCCATCGCAGCCAGAAACCAGCTCACCGGAGAGATTGCGTTATTGCTGCCATTAGCCTTCTTTCGCTGAACAATTACCACCTTGTCACGCCGACTCGGATGTTGTTTGTCTCGCGAGTCGATGGGGAAATCTGCGATGCCCTCGGCTCCGCTTGCGCGCCGACAAAGTGGCCGCGGTGGTCGAGCCGAGCGCCGACGCAGGCAATATTAGCACGGTTAGACGTAACGGCGCGCCTAATATCTTCATCAACGTCATATTTATATGTTATGAAAGTGCCTCGACTATAACTTGAAGACGAACATACTGCAAACATCCGTAAAGCAAGTGCAAATGTGAATACACACATTGCAGTACACCTCACATTTTTATTGGTAGTCTGTCAAAATATTAAAATTTTCAGGTTTAAAAAAAAAAAAAGAAAAAGGGTTGAGCACCTGTTTTAGGCACAAACCCAAAAAAATCAGGAAACCGAAATGCTGAAAAACAGTTTGTGCGTCGTTCTCAGCCTTTTGACGTTTTCAGCGATTATCTTCAAACATGTCGAACATATTTCCCAACAAATGCCTCAAATCACTACACAGGGTACGTGAACTCCTCCTTTTCTCTCTCCAGTGATCACCCTGTGTTGCATTTTCAAATGTCGAATCCCGAGGACCAAAAAGGAAATCGAAGCGCGTCACGCGCAGCGACAGGCCGCCAAGAAATATGCCAACACGTTGGAGACGGTGCCACCTCTAAACGAGCTGACGGAGGTGCCGGGATGTAAGTTGCCTCTCCCTCGCTTCTCTCACTTCTTTTCTTTCCTCTGACTCTTCCTCTTCTTCTCGTTTCCCTCCTCCCCTCCCTCCATTCTGTTCACTGTTGTTTCCAGCCGCTCCCGACGAATCCGCCGTCCAGACGCTTTCTGAGCAGGTCCAAAGCGAGAGCCGTGGCGGCAGTCAGCTCTCCCTGGTCGGCCTCGCGGAGGAGCCGCCCAGCTCGCTCGCGTTGCCGGAGACGCCGTGATCTTCCTCTTATTCTTTCTTTTTCTTTTGACAAAACCTCTCAGTTTGTACTCACGCGCTCTGGCCATGTATGGGAAAACTGCTTCCTAAGCAATTCTCTTTTATTTTACACCTTTAAATGCAACATTTAAACACATTGTTTTTTTGCCAATATGTTAGCCTAACATGCTTGACTCACTCTAATGCCACTTCAGTGTACCCTTATGAAGCGTTTATAGATGGCTTATAAATAGGTTATAAAGACCTAAAGGCTTTCTTCGGGCTCGCATACAATTAGTATAACCAATTCTATCTTTTGTTAACGGCCCATTTCCCAAAACGTGTCTGCGAGTGAATGTTGCATAATACTACTATGTTGTTTGCAGCAGGAGCAACCACATTTTGACACGCCTGTGTATACCGCCGCATGCGCCACATGCGCAGATCCATGCCACTAATCGAAAGCTGTAATTCACTGATTTGGTGATGAAGCGCTGCCTCTCCGAGAAAAAATACAATCCATATTTATATGTCTTCGTGGGGACTCTTCAGAGTGGTTCCAGGTGGTTTGAGAACGAGTGGCCGCTAGCCCGGTCGCAGCTTCCTAGCTCCACCCCCGGTCGTCTTGATCGTGAAAGCCCATTGGTCCAGTAGAACAGGGGCAGGCCCTTTAATGTCAAATACAAAATTTTGGCCACAGAGAATTACTGTTGAAAATAATGTAACAAATACATAAATAAATACAAGTATTTTTCATGCATTTTTCATAACATATTTGTATATCTTTGCAATATTATCATATTATGTCTTTGGTGATTGACTTGGAGTAGTCACAGCGCGGTATCCGTTTTAGCTCGTTAGCAAATATAGTTGCTTGCCAAATAGAATTATTCGTGACTGCTTGCCAAATAGTGAGCCCACCATTGGCTCAGTTGCCACTGTTCACTGTGGACAACGTCCAAGTAGTTGTCCTTGCAATATAGTGTGCATGAAGCTTTACAAAGTTTTTTGTTGTTGTTTGTTTGTTTGTTTGTTTTTTATTATGTTGTGCGTACACACTTGTAGCAACTCCAAGCACGCATTTAGCCGATGTTTACATAACAAAGAGAATGTGAGCGCACAAAAGTGCAACGCAACGTTAAGGCGATGCGTGCACATGGATGACGCATGTTTGTGTACTCATAAATAAATCCCGTTATTAACACTCTCCTCTTGTGCTGTCCGATCAATAATGCCTTTTCACACACAATTGTTGCCGTGTTTGTGTGTGTGCGCGCGTGCACAGTGTGCTGTGTGCAGATTAAAAGCAGGCATGTGTCTTCTCCCATTCTACGTCAACACTTTCACTTTGAAACTCTTAGATTTTGTTTATCTTT
Source organism: Phycodurus eques (assembly GCF_024500275.1). Taxonomy (NCBI): domain Eukaryota; kingdom Metazoa; phylum Chordata; class Actinopteri; order Syngnathiformes; family Syngnathidae; genus Phycodurus; species Phycodurus eques. The sequence continues at coordinate 21,356,867 of NC_084537.1, read as the reverse complement.
TTTTTGGGGGGGTGGGGGTGGGGGGTTAGATCATTTCAGATTAGATCATTGTTAATAGCAATTTTTAAAGTCCATTTTTAATAAATAATATTGTAATACAATCGGAGATTACCTCATTTTTCCATATAAAACAGATTTGCTGCAAAATACTAGTATGCAAAGTGTCTCTTAAAATTCCTCTTTAGCGATTATGAGCACAATAAATTACTACTACAACAACTACTACTACGAATATAATAATTTCTAAATGAATACAATTGCAAAAAGAAAATACATATTCACCTACAATATTGCATTACAGAGAGAGAAATTTGTCTTGTGTTTGTCCTTTGGCTTCTCATACCTTTTGTTTGTTTACGTAGCTGCTCCATCCATCATGTTTACTTTGCGACCACAGAAAACTACACCAAAGATCCACTACACTTGGGGGAATTTGCCCTGTAAAACGAGCAGCAACCAAAATGAACACATACAGACTAATAAATTCTTCAGGGGCAAGAAATTGACCATTTTTGCAGATGCCGAATGCCAGTGAGCTCTCATTTAATATTTAAAAAGTCAAATATTTGGCACATTTTGCAGAAAACAAAATGTATGTAGTGTCAAAACATTTGAATCTTGAATCTGTAGAAAACAGACTTTGCCGAGGGTTAGCCGTCAAGTTTCTACAACTTCAAACTCGATTTCTGCTGAAAGAAAAGAAACTATCCATCCATCCATCCAGCTAGATGCTTATGCCCAATGCGTTTTAGGTCGTACTTTTCAGAGGTCAAACTAAACATTTGTAGGAAAACATTTCCACAAAACTCAGACTAGTCATACAAAACAGTAAAAAAAAAATAATAATAATAATTTGTCTATAATCATTCATTTTAGAATTCAACCAAAAGGTTAAACTAGAAAAATACCCCATATGTTATTTTGGAATTCCACCTAGTGTTAGCGAGGAAATTGCACCCCTGAAATTGTACGTTTTAAGACCTCAACCAAAACTTTTCATGAAAAATTGTCTTCTTGTAAATCCTAGCAAAATAAAGGTGGACCAGTGTGCAAAAATAAGAGCTTGGTTTGACTTTTTGTCCAGAATTCTACCAAATTACGTGTCACTTTGAGTTTTTTTTATGTAACATTTCAGAGTACAACCAAAAAAAAAAAAAAAAAAAAAAAACAGAACAATACTATAATACTCATATTTCTAAAGGTTTACCAGAAAAATACACCTCCTATATCAGTCAGCTCAAAAGTGCATTTACATTTCAGAGTTCAACCAAAAATTTTGAGTAAAATGTAAAAAAAAAAAAAAAAAAAGTGAATTCTAACAAATCAACGGTGGACCAGTGTTGAAAATGAAAGGTTCCTTACTTTTTCTCCAACATTTGACAAAATTGTCTTTTCCCGTTCATCTCCATTCGCACAATATATGCAGGTACTTGTAAAACAATTGACTGTTATGTTTTGTCCTCCACTTCTAAAGGACGCCATCGGGGGCGTAAACGGCCAGCTCGTTCGAACACACCGGAGACAGATTTGCCTTCATCACACGCTTAAGAAGACTTCATTTCAGCCCACGTGACAAGCATCTCTCTCTCTCTCTCGTTCTCTCTCGCCACACAGCAGCCAAAGCAGAAGATAAGAAAGACGGAGAGGAGGAGGCCCTGCCCACCGTCTCAGGGAAAGTGGACGGCGGCCGAGGCGAGAGGAAGAGCAAGGACGCGCGGAGGGAAGAGGGCAGAGGCGCCAAAGGCGACGAGACGACGCAGAAGAAGACGTCGGCGGCCGACAAGGGAGGAGGAGGAGGAGCTAAAGGGACTGGCAAGAAAGCTCCTAAGTGACTTCATGGAGGCGATTGCAACAGCGTTTTGTGGATAAAAAAAAACATACAATCATAACATAATACAATACAATGGAAAGAAAGGAACTTTTTTTTTTTTTTTTTGGTTTCCCTGCACACATTCCCTGCCAGCCATTTTAAAATCTCCATCTTTCAAGACCCCCAGAATATTGTCACAATATAAACACCGAACCCACCAGAAGAAAGAGGGAACATTCTTGCTTCAGCAGAAAGTTTCCAGCTTTTTTTCAACCCATTCAGCAGTAGAAAACAGGTTGGTTTCAGCAAGAAAGCCGATTTCTGAGCAAAAAAAGAAGATGAGAGGCTTTTTGTGACTTTGACGCTAATATGTTTTGCTTTTGTGAGCTCTCAAACTATAAAACAACAAAAACAAGACTGAGAAAGGGCTTTTCATGGCAGAATAGTCTTTTAGTTACACCCTAAGAAAAACACGGCGTGGGCGACGCTGACTTGGCATGGCTTGCGTTGAAGGTCACTAGCTTCTTTTGTTTTCCTCATCCACTCCGTGAACTGTGTCAACTTTTTTCATGATCGCGACACGCCATTTCTACTCCCGACCGTTGCACCTACAGGTTTACACCATGCCCGAGTTTGAGGCGCTTAAACTTGCCCGAATTCCAACGTGTTGGCATCTCTCCCCCTCGTCATCAACGTATCGAGCCGACGTTCACCCCCTAATCTTTATCTTCTATTGAAACGCTGCGCTCATATCGAATCCAAACGGCGCCATCTGCAGGGATCTGTTAGTCATGATGGTGGTTTACAAACTTGAATTTCAGAGACAAGCCGGAAAAACATATTTGATGTATGTACTGTACGTGGGTGGCAGTAAACGCTTGAATTCCAGCGGACAAATATACACGTCCGCGATAGTGAATTCGTTAATTGCTACAATTTTTTTCACTTCACGTTCATTCAACTTAATCTGCGAGCATTAAACGCAATAAACTCACTGCAAGGTAACCACATGAACCGATGGTGGCCGGCTGTTGCGAAGTTGGCTGCCTCCATCTCATGGCGAAACGTCTGACGCCGACTCGAAAAACACGTACGTTGGGCTACTTGCAAGTCAAGGTAGCGCTTACGTTCTTTTTTGTGTGTGATGATAACCCTGCAAATAAAGCAAGTCTCAGGAAACAGTAAACTAACACATTTATTGTCTTCTTCACAAGCCACATTATGGACACGCTTATGTACACTGGGCCTCGTTCGTGTCTCCATGGCAACGGGCGCCCCCCAGCCCCCCCCCCCCCCCAAAAAAAAAAACCACAAGAAGACATTTTTTATACTCCCACAAAATTTTAGCTCCCGATGCTTTTTGCCCACCAAACACAATCATGTGACATGATACAATCAGAGCAGAGGACTGTATTATATTGATTCCAATATTAATAATAATAATAGAAATAAAGTGCTCAAATGTCATCTAATTCTCCAGTTGTTTGTTTTGGATGAGCAGAAGCCCATGGCTGTGACTTTTTAATTAAAGATGTCGAGACAGTTGAGTTTTTGATTTTGGCAGATTGCATCCGAACCAGAACAACAAGATGAAGACAATTACAAATGAAGGAATTTGTCCAGTGGTAAAAATGAAACACATTATAGCTTAAAGTAAAAAAAAAATGTTGTCGGAAATTGTATTTTAAAAATGAATAGATGATATTGAATAGGACTATTGTAAGCGGTACACCGAATAATGTCACTTTTCAACTACGGTGGAATCTCTAAAGTTCAAAGGCCACAAATTTTCCGGGGGGGAAAAAAATGCCTCTAGATATGTACATTTTAGAGTTCAACCAACATTTTAGAGAAAATTCACCTCTGAAGTCCAACGTCCGTATAGCTGGAAAAGTTCAACCCAAATATGTGAAAAAAAATACACCCCCAAGTTATAAATTTTGGCGTACAATCAAGATTTTTCAGGAAAGCTACATCTTTCGAGATGTCATTTTCAGAGTCCAAGCAAAAATTTACAAGAAGGCAAACATCTTTAGGGTTGTCTGCCCCTAAAGTTGAACATTTTAGCCTTCAACCAAGATTTTGGCAAACCACACACCTCTCAAATTGACAGCTTGTACAATTAGGAGCGCAACCAAAATCGAATAGAAGAATACTCCTCTTAAGTTATACGTTTGAGAGCGGAACCAAAATTTATGAGAAACATATGTCCTTAAAGTCAAATACTTCTGAATTCAATCCAAATATTCTGGATCAATCCACCTGAAAAAAACAAATATCAAACACATATCGTACATTTTGTAAATCAAAAAATACGCCTCAAACTTTGAACACACCCGAAGTGTTACATTTTGGTGCTCAACCAATTCTTTATGGGAAAATTTGGCCTCTAAACCCATTTTGGAATTTAACAAAAAAAATTCCAATGAAAAAAAACCCCAACATTTTCTAATGTCAAATACTCTTAAAGTTTGGAGTTTAAACAACATTTTCAAACTGGATGAAATTGGAGGTCATGTTTGAAAATGAGGGGTTCCACTGTAATTGCAGCTTGCTTTACTTTTTCTATTTGTATAAAATTCCACTAAATTCTGTTAAGAACAGCTTTATGTTCAAGTCCTGAAGTCTGAGTCAGCTGATTCACATCTTGTTCTCAACTCCCTTAAAGGTCCCATGTCATCATTTTTGTTTTTATAATGTTATAATCATTGACGTCCTTTTATCATGTCTGCAAGCTAATTTGAGTTGAAAATGCCCAGAATGCCCCTTTTCAAGCTTTTCTTGTTGATCTTTTCCACCTGGCATTTGCGAGAGCCAGTATAAACCTCGGACAGCCAATCACAGGGCACGTCTCGACAAAACCATTCACACTCGCATTCACACCTATGGACAATTTGAGTCTTAGATGAACCTAGCATGCATGTTTTTGGAATGTGGGAGGAGAAAACCCACACGAGCTCGGGGAGAACATGCAAACTAAAAAAAAAAAATAAAGAAAAGAAAAAGGAAAATCATCTCAGTTTAAGTTTGAAGTGTGGAAGTAAAAAAATGCTACTATTTGGTTTTGGACTATATACTGTACACAGACACTGTCAAATATCAAAAAACAAACAAACAAGCATATATATATATATATATACATATATATATATATGCTTGTTTGTTTGTTTTATATATATATATATATATATATATATATATATATATATATATATATATATATATATATATATATATATATATATATATATGTATATATATATATATATATATATATATATATATATATATATATGTACCTACACACAATAAAAACACTGATTTGCAACAACGATATTAGCTCGCAATTAGAATGACATTTGTAAACATTGTGACTTGTACGAACAGCATCAAAGCAGCTTATAGAGCACTGGTTCAGCTGTACAGAAATTGTCGATTTGCAACAAATGACACGCAGAGACGCTTTTCAGAGGTTTTTCCAGTGATGCGAAATTGAAACAAAAGACGGGATAACACTGGAAACATTCATTTAAATCGCGTGAAATGAGTCGTACGGGGCAGAAAATTGTTCGTTTTGGACAAAACTCTTGCTAAATGGCGAAATGTTTTTTTTTTTTTTTTTTTTTTTAAAGTTGAAAAATCAAAAGCAAACTAATTACCTGAGTGCCTTGGCTTGAAATCTATTTAATAAAAAAAAAAAACTCTCCACGCCTGTCTGTGAGCTTAAGGCTGTTTCATGACAAGTACAGTCTTATTTATGCAACAACAACAAAAATAGCATTGAATGTACAAAAAACAAACCAAAAAATGATGGCAGTGGATGTAAAGAAATAAAATTAATTTAAAAAGTCAGCCTGTTTTAAGACTTGCACATTCTGCGGCAGCTCAAAGTGTCTTGGCCACGTCATTTGGGGGTCCATCTTTCTAAGAGGGGCGGGGTGGGGGTCACATGACCGTCTCCCGCTCCTCCTCCACCACCACCACGGGCGAGGGCTTCTCCTCCTCGGCCTCCTCGCACGGCTGCGCGGGAGCGGCGCCGAGCTCCTCGGGCGCGGAGTGGAGCTCGTGGCCCGACGACGGCGCCGAGCTCTCGGACACCGAGCCGTTTTTGATGTAACCGGGCAGGTTGCGATGACCGTTGACCGGCGCCGGGCCCAGCCGGGTGGTGAGGTGGAGGGCGTGCGGCGCCCGGGCGGTCACGTTGGTGACGCTGGTGTGCGACACCATGGGGCCGTAGCTGTACGTGTTGCTGCCGCTGCGCGCCTTCCGCTTGAAGTCCAGCGCCAGGGTCCGACGGCTCCACGACTTCTTGATCTCCGCTTGCACCTTTCGACGCAACGAAGTGTGTTTAGTGACATCCCGTGAGTTTGGCAGGAGATATTGATATTGTCGCATTTGTTTGGACTGCTTACCTCCCCGTTGCAAAAGCAGTATATGATTGCGACAAGGAAGCCCTGCAACCGAAAGAAAGCATAACAATCAAAGCTGCAAACAGTCGCCCAGCTATAAAAAAAATAATAATAATCTCACGGCACACCACCAAACCAAAACGTCACAAAACGTATATAAAGTGGACCCTCGCTATTCGTGGGAAAAAAACGGACCCGGCCAAACACACAAAACCTTGCAAGCAGAAAATATTGTACGGGAGATATGTGACTTTAAGAGGCGGGGTTTGTTGGGGTGGCGTGTGGTGTCAGCGTGTGAGTGTCTGGACGTGAGCTGTGGCCAACAGCAGCTCAAATCTGCGATTCCGCAATATAGCGGAAAAAAACTGTACCTGGAAGGAGTTGAAGAGCATCTCATAGTGCATCTGGATCTGCCAGGGGATGCCGGACACTTCCGTGTAGGGCATGGCGTTGAAAATAATGTAGTGCACGCCAAACAACGGCATTAGCACCAGTGTGGACTTCAGCAGTTTTCTGTAACGGTAGAAAAAAAAACATCCTACACTGTGAGAATCACTGCACTAACCCTAACCCTGTTACACTAGGGCGCCCCCAACCTTACGCCCTAACCCTACTAGTAACCTTGACTCATTCAGATTTAACAATACGCTTATTATTGCGGTGGTATTGTGCATCATAAGTGGTTCTAACTTTTGTGTTTCTTCGCGAAATTGATGAAGAACAGCAAGAAATGGTGTTGCATATACACCACTCATAAGATTTGGCAGGTGCGCCTAAAGTTGTGCTCCTAAGTCTATAAACAGTTTCTAAGCTTTAGTGAGAACACTGCAAATTTTATCCAAGCCTGCACTGAGTTTGCTGGTTACTGAGACATGGGGAAAGCAAAACAAGTGTCAAAAGACCTGCGAGTGAAGGTAGCTGAACTTTATAAATCAGGAAAACTATCTAGAAAGATATGTAAAGATTTGAAAATGCCAATTTGTAGTCCTCAAACTCAGATAAAGGAGTGGGAAATGATTGGTACCGTTGATAGCGAGCCATGGTCCGCTAGATGGACAAAGATTTCGGTCATAACTGCTCGGAAGATTGCTCGGGAACAAAGAAAAAAAAACAACAACCCACAAGCAACTTCAGCTCAAATACTGGCTTCAGTGCAAAAACAAACAAAAAGTGGTTTTGCCTGATCGATCACTCATGTTTTCTTTAAAGAATGCTACACTTCTTACAAATTCTGCAAGGGCATAAGAGCACAACTGTCGTATTGTGTTGCCCATTCAATAAAGCTTTCAAAATCATCATACCTGTACTGTTGTCTGGTGTCACATCTTCCCGCATTGGTCTCCCGCAGTTTGGTCGCTAAGACTCTGATGATGTTTAAAAATAAGACAAAATTGACCTGCCAAAAGATGAACACATAACGAGAGGGCTGTAATGACAGGTCTGATCCACCAGAAGCTGTAATACAACCGGTGCTAGTGAAATGCCATCATTTTCTTCGCAGGCGCAACTATTGCAAAGTGTGCACTCACCACCACAGCTACAAGTATAGGCACTTGGTAAATCCATTTCAAATTGCCCGCACTTAAGTCCCAGCACCTGCGACAGGATCAACAAAACTGGGATAAGCCTGAGATAAACAACGTGACATTCTGCTAGCAGGTTTCAAAATTCAAACCCCGACCCCAAACCTAAAGTCCGTCGAAATTGAAAAGAAAAATGTATTCGCGGACCAAAGAAAAGCGTGTCGTTAACAAGCCTGCCAAATTTGAAAGATCAAAAAAGTATAGGAAATCACTCAACTTTCAACTGGAACACAAAAATGTTCGCACGGTCTAGCATATGCCTCCACACACTTAAATGTTTGAGCCGCAAAAATATATCCGCTTCAAGCCACCGGAGGCTGGAATACAGCACATTGTCGTGCTGATTAGTCTAAGTGCTACTGTACATGTCACCAGAAAAAAACAAGATGGACTCACTCTGTGTCCGCAAATGTGGCCCTCACTGTCGCCCAAACGCTCACAAACATGGCCGGCACACCTGCAAAATCAAATGAATGTCAATTATTAGGAAGAAGAGGCCCTCCGCGCGGGCACCCGCTCATTTGTTCATCCAGGGCGAATTTGGGCGAGCGCGGCATCCACATTGTATGCGCTGTGCTTATGTCAACAATACGCACAGTGTGTACAATGCAGGTGCTGTGAAGCCCCTATTGAAGGCACCCCAAATGAGCTCCGCTTAATTATTCAACTAATTACGACAGCGTGGCAATCATGTCGACTCACCCCATCCGATCAGAGTGAAGCCCCACAGATACTTCCGGTCCGAGAAGAAGGTCATGAAGATGAGGCTGTGCAGGTACAGACCCTCCACCAGGATCCAGAAGTAGTTGGTCGCCAGGAAGTACATGAACAGGGTCACGGCCACCTTGCAGCCAATCTGCACGCACGCACGAGGACATTAACATGCAACTAACTTCACCGAGGGTGTGCGAACATTTGTGCTCAACGGACACGTGATTTTTAAAAATGGACAAGTTGTTGTTGTGAACATGAACTATGTTTTTGCTCAGCGGCGTCATCAGACAGCTGCGTCATGTGCTTATTTTAAACACTGTACTGTGAGAGCCTCGGAAACGTGTCAGCAAGGGTGAATTAAAATGGTACAAATCTCATACGCATCTTTTTGAATTTGAATCTCATGTGATCATTTCGTTAAAAAGATGATTGAATGATGCTTACATGCTCCAATATGTGCTACTATGTAACTGATTTATATAATAATAAATCCATTTCATCCATTTCTTTGTAAATATGGATGCAGGATGTGGGCGGAGTCTTTCATGATTAGCCAAGTCGTTATCAGTAGAAATGTGTACTCTAGTACTACGCTAGCTAACAAATTGACAGGCAGGCAAACAAATGTGCCGCATTCCGGATCTCTCTTCCCAATCGTGTAACCGGTTGATCCTTTCTGGGTCCTGCGCTCCACTGAGAAATGCACACAACAACAAACGTAAGCCGTTTAAGTCGTCAGGTTGGTTGGATTTACGACGGTTATTCCTAGAAGAGAATTTCAAAGCCCGTTTGAAATAGGACCTTTCTCGAGCATTACATAAAAAGCCAGGTAATAAGATCGGGCCGTAGATAACCCGATCTTTCGAGTGACTCCAGAGTAGGTGTTTTTGCGCGGAGGTGTTATCTGAACCTGCCAAAACGAGGGCAGACATGTTTCCTCACAAGGGAAAGCATGCATGGGAAACAAATACACAACACATAATCTTATGACCTAACTTCACAAGGAGAATAATAAGCACTTTTGAGAGGAGGAGAGGAGAGGGCTGTGGATTTCAAAATAAGAGCAAGTAAATAAAAAAAATAAAATAAAAAAGGATTACGTGTTCAAATAAAGTGCTTAACTGCAGAATAATTCTTTGAAAAAACGAACAAAATATAGATAATACTTCATGTTTTGATCATATGGGTAGAAGCAAAATCATGCATTGTAAAAATGCATTATACATAGGTAGAAGGCTTTTCCAGAATTTTGAGGTCAACTTTGGGGGTGCATATTATACACGAGAAATTACGGTAAACAATAATAAATAAATTGTACAACTATTACAAATCATTAAGTTGGCCCTTTTTTTTTTTTTTTTTTTTTTAAACACAAGATGTCACCACAGAGCTACCAAAGATGACAATATATCGTATTTGTATAAATAAATGATATACATGTATTTAACGTTTGTCTGAGGACACCAGCCATAAACCAAATTCCGACTTCAAACAATCATCTCATCAATCCTAGTTTTGCTTGTTAGCATACAATTGCGTACACAGGAAGTCAGCTATCCCATGCTCCGCGTTGGTCACGTGACGTTCCACATGTAGCGGATCGCCCATGATGCCACAAGATGGCGGCAAAGCACTACTTTTGTCAAAAGGAAGCTCCTCAGTTCACTTCGACAGACAGAAGTTGGCTCCAAGATGCCACAAGTTTCATGCTGAATACCTTATTTTTTTGTGGTGGAGAAAACCTACTGAAGGCATTAGGCAGATTATTAGCTTGCATATTCACGCATGCGTGAAAAGCACGCAGTTTAAAGTGTAGTTTTGGAGATGGGGGCGGAGGGATATTGGTGGTGAGGTCAAGCGGCGTCAGCCTCAAGTAAATGCTTGGCACCTGGACAAAAAAGCACCGTTTATTTGCTGCGAAATGCCAGGGTACGACGTTGCAAGAAAGAGACCAACCACTTCCTAGAGTTTCAGACAAAATACAAGGTGAAACGCAGCGAAACAGCAAGAATCGAGGCAAACTGGGCCTGAGAAAAATGTCGTGTAGCTCGTATTGAGGCGCAATCATACAGTCTGTAGAAGTGGGACATACATCCAGAAAAATATCTGAAAATTTCGCTAAATATCTCTACAGAGTGAAATTTACAAAACATTGCAAGAATGACAATATTTCATAAATGTACTCCGGAAACAGCTCAACATTTAACTCTGTAAGTCGAATCGTTGCTAAGGACGCCGTCTCCACACTTCAATTCAACTGAGAAACCGTTTCTGTGCCCCAGCGGGTGCTGCTGTTTCTGTTAGCACCGGAGTTCTAATGGGCACAGCAGTTAAGTGTTGTGAACAATAAGATCTCACAACTGGGATATTTATCGTTATCGAAGGATTTATTTTTCAACAATCAAGACTATTTGACTGTCGTAGAGTGGAGGCCTGTATTTTTCTTTTGCACTTACAAAATGAGCTTTGTTGGCCGGCGGAGCCTCCGTGATGGACTTGAGTTCTTCCACCGTGACACGTTGGACATCGTCCAAGGCGGATCCCGAGTAGAGCACGACGTCCTTGACGAAGATGCTCACGGCTCTTAGCATGTAGGACACGAAGAGGTGCATGTGGATGTAGTTCCTGGTGCAGTGCAGGCGTCTAAAAACACACACGCACAAAATGCTTGTTGCAGTGGAAGACATTTAGTTTGAAAGTTTGATATTATGGTAAATAGTTATGGGTTTTGTGGTATATTTATGGTTTAAACTATTTATATAAGTAATAAAAAAGCATTCGGGGGAAGCGTGAATTAATGACAGGGTTTTACTGTATAAGAATTCCACAAAGAATGTCAATCAGAATCTCAGCACTGGTCTAGCAGTTCCTGGTATTATTTTTAAACAAAAACATATGAAAGTAAGGTTTCCGAGTTTCATTAAAGAATAATTTCATTTATTTATGTTTTTTTTTTGGGGGGGGGGGGGGGGGCTTTAACTCAAACAACCCAGCTTTCAAGCACATAACTTTTACGTCTCTGGGCTCAATGAACAATTAAACACGTGTTGCAGAGAAACAAACTGGCTGCGGAGAGGTCGTGCCTTATCGCGACTGTGCGCTGCCATAAATCCCAATGTCAATATCGCAAAACCCAATACAATTTAATATTCCTTGCTCGTTTAATGAGCTAAAGATTTGACCAGCCAGCCTATTGATTAGAAACAGTGGGCGACAACGAATCTATTCCACATTTCCCCTGTGAGAAACCCACACATCAATGTGAAATATCTCCTGTCCCTGCTTGGGAAAACATTTGGGGGAGCGCCGGTGTCTCCGAGCCGACGTGTTTGAGGTGAGATGTGGCTGGAGTGCTTCTGGAACGGCACAGCCTGAATGTCAAACGGGCCCCCGGGATAACTTATTAAACTCATTTGGCCCCGCACATATTTGCCTGGTGCCAGTGTGGAGCGATCCTGAAGTCTTCTGACTGCTTGCGTGGAAACGTTTGTAAACAGAGTGTCGATTCCTGACACTTCCTGTTGCCCCCCTCCACCCCCCCCCCAAAAAAAAAAACAGGACGGACCAATCAGCACTGCATTAACAAGCCATGAAAAATACGAGTAGCCTGAATGAGACCATCTGAGAGCTTCTTTCCATCATCAATATCGTCATCATCTGCTCTTTTTGTTTGTTCCACTCCAGTTCTCCCAACCACATATTATCTCTTCATTCATTTATTCATTACTAATTCCATGTTAAAATAATTTGCTGTTAACTGCTACGCCAAGCCATATACACATGTGCCTTGGTCAGTCAGCTACAAAGCTAAGCAAAAATGGGGCGCGACGGACCATTGGTTGCTGCTTCAGTGATATTGACTTCGTGTCTTTGAGCGGAGAGAGAAGCGCCACTCGTACATTGATGGTAATCTCTGCAAAGTACCTAAATGTCAGACAATGAGAGATGCCTGAGGCGCAAGTATCCTCAGTCTGCTAAAAGTCAAAGGCAGCATTTAAGACGACACAGTATAGTTTGACTGCTAAAACAACCGATACTGCAATGACTGTAACTGGTGGTGGAAAGTACCAAAGTGCTTTGATTTTTCAGAAAGAAAAAAAGGTCCCCAAGGTTGATAAGAAAAGACACTGACAGACAGCAGCGACCCACCGGAAATATCCGAGGATGACCACAGCCACTATGAGCGATCCCAGCGAGACGGAGTAGCCCACGGTGTAGATGAGGTACAAGCGGTGAAAGACATCCTGTTGGTTACAATAAGACAAATACTTAACGAGACTGCAGTGAAGTCGACGCACTGTAAAAGCCACCTGATGCAATCCAAATACCAGCGAGGCAGGTGTCATTCGGTCACATCTGGCATGAGGAAAATAGGTTTTTTTGAAGCTAGCCCCAAGTCTGATCGCTTTCATGATCGGGGTCTAGTTTTGTTTCAGTGCACGAACTGTGGGATTTTCGAAGAAATCAGTCGAATTCAAATGAACTGCGGGGATTTATAAAGGTTAAAAGTGAGATTCCGTCACATGGCTAAAAACGGCAATTCACGGAAGAGACTGGTGTTAGATAGGTTTTTTGAAACTCGTTTAATGTATAGCATGTGCAAGACAGTGCAGGGTGTTTCCTGCCTCTTGCCCAAAGTCAACTGCGATAGGCTCCAGCAAGCCTTTGACCCGAGCGAGGACGAGCGGTACGGTAGACGGACGGTTGGATGAATGAAGCCACATCAGCGGTTGCTGTCCTACATCTACAGTATAAATATGTAATTATGTGTGATTTTGTAAAAATATTTTTTTTTTCCAACCCCGAAAATGTTGCAGCTTTGGCTGTTCATTGTACGTGAATGTAACTTTGTATGTAAATAAACGTTTTTTTCATATTTTTGTCTCGGACAACCTCAAAAGGAAGAAAAAAATGTCACCATTTCCATCTCCTCTCCATGATTGCCACAAATAAGTATGCCTCGTTGATATAACTATTGACGTTAAATACAATTATACTTGACGGCCGTGTAAATGTGAACATTACTACTATTTATTCAGAAAATACCTCGCCGTCAGATCGACTTGTACTGCTCGACAAGCCGCGAAACGGCGGCCGCTCTGACGTATCCAAGCAGTGGGCAGACGCAAGCACCGTGGCGTCTATAGATATTTACGAGATAACCTATGCGAACTACACATTGGAACACAACTACACAACGGCAAACTCACTATATAGGTCACAATAGGGTGTGATTCCCAAAAGATCAGCCCAGAAAAAGGTCAAAGGGCACAGTACAGTGTGAGACGTACCTTCTCCTGGTTCTGGTTGTAATGATAGAGGAATTTTGCACATTCACTGTAATTGGCCCACGTTTTGTTGTTGGCTGTGGAGATCTCCCACGTCCCGTTGCCGTCGCATCGGCGGTATGCTCGCCCTGCGCAACGAGCACAGAAGCCTTAATTCTCTTTTCTTTTTTGTTTTACATTGTTGTGGGACGTATTTTCTGTGAGCGCTACTGTAATAAACACTGGAAAATGCCGAGATGTCAAGGGAGAGGAGCGTGCACAAGGTCTCCAAAGTAAAGCAAGCCATACACATTGACAATCGAGTCGAATTTCCCATTTTCCCTATTGCGATCAAAGTCATAATAATTCGAGAATTGAATGTCAGATTATTCTGTGCTGTGGAGTGTATTAAAAAAGACTGAAAAAAGGTCGGGCCGACAATTGTGAATTTGAAAGATGTTCAATATTTACAATCAACGCAGAGTAGGGGAAAGCCACGGACTCAATTCTGATGTGAAATGAAACGATTTAGAACGATTAGGAAGGCACCTGAGGCTTCGCACGGCAGCTCCGTGTCCAATTTATGATAAAAATGGAATATCTGCCTCGTGATCACAAACATACAATTGTTTAATTGGAACAGGGTGTTCAAAAATAAGATGAGCCACATGCTGCTTCACCACATCTAACGGTGAAGCTACGATCATCATCAACAGTTGACACCTTCAGGGTCAAGGTATATTCCAGAACCTTCCTTTAGGCCAGGTTTATGAGGGGAGGGGACATTTACCTCTGTGGTTGAAGTCGTAGATGTATTCCGGACATGAGGTGGACACAAGCTTTCCCGAAGCCCCTTCGGGCCAGCAAACAATGCCATCCCATTCTGGTGAGCAGTAACCATCTATGGAGACAAAGGCAAGAGTAACATAGCTTTGTGCAAAAGCAACAGTGTGCGTTCAAGCGAAAAGTGGCCTTTAAAAAAAAAACAATAGTAATTCAAAAAGTGGGGCACATGAATGTAGTTTACATAGTATGTAAATGAGCAACCGTTTATTGCACCGGGGGTCAAGCAGGGAGCACGCATTGTTGTCCACTTCCCATCCATGATGCAATTAAGACTTACAATAATGGCATTCTTAGCATGTTGAGTGGCTCCAACAGACAGATCTTCATTGTAATATTGTAATAATGTGGCACACACTGGCGATCAGACCTGGGTGTGTTTTGAAAAGGGGAAAACATTATTTGTAATTATATTTTAAGATGTAACATTAAGTAGTTTTTCACAAAATGTAATAAAATACAGTATTTTCAAAGTTTTTGATTTTAACTATTCACAATACAAATGAAACAATAATACAGTATGTTAAAAAACGTAATATGCAGTATTTATGATTCAAAATTTTGAAAATTCATTTAAATATTTTATATTTGTACAATGAGTAATTTTTCACATCTCAGATATTTGTTTTTCCAAAAGACTTTAAATACAATTTTGTATTTATAAAACACATATTTACAACTATTCAAAATAGAAATAAAACTTTGACAATACAGTCATAATAGTGGATATAAAGGATTCCAAATTTGTGTCAAGTCATCTTTAATTATTCTTAATTTAAAAATATGTTTAAGAACCACTCACAATATTATATAGTATTTTCCCAATTTAACTTGAACATCAATAAAATATTCAGGCTGCTCCTGCTGTTTTTTAAGAATTTATTTTCTTTTTTTTCTTTTTCCAAAGCCCTAACATCTATACTACGAGAGGCCCATACAAAATGATTGTCAGCAGACTGGTGGACCACATGCCTCTGATAACAACGTTCCCCCTCCACCCCACTTCAGATTCCTGGCGTACGGTTTGGCTTTACGTTTCGTCATTATTGAAAACATCTGCCTAACTTTGACCACTAATAACTAGTTTGGGATTAAACCAAAACTATGCTTTCTCTGCAGTCCATCCATTAAGTTCCTGCAATCAAAGAGGAGTGGGGAGGGGGTGGGGGGCACACATTGACGACATGCTTTTTATTCCCTTGTCACGAAATAAAAGAGCAGACTTATGGTGAAAATCCCCCCTTGACCACACATCCTGAGCTCTTACTATAGGACCACCTACATTAGACACCCAAAACACACTTATGTACTCTCTCTCTCTCTCTGTGTGTATATATATATATATATATATATATATATACTTGACCAAAACGCAAACAAAGATGGGACTACAAAGGAAGTATGGCATTAGTTATGCAAATGGGCCCGACACCCACGGCGTGATTTTAATTATGAGCCGCAGATGTCAAAACAGCTGCTGCATGCTTTCCCCGATGATGTTATTCTATGCAGACCACGAGCTACAGCTATTTTTGACACAAAACGAGGTCTGGGGCATCGATCCCACATCCCCCCCGTGCCAGCCTAAGTGTGTCTCCCTTCAATGAGAAGCTTGTCTGGCACATGAGTGTATTTTAAGTACAAAAAACAAGAATATACAGAGTGGGAAAGAAAATTGATATAATGCAGTATTTTTTTCTTTTTTTTATTAACAAATCTTGAAACAGCATTAAGGCGGAACATTTGTAATGCTTTAATTTTAACGTCTGCCTCACAGTTCTGAGGTTCGGGGTTCGAATCTCGTCTCCGACCTTCCTGTGTGGCGTTTGTAACTTATCCCCGTGCCTGTGTGGATTTTTTTCCGGATCCAGAGGTATGAATGTTTTTTTTTTTTCTCTATATGTGCCCTGCGATTGACTGCCGACCAGTCCAGGGTGTACTCCACTTCTCGCCGAAACTCAGCAGGGATAGCCTCCAGCTCACCCGCAACCCTAATGAGAACAAATGCTACAGCAAATGGATTGCTGGATAGCAATCCAAGACCATGTCCAATTTTCGACAGTTCCAGCAGAGGGCACTGTGGTGAAAGAAGCTTGTTACTTCTCGACAGCCGTCTAGACATCGAAAGCGCCGAGGCGGGTGGTCAGGCAAGAAAAATACAGAAATAATACCCTCCGACCCCGAAAAAGCCAGAGAAACTGGATACTCGCCGTGAGGCTTTCGAGTGTTCAGCACATTCAAGGTCACACCACAAAGCGAAGAACACACCGCATAACTTTGGTCAAAGCGACCAAAAATAGTTTAACATGTCCGACGCCTTGTCACCACTTCAGGGGAAACACTTTCACGGATCATGGGGAAGCTTTCGTTGGATTGCACCTCTTCTCGCTTTGCCGTTGTTTGAAACCTACATTGCGCGAAATTACAAAACATTTTACATTATCTATTGACAAATAACGAGAGATTGACTAGAATAGAATAGGAAGCCTTTATTTTCATTGTATGGCCAGGTAGAACAAATTGGAGATACAGTACAATAAATACGTTAAACAGTGGTCATTCATTTGCAGTCTGGATGGGGAGGGTTAAACATTTTCTGTGACGAAAGTCTCTCTCGACGTTTACTCTAACACGACAAAAGACATTACATTTGTCGCTCGTTGCATTTTTAAAACAAAACAGTCATTGCATGACAATGACAGCGATCAACAAAAACGTCGTTGACAAAAGTGTGTTTCGCCATTAGAAAGTGCAGTACAAATGGTGAGTAGCTACGTGTGAATATCATTTCCATACTACTGAATGCGTGTGAATGGGTCACCATTAAAATGTCGTCTGTTGTGTCAGCTCCGTGATAAAGCTGTCCGCACTATCTTTTTACAATTGAGACCGCAGCATATGAAACGTAACCTTTAATCTAATGACTATTGTTCAGAGTCAGTGCTTCTAAATAAATAAACCTGACTGAGAGTTTGAATTATTTTGTTCTCTTAAGAACCGTACGAGTTACGGTCACCACAAAGCACACATTTGTTCAGAAATTTTAAGTGGAGGTAAATTGAGTTTGAAATTCAACTTTAAAGCAATTCAGTGCGATAAATTCAATAAATAATCATCTCAGTTGTTGTTCATTTATCTTTTATAAGTTGTGAATATTTATTTTAATGTATTTTTTATAATTAAATTTATTTTAATGTATTATTATTATGATTTGTGTGTGTGTGTGGGGGGTGGGAGTGAAAACACATTTTATTACCACTCCAACATATGTTGCGACCGGAGCAGGATTGTAGTCACACAGACATTATATTCACAAACGGACATTAAGGGTCCTATTTCGTTGACCAGGATAAACACCGTGCGCCAGGGGCGGGTTAGAGTGGTGATGATCATTTCGTAGGCCGGCGCAGCCCAGCGGATCCGAGAGTGGGCGGCCACTTACAGATGACTTCATTCTCCACCAATCAAAGTGGCTCCTCCCATTCCATTTAAAGCATTGCTACTGTTGTTGGCAGGTGTGGCAACACATAGCAAGCGGGTACCCTTACTAAATACAGAGTGAGCTGATCATAGCCGATGGTGACTTCAATTTATCCGCAGAACTCAGTATATGCTCACCGATGAAATTCACCAAAATCGCGTTAGACCAGCAGTCTACCTTGCACCGAGATGTAGATGTGGTCTCAGCAGGCGTAGGTTGAGATCGACTTTCTGCCACCAAATTGTCAGTCTGACGGGCGTGTCTCCAGGGGCACACCCTCGCTGCGCCGGAACGCGCAGTTTGGAAACATGATGGTTTGCCAAATTGGCAAAAATGAGGACAGTCTAGCGCACACAAAATCAGAACCTGCCGGTGTTTAGGCCGGAACACGGATGCACTACCTACCAAAACAGAGCCCCAAGAGTTAACTGCCGAGCCCATTTGAACTATGTTGCAAACCAAAAAAGCAGCGCGAACCGAAACTTGTAAACAGTCTCTCAAGTGAATCGTGTCTGTGGAGTGTGGAGTCGTCAAGAGTTTCCTGCATAGTACTAAAGGTGAGCTTGCAACCTATTAGTTTCACCCAGTCTTCCTCAGTCTTTGGAGTTTTCCTGCATTTCTCCATACTACCTTGTTGTCAATGTCCCTTTCACTTGACATGAATTGTAAATTAGCGGTAGTCAGAAAAGCTCATGATTTTGAACAAAAACGAGAAGCGCAAAGGGTGGGGACCCTTAATGTGGCCATTAAAGGGGAAGAACCTGCAATCAAGCAGAAATGGGAACACGTGCTGCGTGCTTATCCATCCACATAAAGTCAACCGCATCGGGGACGTATGTTTCATTAATCAGGTACAATATGAATCACGGCTCCTTTAGCTGTAAAATTAAACAAGCAAAAGAGTTTCAGTGAACAGCGGCAAAACGGATCGGCACGTGAGCATCTCGTCACGAGCACCACGGACCACTAGGAGGGCGGCAAAATATTTACTATTGACATTTTTTTCCCACACACTAATGCATATAGAATGGGTATGAAACATACTTATCTAAAGTATTAATGTAAACTACCAAAAGGTGCATTAGCTTTAGAATGAACCCCTTATGATTATTTTTACACATATTCTCCATTAATCGCTGAAAAACTTCCCTGTTGGTTGTTTTTGTGGTCAGGCCAAAGCGCCACCTGGTGGCATCTTGGTTCCAAGGAACACTTGAAGTGATTTGAGGAGCTTCATTTCGGCAAAAGTAGCGATTTGACATTATCTTGTGGCATCGATAGGCGCATTACATAGACATTACTGTATGATACAATAGAAACCATTTTGGGGGAGCCATAACAGTGTTAGTAATGGTGAAGGGGATGGGGATGAATATTTAAAACTCGTGCTTTTTTTCGCGGTTGTAAGGTGACGGACATAAACATGCATAGTATGACTATTTTTTTTCTTTCTTCAGCATCTTTAAAAGGCCTGTGTTGTCTGATCACAATACTCCAAGCAGGTCAAATTAGTAAACTCAGTGATGTGATGGACTGAAATAATAATTCTAAAAAAAAAATAAAAAAAAAACTCTGCTGGTTTTGACTCGCAAATAAATGAGGTAACAATCCAAATGTGCTGCAGAAGTGTGACATCAAACCTTGACCCGTCAGGATGGATTAAGTGGGTTAGTGGTCAGATAGGCAACACACACACATGCATGTAAGCACACACACGCACACACACACATGCACACCCTCATTGCAGTTACTCTTAAATACACTTGGAGAGTAAACATGTCATTATTATAATAGGAGCCATTTGGCGCCTGCAGTTATATTTTCACAATCCCATTTGAGATTTTTGGATATTGCTGAACCGGGAGTAACAAAAGCTTTTGTGTCCATATCCTGGAAGCAAATACTTTTAATTCCATGTTTCATTTACATGTGGTCAATCACTGCGACCGCAATTGACTTGGAACGAAGATGGCAAATAATAACGGTTTGGTAACGATAATCCCAAATATCCTTCCAAACAATAAAGTGGAGAGAAAACCACAATGCGGTTGGGTTTTCTGATGGATTTCGATGTTCCTCAGACATCCATAAGTGTACATATAATCACCTACAGGCAGGACCGCAAGGAAAGCAGAGGAAACACAAAAGCAGTTTACGCTTAAGGCTGCTTTCAGTTGCCAAGCTTTTTGGCCGTTGGTCGAAAATATATAGTAAAAATACATACACACCACGGAATTTAAACAGCAAGCAGCAGAACAGAGGTTTAGACCAGATAGGAAATTGTTTTACCGCCAAACAAGCAAAAAGTCTGACCTTGAAGGAACTATAAAGGCTATATCCACAGAAACGAATGACAAAAAGGTTTTTGGGCTTTATTAAATTCCACCATTTGACACAACCGGTTTGACATGGAAATCGGTGTGTTTAATGTATATATATGGCTATATCATCTCCGTATTTTCAGTTATTTGGTAAAATGTACTTTTATTCTGAAACATGCGCTATAAATATGACAGCCGATGGTAATTACTTTGATTACTGTAATATACATTTCCAGCAGCTAAAGCAGCAGTTTCTTTCTTTTTTTTTTTTTTTTTTTTTTGGCGGGGGGGTGGGGCTTACATTATCATAATGATCACGATTATCGTTAGAATTATTACAAACAAAGCAAGTACTTATCATGGTCGTTAGCCATGACTTTTTGTTTTCTTTTTACCGGAGCATCGTGAGGTCGAACATCGTACACAACAAGTGTGATATTTCCCAACGCAGCATTAATTCAAAAAGATTGGATTGACGACAAAGGAAAAAAAATCAACAACAAACACAACCACAACAAAATACACATCACACACTGTAGCTATCTGAGGCAATTACGGGGGATTAAAAAAAAAGATTCACTCCAGATGTTTTCACACTGTAGGTAACAAGTATCATTTTAATTAACCAGTGATGCGACAAATCAACATTTAGCACATGCAAAAGAGTTTTGGCATTGCATCTTTTGATTAATACGCTATTGATTTGAAGCACTATAAAGCCATCCCCGTACCGCTGCTTTTGGCTCCCACTGATCCCCAGTGAACACGGCTATTTATTGATTTCTACATCCAAAACCCCCTGCGACACACTTCCTACATGTCAGATACTGTCCGTCTTTACCCGTCTTTCAATCCCTTTCGCTTCAATTCACAGTGAATTGAAGCCCCCCCCCCCCGAGAAAAAACCCAACACGTCTATGTCGTTCAGCCTGGCAGCGGTCTGTGACAGAAAGTTTTCAGAGTCAAAAGAGCCGCATGAATTCACTCTCACGGAAACGCAATCAACGGTGACGAAGTGGAATCGATTGCGTAATAAAGTGTAATAAAGGCCTGAAATGGAAAGAGTCCGCATTAAAGAACTTGATGATGCGAGATGCTCTCTGCGGCAGGTGGTCTCATAAAATATGTTAAGCACTTGATATATTTGTACAGATGGACGGATAGATTAAGACATGATGGATGTCTTTCTAATTTATTCCTGACCTTCCCGGTCGTTATCAGAGGACTCCTGTTGATTTGATTGACCCAGGCGGCCTTGGGTATATAACGTTATCATCCTTATAAGTATTGTTCTCCTTTGACACCCGCTATATCATTTCTCCAATTCATGACTGGATCATGTTGAACAATATTAGATTTTCGCAGTGTATCTGGAACATACCAACTGTAGTGCATCCTGACGTTCAGCAAATGTAAAAACACGTCTCAGTTCGCCGAGACGAGTTCGGGAAAATGGAAATTTCAGATCCAAGCAGGAAGATTGAACATTCAGAATGGTATAAAGACGTACCAAGTTCTCACACGGAAATATTAGGAAAGGGGTAGGAAGTGTAATTACCTCGCGCTCTAGCCACACGTCTATTCCATAAACAAACAAACTGCAGCTCGGCCTCTGGCCAGCGGACATCTTGGCTAGCGATATGCTTTTGGCAGTATGTAAAACCCATTTGAAATAGAACCATGCAAATATGAAAATCTGTGCAGCATAAACAAATCAATGTAATATTTGTTACTTTGGCACGTGTCTCTGCGTGTTTCGTTTTCTAAAAGTAAGACAAAGTTGACGTTGCACTTTCCTAAAAAGAAATGATTTTTTTTGCTGTATTTACTGCTAGTGGTTTTCAATTTTTATGTTTCATTTTAAATCTGTTTACAAAAGATAAACTGTTTATTGTTTGGCTTAGAGTACCCAATGTGAACCGAACCGTGACCTGAAAACGAAGCCACGGACCAAACCCTGACTTTTGGCATACTGTTAGGAAATGCAATATTAAAATTAATCATACGAAAGTCAAGGTAAATGGACAGGTCCTGGCGAAACAATATCTAAGATGGTCATGGATCTTTTGGGGTCAAGGGATTGGGTTCCAGTTCGGAAAGGCCTTTGGTTTATTTGGGGTGAAAACATATAATTAGGGTTACATCAATTATTGTTACTGTGTGTGTGTTTTTTTTTTTAAGGGAAACAAGAAGAAACTCTACACTTGAACATAAAATGTTTTTTAACAAAACGAACTATAGACAGCCCAATATAGACAACCCCTGTGTTATTTATCATCTGATTAAGTGCAGTTTTGTTAAGGAAAATTATTTTTAGGAATGTGGGCTCAAGAATGCAAACTCGTTTCTCTTAAGTAAACGCGAACACGGCTTTGGTTCTCACCTGGAAGCTTGCCTTGCCACGACTTGATGAGGCTTTCACATTTGCGCTTGGCTTTGAACAGCAGCGCTATCTGCTCCTCTTTGGTGAGTACATCATCGGCATGGGCCTGCATGGGAAAAAACATGGAGAAAAATCATGGGAAGTAAAGAACCACACGCCTAAATTGGCACATTAGAGCTTTAACAGGTAGTAGCGTTTACAGGCAGTGTGATGTATGATTTACACAATCATGGATTGATTTCTATACATTCTTACATCTCACATGTCGTTGCAGTCAAGCAGAAACCTCATATGTACAAATATGGTCAATTTCATATTTTTTCACAAATCAATACAATTGGTCTGTCCCCACGTCGTCTTTTACAACCCCAATTCCAATGAAGTTGAGACGTTGTGTTAAAAACAGAATACAATGATTTGCAAATCATTTTCAACCTATATTTATTTGAATACACGACAAAGACAAGATATTTAATGTTCAAAATGCTAAACGTTATTGTTTTTAGCAAATAATCATTAACTTATAATTTTATGGCTGCAACACGTTCCAAAAAAGCTGGGACAGGTGGCCAAAAAAAGCCTGAGAAAGTTGAGGAATGCTCATCAAACACCTGTTTGGAACATCCCACAGGTGAACAGGCTCATTGGGAACCGGTGGGTGCCATTATTGGGTATAAAAGGAGATTCCCTGAATTGCTCAGTCATTCACAAGCAAAGATGGGGCGAGGTTCACCTCTTTGTGAACAAGTGCGTGAGAAAATAGTCCAACAGTTTAAGGACAATGTTCCTCAACGTACAACTGCAAGGAATTTAGGGATTTCGTCATCTACGGTCCATATAATCATCAAAGGTTTCAGAGCATCTGGAGAAATCACTCCATGTAAGCGGCAAGGCCGAAAACCAACATTGAATGCCCGTGACCTTCGATCCCTCAGGCGGCGCAGCATCAAAAACCAACATCAATGTGTAAAGG
Source organism: Phycodurus eques (assembly GCF_024500275.1). Lineage (NCBI taxonomy): Eukaryota > Metazoa > Chordata > Actinopteri > Syngnathiformes > Syngnathidae > Phycodurus > Phycodurus eques. Next base: position 21,333,083 of record NC_084537.1, on the reverse strand, counting down.
ATATCACCACATGGGTTCAGGAACACTTTAGAAAACCAATGTCAGTAAATACAGTTTGGCGCTACATCCGTAAGTGCAACTTGAAACTCTACTATGCAAAGCAAAAGCCATTTATCAACAACACCCAGAAACGCCGCTGGCTTCTCTGGGCCCAAGCTCAGATGGACTGATGTAAAGTGGGAAAGTGTTCTGCGGTCCGACGAGTCCACATTTCAAATTGTTGTTGAAATTGGACGTCGTGTCCTCCGGGCCAAAGAGGAAAAGAACCATCCGGACTGTTATGGACCCAAAGTTCAAAAGCCAGCATCTGTGATGGTATGGGGCTGTGTTAGTGCCAATGACATGTGTAATTTACACATCTGTGAAGGCACCATTGAAGCTGAAAGGCACATACAGGTTTTGGAGAAACATATGCTGCCATCCAAGCAACATCTTTTTCATGGACGGCCATTATTTCAGCAAGACAATGCCAAACCACATTCTGCATGTGTTACAACAGCGTGGCATCGTAGTAAAAGAGTGCGGGTACTAGACTGGTCTGCCTGCGGTCTAGACCTGTCTCCCATTGATGTGTGGCGCATTATGAAGCGTAAAATACGACAACGGAGACCCCGGACTGTTGAACAGCTGAAGCTGTACATCAAGCAAGAATGGGAAAGAATTCCACCGACAAAGCTTCAACAATTAGTGTCCTCAGTTCCCAAACGTTTATTGAATGTTGTTAAAAGAAAAGGTGATGTAACACAGTGGTAAACCTGACACTGTCCCAGCTTTTTTGGAATGTGTTGCAGCCGTAAAATTCTAAGTTTATGATTATTTGCTAAAACAACCAATTTGATCAGTTTGGACGTTAAATGTCTTGTCTTTGTAGTGTATTCAATTAAATAAAGGTTGAACATGATTTGCAAATCATTGTATTCTGTTTTTATTTATGTTTAACACAATGTCCCAACTTCATTGGAATTGGGCTTGTATTTTTATTATTAACCAATTTAAAGTGTTGAAAATGGCTGGAAAACAAATCTATTTACTCTCTTGAATGCTCAACTGTCTGAGAAGTCTTGTAAAACTCTGGCGTGCTGCATTATGTAGCCTCAAGATTGAAAGTTTGGATGTTTTTTTTTTGTTTTTGTTTTTTTTAAAACACAGTGAAAACAGGTTTGATAAATTTGAGTTGAGCCTGTTTTGGCTCGCTGTAATGCTTCGATGCACAAGGAACTGGTCAGTGGAAGGAATTCGGCGAGGCCCGGGAGTTGCCCAGCCGGCCTCGTAAGGAACAAATCCTGGATACAATTCCTTCTTCTTGTTTTTTTTTCTCTCATGGTATCCGGAAGCCGAGTGGCCCCACTTTTCAGATAACAGATGTCCGTTCCTTCAGTGGCTCCTTATCAAACCACTTCTCGCCTGCTCTCAGCCTGAATGTTATCAGTATGTCTGTGTTGCATGTGTGTGTCTTCATAACATAGTGTGGTCAGTTTTAACAAACAAAAACCAGTGTGTGTGTGTCCTAGTGTCCTGTCAGCGGCAGCATAGAAATATATCTAACATCAGCCACGAAGGTAAGTGCATTCAGATTCATTTCTCCCAATTTAACTTTTAGCTCATTATTTTATTTATTTCATCACTCATGGCACAGCAACGTTATGTGACTGTTGAATATGCTAGTGGTTGGGGGTATAAAACGATTCTGTTTGATTAAATCAGATTATGACAAAGTCAGAGAAGCACATCTTCCTAGGCACCATCTGCTGGGTCTGATGGTGCATTAGCTCCTTTTTTGCGCTATCGTTAAATAGCAGCGAGTGAACGTTACGGGGTGTTTCTCTCATGAACTTACGTATACTATAAAGGAGTGCAACAGGGTGGCCTGGACAAAAGGTACAATTAAATCAAAATTTGACCACTTATGTGCTTGGTCAAATCCCATGCAAAGAGTAAAGCTGTATTTTTGTATTTCTGTCTTCTCTTTCATCCAAGAGAAAAATATATATGAAAGATCCGTTCAGGCTTTTCCTCCTGCGGTCATATCCACAGGTGGATGTGACTTTTAATCACATACGACATGGGACAAAAAAGCAGAGATTTTATTTTCACGTCAAGTTTGAGAGTGACGCAGCAGCTCCAGGTGTGGTTTTCTCACAGAGGAAATATGTTGTCTCTAATGGATCCCTTGAAAAGCTCACATTTTGTCCCCAGGATTTGTTTTTAGGCCAAGAGCAACCAGTCAATTCTAACGCAGCGTGACAAGAAGAAGGGACATGAAAAACATAAGATTGAAGCTCTATAAACGCTGACGTATTCCTTTGTGCCTGTTCTTACTCTCTTGCTGTCATGAAATGGGGGACTATTGTAAAACATCACTTTTAGGAATCAAAGACACTTGCTCACACAGCTCTTTGTATAAAATTTGACATTTTTTTTAATTTTTTACTCCAAGTACGAGATGACTGTAAAACTGACGCATAAAACAAATGAGAATTAAAAATTGTGCATTTGTACAGCCAAACCATAATATTTCGCCTCACGAATAAAGCAATAAAGCAAAATTAAAGCAAATGTATTTATATAGTGCATTTCATCCACAAGGTAACTCAATCTGCTTTACATGATTAAAAGCATTTAAAAACAAAGAAAAAAAAACAGCTTATAAACATTTAAAACAAAGAGAAAAAAAATAAAATAACAGTTCAATTCTAACAACGTACAGTGCAAGAAATAATATTTAAAAGTGGGAATGCTCTAAAACGCATGAGAAAATTGGGGCTGATGTCACTTCTGTTGGCAACTTATTCCATTTGTGTGCAGCATAATAGCTAAACGCTGCTTCACCATGTTTGCTTTGGACTCTGTGTTCCACTATTTGACCCGAGTCTGTCCATCTCAGAGCCCTACTGGGTTTATATCCCATTAGCATTTCTTTCATGTATTCTGGACCAAAACGATTTTGTGATTTATAGACCAGTAGCATAACTTTAAAATCTATTCTGAAGCTGACTGGGAGCCAGTGCAAAGACTTTAGAATTGGAATAATATGCTCTGACCTCTTTGTTCTGGTCAGAACTGCAGCTGTTGAATGCTCATTTTAGGGTGTCCAGTCAGAAGACCATTACAATAGTCAAATCTATTTGAGATAAAAGCATGGATGAGCTTCTCCTGGTCTGCTTGGCACATGCAAGCCTTCAGTCTGGATATGTTCTTCAGATGGTAGAAGGCAGTTTTAGTAATTGATTTGTATGACTGTTGAAAGTCAAGTCGGAATCTATCAGTACACCAAGGTTTCGGACTTGGGCTTTGGTTTTTAAAAAGAGTGACTCCAGGTATTTACTAACAACAATTCTCTTTTCTTTATTGCCCAAAACAATTGTCTGTTTTGTTGTAGTTTAATTGAAGAAAATGTAGGCTCATCCAGTTATTTATCTGTTTTAGACAGTGACACAACACCTCAATTGAAGTGTAGACATGTGAAGACACTGCTAGATATAACTGTGTGTCATCTGCATACCTGTGATAGTCAAAATTAAAGTTCTGAAGAATTTGACCCAAGGGTAGCATATACAAGCTGAACATGAGGGGTCCAAGAACTGACCCTTGAGGGGCTCCATAGGTCATTGCCATTCGATGAGATTGAACACTTCCATTGGTTACAAAATAACTGCTTTCCTCCAGGTAGGACCTGAACCATTTAGTCCTACCCACGTTTCCATTCTGTTCTGCAGTATATTATGAGCTACCATATCAAAAGCCGCAGTGAGATCCAACAAGACCAGAATTGACACCTTTCCCGAGTCATCAAAATACACTAATTGGTGATGTTTACACAACTGCATCTGCTTGAACAACACATATAAAACACATTAAAAAAAACACCCACTGTAAATTTATTCTACAACAAAAGCATATACTCTATGCTTTTGTTGTAGACCAACAAATATGTTTCAAACATGCTACATTAGAGGTGTGTCCATCATTAAATAAGCAAAACAATTCAAGACGGTGGTCAGTGATGTGGAGGTTATACTCATTTAAATCAATTGGAATGCATTTTTAAATATTTGTATTATTAACGTATTTACATATTATTGTTTACTTCCCTGCTGTTACTGACTTGGAGAGTTATTTACAGTCAATGTTGGCTGTTTAATTTTTCTTCTTTTTTTCATTTTTCATTTTCAAATACACAATCTTTATTCGTTCTTAGGACTGGCATTGACTGGGAATTGGTGCACTGACCGGGAACCAAACCGTCTGCATGAAAGGCAGCAGCATGTACCACGACACTACCAGTGCCAAAAATATGCGATTATTAATGCGGGCATTACATCGGAATTGGTCATTTGAAACTGCAGTGTAAATCCAGCACGTGGCTGTGGCTCAGTTGGTAGAACGGGTCGTCCAGTGACCGAAGGGTCGCCGGTCGAAGTGTCGTTGGGCGAGACACCGAACCCTAATTGCTCCCAGTGGGCCTGGCAGCGCCTTGCGTGGCAGCAGCCGCCCATTGGTGTCCGAATGGGTGAATGTGAGGCTTTGTAAAGTGCTTTGGGCACTGTGATGATGTAGATAAAGCGCTATATAAGTGCAGTCCATTTACCATTCACGTGGTAATATTGCACCAAAATGAAACCTAACCTTCCAACTGTGCCATTAGAGTTCTATACATTCTTTTTCTCATTTAGTTTTGAGGGATGCAGAAAACTCAGGCTTGAGGACAGATACTATTACTGTTGCTCTAAAAAGGAATTTGAAGGGTTAGTACCTGAGAAGTGATTCCAATGCAACCAAACACACGTGAAACCCCGCCGGTAATTTCATGAGGCCTCCGCAGCGCACAAAAACCACAATACGTCGAGCCGCCGTCCTCGCTATTTTGGGCCTGGAAATAAAGATGTCCAGTCTGCCGCCGCCGCTGAATACGCTACACAGGAGGCAGACGCTCATGGCTTCCCACTGTAAATAACCGCGTGCGGAATAACATTCAACCGCAGTTGAACAAGGATAGATGCTACCTGTTGACTGTGCTCAGGTGAGTCAATACAGAATATTCCACAAGAGTGCCCACGGGACATGGTTTTAATTTTCACCGGTAGGAAAATACTGCCATACTTCAATGGAGGCAAAGTGTTCTGATTCAAAAGTTGGTTATTGCATTGATTCCTTTGTTAGATTTCGAATGGAACCAAATGAGCGCTTATGTTCTGAGCACGTGCGCATTTATCATTGCTATGGATTTCCTCATGACGCACTTCACCTTTACAATGCAACAGCTCAGCGGGTGTGTAATTTGCCACCCAGGGAAATTAGTCATCAGCTTGGATGAAATGAACATTTGCAACAGAAGCGCTGGGGTTCTGTTACTTGGTCGGGTCCAGCAATATCGAGGTAGAAGCCAAAAATATACGACCTCAAGTCACTGACAGCTGCAGTTCAGACAGACATTAACAACTGAGCTCATTTGAACTCTGCTGCTCACCAAAACAGCAGCACCCGCTGATGCATGTTAACAGTTTCTCAGATGAATGAAAGTGCGGAGTCCTTGTTGACTTCCCTGTGTAGTATCGAAGATGATCTTACATAGTGTGGAGTGGAGATGCCGTGTTAGTGTTCCAGTAAACTGAAATGTGGCCGCTCCACAGTGATATACGCAAGCATGTTAAGGTACATATTCTTCGTTCCGTTTCATAGCATTTTTCCATAAAAATGGGCACCGCTGCACCACCCGGCGGAGAAAGGACAGGAAAAAACACAGGTGCAGTACGTCTTCCTCAACGTTTCAAAAACATGCATGTTAGGTTCATTTGAGACTCCATCTGGGGTGGTGAACTCAATCACAGGGCGAACAGGTGAAACTTTACGTGAATTGAATTAGACAGGATATGATATTAGTCCAAAATAAATCAACTTCAACTTAGAATAACTTGAAAGATGTTCCTCTGTATAAAACCTTCAGTGAAAATTATACAAATTCAAAATCAGATTTTAGATTCACCGCTGTGCACCTTCGCGAAGACTGAGTGATGACGGCATTTTTCCATCCTCTGATTGGTTGCGCTAAATAGACTGTCTATCCGTCTGATTGGCTGAGCTGAATATGTCTATTTATCTATCCTTTAAGACATTTCTGACTTACTTACTGCACACTGCGCACTCTGAGCTGTGAGTTAAAACTGCTGCGCACAACGGCATATCATGTAGCATTTGGAGAACAGGATGCTGGGTAATGAACGAGGGGCCTGATTATTTTCTGCTAAGTCTTCCTCCTCCAGTGGCTAGCGTCCAAACCGCCAGAGTCAACACGGCCACTCGCGGGGGGAGAAACATCCACATTCTTATTTACAGTATTTCATTTCAAAACACAGCATTCTTTCTGTACATTTCACAGCGGGCCAAAATGAAAATGCGCCGTGCAAATACATGTTTTTTCATCAGCCGCTCGCGAGAATACAAACTCCACTTGAACAAACCGCAAGTTTCTATTTCTCTGCGTGCGCAAACTGTGGCTTGATGACTTAAACGGCAGCGCTCCATAAGACCAATATTGAGAGAAGTGTATTTAGGACCTGTGAGTATTACTACTGTATACTAGACACGCCATCCTGGCCGGGAGGCACCGAAGGTGGATCATTTGGTAACGGAACGCTGAAATTATTTTCGCAAACAAACCCAGTGCAACTCATAACGCAAGGCAAGAAAATCTTCCATTCAAAAAGGGGAAACGTGAGGACGCCACAATTCCTGATTGGGGACGGCTGTGCATTTGGAATACATATATGAACAACTTATGGTTGACCAAAGTCATTTCCTGAACTTACCCCCAGTGGATATGAAAGGCAAAGGCTGGCGCTTGCACGCTCCATTTTCATCAGCGAGCATGAAACAAAACCCCCAAAAGGGTCAAAACAAAACAAGAAATATGCACGAAGTCATAATTGTTTGATAATGAAACCAATCTGTTTTTCGTCACAAGTTCAAGTACAGGCCAATCATTTTGGAGATTTTCAAAAATGGGAAAGACGCAAATGCAGCATGGTGGCCGAGTCGTTAGCGAGGTTTTGGGCTCAAATCTCCAGTTTGCACGTTCTCCCTGTGCTTGCGTGCGTTTTCTCTTGTTACTCCGTTTTCCTCCCACATTCCAAAAACATCCATTTTAAGTTCATCCAACACTAATGTGTCCATCGGTGGAATGCGAGCATGAATACTAATACAGATGAATGTAATTTTGATTCATTTCAATGGTGACAGATGATTTGAGCTATGAACACATTTTCCAAACATACAAAACTGAGAATATGTCTAAAACTAACATACTTTTTGTAATAATATGAACATAGTCTCATGTTTTATTTTTAGCTTGGAGGATTAGCGCCTTGCCGTGCATGATGTACAGTTAATGCTAACTCTACGACGCCATTTATTACATCTAGACACGAAGAAAAAAAAAGCTCCTGCTGCTTGTAAACTCTGATATTTATAGGCGATAATCTTCATAATCCAGGTATATGTGCATAATCACTCATCCATGACTAAATTTACATTATTATTACTGTGACCTCGTGCGTGGCTCCAATGTGAGCAGGTCCATTACGTAACCATCGGTAGCTTTTAAATTCCCAAAGCTTGACCCATACTTTCTTGTATTAAATCACTTATATAACATTGGAATTGTTCTTCGGGTTTTCCTTTTTTGATTTTATTTTTTGTGCTTTTTAATTCGACAAAGCGCCCCTGCTGCAGCGGCTTGGTGCACACACATTGTTTCCATCTGCGACCACGTTCAGTCTGGCGAGCGGCAGAGGGTATAATTAGGAGCTAAACGCCGCTTTAAGTCAGAATGTGGTCTGCGAGCGTTTCCAAAGGCGAACCAGTCTTTTTTGCGGCTTGCGGTTTTTGTCGTCAAATGAAAATTGCAGCGTATAAGAGGAGTGGCACTGACTCACATGCTTCATAATATCCCGGAACCTCATCCGCTGAAACAGTTCAAGTGCTGCCATGCGTCTAAAGTAACATATTCATGTTGTCTCCCCCCCCCCCCCCTCACTTTCTCTTCTCAGATAGCCCACTGGACGTTAAAAACAAGATTGAGCGCAGCTAGAACTTTGCTCCTTATTTTGTGGAGAAATGAAAAAAAAAAACCATCCTGGAAAGTCCAAAAGCCCCAACGAGACCCCGTGGTGAACACATGCCCACAACAAGTAAGCCAATGTTAGCCTATGGTGTAAAGAATGGCAAAAGACCAAAACGTACATTAAACAAACATTCGAGTGTATTCCCGTAATAGGGGTGCTCTACAGTGACCGGGGTGTGTGTGTGCGTGCGTGTGTGTGTGCGTGTATTGTCTCAGAATAAGAAACTCTGCTATGTGGCTTTGGGACTAATTTGACCATTTCAAAAAATATATATATATTAATGATTTCATATTATAGTGCACATTTACCAATTATTATTATTATTATTATTATTATTATTATTATTATTATTATTATTATTATTATTATTATTATTATTATTATTATTATTATTATTATTATTATTATTATTATTATTATTATTATTTAGGCGGCACGGTGGACGACTGGTTAGAGCGTCAGCCTCACAGCTCTGAGGACCCGGGTTCAATCCCCGGCCCCGACTGTGTGGAGTTTGCATGTTCTCCCCGTGCCTGCGTGGGTTTTCTCCGGGCACTCCGGTTTCCTCCCACATCCCAAAAACATGCATGAATTGGAGACTCTAAATTGCCCGTAGGTGTGAGTGCGAATGGTTGTTTGTTTCTTTGTGCCCTGCGATTGGCTGCCAACCAGTTCAGGGCGTACCCCGCCTCCTGCCCGATGACAGCTGGGATAGGCTCCAGCGCGCCCGCGACCTTTGTGAGGAGAAGCGGCTCAAAAAAAAATCCAAAACCAAGAGCAAACAATTTAATTTAAAAGTAGAACAGAGAACAACAGGGTGAATAGGTGTACGGTATGCTAACGTAACACATTCAGCTAACGTTACATGACGCAAAAACAACGAACAGAGAACGTGCCTGGTATGTTAATGTAACATATTAACAGTTATTCAGATAACTATAGCATAAAGAACATGCTAACACGTTTAGCAAACCATCAGTGTCACTCCAACTGACGAAATCCAATGAAATCTCGGTGTCACTTCTAAACAACTCCGCCAACTCCGGAGGGAGCCGATGCGCCGATTCCTCTTCTCCGTCGCTTTCGTCAGGCCTCGAGCGCCCTCTTGCGGTCGTCAGTGTGAAAATAGCAGGTGAAATTATATAATAATGTGTTAATAATTTCACATATAAGTCGCTCCCGAGTATAAGTCGCACCCCCGGGCAAACTATGAAAAAAACTGCGACTTACAGTCCGAAAAATACGGTAACCTCCGTACAAGACCTTTATACCTTTTAAAGTACAATAACTGTCATTGTCCATAATGCTTTCTGTTTCTGCATTCAAGCAATTTTGTTGTTGTTATTTTTACTTAGTGTTCTTGTTGTGTTTTTCTATTATCACTTTTGTATTATTTTCTTGTTTTTGTTAGCGTCTTCTTTGGATTTGTGACCTCGGAACGTGTAGGATCCCCTGGAAAACGGGAGCTCACTGGGTTACTCCTGACAAAAAGAACATCTCCTATTTCATATTATACTCCGTACTTATTGTCTGGTGACCAGTTCAAAGTCTGCTGGGATGGGCTCCATCTTACCCATGACCCTACCGAGAATAAAAAGTACAGAAAATGGATGTATGGATGGAGTCTTCTGAGACCTTGCTGCAAATAGTCTTTTACTCGATAGCGTGTACACGGCTCCGTCGTGCTTCATAGAACCAATTTGTCCTTAAAGAGTCGCGAGGGATGCGGCGGAGGGATCCGCCTCAGCGCAACAGGAAGTGGGGATGTCATGCGTGAGTAACAGCTCAGACGTGGAGCTCTGCACCTGCAGATGTTGACTACTTAGAGGACTAAGAGTGAGGCACAGACCTACTGCTTCAGTGTGGCTTTTTCAATTATTATTATTATTATTATTATTATGATTATTCTAATGCTGATGACAAATCGGTAGGTCAATCTAATTACTTTCAACCGCCTTGACCTGGTTGTGAGGTCAGAGTATGTGGGGAGCTACAATATTTATCAAGATAGACAGTGGGGATTTTCCTAATGGACCCATGCATTTTTCAATGACACTTTCACCAAAATACACAGAGCTGCATGGAAAAACAGGTCGCTCCAAGATACCTGAAAGCTCTCCCAGGGTAATTGCTTCAAAAAAGAAAAAGGTCTCATCAATGAATGATGAATTTGGGCTGAGATGGACATTGTTCTCTCCCTGTGCCCTCATTCGAGTGAGCATCCACGCTGCTTTGACATGTTTCTTTGCTTGCGCGGCTAATAAAAGAGGAAAGACAGAAAAAAGATCTTGATCTCAGTGTCAACATTGTAATGAGGTGTCTGCAGGGTGTTTGGGGGTGAGCCTTCAGAAACTCATTCAGAAACCACTGTGTTAAGTTGAGAAAGATGCCGGAGTTGCGAATCATCAGCACTTACTTCTGCTTTAACACACTGGCGCATTAAGTGTTAATATATGGGTCACTTAATTCAACTGAGACATTTTGCTAATCAAAAGTTAAGTTGTTTTTTTTACACATATTTAGGATTCTTTGTTCATGAAACAGGACAGCCCCTTTCAGAAAAACGGGATTGTTTTGAGAGGCTGTAATTCTTGATCCTTGGGGTATTTTGATGAAAGTATGTCCCATTTCTTAAGACAGTCGGAATCTGTTTTCAGCTGTGGAAAAATGTCCTAATTTGTGCCCCCCCCCCAACCACCCAAAAAAAAAAGGTTCATTTTCCTCATAGTCAAACGTAGTCAAATCCTAATAGAATTGATCGTGTGACTCCACAAGGTGAATGCAATCAGGCACTGTCCTCAGCACAACCCGACAGTTCATTTGTTGCAATTAAACACTGCAGACTAATTAGGCACAATGGCAGAATAATCCTGTTCAATTTTGCTTAATGAAAAAGAATCGGCCGAGAGTCAGGTCCTGAACACAGCCACATTGATTGAAGTGCTCTCTGTGAGTCACCACTAATTAAAACTGGTGACGAGCGAGAGCAAGAATTGTGTGATGGGAATTTTCTAAATCAACGAAATTAGCGTGTGTATCAAATATTCAATCAATAGTTCCATCTGTGCTCATTAATAGGAGCCAGCTGAAGAGCTGGTTAGAAAGGGCAGCAACGGCTAATATTTTGATACCTTACAATAGTATTTTTTGTTTCCATATTCGACGAGAACATGACTTTCGCCTTGTGCCACATCTACCACTGCTGTGACCTTCAATATTGCATTCGTTTGTGCGTAATGGATGTGGCATCTTTCGTTACAGTACAAACACGGTGCATTCAAAGACCTCATATCAATTAGTCTTCTTTGTCTCCTTTTTGTTTGTTACGAGTGCCGGCCCGATGATGCAAAATGTGACATTTAGCGCCATTAGAGGATTGGCGCATGCACACGAAGGGGATTTAATACTCAACACGAGAGACTAACTGATCCAGTGAGTAAACAAGCGTTACTCGGTTCAAGGTGCACCCCAACCGAGTTTGGCCTGTCAGCAATAGTTTTCCACTTCGCTCCACTTTAGGGTCAGTGGGCTGGTGGTCTCTGGGACACTTTTTATGGCTCAGAAATGACTAAAAATACCGGAAGGCAGATTCTGAGGGAAAGTGACATTAACTTCAAAAAAACGTGGTTTCGAGTGAAACTGCCCTACACATGGAGCAGTAGAGGATGCAAACATTTTTTTCCAGATCACCAATTGAATGTGCACATTTGGGCTAAGCGCAAATGGGTCGTAAATCGAATTAGCATTCGAGTCCGCTCAAACAAACAAACGCCAAATGTGAATTTTCAGATATTTAGGGTTCAGTGTCATTCCCAGTGACACTTCAGGCAGACTGCCAGAGCCAGGATTTGAACCGCCAACCCTTCAATTACTGGATGAGTAGCTCTGTCAACTGAGCCACAGCCGCCCCGTCATGACTGAAGAAGATCATTTCTGTGGCAGCGACATCAAAGCACGCGTTAAGCGTCACAATCAGTCGGGACTGCGTCTATCCAAGACAGCTACATCGAAGAACACCTAAGTGTCACGAATTTGTTGTTGGACTCCTTGAGATCTATGCAGCATATCACAAAATGTCTCTACTACACGAGTCAGGACTGCGGCTTGAGACTCCTTGAGACTTTAGCGACATATCATGCACTGTCGAAACAAAAGAAGCGTATATTTGCGCCTGGGCTCCTTGAGACCTTTGTAGGATATTGTGCAACATATCATCTACCGTCATCACTAAAGACGCTAATCTTTGTGACAGCTACATCAAATGCAACCGAACTTGTCGTACAGGATACCGTGCACTGTTTTGAATAAAGAAGCTCATTTTCCTGACAGCTAAATCACCTCATCAAATGGTGAAGCAGCATGTGGATCATTGCTCAAGGTTATTTTTGTACGCTCAGCTTCAAGTTAACTTTAAACAATTGTATCTTTGTGCTCTCGGGGAGACTCAATGTGTAGTTTAACTGTAACAGCAACTGTGATGTTAGTCAAGAGACTTTGTTTACTGAATTATGCGCTCTACGGAATCTTTGTCCGACAAGATACCACAGCAATATAAAAACCACATTGACCAAACTATTCCGATTATTCTAGCCAGGTCAATCGTAAAATATACCACTGGTGTGACTAAAGGTCGTCAAGTTTGGAAGTGACGCAAGTGCAGTAGAGTTACGGCACGGAGCAGAAACTTGAGTTTGTATCTCATCTCATCTATGCAGGTCGTCGTACATTTCAGTTCAACGGGAGGTCAATTGTCTCAAAGACATTTTACCTCTCATCTGGAAAAAGCTTCTTTAACCCAAAACAGACCGCAAGAGGACACTCGAAGGCATTTAACCTTTACCGGGGTCACTGGGGTCACGTGTGTGTGTGTGTCATTGACTCCAAAGAGTCAAAGGCTGAATTTACACTGTCGGTCCAAGCGCCTAATTCTGATTTTGCGCCTACATATATTGAATTGTTTTTTTGTTTTTTTTATGCTGCCTATTTCCATGTAGATTTCAAGTAACACATATCCGATTAGGCTGTGTTTACACTGCCGGAATGCATGACGCGACCCACGTGTGCAGCCCAAATTGAACGGAACCGACTCCACAGGCATCAACATCAGGCAGTGACAACACGGAAGTAAATGATAATAAATAACTAATACAAATATTAACTGCGATTGGCCAGCTCCCACGATATTAGTGAAGATGTTGGATGGGTGGTTAATAAAAATAAGCTTGAGAGAGCATTTAATTGGTCTGGGCTGATTCTTCCCCCGCACTAATTTAAATGAGGTTAACCTTCATATTACTTGACTGTCTGCCATGGGCATTTATTTTGCTCATTTAATGTTGCACTTGCATTGGCAGACACCCGATGCATAAAAGATTTTCATTCATATTTGGAAGACGCCTGATTTTGATCTGAAGATATCCAATTCAATGCAGTTTTTTCTCTCTCTCTTTTTATGCTTCCATGAAGCATAAAGTGTGACCTATTAAAAGATGTCTTCCTCTTTAGATGTAGCAATGTCAGTTACAACGGCCTAGAGTAGAATATGTCCTTATTAGTCCCATAAGACTAGACAGAATACTATAATATGTGCACTGTATAGACGTCACTAGAATTGGTGGTTTCCTTGTGTTGAAAAAAGAAAAAGCCACAATGCTCACTGAAATAGCTTGAAAGTCACAAGACTTGAACTTGCCAAAATGTATAATGACAGGCAACAGCGCTTCTTCTGGCAGATGAAGCAAAACTGGAGTTTTTGGGCAAGTCACAACAATTCAGACAAAAAGCGGTAAAATGCTCTGGGGCTGCTTTGCCGCATCATGTACAGGATGTCTTCAATTTTTGTGGGTTAGAGTGAAATCCCAAGACTATCGAGGCCTTTTGGTACGGAATGTGCAAAAAAGCTTGGTCACCGCTTCAACCAAGAATGGTTCAAAACAAAACACTGGATATTTTAAAGAGCCTTTTGAACATATTTGGAAGGAGCTGAAGCATGCAGTTTGGACAAGGCACCCTTCAAACCTGAGACAGCTGGAGCAGTTGTCAACAGATGCGCAGGTCTCATTAAGAGTTAAGCCTGGATGTGAGGGCACCACGGATACAATCAATCGCAAAGGCATAGCTGAGAATTTTCACGCGGACTCGACGGAGGGTATTTTGGGATTCCGAGCATATCGTTGCCCGCCGGGAGCTCTGTAGCACAACATTGACACACAACCTCATATAAATAAACCAAACAGGAGAGGCAATCAGTCATTGCAGCCACATCTGTAATAATGCAAGGCCCGAGAAGCCATACAAACCAAACAAACAATAGCAAGAATTAAATTACCGACTTGAATGTACTTGGAATAAGGGAGAAAGAAAAACGTCAACATTTACTCATCATTTTGTAATCACTTCCACAGATGTGTCTCTTCATTTTTCTTTCGCCATAAATGTGTTAAATTGTAAAGAGACTTCATAGCCAGCCTGTATTACGCTTTCATCAGAATGCCTCCAGGATCAAGAATTCCAACACAGTTTACACATCAAATTTCTTGCCATGATAATATTGGCTCATTTGAGCGGTGTCTGTGTCATACACTGAGCCAGCCTTCATCCCGCCAACTTTATTGGTGGGCCAATGGCAAGTCTGAATCTCAAAGCGACTGTGCGCTGCAGCCGGAGCCCAGATTATGGAGAGGAAAAAAAACAAAAAAAAGAGCTACCTAACAGACGAGGAGAGCAGTTCATGAGAGCAGTTCATACACTATACTACCTGTATATATCGCATCGATACATCGGCAAATACAAATGCTATCAGGTCGTCAACCTCACTAAGCAATCCAGTAAGTGACACTTACTCTATTACCTAAGATTAAGCTGTTCATCCAACTCAACGAAATGCGCTTACCTTTTGCGAAGCCACCGCTGGCTAATTTTACCATACCACCCGCTCCCCGTACTGTTAGCTAACACTAATGATGAACGAACACTTCAGCTGCCAGCCTTGTATCAAGGTATCGGGTACTCCTGATGGCTGCCTATACCAGCCACCAATACGTAAAGCAAAAAAAGAAATCTGACATTGATGAAGTCTTCCTCGCCAGTTGTACACTTTGGCGGTTTGACACATTGGCGAATCATCATGGCTTTGCTCACGATTATCTGTCCATGTATTCATTGAATTTTGATGTCTCCGATGTACTAACGGTATCCGTACACAGTTTCGGTATAAGTAACGACTCAAGAATGAATACTTGTACTGTTATCCGTCCGGGAAAAAAAAGTGGAATCGGACATCCCGAGAATTAACCAGTCGAGACATTGTTATTGTGGTCAAACAAAAACAGGGCCTTTCTTTTTTAAAAAAAATGATCCCCAAACTTTTGAGAGACAGTGCATACGTAAAATTATTTACATTAATTAATTTAACCTATTTTCAATGACAAAAATAAATAAATAAAAAGGAATATTTGGGGAGGGGGGGGGGGGGGGGGAGAGAGACTAATTTAATGCAACAAATGTGTATTTTTTTTTCTCTTCACGTAGTTCATTTTCATTGATTTTATGAAAAGAAAAAAAATATTGATATGAGCATAAACTCAAAGGATACTAGAATAAAATGTCAATTTCTGCCCGCAAGACTACAACTTTTTTCATTACTAAATATATGGCTTTTTTCTTGGATCACTAAAAGTTTTTTTTTTTACAGCGCATCAGCAGCGGAGCGCAAATGCTGGCAGATCCTGATTTTCGTGGAAGCGCAACGCTCGCTGCACGTTTGCCAATTTGGCAGACGGGTCTGCGACAAGCTGGGCGTTTTGGCGCAGCAAGGGTGTGTCCTTGGAGAACTGCCCGACGGAGTGACAATTTATTGGTAGAAAGTTAGGCCGGCTCAGACCACGTCTAACTGCCGGCTCATTCTAGACCGCCGGTCTAACGTGATTTTGGTGAATTTGATCAGAGCACGGGCAGACAGACACTGAGGTGCGCAGACGTCTTTAAGTCACCGGCGGTTATCTCCAGCTTATTCTGTATTTAATAAGGGTACCCGCTCACATTGTCTGTTTCCACACCGGCCAAGATCAGTGACAATGCTCCACTCACGCAGGAATCGCTGCGATTACGCTTCGTCCTCTTCTGCAGAGATGTCTCCGTCGAGACGGTCAGTTGCGCCGCATTTAAAGGAGCCGCTTTGATTGGCGCCGAACGAAGTCAGCTGTAAACACTCCCCCAGTGGCACAACCCGCCCCCTTTCGGATCCGCCGGGCTGCGCTGGTCTACAAAATTCCCAACACCGGTCTACCCTGGCGCACAGTTGCACTGCCGGCCGTGCCAGCTTCACGCCAGTCACGAATTTAAAATTTTCTTTCTTGTAACATTACAATTTTATTGGTTTCTCTTTGTGACTTTTTTCTTGTAAAGACTTTTTTACTTCTTACATCTGGAGTAAACAGTCAAATTGGACAAGACTACATTTCCTCAAAATAGTTTTTTCCCCTTGTACCATCCACATTATTTTTTTTGTGACATTACAGGGCGGCTGTGGATCAGTAGGTAGAGCGGGTTGTCCAGTGACTGAAGAGTAGCTTTTTCGAATCCCGGCTCCAACTGTCTGTACGTCGACGTGTCCTCGGGCAAGACACTGAACCCTAATTTGCTCCCAGTCGGCCTGGTAGCGCCTTGCACGGCAGCAGCCCCCCGTTGGTGTATGAATGGCTGAATGTGAGACTTTGTAAAGCACTTTGGGCACTGTGATACTGGAGATAACACGCTATATAAGTACAGTCCGTGTAACATTACGCCTTTTTTCTTGTAAAATTAGGACTTTTTTCTTATAATATATTCCTTTTTTTTTTTCTTTAACCCTATATTTTTTGGGGAATATGTATTTTTCTTGGTCCAGCAACTATTTTTTGGGGGAAAATTCTCAATTTTTTTCCCCCTCTATCACCAACATCACATTCCATCTTTTTCTTCACAACATAAATCATTCTCCGCGTATGTTTTATTGTAACATTACGTCTGTTCTTTTTCTCCCCTCATAGTTTGGCAACTTTCTTTTCGACATTTTACATTTTCGTATGAGCCTCCATAGTACAGTATGTGGCTTGCCTACACTGAATAGCATAATTTTTGTTTATCCATGTTCTGTAGAGCTCGTCCTCATTAGGGTCACGGGTGATGTCGAGCCTAAGCCAGCTGACTATTGGACAAAAGGCAGGTTACACCATGAACTGGTCACCAGCCAACCACAGGGCACATACTATATAGCCAGCTACTATTTATCATCACATGCACACCTAAGCCAGAGTACCCAGAACAAATTTCTTTGGCAATGCGTTTTCACATACATTTTCTAAAATTATTATAATTTTTTAAATTTTTCATTTTTTTTTTTTTTTTTTTTTTTTTTTTTTTTTTTGTGGACACAGCCAAAGGACGTTTTACACATAATCAGCTTGAAAAAAAAGAAGGGAAAAAAATATGCCGACCACATCTCTCATTTGGAAGAAGCGCTCGCACTTGTCCAAGGTTGGCAGTGTAAATACCATCTGTGCACTGAAAAAAAAAGCCCTTCAGCTGAATTCCACTTCTTCACAGTCCGGCAAAGCAAATTATATGGTATTTTTTTTGGTGAGACTTTTAGCCTAGCAGTTTCACTGAAAATATAAGAAAGCGGACACGAATGCCGCCGTCGCCGAGCCGCTGCATATTTCGTGTGGTTAAAGAACCAGAGGGCCACAGAAGCTTTCCTGACATTGTGTGTGTGTTCCAGTCACGTCATTTCACAGATGACGTCCATGCGATGGGCTTTGAACGTACGCTACAAATCCTGACATGCTTCTCGCATGCATCATTGGGAGTCAATACATCAAATGAATTGGCAAGGTAGGATCATATGAAACCCGGATTTGAAAGAAAGGCTCAAGTTGGGCCAGGCAGGGTTCGGTCGTCCTAATGGGCCCTGATAAGAGCGACACATGATCCGGGCCAAATCCAAACACTTTGAACTGCCCGCGTAAATGTGAACTGAATCTTTGAATCATTTTTGCATGCTTGGGAAAAATAATCTCAAAATTGAAATAATTCAAAAGCTTCAAAAGGACATTGCAGTGTTCATTTACTGACTTTTTTTCCCCTCAATGATTTATCTTTGTTTAAAAATATTATTGTAATATTATGACTTTGAAAACGGTGGCTTTGTTCTTTTTAATATTATGTTTGTGTCAAATATGACTTTTTTCTCCATATATTACAGTTTTTAAATTACAGCAATAGTATAACTTCCTTGTACAACTGCTACTTAATTCTCAGAATACTGAAACATTATTCTCTCAAAAATAATTTTTTTGGGTTGTTTTTGTTTTCCTTAAAACTATGGAATAAGACTGACATTGTGTTAGCTTTTTTTTCATAGCAAAACCTTTTCTTGTAAACGACAATTTTATTCTCATAATATTTATTTATTTTCCTACATATAATTGTAGGATTTTATTCTTGGAAAATTATCCTACTATCCTTCCTATTAATAAATTAATGTGATAAGGAAGTAAGTGAGGACAGGGTTTTTGTTTGCCAGAGGGCGGTCTGGCTTTTCTGCTGAGGTGGGAGACAAAATGAGGACAGAGTCAGCTGACACTGATGGAGAACCTGTTCTCGCACAACACTTCATGAATTAGCTGTCTCAAGTGAAGTCAAAGTTGTAATTTTACAACAATGAAGTCAGAATATTTACAAAAAAAAAAAAAAAAAAAAAAAAAAAGGCTGGAATGTTACGAGAGTAAACTCACATTTCTATGTCATTTTTTAAATGTATTTATTCTTGTCCAAAAAATGTACTCGCATAATAAAAGAATAAAGTTTAAATAAAATAATTATTATGCACAAAAACGAATCTAATACAATGGTAATGTTGCATAAAGCATAATATTTCCCGAATCAAGCCATAGTTTTAGAAGGATGAAGTCCTTTCTTTTTAGATTCAACGCAAAAACAGGTCATTTGAAAGAGAATACAATTGTAATATTTTGCGAAACAAAGCGTTTATTTCACAAGACTTGAATTGTACTATGTGAAAACAGTAATTTTACAAGAATAAAGTCGTAATAAGGAGAAGAATCAAGTCATTTTTTAAGAATAAACACCAAAAATGAAGAAATTATTTATTTAAAAAATAAAAATTGTAATTTTCAAATTCCTTTTAAAATGTTACATTAATTGTACCGTTACATAAAAGCATGTGCCTTTAAAAAAAAACAAAAAACAAAAAAAACAGGAGATTTTGCGAGAATACAAATAGTAGAACTGTAATATTATGAGAAATAAAATTGTGATTTTACAAGAATAAAATCATATTACATGAAAAAGGGTCATTTAGCAAGGATAACAATGCAATTAAATCCTTTATTTTATGAAAACTAAGTTGTAAAATGTTGATATGTAATTTAAGAAATCTCTGACAATAATAAAGCCCTAATATTTTGAGAATAACTTCTTAATATTACATGGACAAAATTGTTATTTTACAAGAATTATAAATGATAAAAAATATATGATAACATTACAAGAAAAAACATCTTTAAATGACAATAAAACTAATAAAATGATGGGGGCCAGAATGTTCCCAATGAGGGCTAAAAATAATCATTTATTTCTGATTCCTGCTTTGTCAATGTGAATACGCTGTGCTTTCTTTGCTCCTCTTGTCAGCAAAGTATGAGATGGACAAAAGAATTTGGGGTAAGGGACGACGTCGATTTGGAATTCACGACAGGGAATTTCGTGACTTGTGAAAGTAATCGGCACACTGAGAATATGAGAGTTAGCCGAGGCTTGAAATATTCGGAAAGAAGCACGTTGAAATTGAAAAAGCTTTGTTTTCTTTCGACCAACACAGACGCAGACTTTCCACTCTTTGCTTTGGCATCTGATGTGTCCACGTCCCTTTTTTTTTTCTTATTTTTGTCGGTCACGGCTCGGAAAAAGGAAAATCTCAGGGAGGAAGCCTGAGCAAACAGTCCGAGCTCAACGCAGGAACATCAGTGAAACTGGCAATTAATTGTGCCGGCTGCGACGTCGACACCGGCGGACCACGTCGGTGGGAAGATCCTCAGAACCCCGGGCAAAGTGCCCGTTGAATGCACAACAGCCTCGGCCAAGACACACACAAGCAAGTCGGCGCAGCGGCGGCGGGCATTCTGCCATACGGACATCTTTGGGGCCAATTCTGAGCCGCCATGTTGGGCTAAAGTACATCTTTGCATCTGTGCTGGGGAGCTACAACCACTCCGGTGTTAGAAGACTTTGGAATCAAACAATACAATAATGCTGTGGTGTCCTGAGATACGAGTGACCCGACTTACGAATTGTTCGAGATAAGAGTTGTTGTTTGGGTGATTTTTTATTTTTATTTTTTTTGCAAAAATGTTCGAAACGAGTGCTGTATGGTGGCAGTGAACTCAACTCAACTGACTTCACGACAAGCAGTAGTTTAACAAATCGTTAACTCCCACCTGAAGTTTACTGATTTTAAATGATTTTGTCTTTGAATTTGTAACAAATACAACCTTTTTAATACATTCATATACAGTAGTAGTTAGCAGGTTTATAGTCCTGCCGGACTCCGTTAAGGTCATTCACTTCTTCCAGGGCCAGTTGTACTGGAGCACTGCGCAGCCTATATGCGGTTTAGATGCGGAATTAACACATTCTGAACATTTACAGTTTGTTGTAATTAGATCAAGCGCTGGTATTTTATCTACAGTTTAAGCTTTAACGTGATATGCGATATTTTTATGTGTCGTGAAGACGTGCATCCATTGTTTTGTGCTGAAGCGTGATACTTCCAGATGTGCGTTCTGTCCATTAACGCTAGCAGACTTTCGTTGTTCAATTCTTTGGTTTATGTATCAGTTTTATAATGACCTTCAGCAGTCTTTGTGCACGCACAGTTAGCCTCCTATTTGGGGAATTGTTTGTTATCTGCCGTAATTCAGGTTCGGCGATGGCAAACTAGTTACTCTGAAAAGTAGCGATACTGAAAACACGTGGTATAGTATCATTTTTGACAGACCGGTATCACAGTACTTTTGCTAGTACATGTATGCCATGCAACGCCATTTATGTGTCTGCCTGTTTGTCCCACAAAATACATGGCTGACGGTGAATCAGCGACTAAAAAAAAAAAAAGGCATTTTACTTGAAGAATACAAAAGCTTAACACATCCACTGCCATTGACGGCTTTAGGAGTCAAATATCCATGTTCACTGGGGCGGCCGGCAGTGATTAATTGTATTATTAAATGTAATTTTGGTTATTATCAAGAAACCCATGGAAATGGCTAGAGCTAGATATCAGCTCTCATATTAAAAGCGATTGAGCTATTTTTGTTGTCATCATTATATTTGTCCAAACAAATGTACCTTTAGTTGCACCTGGCATTAAACATGATCAAGAAACTGAAGAAAGAAGACGTTTCCCATTTTCTTTCCATGACTATATTAATTATTTCTATATCTATACATACTTTACTCATACTTAATACTGTGTATTTCAAGCTTTTTGAGCTTTTTTAGTGCGCAATATTCTTGTATTTGACTGCATTTGAATTCTCCCATTGTAAACAATACATTGTGCAGCCACTCACGGCAATGCTGGTTTTTTTTTCCATTGCGTACGGCGCCACGACACTCAAAAAGTCGACCTCTTTGCTCCGCTTGGATAATAAGTGGGTTTCCTTTTGCAGTCGGGTGGATTTTCATTCTTCTCGAACTCCCCGATTTCCGGTGGCGAGCCGAACCTGAATCCGGCTCGGAGCGCTCCAAGCTGGGCTTCCGTCCGGCGCGCTTCCGTGCTAAATCGTCTCACGCTATCGATGCTATCCATCTCCTGCTGGTAAACGCTCACTCATATGCATGGAATGCTGAGTTTCCCTAACAGCGCAAGAGAATCCACTGCATATAACATTGCTCACATAGCCCGGTGACCTGCGGACTCTGAGGTTACGGCCCGGATTATTTAGGAAACAACTATATAAACAATATGCGGTTATATCGCACCTTCTGTGTTTTATATCACACCTACAGTATCTGTGTACCGTTATATCACGCAGCTCCGACCTTAATTGCGCCATATTTTTTGCACTCCACTCGAGCAACGGTGACGATCTCGCCTCACAACTTAACTTCCTCACAAATGGACTTCATCAGACTACATCAGCCTGTAAAGCCGAAATCCTCACAGGAAACCGGGACTTATTCTGCTGTATGAATGGCAACAGGTGGATAATCGGGTTCATTGTATTTTCTACCATCTAGTGGAAGAGTACTTAATTGCTCTCTGCCTGTCAATGTACGGCTGTTTCTAATATTTTGGTTGTAGAGCTATGTGAGAGGTTCAAAATACTAGACACTCCTGCGGACAACCGCAATACAGCGACCAAACGAGCATTGCTGTCAGAATTCTTTCATACAGCTCTGAAAATTGTCCAGATGTCCCTTAAGGAAATGCCAAGCGAGTGTTTATCGGTGCGTATCTGTCAGTGATGTGTGTCAAGTGAAAGCAGCCTTGGCAGGCAACATCAAAATCACATTTTCCCATCAAGCACATGATTGCTTGTCAGAAGATAAGAGGGGTGGGGGGGGGGGGGGGGGGGGGGGGGAAGAGGAGAAGTTCTTACCAGGCAGAAAGTGCAGAGCAGTGAGATGAGAAGCAAATCCGGACTGTGGAGCAACGCAGTGGAGCCCATCACTGACCTGCTGCAGTCACTTCTTCCAGGGAGTCCTCCCAAAAGATGCTGATGATGCTCGGGTTGGAACTATTCAATCGACTCTTCAAAGTGGAGTGCGCGGGGCTTTTGTTTATGTATTTGTTTGGTTTTACGCCATCTGGCCTCTTTTGCTGCTCATGATCTGTAATCCAGCCTGGTCTTTTAATTTCCTATCTTCTAAACGTTTATAGGCTCAGCAGTGCTCACTTTATTCCCCCCCCCCCCCCCCACCCACCCACCCACCCCCCCTCCCGCCCCCAATTTTTTTTTTTTTGCACGTGTGTCTTTTAAACCCCAACCTTCCCTCCCTTTCTCGTGAAATTACATCCACATGTCAGCACTATTTATGTCGCTCTGCCTTCTGCGGTGGGAAGTTCAAATGAGTCTTTGTAGGGGGAAGAGAAAAATCAACGCTGTATTTTTAGGTCTTTTTGAGAGAGAGAAAAAATCCCCCTCAGACATGGAGCCATGCTGCTTTATTCCAGCCACGTCTTCCAAAAGAAACGTTAGTTAAATTACAATTTTAAAATTATAAATATATATTTATATATATATATATATATATAATAATGACAAGCCGGGTTGTTAAGGGGTTGCGGGGGGAGGGGGTGTCACTCAAGGTTGTCACCATCCGCGGCGATCGGTGGCGCGGTTCCCCATTCCCCCCCAAAAAAAAACGCAAAAAAAAAAAAAAACACTTTTCTCAATAATTACCACTTTCTTTTACGCATCAATTTGCGAGGCGTCATCGCGTCTTCCACAGAATGTATGACGCTCCTCGCGAAAGAAAAATCACAATTTATGTCCCCCCACCACCAAAAAAAAAAAAAAAACCTGACAATATAGAGAATGTCCAAAAACCGGTCGGACGCGTATAAGAACGTCGCGGTCGTGCGCGCACAAAACAAAAGTTACGTTTCTCGCTCCAGATGTGTCAGACGGGCTTTCTCGCAAGTCTCGCTCGGCAACTAGTGAGTGCCTATGTGGGCATGGAAAAGGGGGAGGAAGAGGAGGGAGAGAAGGAGGGAGGGAAGGAGGCAGGTTGCAGCCGCTCATTGGCTTCCGCCCTGGAACGTCGGAGTAAAAAAAAAAAAAAAAAAAAACACGACTCCCCGACGTGACATATTTTCTCAGCCCCTCAAACAAACTGTACATTGAACACATCGCGCAGCCTTGGCCAAACCGCTTACCAGCCCCCCCCCCCCCCCCCCCCACCCCCGCCCCTCTTCAGCCTCTCAAAGGGTGCATCTTGTAACTCTGAATTACAGAGACAGAATGCAGAGCCCCCCACGTTTAAATCAATCTCTTGATTAGGAATTTTCATATTAACGCCGAGATTCTGGATTTATTTGCTGAGGAAAAGCTGTCACACAAAACAAAAAACAAAACAAAAAAACATCTTGGCTACTTTGGTATAAAAAATGGATATAAGAGTCCTCATGTTATTCCGCTAACAAACTAGAATGGCATAGGAGGCCGTTTGCATTATAGGGAAGCGTATAGCAACCATTAAGAATTGATTAATTGTGTGGTACGATCATTTTGAGGGAACATAGACTGGCACTGGCACTGGCACTGGCATGAGACGGGGAAATTGAATTGAATGTTTGTTCATTTCAGCAAGGTAAGACGTAAGGTGTGTAGAGTGAAGTATGCTATAATTATTGATCCTCGGCGTATTGAGCGTATTTAAATTGTGGGGGGGGAAAAAATGCATAATACATCTCCTTTAAGCAGTATTTGTGTAATTGTGCTAGTCGGGCACATTAACCCGTAATTATTATTGGCCTGTGGCAGTTTAGCACAGCTAAGCAGGTCATATTACTATTGCTCATACTTGTATTATATCAGATTCAGAATTAGTATGAATTATATCAGAATCGCAATATTTTATGATGGGCCTGCTGCGGCGCAAGCACGTTTAAAGAGATATTTTAAATAATTCCCTATTTGAAATAATAGCCTGTCACTGTGTGAATCGCACCCTCAAGGTTGGAGGATCAATCAGCCTGGTGATCAATCAAAGCAGGCGCTGAGGAAAACACGCCCCCCCCCCCCCCCCCCCCCCCCCGGTCTTAATTAGACAATTAGATATCACCATGTCCGTGGTTGTAGGAGGGACACGAGTCCTGAAAGTCATTCATTACTTTTGGTTATAAAAACTACAAATGTGCAAAAATAAACACATTTTTAACATAACAGACAGGAACGTATCGAGCTTTGTTCGTCGCATTCTGCTCAGCGAGAATTTCTTTGTCGCGTCTTAAAGTCGCAGGCTAACATCAGCTTAACAAATACAAAGACGCGTTTTGTCGATTTTGGCGCGGTGTGTCAGCCAATGGGGAGTTGAGCTCCATCCACACAGACTGTCGCTATCACAATGGGGTAGAAATTCTAGCTTGAACTAAACATTGGATTTCATTACAAACATTGAAGTTGGCTACTTCTACTTGTTTTATTAGCTAACCAATTTGACTCAGCAAGTTAAACTAAGTGCAAAATGAAAAATAATTATCTTATTAAAACTTATTTTTGCCCATAAAATGAACACAATGTTGGATTGGCTCAACAAATCACCATATTTACCTGACTGAACTCAAACACCCACCTTCCGAGCACTACTAAATAAAACACAACATTTTGCGAATATGCAAAAATGATGGTTAGTGATGCAATGAAAAGAAAATTCCTGACCGAAATCGAAAATGAGCAACACAAGGCGGAAAACCAAAAACCAGAAAGAAATGACAATGCCAATTATGAGTAAAACTGCATGTATGGGTATGACTGCAGAGCTGCCAACCAGTATAACTTCACTTCCAGAAATATTTCTCTGAATATCCATATTGCTCTCATTATGTCAAGAACATTACTGCGGGACTATTATTGCAGTGCATCATGTAATAGGATAAAAATTATTCTGCATACTATTGAACTGAACAACAACAACTGGTTGTGCAATGTACAAAATGCTTTTTGTATTACATTTGCGTTCAAATGACCAAGTCTGTCTTTCGATGACGCTAAAGCGGCAATAGGCAAGTAGCAATTGATGTCAAAGACGTATGTTTGAAATGACACATCTCAACTGTTCTCAGATTTTTGTATGTCGCGGAGGAGCTACATTTAGCCTGGGTTGTTAGCGGAAGGTACAGAGATCCCGCCGCATGTTGTCATATGTTTTTGCTCTGCTTTGTGGCTTTTGAAAAGCTCAAGCTAACCAATGACGGCTGTTTTCGTTATTGCAACTGCTATTTGTACGAGTTGCGAAGGTGGTACACCCAAATTGCTGGTGCATTTTTTCCAAATCAAATAATCTGTGTAAGTTATTTATCGTTAAGGTTATTGATGTGAGATGGTTTTTTTTTTTTTTTTTTTTTTTGCTTTACAAAAGGTTTATATTAATTCATAACCAGTTTTAAAAGACTTGTGTGAAAAAAAGAGAGCGTACACATTTTCCACCATCAATGCACAAATCTTAACGGACATATATATATATATATATATATATATATATATATCAATAAAACAACATGTTCAGGGTCCTGTCAGCAGCATGTGTCGTCATGCACCAAAAAGCAATTTCCAACGAGCTTTTTCTTGCAAACATGAGCAGCTATTATGGAAATCACACGGCGGGACCATCACGGCTGTAACGGCTGCAACATTTCACACACACGTGACACGCTTTGGGGTGCTCTCGAGGTAACGGGGTGGGCTGAAGAGTTTGGTCAGCGAGCGTGGCTCTGAGGAAAAGTGAGCACCTTGTACTTACATGTCAGCCTAATGCAAGTATTCACCGCTATATGAGGTGTGTCAGAAAAGTTAAATGGGCAATAACAACCGAATTGGTCTGAATTAGTGACTGAGTGCACTGTTTCATAATAGACTTTCCTTGATGCCCTCATCGGTTGCTTGGTTTCGCTGAGCGGTCGTGTTGACACGGCTTGTGATGTTTTTTTTCACATGTTCCTCGAAAAGCCACCAAATCAAAAGCTACAGGGGCGTAAACGTATGAAACTACTCCTTGAAGTATTTTTTTTTTTTTGGGGGGGGGGGGGGGGGCAAGCTTGATAACAATGTCAATGGCTAAAGTAGCAAACGTAATTGCTTGTGCTGTTATGTACTGGCACTACCACTCATGCTACCACAGGATAAGCGCTATAGGAAACGGATGGCTGCGTGTACCCTGCTGAGACTGCTCTTAAATGAATCTTCTAAGGGTATCACATAAAAGTTTCAAGGTAGCGCGACACGCAGTCAACGGCACCAACTGCTTTTGATCCACGAGGAATACAAATAACGAATCCGAACATATTAACAAGTCGTTGTCAGCTGTCGTTCGATGGACATCCAGCGGCAGGAGATGTATGACAGCCATGCATCTGATGAGCAATCCAGACATAGTTAGCCATTGTCCTTCATGTCCTCTCATCACCGCCTTCTTCTGGCCGCCACGTCTTCAACAATGCTCAGCACAGCCTAGCCTTCACATTCCCATTATTGGCAATTGTTCGCACAGAACTGCAGATAACAGTAGCGGGAGCACCGTCCAATATGTATGTGAAGAATGGGGTCGTTTGCATATTTTGGTACGAGAGACGGATTAGTGAATTAGTCATTGACAGAAAAACTCAGATTATCAACCGTTTACCGAGTGGGTTAGGGTTAGTCCGGCAGGGGGGCTTCATTCGACTGCGCGGGGGGCCACAAATGTACTGCGACAAAACGTGAGGGAAAAATGTGAAGGAGCCAATCAGAACACGGCGGGAACGTAGCAGCATCCGAGGTGAACTGCCAGCTGAACTGCATTGCGCCTTTGCGCCGCTGGGACTTAGCAGCCCCATCCCTTAGAACTTAGCAAGACTTGAATACAGAGAAACGGGGCCGGGCCGTTCTGGAACTTGTAATGGAAACCACTGTCCAAAATATGGCCAATATTAGATGATAATAATAATATAATATTAAATGGACAATAATCATCATCATCAATCTTAACACACCCCACAGCACAGGATAATGGTTTAGGATCATCGTTTAGCGCAGCCTTTCCCGACCTTTTTTTTGTGCCGCAGACCAGTTTCATGCCCAGCATAAACAAATCAAAACATAATTACAAAATCCAACTCACCATTATGCTGAATGGAGTTGCTGTAGTCAGTGGAAGGCCTGCGCGTGTTTCTTTTCAATGAGCCGGTCCCATCTTGGGTTAACGGGAGAAAAATAACCGTGTACTAAGTGTATTATTTATGTCCAGTCTACTCCGTGATTTAGTTTTGGTCGTCGCTTTGTGGGCAGTTTGGAAGGTTTGATTGCCTCAAGTGCGAGGCTGTCGTGCGGTGCGTTTCGAGAGTCACCCATGTTAACAAGTCCAGCTGCTATTCTCTCTTGAATGCTACTTCATTTTTCTTTTTCTCTTTCTGAAAAAGCTATCCAAAGACTTTGTTCATTTTAATTTTTCTTTACTCATTTTGCGAGCTTGTTTTTTAATATGACCGAGGCAAATTGGATTGACGTATACAGAGGTTCAGTTGGATGCTTTCAGACTCTGATGAGCAACAAAATATTTTTTTTGCACAGTCTGCGCAGCCCCGTATGAACCAACAGATTGTGTCTTTGAGCATCGTGTTGTTACACAACGCTCGTTTGAGTGGCACATTTCAAACTGCGATGGGGGAATTGCATAACGGCGACGAGAGAGGACGCAGCTGCTTCCAAGGTCGTTCAAACAATCGCCTTTGTCGCCTTCTTTCCACACGGCGTGCCAGTGGCGCAACGCGGCCCGATCCAGAATAGCGGAGTGTCTTGGACGCTCCGAGAGCTCGAAGGGATGCAGTCGGTCATGCGAACGGCCGCTGGCGGGTTAGGGCGGGAAGCTTTTGCACGCGACATATGTCGTCTACGTGTCAGCCGCAGCCTGACGTCCGCACTCACCGGCAATTTGAAAATAATCAACCGCGATACGCATTTGGATCAGCACCAAAATGTACACCTTCCTAGACACACAGTCAAATTTACTACATAAACGTACTTAATCGCCTATTGGGCTGTCACTATCGAATCTTTTTACAATTGATTCTCATTGATTATTGATCGAATAAAGGAACAATAATCCCCTCAGTCCACTATTACAATTTTTTTTTTTTTAAAAAAAGGTCTGCCACGGATGCCGCCATTTTTACCCAGTCTCTTCCTTCCTGTTGAGTCATGAACACAGATTTGAACTGAGACAAGGGAGGCTTGCAGTTGTTTAGACCAACAAGTTTGGTTGTTTAGTTTGTTCTGGGTTCCTTTGTGGCCTCCTGGATGAATCGCTCAACCAAACTTCCCCGGCGAAAGGCAGGAGTTAAGGAAGTTCCGCCTACACGCGCACTCACTCACTCCGCTCGCATCCCCCGACTCGCTAATCCAATCACAAATCTAACGGCCGCAAGGTTGTGATTGCCAGTCAAGTGGGAGTGGTAAGATAAAATGGCGGCACCCATGTCTGCTACTTTGGCTCGCCATAGTTTCGCCAAACTCGGACCGTGGTGATTTTGATGTATTTTTACATATTTTGTCATTACATTTTAAAATTCGGTTAAAAAAAAAAAATAATAATAATAATAATGTTTTTTAAGTTGAGAGAAATGACCTGAGACTGGCTCATGGTGGGACATTTTAAAACACCTCTTTTACAAAATATGATTCCTACAATTCATGTCATTTGTTTTATTTTCATTTGTAGATGACACTTTAACCCTACATTTCTTTATATTTGTGACGTCAAAAATGTTCATTTCATGTGTTTATTTATAATGTCTATTAATGCAATTTATATATATACACACTATGTTTATTATATTATTTTCCACGTTCCCCCCCCCCCTCCCTCTTTTGCCGTGGCTCGTGATGGGACACTTTTTACCTTCCTTCACTGATAATGGGCTGTAAATAAAAAACAATTACAACCACAAATCTGCACCGAAATCTAAAATCTAAATCTAATCAGTCCCCGTCCCTCTACAAACTTTCCAAATGCACAAGCAAAAAAGATGCAGTCAATCCACGGCTTATTATAATAATCGTTTAACAAATTCATGTTCCGATGCGCTGTCCTTTCAGCTCTGTCCACAGCGAGAGATAAACATAATTTTTTTAGTCCCTAATGCGTATTTAATGGGTATTGCTCCCTCAAGCCAAAATTGTGCTTTGACGCACAGGCAAACAAGCTGAAATTTCTCCATAAATCACAACAATGTGCTACAATGAGCTAAATTGCGCCGACAGGTTGCGCTCATGTTAATGTTTGTTTTTATATCAGCCCGTATATTATATCAATTGCTCAGTTATGCATAAACAAAAGCCAAATGTCCCAATCAAACATTCAATCTATGTACGCATACCCGTCTACTCATAGAATTATCATATTTCTTATTTTCAGCTAAACATATTTTAGCGAGGGTTGCAACATTTCTGGAATGGCTAAAAACACTGGCACCCAAGTGGTGCCAATATTATTAGCCATGACTGTATGTTACTGCCCCCAGGTGGCCAAAGCATGCACACCAGAAGGAGCAGCACGATGCCAATTGAATTCAAGCAAACAATGTGGCAAAACTCTTTCATTATGTCTCATTACTGTATGTTTTCATATAAAGTTCAATATTATTGAGTGCTATATAAAGAACGGCTAATTGACAATTCAAACATGAAACATGATTTGAGTTACAAGAGTTACACCTGGACTCTATCCACAGGGTGCTTTTGTATTTTTTTTATGGATTCAGCGATGAGATGCAAATTGAAATCTTTTTTTTTTTTTTTTTTTTTTTTTTTTTTCCCAGCCAGCAAGGTCGCTGCTACGAAGAAGGGGGGGAATGCTCGAATTATAGAATTCCTGGCATTTCTTGATTCCAGCGAAGCCGCTTTTCCGACATCCATGATGGCGTCAATGCCCACTCGGAACTTTGTCCTAAATAGAAACACAAGGCCATATCCTTTTATAGAGCTGCCACTGTTGTTGGCAGCGTCAGCAGGCATGTAAGGGGTGGAGGTGGCACCTGGGGGCACCAGATAAAGAGACCTCATGGGCCACGGCGAGCCACTTCCAGCTGGAGCGAGCAGCCTCATCTCCTCTTGACAGCGTCTCGCCATGGCCCCAAAGAAGAAGGACGAGCCCGCACCTGTGGCGGCTCCCAAAGCGCCAGAACCTGAGCGCCCCAAGACCCCCGCGTTCAACCCTTCGTCAATCACGGTAAAAAGCAAACAAACTTCCACACAACATCCGTAACTTCAGGGGTTTATTTGCCACAAGTGTTGCCGTTGTGTTGATTCTTGTTCAAATCTGGACCAAAAATCCAAATTGTCATACGCAGTAAATAAATAATAAATATTTTTTTATTTAGGGTTACCAAACGATTCGAACAATAGTTGAACAAACTCTTAGCCTATCCAAGACTTTTGATTTCAAAAATGAGTTATCCATCAATTTGCTGTGCATATGTAATAATATGATGAGGTGATTAAACATGTCTTTGTCATAACGGCCCTTTGAGGGAAACCTTAACTACAGGGTGGCTCGTGACAAATTATCACTTTGACACGCCTGGACTAGTTGGGGGGGGAACATAGCATCTATTAATCAAGGGGAAAAAAAGTAAACTAATAATAACTAGAAAATGTAAGTCACTCAAAATGTTGTGCGAATGCTTAACCATCGTTTCACCAGGCTCGATGTCAAAGAACAAAAAAAAAAACAAAAAAAAAAAAAATCTAAATCAAAATACAGGACTGTAACACTGTAAAATTGAGATGTATTTAACACAATTGGCGAAAGCATAATAATATCCATTCATAAAAAGTATTCATGACAATAACTACCAGGGGAGGCAAAAGATACAAAAGACTGGCAGTGAGGCGAAGCCAGCACAGCTCCTGAAGAGCATTAGGGACACCCTGTGAATGAGACGCAGTAGTGCACTGCTGACACTGGCAGAAGTCAAGTGACACATCTCGACTGACAGACCAACTTTGTCCACGTTGGGGAGGAGCTAAGATTAGCCTGGGTTGCTAGTGGAAGTCACGGAGAGTTGTCACTGCATGTACACGCACATATCCGGTGCATTTTTTTTTTTTTTTTTCTAAATCAAATCATCATTAAGTAATTTATTTTTAAGGGCAATGTTGTATGACGTGTAAGAAATGGTATTTGAACTGTTTTGAGATCATATTTTGTAGTTATTTTCTGTTGAAATTGCGAATATATAGGCAATTGAACATTTTTTGGTTGGGTTGTTTATTACTTGTGGCTTTTTTACTTTCCCCATCCCTCACAAATAGTTCGAGTTTACTGAATTTGTCATTCGTCATTATTATCGACTTTCAATTAGAACTCAGCCCCGCAAAATCATATTTGTCAACTTTCTTTCTTATTTTCTTGGCACCCAGGTCCATGTTGAATTTTTTGTGG
This sequence comes from Phycodurus eques, assembly GCF_024500275.1. Lineage (NCBI taxonomy): Eukaryota > Metazoa > Chordata > Actinopteri > Syngnathiformes > Syngnathidae > Phycodurus > Phycodurus eques. The sequence continues at coordinate 21,300,759 of NC_084537.1, read as the reverse complement.
CTTTTTTCTAGAATTTTGATGATCATTACAATGTAATGTGCACGGTGGACGAATGGCTAGCACATTCTGAGGTCGTGGGTTCAAATCCAGGGTCCGGCCTTCCTGTGTGGAGTTTGCATGTTTTCTCCAGCTACTCCCGTTTCCTCCCACATTCCAAAAACATGCAATACTGTATATATATTCTTTACTTGAAAAATATTTAAGATTATTTTGCATTTTGGTGACTTTTTGTGATTTTTTTTCTAACATATTTATGGTGCTTTCTTTTTTTATTTTACTTTAATCACTTTCTTTTCGATAATTTGTGTTTTTTTTTTATTTTGTGATTTTGTGCTGAAAATTGTATTTTATTTTGTGACTAATTCTGAAATTAGTTTTTGTCATTTCATTGCCAGCGAGATTTTCTAGAATATTTAAGACTTTCCCCCCCCTCATTTTATTGATTACTTTCATTTTGATTTGTCATGTTTTCATGATTTTTCATGTATTTTGACGAGTTGCTTTGTGACAAATTGATTTGTATGAAATAACACAGCAGCACGCATGAACTCATGGGCCTCATGTGAACCCCCGACCTTACTGGAGCCCCCCCGACCCTGCGGTGGTGACACGCGGCATGGTCTAAAATTAAATAGACAGTAGCTGACAGTGGAGCCAAGGTCAGCGACAATGCGCCGCGATGACAGCAGGGCTGCAACTCGATCCAATGACAGCACTGATGCTGTTGAGGTTTTTTTTTTTTCTTACACCCTTTTTAATCTGATACGTGCGGCCTTTTTTTGTCTCTCCAGCTGGAATTCACCCCCGAGCAAATCGAAGGTATGCTTTTAAGGCCGTCATCTTGCATGCTATTCGTAGAAGAGCGGAGCGGGGCGCTGACTAATCTCATTACTAATGTGCGAAAAACATTGAGACAACAGCTGATCGTCCGGTGCTTCACTGGAAATCGACACTTCCATTGGCAAGATCGGAGGAACGTTTTGAGGCTGTGTAGTCTTTTGTCTGTGTAGATTCTCCGACATCCAGGTTAAGGTACTCCACAAAGGTTGAATTGAGCTAACTGGACTCTTGTTTGTTGAAGATGTTTCACTTTCACCTTACAGTGAATTTAGAGATTTGTTTCTAAATGTAAAAGGCTAAAGAGAATTGCTGAAAACGCATGCAATGCATAGAAATGCATCCTGCCGCTTTAGAGCGCCTTGTTGTTGGCTGTGAGTGTGTGCACATCACGCAGAGAAAGGCGGAAGAGTGAGGATGGGGGATTTTTTTTTTTTATAAGTCCAACATGACAGCCAACGTGTAGACCGGGGCTGCTTAAGAGCGCCTCGTTGTCGGCTGTGAGTGCACGCATGTCACGGAGACAAGGTGGAGGAGCGAGCGGATTTTTAAATTTTCAAGTCCAATTTGACAGGCTGCCTGTGGATTACAGAGAAAAAAATACCAACTAACTCACCTGCCGGACAAGATTTCCCCGTTCACAAAAATAGCCTCCGTAGTGATATGTAAGCATAAGAAAGCGGTTCGATGAAGTAGCATCCATTTCTCAGCAGGGCGTGGTTTCGTCCATTCAGTGGACACGCCTACATCATGCGAGACCACAGACAAGTGCTTGATTTGTCACAATTCTGAAGACTCATTTTGGCAATTTATTTCATCCTTCAAATTTGCCAGAGTTGTTAACATTTTTCTCCGTGGTGTGTCAAATTGAGAAGACGTTTGTTGACTTTACAGAGACTTTGAAGTGTGGAGTCTCCCTATGTATGTCTCTGGTGGGCGTTTGCTGTTGTCCAACCGACCGGTGAACGTTCGTTCATCTCCCTGGCAGCAAAACATCTTATTAGTGGACCTTCTTCCCGTGAAATGAGACAATCTTTCGGGGAGAGATGTCAGATGAGATGCGACGGCGCAGTCGTCCTCCTGTTTAAAGAGGGCCTTTTGAGTTTGACATAGATGGAAACCAGTAGGCCTACCAATCTAGAATTTTGACTTCGCCCTCCGCAAAGGAACGGCCGTCATTTTCAAATGCAAATGAAAGAGGATAAATCAAAGAGAAATATCACGCTGGCTTCTGCATGGTTTTGGTTGATGCGTAGTCACTTTAATGTGATTAATTTGTAATTTTTTCTCTCTCAAACAGACTTCAAAGACGCATTCCAGCTGTTCGACAGGACTCCCAACAGCGAGATGAAGATCACCTACGGCCAGTGTGGCGATCTCATTCGAGCTTTGGGACAGAATCCCACCAACGCCGAGATCATGTACGTGCTCGGGAGGCCCAAACCTGAAGGTATGTACATCATTTTCCTTACATTTTGGCAAGGATCTGGATGAATGTGCTCGTGATTGAGTGCAAGCGTGTACCTAATAAAGTGCCCTCTGCCGCAGACATGCAGTCCAAGATGCTGGACTTCGAGGAGTTCCTTCCCATCCACCAGCACATCTGCAAGGCCAAAGACCGGGGAACTTTCGAGGACTTCGTGGAGGGCCTGCGGGTGTTCGACAAGGAGGGTAACGGCACCGTCATGGGCGCGGAGCTGAGACACGTCCTGGCCACGCTGGGTAAACATCATCATTTCGTTGTCATCTTATGCAGTCATGTCATGAGGATGAGTTGACAGTTTTGGGGTCTTTTAGGTGAAAAGATGCGAGAGGACGAGGTGGAGCAGCTGATGCAGAACCAAGAGGATGCAAACGGATGCATCAATTATGAAGCTTTTGTCAAATACCTCATGGCTTCTTGAAAAAAAATACAAAATAAAAAAAATAATAATAATTTCAGAGTCATTGCCCATTGTGGGGTGGCCCTTATTATGCATTATGATGACAATTTGTATTGGTTTTCCTACTTCAGTTCACTGGAAAAACAACATCATCTTAAGTGTGAATATCATTCTATGTTTCCAAAGATTATCGATAAAGGGATAAAGGTCCCTGTTCATAATGTAAAGCAGAGAAGAAATAAATACGTTACGTATGAATGTGTAATTGTTTCCCTAAAACGGGGCTACTTACCTGCACTTTGCATTTGGGTATATATTCTCTCCCCACCCCCATTCCAGTCTGTAGTTATTTGGGGCAATAAATATACTGGAATTAAAAATGACAAAATATTTTATATTTAAAAATAAGAGTTGTATTATCATGAAAGTCAAATGATACTTTCAATTTTAAAATTACAATACTGATTTATTTCAATACAATTATACAAACATTAAATTATTTAAAATTATAATTTTATAATGACAAGAGTGTTTTATTTTTTCTTAAATCACAAAATATACCAATATTTTAAAGATTCTAACTATATACTACTTCTATTAATATTTTCCTTAGCCGAATAGCATCGTTGCCTAGGTCATGTTTGAATATTTTCGGAAAACGCTAAACACAATTTTTAGTAAGCAAATTGGAATTTTTATTGCTTTAATAACAGTAAGTAAAAATAACTAAGGCATTTATCCTATTAGGGCTAATGTGCTATAGAATAAATAAAGACAAATCTTAAATATGAAGCATTTTTTTTTTTACGGATTCCACATTAACCCATTTTCTCAACATTTATTTTAAATAGAATTTATACATACATATATAATGAACATCAAAACATTTTAATATAAATTATAATAAATGATTTTATTTTTAAAATAATTCATCATAGGAATATTAAATCAGCTTTTTCAATGCACGTTACATTAAATTATCAGATGGTAAATTATTATTAATACAACAGAATTTCTAAATTATTATTACATGTGTTTTAATCTTATCAAATGTTTTCTTATACAAGATCCAATGTCATCCAGGCACAGTGGCCAATAAAGTATAAAATACCAACATTCGTGGAAATATATCTTTTTTTTTGTTAAAATAGTTTATAAAGACATTTCTATCATTCTATTTTTTCGAATACATTACTACTGTACATTTGGAAATGTAAGGTAAGTTAGTATTTATTTATTTATTTATTTTTTAAGTTGTAACTATAATCTTTGGCCACATGAGAGCGCTGTCGTTCAATTTCATTTCATTTCATCTACTATTTTTTTTTTTTTTTTTTTACACAAAGTGACAATATGTATTTTCGTATGCTAGTATTTTACAGTCAGTCTTCAATACTGTATATGTGAAACAAACAGAGGGCCGAAATTACTTTTTCAAGAAGGATGACAGTCAAATTTCAGCAGAGTTGATTACATATACAGTAATTAGAATTTCAAGAAAGCTATAAAATGAATTATAAATACAACCCCAATTCCAATGAAGTTGGGACGTTGTGTTACACACAAATAAAAACGGAATACAATGATTTGCAAATCATGTTCAACCTAGATTTAATTTAATACACTACAAAGACAAGATATTTAATGTTCAAACTGATAAACTTGATTGTTTTTAGGAAATAATTATTAACTTAGAATTTTATGGCTGCAACAGTGTCCAGAAAAGCTGGGAAACCGGAGTGCCCGGAGAAAACCAGTCATCCACCGAGCCGCCCATTGTTGTATCAATATAGATAAATATTGAAAATATACCGTATATGCTCAAACATACACAGTATATATAATATAAATACTATATAATCCATTGGAAGTAGCAGTGCCCCTGCGTTATTGTGTTACAGTGCACTGGTAGTGAATAAGCGCCGTTATTAGAGGTTGTTACCACACGCGTGGTAATATACACACACGACCTCTGTCGGTTTGCATTGGCGCTAATATGCTGGAGACGTATTTTAATAAGGACACAAAGACGCCGCAGGCACAATGAAGTGTACTGTACTGTACTGTTACTGCGACTGGATGCTGACGTTGCGTCTCGTCCCTCCCACTGGTTTCAAAGCATGGGAAGCAGGATTTGTCACAACAAGTCATTATTATAGCGCTTCAGTGGTATTTTAGCTAATTGTTTTGGGGGGGGGGCGGAAAGCGCGCCGGTTCCTGGGTTTCGGCTTCCATAATTCCGCAAATGTTGGAATTATGGAAGCCGTCTTCCCGCGCAAGTACGCGATAGGCTGCGTTGCTTCGGTTTTAACTCGAAATACAGTATCTAAACGAATACCTTAAACGGCTAACGCATCGCATGCTAACAACCTACATTGACCTTTAGCCTACTCTTCATTCTGGAACAGCTCGTGCCTCAAAGGACGCGCAAATGTGTAAAAATCTTGTAAGATACGTAGAACGCTAACATGCTAACAGTTGGTATGTTAAAATATAGCAGGATGGCAACCCAAGTACAGTACTGCAGTTTTTTTAATTTTTTTATTTAGATCCACCTTTAGTAAGAGAGCAAATATAAAAAGCACTAACACGTATCTATGATTTTGCAGATGATGATGATTTATTTTATTTTTAGATTTTACAGCTTGCCCTGTAGCAGGGTAATATTTCTAATGAAAACTGATTACATGCTATCATGCTAACATACAAGATAACAACCTGAGTAGAGAAGGTGACTATAGGAGCCAGAGCACAAAAGGTATCAAGTTTATTATTTATTTTATTTTTTATTACTGAAATGCTATTCATTATTTGTAGGAAAATGTATACCGTATTTTCACGACCAGAAGGCGCACTTAAAAGTCTTGTGTTTTTTACATTTTCTCCGCTTGACTGACTGACGGAGCATTTCCTGCCGACACGCTGCTTATACAGAGGGAAAGCGGACGTGGCTGAGGACAGCATGCGGACGTAAAGGGCGTGAAGGAGGACGCAAAAGGCATGCCCCCAGCAGGTATATAGCGCCGGTATGTGCAATGTGCAAAACAACATCGGTTTGGCTAAGGACCCCCGAAAATGACTGCGATCAAGCCAGCCTCCACTTGTAAAGTAGCAATCAAGCCAGCCACCCCTAATATTGTTCATACTAGGCATTACGGTAATAAGTCGCCAACTCGCGGCGAAAGCGACCTTCAAAATAAAGGTTTCCCAATAATACAGACGTCAGTGCTCTTCGGTTAAGGAACGCAACCAGCAAGGTTAATTTGAACCTTGAGATGCATTAAAAAAAAATTAGTTTATTCGTTTTCTGATACTTTTATTTTGAAATACAATATCAGATCTTCATCAAACCTCTTTTAATGGAGTCCTTGGTGGTCTGTCACACAGATCTGGACTTGTCTTGTGATACCAATGAGATTATGTTGGGGTGGCTTTGGCTCAGTAGGTAGAGCAGGTTCGAATCCCTGCTACGACTGTCCGCATGTCGAAGTGTCACATGGCAGCAGTCGCCCATTGGTTTATGAATGTCTGTGTGAATGTGAGGCTTTGTTTAGCGCTTTGGGCGCTGTAAAGATGTAGATAAAGTGCTATACAAGTCCAGTCCATGTATTTTTCCTAAGATATCAAATAAACTACATTTTTAATGTATCTCAAGATTCAAATTAACTTTGCTGGTTGCATTCTTTATCTGAAGAGCACTGACGTCCGTATTATTGGGAAGCTTTTATTTTGAAGGTGGCTTTCGCCGCGAGTTGTCGACCTATTACCGTAATGCTTCGTATGACCAAAATTAGGGGCGGCTGGCTTGACTGCTACTTTACGAGTGGAGGCTGGCTTGAACGCAGTCGAAAACTGCACCTACGAAGAGACACGCTTACGAAGCACAGTTTAAACTGCAAGCCATCAGTTACGCGGAGGAACATGGGAATCGAGCAGCCGCGAGAGAATTCAAGATCAACGAATCCGTGGTTCGCAAGTGGAGGAAGCAGGAAAACGAGCTTCGGCGTAAACAGGGCGTTCAAAGTGAAGTTGCGAGCGGCGTGGAAGCGATGGATGACAGATGGCGAACACGGCTTTACCAAGACTAGGAGGGAGCGCCTTATGGTCGTGAAAACACGGTAAATGGTATTAGTAACACAAACACATTTACATATATTCTCTCTCTCTCTCTCTCTCTCTGTCTCACACACACACACACACACAAAGACAAGACGCACACAGACAAACAATGTTTGTAAGGCAAAACCTGTGACTTAGCAAAAATTTACATCAAATAAATATACAGTATATACAGTATAGTTAGGTCAAAAATGATGTCACATTTCTTTGCAAAGTGTATAATGGACGTGATCAACAGTTAGGACCCGAATAAACAAATACAAGTATTTTTTTTCTTGACTTTGTAGACGCTTGCTTTTTGTTAGATGACGTGTTGACATGACGTGTCGTAATTTTCTTTGGGGCGTTTGACACAAAATGGCTTTGTTCGTAACTGTTTTAACAAAAATCCAAAATATGTGAGCATAAATATGCTATTAGGCGATGACATATTGGTTGTATATGAATAAATGTAGTATTCTGCACAATCTGCAACAGTTCCCATACAGCGCGATCGCCAAGGTAACGTGACAAACTTGTACAAAATACTAATATGGTCAAATGTACACATTATGCATAATATGAGGAGTCGTGGAACTGTACACAGTATAACAGACACAAACATTGAACCATTTCTCATGATAAAATGTCATTCATTTACAGTTAAAATCTCCACAAAATAAATACATAAATAACAAAGTTAATGTAAACAAGGTGAGGGATTCGATTTTCTTTCTGTCAAACATGAACTGAGGATATCTTGGCATATAAAAATTAAAACAGGTAGCTAATAATAAATTTAACATCCATCCATCCATTTTCTTCCGCTTACCCGAGGTCAGGTCAAGGGGGCAGTATCTACCCAGCCACTTCATCCAACTCTTCCGATCCGCCTGTCGATCTCCCGTTCCATTTGTGAACAAGACCCAGAGATACTTGAACTCTTCCACTTGGGGCAGGATCTCATCCACGACCTGGAGAGGGCACTCCACCCTTTTCCGACTGAGGACCATGGTCTCAGATTTGGAGGTGCTGATTTTCATCCCAACCGTCTCACACTCGGCTGCGAACTGCTCCAGTGAGAGTTGGAGATCACGGCTTGATGAAGCAAACAGAACCACATCATCTGCAAAAAGCAGAGATGCAATACTGAGGCCACCAAACCTGATCCCTTAACCGCCTTGGCTGCGCCTATAAATTCGGTCCATAAAAGTAATGAACAGAATCGGTGACAAAGGGCAGCCTTGGCGGAGTCCAACCCTCACCAGAAAAACAAATCCGACTTACTGCCAGCAATGCGGACCAAACTCTGACACTGGTCGTACAGGGACCGAACAGCCTGTATCAGTGGGTTCAGTAACCCATACTCCCGAAGCACCCCCCCAAAGGACTCCCCGAGGGACACGGTCGAACGCCTTCTCCAAGTCCACAAAAGACATGTAGACTCCCGTGCACCCTCGAGGCCCCTGCCGAGGGTGTAATGCTGGTCCACTGTTCCACGGCCAGGACGAAAACCACACTGCTCTTCCTGAATCTGGGATTCGACTTCCCAACGGACCCTCCTCTCCAGCAACCCTAAATAGACCTTACCAGGGAGGCTGAGGAGTGTGATCCTCCTGTAGTTGAAACACACCCTCCGGTCCCCCTTCTTAAAAAGGGGGACCACCACCCCAGTCTGACAATCCAGAGGCACTGTCCCCGATGTCCACGCGATGTTGCAGAGGCGTCTCAACCAGGATAGCCCCACAACATGCAGAGCCTATAGGAACTCCGGGCGAACTTCATCCACGCCCGGGTCTTTGCCACCGAGGATCTTTTTAACCACATCGGTGACCTCAACCCCAGAGATAGGAGAGCCCCCGCCTCAGCGATCCCAGACTCTGCTCCCTCATGGGAAGGCGTGTCTGAGGAATTGAGGAGGTCTTTGAAGTATTCTCCCCACCGACTCACGTCTCGAGTCGAGGTCAGCGGTGCTCCATCCCCACGATACACAGTGTTGATGGTGCACTGCTGACCTCGACTCGAGACGCCGGATAGGAGACCAAAATTTCCTCAAAGCTGTCCACAAATCTTTTTCCATGGCCTCACCAAACTCCTCCTACACCTGGGTTTTTTTTTTTTTTTGCCTCTGCGACCACCAAAGCTGTATTCCGCTTCGTCAGCCGGTACCAATCAGTTGCCGCAGGAGTCCCACATCCCAAAAAGGCCCTATGGGACTCCTTCTTCAGTTTGACGGCATCCCTCATTGTTGGTGTCCACCAACGGCTACGGGGTTTTCCGCCACGACAGGCACCGACCACCTTACGGCCACAGCTCCGGTTGGCCACCTCACCAATGGAGGCGCGGAACATGGTCCACTCGGACTCGATGTCCCTCGCCTCCCCCGGAACGTGAGCGAAGTTCTGCCGGAGGGGGGAGTTGAAACTCCTAATAGGGGATTCTGCCTGACGTACCCATCAGACCCTCATAATACCTCTGGGCCTGCCAGGTCGGACCGGCATCTTCCCCCACCATCGGAGCAGACTCACCACCAGGTGGTGATCAGTTGAGAGCTCCGCCCCTTTCTTCACCCGAATGTTCAAGACATGCGGCCGCAAGTCCGATGACATGACCACAAAGTCGATCATCGAACTGTGGCCAAAGGTGTCTGGTGCCAAGTGCCGATATGGACACCCTTAGGCTTGAACATGATGTTTGTTATGGACAAGTATTCACTTCATTCATCCTTTCATTTGCCCCCGGGGCAACATAATGGACGAAAGTAGCTCAGTTTGTCAGGTGTTGGGCTTCGAAGTGAAGGGGCAAATGGCAACTGTTGTTGCCCTTAAGCAAGGAATCGTCCCCACCACCCCAGCTCGAGTGATGCGGTGAACCTCTCCTTGCGTGCCTGCATGTGTGTGATCTGGTCCTATGTGTGGTGTGCGACGCAAACTATACATCTGAGCGTGCGTTCAATTACCCGCTGAGGAACTATTGTGAGAATAATAAACTGAAAATTCTAAATTCATGACCACACCCACCAATTGTGTGCTTCACACCAGCCAAGGCAGCGTTGAAACCCCAGTCAGCGGGTTAGGTTCCTGACAAAATGAGCATTTGACTGCAGTTTGCCGTTAAAGCTGGGGACCACACGATCTGTGTGTGGCTGCTGGTCCCCACCACACACGATAACCACTGTCTGTGTGTGTGTGTGTGTGTGTGTGTGTGTGTGTGTGTGTGTATTCACACAGCGGTTGTCTGCTTAATGCTGTGGAAGCTGACCCGCGTCGGGGACGTGGGGATGGACATGGCCCGCGCCACTCGCACCCGCAGGGAGTGATTGTCCTGCCAGCGGTGCCAGCGTTTCCTCACCGCCGAGCGAACCTGCGGTGACAATAAGGGACAAAAAGCAGTGTGTTTGTCCGCTGAAGTGCCGATGGGCTGGGGGAGGCGGCAAGTATACACTGCGTTACAAATTATCATGCAAATGATATTTTTTCTTAGATTTTCCTCACGCAACTGACAGTCCGCATCATTTGCAAGTCATCAACTGTTAGAGCAATAATTGGAAAGTTTTTGACCAAAGCTCCCAATGATAACAGTATTTGTTTGAAAAATAATAAAACCTTAAATGCACTGTTCCAAATTATTACGCACAAAAGCGTTTCAAGACATTTTATAGGTTTGCAAAAGCTGAAATAACTCATGACTTGAATTTGAAGCATTGGGTCAGATGTGCAGGTCACAAAAGTGTTAAAATGTGTGAAATCGTTTCATAATACAATAATAATAGCTCATTCTTACAGAAAAATGGTACTATTCATGATTTATTTAATTAGAATTAATTAACTATTCATTAAAATAAGAATACATTCATTCTCATTTAAGAATATAGTTTATTAAACAATTGGTTAATCAATAATAATTTAATTAATAAACACAAATATAAAATGAGTATTATTTTATAATTAAACTATTTAATACATGATTTTTTGCCATTTTAAAAAATGTATTCATCAAATATTTGTCTCATTAAATGATTAAATTAATTATAAAAATGAAATTTAAAATCACACTATTATTAAAATATGTGTTATGTATTTTACGTACATTTTAACATTTACTTAAACCACTGGCCAATTACAAATAGAAAAATATTACTAAAATTAATGTTCACATTCATTTCATTAAATAATTGGTTGATTAATTCTAACTAAAGTATAGTAAATAATCACATACAAAATTAGAATGTATTTTACAGAAAGTATTTTACATACAGCACCGCAAATTGGAGACGATGGTGTATAATCCTTAAACATGGTCATTATAGTCATTGCGGGCTATCAATCCTAAATAGACCAAATTTAATAAAAAAAGCGCAACATTAACATGTTTGCTTGGTTGGCACAAAACAATGGCAGCCATTGTTGAAGGCTTATTAAAACAGACACACAAGAGCAGAACGTTCACTCCATCTGCATTTTGAGTTTCCACTGATTAGCGAGCACTCAGACTATTTGATTAACGGCGGCAAGCTTGTAAAAGCACTTAGGACAGCGTGAGAGACGAGTGAGGCGCGACCCAATTAGAGTTTGATCGCATTAAACAACCTTACGAAAATGCATCAAGCTACGTTGGCGCCTCTTGTGGTTTTGTTTTTAATGTAAAGCTACGACACACGAGTCAAACCTGCTTCAGAAAAACAAATTAAGCCCACAGAGATTTTTACAGTTTCTTTGCACTGGGTCTTCAATCCTCTCAGAAATGAATGAATGCGTTATACTCACCTCCCCGTTAAGGAAGCAGTAGAAGACGGACACAAAGAAGCCCTGCGGAACGACACACATCAGCGCCATGCGGTTTAATCACAGCGCAATTAGACCACGCTAACTAATGACATATTATCGCTCTTCAAACAATGAAAGACATTAAATGGAGCAAATGGTGTGAACCCCAGTGTGACGTTTCGAGTCTTCACGAGCTTTCAATAACTTCAAAACTGTGTGTATACCATTTTGTGTGTGTGTACCTTGTAAATGGCTGTACACCACTTTTTGTTTAATTCACGGCTGTGTGTAAACCATTTTGGTGAGTCTGTGAACCATGTAACTGTGTATACCATTTTTGATGTGCACAGTTAGTTAACAACTGTGTTTATACCGTTTGTGTGTACTTTATACGAAACTGTACACCACCTTCAGTTGTGTGTTACAACAGTGTGTATACGATTTGGCAGTGTATGTATACCTTGTAACTGTTTATAAAAAAATTTATGTGCGTAACACTTCACACCTGTGTACATACCATTTGTGTGTGTGCCTTAACTGTGTGTATACCAATTTGCCATGTCTGTGTACTTTTAATTGTGTATATACCATTTCAAGGTGTGTGGGTGTTTACTACTCATCTGTGTGTGTATATTACCTTGGCATGTGTACACTATATAACTGTGTACTGTATATACTATATTTAGTGTGTGTGTGTGTGTACCTTGTAACTGTGTGTATACCATTTTCAAGTGTGTGTTTAATTTACAACTTCCGGCGTGTCTGTTTACCTTGTAACTGTGTGTATCGTAGTGGTGTCACAAAACCAAAATTCTGACTATGAAACTTATTTTTGCGCTAAGGTGATTAACTGATAATCGAGTCTATAATGTTAGTTACTTTCCCGTATTCTACTGGGAATAATTGATTAATAACGGGTCAAACAGCCTCCTCCAACAGAATGTGTTTGAGTTCCAGTATCTGTATTGCTCAGTGGAATATTTGACGATAGTGAGAGAAGAAAAAATAGCCACAGGAGAGCAATCATGCCCACACGGCCTCCTTATTTGTGACAGCTAAGAGCGCAGAACAGTGTCGGGATGTCTTTCTTCCTCGCATCGTCCTCCCCCGCCGGAAAGTCCACACGCTCGCACACACGCCAGGGAAAAGAAAGTTTCAACGAGAGCCAGTAGGGAGTCGGCATGAGTCACGGCGAAAAAGGCGGCGCCCACGTCGCCTCGCGTACCTGAAACGACTGCAGGAAGGAGTTGAAATAGACGAAGACGATCTGCGAGATGTCGTCCCCCCCCGGGTTGACGAAGAAGAGCATGTAGGTGATGCCCAGCAGGGGCAGCAGGACCAGCGTGGCCTTCACGGCCTTTCTGCAAAGGAGCGAGGCCGAGAAGAAACAACTCCTCAGCTACTTGTGCTCAACAACACATCGGCAGATTCACGCACCCTGTAAACATACACCCTAGGCATGTTTTTATAGCATTTAAAATGTTTTTTAAAGGTCTTTAAACACACTTTCTTTCAAAGTCACACATTTTCTTCATACAGACGCGGTAAAAAGTGTGATATTTTCCCTTTCTAAATCTAGTACACCGCTAACATGTCTTTAAATGAAAATAATGCACTTCCAGATGGCTAGCAGCTGAACTCCCCCTCGTGAGACGAGCTCGGCTAATGAACCGCGATTAATACCAATATTGCATCCCAGAGCTACTTGCAACACGAGATCTGATCGAAATAAACGCGCCGTCTAATGTGAGCGTTGAAGGCATTTGCGGATACTAAAAAGATCTTTCGAGTAAACAAAAACAAAACCAAAAAAAAACTTGAAATAACAGCAATGACATCATTACGACATTAATGAAATGTTTTTGAATTAAATCCCGATGACTGCAGCGAGAGGAAGTTCTTCAACCCGAAAGCAGCGATGACAAGCACAATGAATGCGCGCGATCCCAGCAGCTGCGGACTAAATTGATCAAAACGAGCAAAGGCTTTAGATCCATTTCAAAAGAAGCGCTAACGAAAGAAGCCAAAAGAAAAAGCCCTCTCACCTGTACTGGATGGTTTCTGAGGTGGTCGACGCTCTCAGTTTGGTCATCAGTATTCGGACGATATTGAAGAGGAAAACAAAGTTGATCTAGAAAACAAACAAAACAAAAGATTCATCTTTTTCATGGTGAATCCTCAAAATTGTTTTTGACGCTTGGCTCCACTCACATTAGCTTTGCAAATTAGCATCAGCCATCGTGTTTGCCAAACTTTTTTTTTGTTTGATTGTTTTTTTTTTTTTTTGTTGAGCCAAAGCACATATTTTACATTTGCAAAATCTCATGGCACACCACCAAACAAAAATGTCACAAAAAGTATCCAGTGGTGCCTTGAGACACAAGTGACCCAACGTACAAGCAAAAATGTTATACACGGCAAGCGCCAACTTACGGACGCTAACTAACAAAACTTAACTTAGAGTGCTTCATAACAAGCAGCAGTTTGGAAGATGATGAAAAATTCTTCTTTAACAGTTTTCTTTCAATTCAAATCGTGTTAGAGAACCCTAAAATGAATATATTTCAAGGTCAAGTACAGAGTCTTGCAGTGATGCTGACCAGTAGCACAAGAATGACAGGCCCTTGGTAAATGTAGTCGATGTATTTCCCGGGGTCCTTGCCGAACCAGCACCTGTTGGGAGGACACGCACGGTGAACGTCAAGGCAAAACATGTAAATTGTTAGCCTAGTAGCATAATTGACCAAGTCATGTTTCAATTACTGGCACAATATCAATACAAAACACCGAGGCGCTTGCTAATAATTGTTGGTGTGGTTTTTTTCTTCTTTAAGTCTTTGTACATTGTGAAGCATTCAGGCCACGGTAATCCGCAAAGGTTGAATTGATGCAACTGGACTATTTTTATTTGTTGAATTTGATCATTATGCTACCAGACTAATGAAATGTCTTCGATTATTCACCTACTTTTCATTTTCATAATACAGCTTCCCGATGCTCCAGGCTATTATTATTGGACACGGAATACCTGAAAAGGAAGGCAGATTTTAACTTTTTGTGTGGTGTTTAATGACTGAATTATTGATATGTACAAAAATAAAATCTTTATTAAATACATAATAAGAATGCATGTGGCCATCATAAGCCATTTTAGCAACACAGGCAATGTTTTAGGTAACATTTTAACATGAAACACATCAAACATTATAAGATGTTTTTTGTAAACTATTCTCCCTTATTTGCTGGAAAACACCAGTTTGGCATCTTGGTGCCAAGGAACTATGTTGAAGAGCGTTGAGGAGTTTCATTCAGACAAAAATAGTGCTTTGCCGCCAACTTGCAGTCTCTCTAACCATTTAGAGAGATTTTCACTATTTGCGACACCATTTGAGTTAATGACGGAGGCGGCATAGTGACCTAGTGGTTAGCACATCTGTCACACAGTTCTGCGGTTGCGGTTTGAATCTGGGCTGCAGCCTTCCTGTGTAGGAAGTTTGCATGTTCTCGCCCCCGTGCTTCTGTGGGTTAATGAACATATCTACAATATTTAAATTTATTGAGATGCCCCCTGTACAAGTTTGATATGAAACATGCCCACGTGCTTGCGGGCACAGTATAAAACTTCATCAAGTGCGACGTACAGCATGTTCCGTCTGTTCCCTTTTTGATCTGGCTGCCCTACAAATTGGAATTATCAAAGAAAAGTGCAGACTTTGGATATTAAATTGGAAAAAAAATTCTCATTAGGTTCAATTTGCATCATCAGGAGTGACAAATGTACTAAATTCTCCATCTGGGACATTAGCTCCAGCATGCAGAGGGGCAAAAATCTTCCCCCGAAACAACTCTAGCATTGCTATTGATTGGCTTCATCCATATTTAGCATGCTCGTTTGTGACTGATTGCCTACAATCATATGCGTGTCAGTGTTTGACCATGAGACCAAGAAAACCCACGCAGGAACGGGGAGAACATGCAAAGTCCAGAAAGGAGGGCCAGAGCCCGGATTTGAACCCCCGACCTCAGAACTGTGATGCTAACCAGGCATCCATCGTTCCACAATATTTAGTTGTATTAAATTGAATGAATAGAAATAATTACACATATTGTATATATAATGAATATTCCATATAACTTATTGTAATACATATGATAAAGTAAAGATTTTTTATGTTTTGTAATTAAATATTTGTGGCAAAAAATTATACAACTGCACACAAAAACTAATTGCATCTTTGCGAATGGTGCTCTCTGTGGGCGGCACGGTGGGCGACTGGTTAGAGCGTTAGCCTCACAGTTCTGAGGACCCGGGTTCAATCCCCGGCCCCGCCTGTGTGGAGTTTGCATGTTCTCCCCGTGCCTGCGTGGGTTTTCTCTGGGCACTCCGGTTTCCTCCCACAGCCCAAAAACATGCATGAATCGAAGACTCTAAATTGCCCGTAGGTGTGAATGTGAGTGCGAATGGTTGTTTGTTTGTATGTGCCCTGCGATTGGTTGGCAACCAGTTCAGGGTGTACCCCGCCTCCTGCCCGATGATAGCTGGGATAGGCTCCAGCACGCCCGCGACCCTGGTGAGGAGAAGCGGCTCAGAAAATGGATGGATGCTCTCTGTGGTTATGTAAATAAAATGCCAACCGATACCTTGAGGATATATGGTTTTTTTTCTTGACTTTTGAATTTATTCGAGGATTTCTCTAGTGAAAAATTAAAGTCAGGTAAGAATGTGTGACAGAAATTGCAAGAATACTTTTGAGCTGGTTTTCCCAATAATGGGCCGACCTTCCATCAAGTAGGCGCAAAAAAATTGCGCCTGCTACATTGCAGCACATACGTTTTTGATTTTCATGTTCTAAAGACACTTGTGAAATGGTAGAAATGTTTTGAATTGTAATATATATATATATATATATATATATATATATATATATATATATATATATATATAATCCAACCACAACTGAGCATTATTTCCTTTACAATTATTTGTTGCGGACGTGCGAAATATGCGAAATGCTGCCAGAGTAATGTCTTAATCGCCATGGCGACAGAGTAAACACCATCTGCTAACGAGCACCGGCACATCCTCACAGGAACAGCAAAAGGTCATTAATTATGTTTTTCATAGAATGGGTAACATGACACTCGGGAATAATTTAGTATCATTCTACAGCGCCTTTTGACGCAAAAAGCAAAGATTTGCGTAACGGAATTTTGTGTGTGTGATGCACTTACACCAGCCGATGCAGAGGAAGACCCACTTGCGCAGCTTATCCGTGGAGTAGGTCATCACGATGGCCGTGTGCAGGTAGCAGCCCTCCACGAACATCCAGAAGAAGTTGGTGACCACAAAGTAGTTGTAGACGGTGGTCATCAGGCGACACCACGGCTGGCGCACACGGATGACATCACAGGAGACGCGAGTCACCCGGAAAGCGATGAAAACATACTGGCTACGTTTGGAATCACTCCCTCATTCACTACTCCCTCATGAATACAAAAGTGTTTTTATATAGTGTCTGTACAGTTTACATTAGGGGTGGGCAATTGGTCATCATAGTATAAATTGTTCCCATCACGGTAACTGGAGATAAGTGTGAAAATGATCATGAACGGGTTACATATTTCTTATCAAAGCTAAACTGATCCCCCCAAAATAAAAACAACAACAACAAAAAACAAAGATAACAGAATGCTGCTACTTTACATTTTGTATTAGCTCAGTGGTTTGCATGGTTCTCCGTCTTCGATACAGTGTACCGCATTTATCGAGCACTCCTTGTTCACGCATCAGTAAAATGAAACATAGCTTGCAAACACTACTCAGGAGCACCGTTAATTGCTGTCGCATAATTACAACGCACCGGCTCATAGTCAGTTGGCTTATCTTCCGCAAAAACTATTGAACAGATAAATAAATTACAATAACATTCTATATTTTTAGCTGGTTTCGAGACACACTTTATACACTTTTCTACCGCTGAGAATATATTATGCGCAATGCATAATGCGATATATGATAGTAGCTAGTGAGTGCTGCTTACCTCATTACTCTCATGGATGTTGTGGTCGATGAGCTGCAGCAGGAACCACATGACGTTTCTCAGGATGAAGGTGGTAATTAAGTTCCAGTGGATGATGTTGCGCAAACATCGGATGCTCCTGAGAAGGGGAGATGTTGGATGGGTGGGTGGATGGCAAAAAGTATTGGGACACACAGTGAAGTGGGGTACACACACATCAAGTTGGCCTTCGAGATGTTATCCTGGGAATTTGATGGACTTCTTCCTGACTTAACTCATCCAAGCGTAACTTTTGCGCATTGGGAACTTGATGGATTAATGTAATGATTAGGAACTCTTTCTAAGTACTTTTGTTCATATTGTGGACATTTGTTCTACCTTAACGGTAATCAAAATGGGAGGGGGGGGGAATAAAATTAAACAATAATAAAAATGAATACATATTTTTAAAAATTACAAAAATAAAAAATAAAATAATAAAAAAACGTGCTCAAACACTGTCATCCAAACTTGAACTTTTCAGGGTGAGTTCAATTTTGTTGGACGAAGAACCGAAAAGGACAGTCACAATGATCCCTCTTCCGATTGTTTATTAAAGTACAGCACCACAGCTTCTCCGATCTCTTTTTTTTTTTTTTATAAACTTGTTCAGCATCATCTGTTAGCATTGAATTATGTTTTTTATCCATTAAATTAAGGTTTTTTATGTGATCATTTTATTTATTTAATTTACACCCTATATTGATTAATTGTCCCCCAAAATCAAATAAATGTAATTATTACCATGCTGCTTCTGTTAACTGTCAGGAATCGTTCTTCGATGTCAAAGCGACAATAAAGAAACGAGACCGTGGCCGTCATGCTCGTATCATGATCTTGCGCAACACCTCGCCCCTATCCTGCTATAATACGAGTCGCTCTCCGTGCTTCATTTCCGGGCTTTTGGCTGCCACAGTTTTGTTTCTTTATCATGGTGTATATTTTGAGAAAAGATGATCAAAGACACTTGAGGTTGGATGTTGACTGTGGTGCTTTTTGGGCCCGCATCCAAGCGGAGTTCACACAAGTACTAGCAGTTGCTATCTGTTGATATCCCAACACAATATTGATTATTTCAGCCTTTAATCGCAGTCAGCTGCCCGCTGCTATCGGTACAGGTGTAGGTGTGCGTTTCAAACAGGACGTGCAAAGAATTACAAAGGCTACAGTGAAGAGTAGGAGAGGGGGAAACAATCATTAGAAAACGCACATATGCATGCAGCGCAGGGCTTGCAGCAATCTCATTCGTTTGACATAAGCGACCTAATGATGAGGAACGGAGGAAACATGAGAGGAACACTCCGGAACGTCTGCCTCTCCGAGATGGCACACGGAGACGTTTGCGCACTATTTCTGCACTCGCCTTAAGCACAGGAAGAGGATGAAGGCCACTAATAGCGCCCCCACAGAAATGCAGTGGCCCAGGTAGTTGATGATCAGCGCTATCTTGTAATGCATGGGATACATTCTCTGGAAGACAACATACAAACAACACACAGACACACATTTAGACAATATATCTCAATTTCTTTTTTTATGAAATGAACTGAAAGGCCCTCGCTACATATCAACAGATCAGCTCAGCATCATGGCTAGCGGACATCTTGGCTAGGCTTTCTGGCAGCGTGTCAAACTTGCTAACACGGCTTGTTAACGCATTTGAAACCGCATCATGTGATCATAAATATTAGTGTATTATTCACTGAGCTAAAATAAAATGAAATAACCTTGAGTTAAACAAAAGTGTATACCCAAAGGCACAGAATGTGTAACTGTCTCGCACTTTAACCACAAAATAAACAAACACTTGCCTTGCGATCTGCTTTGGGCAGTATGTTGCACTTGTTAACGCAACTTGGTACGGTAACTTATTTGAAATGGCCTCGCACAGATGTTAATAGCAGTGCATGATAAACTCAAATAAAACATTTTTAAATTGACAAATAGACAAGAAGTGCAACTGCCTCGCACTCTAACCATACGTCTACTTTGCAAACAAATACAGAGCAGCTCAGCTTCTAGACTGACTGTCGAGCCAAACTTGACACGATGGACACAGTTGCACGGTGTACCGGTACTAAAAAAGTACCGCTGTACATTGCTGTCAAAAACGATTTTCAGTTTTCAGGTACCGGTTTATATATATATATATATATATATATATATATATATATAAAAACCGGTACCTGAAAACTGAAAATCGTTATATATATATATAAAACGTTCAAAATTAAACATTTCATATTATTTTGGATTACTTAAAATACAATGAATTTGAAGTTGTTACCGGTTATTCCACTGCTTTTACTGATGTTTTAGATTTTCACCGCAGTGTCGTTTCAGTACTGGTACTGAGGTACTTTTTTTGCATTTAGTACACTACTATTGAAGTCAAAATTCTGGTATCGTGACAACACTAATGGACATTATGGAAGTTATCCAATAATAATGTAATGTGGTGATGTTCTCTTATTGGTTGGTGAAATTTGAATGGATAATTCGAGGAGTTCAAACCGTTGTTTAGCGCCGTTACTGCTGTTAGTTTGGTAGCTTTCTACTTCCTATTTTTGTTCCTTTTTTCTGGATGAAGACGGAGCTGCTACAGACTCTGATTCTGATCTTTTGTGACTGGTTCAGTTTTGTTCGTGCCGTTTGACATGGCGCGCCGAGTAAAGAAATAAACTGCTCTGTCAGTTCGTTGTGCGCACTAGCTGTTGACGGTCAGCTGCTATGTGCTTGTCACTCCTTGCTTTACTACTAGTTTTATTTTGCCACCGTCCAAAAAATACGACACCCGCCTATTCATCCGAGCTTGTTATCGTGGCTCTTTTTGTGTAAGGGGAGAAAGTGAATAGCATTGACACACTTCAAATGTCTTAGGATGTCTAAATTTGTCTGAGGAAAAATGGAAGTGCCAGAAATACACTTGAGTCGGGAGACGCGACGAGAGGCAAATGGGCCGCATGTTGCAGTCGGTCTTACGCTTTTTGCCTGCAGGCTTCGACTCATCCAGACACTGATACTGCATTTGGAGATTTGGCGCAGGCGTCCGGAAACAAAATGTCTCAAGTGTTTAATTGTGCAACGCAAAAGAGACTTGCATGTTCCTTTTGTGTGGCATTTCAAAAATATCGCAAAACCAAACACTTACCTTCTCGTCTAAAATGGGGACGCAGTTTGAATAATTGCTCTTTAGCGCCCATGTGCTGTTTTCCATGCATTCCCTGTATGCGCTTCCTGAAAAGAGATGACAATGTAATTATTGCAAACAAGCAAGATTCCAAGATGTACGCTTCCTCTAGCTGCTATTTGCATTCAGCTGGCCGAATGTCTCTCGGCTGAGTCACTTTAAGTGAGTCATCATTTGTGACAAGGTGACGCCGTTTGGAGAAAGTAAGTGGCAGTAAAGATCACCGTCACGGTCAAAGTTTGGCACGACAATCTGCCTGACTCTTACACGGAATCCCAATTCCGCAATGTTTTTGTACTTCCTATTCACCAGTAAGACATGCAAATCCTCCCCGTGTGTTCCTGCTTATCTTTTCAAACCCTACTATAAACTCCCAGTGGAAGTTCTTTTTTTAGTGTGCAATTCCTCAAAAGCAGTTGGCTCTTTATCTCTTAAAACAGGGCACATAGACAATGTGAGCGCATTTGATGTGGCCAGCCATGCAATTCTAAAAACAAATTACAGCTCCGACTTGTGAGGAATGGGCCCTCGCATCTCCTTTTCATGGCAAACCATCAAAACGGTGGTAAAGAAAAATTGCCACCATGGACTACATTAGATGTTGTAGCCATTGTTTTTTCCTGAAATTGTCCATGCTTATCGCCAACCTCTCTCTTTTCGGCAGGCATCGAGAAAGTCATGACTGGGTCTGGGTGACAGGATACATTTTCCTTTCCCATTATGTCCCTTGAGAATGACGTTTAATTTTTTGAATTCACAATGTCTAACTTGTCAAGAAACACCACTCGAAGCTGTCACAAGCCTGAGCTAGGGTAGCCAGTAAGTGCTAAAATGCATATAAAACGCCCAGGGCAACGATTCCCGACAACGACTTGACAAAAAGGCGCATCTGAGAAAAAGGCGTAGGCCGCATAGCACTAAAATTTGATGTCAAGCAGGGGGCCACAAAATACCATCCCTCGGGCCTCAATTGTCTCACCGGCCGAGAGTTTGAGACCCATGACTTAAAGTTACTGTGAACAACGCATTACCTCTATAACTGCCAAAGTTATCCAAGTAACGGCGGAACAATCAAATGATCCATCACTGATTTTAATGAGCCACTCGCAGTTTCACTGTACAGGTCTGTGTGTAAATAAGACTTGCATAGTTTAACCCTTGAGACACTCCACCTTCCACTCAACTTTTTTCATAGAGCACTTTAAAAGCAACCACAGCTAGAACAAAGCGCTGCAGATGAAGACCGACTAGGCATAGAATAGGAAGGCTTTATTACCATTGGATTGTGCAGACACAACAAATTGGGGTTAACGTTCTCACAGTTCTAGAGTTTCTCCATCGTCGAGACGGGAGCATTGCGACAGGAGCGGCTGCCTCAGCGGGAGGCAGAGCCAAGAAGGAGACGGCGCTTCGACCGCCACCGACGCTTGCATTTGTTGCCATGGTGAGGTTGTCTGAAAAGATATTAACTTTCCATTTCCTTTGACTTGAATCACTGAACATAGCGGGCAGCACACAGCAGTTTTGACTGGAGGAGCGCTCCTTGTCTTTGAAAACTAAAAACCTTTGATGCAATTCTAACCTCGAAAAGTACTCAGGTTATCACATTCAGGTTATCACACATTGAAAAACAGACGTTATTTCTTCAGTCAGATGCCGTCAAATTATTGACTTGCCTAATGCATTGCTGTGCACATTGTCCATTGAAATAAAACAGCCATGGGGAAAAATGTATACTACAAAAGATGAATTAAAAAAAATAAAATTTTAGCCGTGAAGCTATGTTAATTATTTACAATCATTCTAATTTGCTTTCACTGTTAAATGCATATTTTAAAATGAAGGTTTCAACAAACAATTATTGTGGCATTTATTTAGTTAAATGTTAACTAAAACAGCAAGTGTCTTCTTTAAAGAAATAAATACTCTATTGTATTCTTTAGGAAGCTATGATATGAAATATACTACTATTTAATATAGACACATTAGCTGTATCCTGCTGTGGGGTTCGAAATTCTGTACACGCGATGGTAACAGCCCATCCGTGTCTTCTTGGCTCCAGAATGGATAAAAGTGTATGGAGGTTATTTCCATCGATTCAAGTGGGGCCCAGCACTTTAATTTCACCTCTCGGTCAAGATACTCATCATTTAATTAGGGTTTTTTTTTTTTTTTTTTTATTGTAGATGTCCATTCCACTCCATTTGACTTGGTAGTTCATATAAAGTTGATTCTGCACATTTAATTTCAAGCAGTCATCAAGTAATCATTAATTATAGCTTTTTTGTTTTGACGTCCGACAACCTGATTCTTTTTTTTTTTTATTTTATTTTTTTTTATTTTTTAAATCAGGGACGGACATTCAAAGATTAGAATTTTTTTTTACGCAGAAGAAAGTTGAAAATTAATTATCCTGGAATAAAAGGCAGCACAGTCTGACTGACGGGTATTAAGGCGCTAACCTCACCATCCCGGCGAACCTCACCCCGATCACAATTTTGATGAATTTGATCAGGGCACAGGCAGGCAATTTCCGGGGTTCGAGAACTCCACTCATGCACGGATCGACGCGATTACACATCGTCCTCTTACGCACAGATATCTCGTTGAGACTGTCAGCACAGCACATTTAAAGGGAATGAGAGGAGTCGCTTTGATTGGCAGCGACTTAAGTCGGCTCTAAACACACCCACAGTGGCGCGGCCCACCCAACTGCGGAGCCCTGTTTTAGGGTAATGGTTAGGTTTACATACAATTGTGTGACACCATTTCAAATGAGTGAACAAATTTGAACAGATTCTGCCAAAAGCATGTCACTAGCTATGGCGTCAGCTAGCCAGAAGCTAAGCTGGACTGGGTTTGTTTACAGACTAGATGTGTGGCTTGAGCTTGATTCACCTTTGACACAGGCCACTATTGAGTCACGTCAGACCACTGTTGACGTCGTTCCAGTTTTTCTCGTTGAAAGTCGGAACTGTCCGACTTCCCGCATCAAAGTGATTGACCTAACCCGCTGACACGGAACAACAACAAACATTTCCTGATGTGACAACTACTATCAAGTCAGTGTAACGGTGCCAGCAGCAGACTGGCATTACTTCAAAATTCACCAGTCGGTCTGAAATATTCTGAAGATTCCCCCCCAACCAGTCAGCGTTTAAATGCACATTCCCTTGCTACACGCAGCTGACTTGACATGAAAACACACAAAAGTGAGCCTTGAAGTCGTCGGGAGCTAATTTTAGTGGCATGCCTCACTTCCTGGAGTTGTGGGTTTCTGCAGGCGACTATCACACCACGTTTGTGAAAGCAAGCAGAGATGGTGCTGAAACAGAGGGGGGCTCTTCCACTGACGCACGGCTAATTCCCTGGCACCGGTGCAAGGAAAATGCATTTCTAACCATCTGCACACTACGCATGATAAAGGAGTACCCAAGCTATTATCTTTTTGGCGCCACTTTTCACAAGTCATGTCGTACAGCACGGGGATACTTCCTACACTGGCATCGACACAAAGCGCCATCGCCAGCTCTTTCGCTGGCTGCCAACATCTCGCACCGCCTGCGCCCTTTCTCACCTCTGCAGGACGCACACGCTCACGCTAACACACCTTGCTATCCATCCAATTATTTATTCTGAGAAATCAGGAAGAAAATTCAGTTTCTAGTGTGAAAACAAGACAATAATTACAAGAGATGATTACATTCAGTTATCTGATGTTATAAAAGTGACAAAACAATATTTACCCATTAGACAGTGGACATTGCGGTTGTTAGAGCACATATTAATGTACGAAAGAATGGAATTTCTATAGAAATAGCGTGTGAATGCTGAAAAGGTGACGCTTAATTAGAATGCTTTGGAATTTTAATTGTTGTAATGCAGACTGTCCCACTTAAAGTTGGAATAGGTCAATATTTTTATAATTTTCTTTTTGTGCAAAATGTGCAAAACGTGGGAATTTTGGTAATGTGGTAAACAGTCCCGTAGATTAGCATTAGCTAACAGTGTTAGCTTCAGATAAGCGCCACTTACCTGATTGCTCTGTGACGTTGTCAATGTAGTGATGAACGGGAAAAAGGGGTATTTGTGTTTCCCACATACACACAGTATAAACTGCTGCTTCCACAAGTAAAAATGCAAGACATGGTGTGAAAAGTGTGATATTATTCTAGATCCTTGGGGAATTTGTACCAAAGCATGACATGGGAGCACAGTGCTCTCCACAGTATGTGGTCTGCGACTGGCTGGCAAACCACTCCAGGGTGTACCTAGTTTCCTTCCCAAAGTTTTTTGCATCCAGCTCCAGCTCACCCGTGACCCTACTCAGGATAAGCGGTGTAGAAAATTAATGCATAATGCACAGAGTTTGACAAGGACTACAACAGTCGAATGCAGCCTGAATCTAATGCAAAAGCGAAATCATCCAAAACTCTCACTTTCAGCTGTTTGTGTTGTGGTGGCGTTTGTTGTTGCGTGGTCCGTGTCAGTGCTCAGAATGTGTCTTCTCTTCTTTGCTGGGTGATGCAGCAGTTCTACAGCCAACCGCCTTCTCAATTGACAGTCACAGGAGGTGCGCGTGACTCAAGGTTGCTGTCGCACTGACTAATCCAAATCGAAAGCATGTGAACGCAAAAAGGATTTGCAGCGCACATAAGCATACCTTCAAAATCGACGTGGAAATTATGATTGGATAGATAAATCGATTATTTTTCTATATATTCTGAAGCTGTACTTTCGATGACAAGACAGCTGGATAAATACAAATTTAAATATATATATATATATATATATATATAAATGTAAAAATCAACATAGACAATAGGTTGATTTGCGCTCTCTATTAAGGTTCAATATCAGAGCTGTATATCAAAATAATGATGCTCACTTTCCTGTTGAGAGGTAGTGTTTATTTTCTCAACTGCAGCTGGGGGGGGAGATCGACGAGGGCACAGTTGGCTCAATTTGGGTAGAATAAGGTTCAATTCTCTTTGAAATTCTTCATTTTCATTCTAAAACGTCAAGAGCTGACACTGGAAGGTCTAAATTTGTGAAGCACGCAAAATCAGGAGTCTCATGTGCCCTTTCTAAGGAACGCTTTATGCAATCTGTGTTTCATGTGCAACTGGGGACAATGAAATGATAGGATTATGTTTTAATGGCGTATGTCACGTCAGTTTATTAGTCCTCCCATGTGCACAGTCAACATTTATTCTGAGAATGCGACTCAAAAATAAGGAAGCTCCTTTAACTAAGTTTTGATTAGCGGAGTAAATGCCGGATAGTCTGATTATTCTTCGGGAAATGTGTACTTCTTGGAAATAGTTTTTTTTTTTTTTTAATTGATATTTTTGTAGTAAATTAAACGGGTTTAAAAATTAATCACATTTTGTCATATTTGTTAAAACTGTCCATATGACCCGGCAGGAGTATATGATTAAATTGATGTGTGAAAAAAAAAATAGCCCTCTCTGACCCCATCTTGTGCCTCTAATTTGCACTTGCAGGCACAATCATAGTGGCCTTTCTCTGCATTGTTAACTGGGGCTTCGGGAGCTTTGCTAAACCTTTGGCGGAATATCCACCTCCGTAATATAAAAACAATGCTTATCCCTCGTTTGCTCAAAACTGGGCATAAGACTATCAAACGGAATCAGAGCGAAAGGACCTCGGGCAGCTGAGGGGATTAAAAAGCAAGGCGTTTCTGCTGGACAGGTTAGTTTATCACTCCTTTATAAATGTTTTCATTTGTTGTATATTCCATAAAATAAAACTTCAAACTCATAACAGTGTTATAGTAACACTCCATTATGGAGAAGTCATGCTACCAACATAACAGCCATGGCTAATGTTGGCTTGTTTAAAGTGATAATTTAGTGTTGCTAGCGCTACTATTTTGTTGATGTTGGATGTGTGTTCTCTGTGAGAATTTATGCCGACTCGGCACTTTTCAAAATCGCGTAACCTTTATGAATGGCTATGTTTGAGAATTACGCTTGTAAACGTCAGTGAGGGGCGTACCTTTGGTTAGAGACTCGAAGGGGGAAGACGGATTAGTGAAGTGGGGTTACTTTCAAGTCTTGCTAGTGGTTTCAACACTGCAACCTACCCGTCTAATGTCTTTACTTGATGTATAACGGGAATGGAATTATAAATTGGTTTTGCACTAAAAACATTTGGTTCTGTTCAGTATGGTATACGTTTTATTGGAATTCCATTGTAAATTGTTCCTGTCACAAACACTGGTTTGCATGGTAAAGTTGTCGAAAATATGGATGTCTCTTAATAGACGAAAGCCCAAACCAAACAGGCCACCCCGGATGCGGCCAGCTGGGGCTCGCCGCATTTGCGCGACTCCCCCTCCTTACCCTCCCCCTTGCACGAGCGAGTGTTCAAATCGCAGGTAGCCGCGCGATGAAAAGGTTTGCTGCATTAAAGTTGCATAACCAAAAAGGCTCATGTGAGGCGACGAAAGCCGGGTGAAAATCTAATTGAGCGCGCCGGGCACAGACTGAACTAGGCCACAATGTTGCAGTTTGATGAAGTGATTCGCTTAGGCAGCGGGAACTGGAGCAAGGCCAGAGTGTTACACACGTCGGAGAACAGGTGAAGACACACACACACACACAAAGGCTACACCCTCACACATAGACTATCGTATCACATTATTCAAATGTGGATGTGTGTACCCGATCACTCAGTTGTATTTTACTTTCACCAACAATCTCTTATTTATAGTTTGTGGTTGATTTCAATGCATGCATTTGCTTTTATGTGTACTATTTTTATGGGGAGCTTTTATTTAGTTAATTTCATTTCATTCATTTTCATTGTTGTGACGTTTGACATTGTCGTGATGTCACGTCCTCACTTTTTGCGCCGTTCTCCTCAGGGCTTGTTGACACTCCCGAGGAGAGTTGCTCGACTGCTCCTGCGCTTAGCACGCTAACATGAAAGAGAGACGCTGAATAGTCAAACTATCTTCTACAGAGGTCAAACGTCGTGTTATTGAGACATATTATAGCAGTGCGCTTCTTGTATACACAGCTCACAGACGTTTTGGTCACTCAATTTTTGTCAATTTTGCTGTTTTTTCCTTTGAAGGTGTGAATGAGGGCCGTGGCTGAAATCGCTGTATTGATTTTCACGTGTTACGCACAGAATAAACTCCTCCCTCTCTGGAGCGACGTTATTGGTTCGGCTCTGACCTTGTTGAGCAAAGTTATCAAGCGTTTTTGGTGTTTTGTGGCAAATCAACAAACTTGGCTGCCAAACTCCATCCACACGTAAGGACGAAAACAAAAATTGTTAGAAATTGAGCGTCGCTATCTACTACACGGTATTCAAATTCGGTTAGCGTAGACCTTGATTGTATTTTCGCGCATGGTTTCTTCAGACTTTCACGATGTCACGATAGGCAACCATCCATCCATTTATTTTTCTCTAGCCCTTTTCCTCATTAGGGTCGCAGGTGAGCTGGAGCCTCGGCAGATCATTTTGTGCGAGAAGAGAGGTACACCACGGACTGGACGCCAGCCAATTGCAGGGCACATATTGACACGTCATAATCTTCAATTAATCTGAATCTTCTATTAATTTGGAACACGGGAGGAAGCCGGAGTAGCCGAAGGAAAGCCATGCAAGCATGGGGAGAACATACATCACGCACATGGGCCCACGTGCAGCCCAAGCCAAGATTCAATTTCTACTGTGAGGCAGATGTGCTAACCACTACCTTACCATGAATCATGACAGACTTGCCTTCCAATATTCATATAGAGAAACTAGCTTTGGGGGGGGGGGTCAATTATTTTTTTAAATTCTGCTACCAAGCCAATTTTCGTCTGCAAAATATGGGAAAGCCATGACAATGTCTTTTTCAATTGACCTTAGAATAAAACAATTTCAAATGGGGCCTTTCCGCACCAATATTACTAGAGTCCAGAAGACCACGATCACATACTAAAAATCCCAAGTGGGTGGTTGAGCAAAACTCCTCCCTACGAACTGAAGTTCACATCATAAAGCGTTAAGACTCTGATGACCCGAACCTGTCAGCACTCACAGGCCACCCAGGCCGCGTTGGAACATCGGCTCTTCACTCGGCCTTTTGAGACGAGCCGAGGAGTCTCACACACGTGTGCGCAGATGACGCTTCTATTGGCCCCGATCTGTGTTCTATTTGTTTGTTTGTGAGCAGGGTTCCGCAAATAACAATTTCCAGGGAAATCTGTGGACGGGCCAAGGCATATCTGATTACATTTTGGACAAAACAGTCTTCCTTCTCCTTCAGAGATAGGACATTTTCCTCACATTTTCCTTAATTTTCCACTGAATTAATCATGAGTCTTAATGACAAGATCCAGGGATAAACAGGAGGTGTCTATTTATGAATGCGGGCAATTTGGTGCGTATCCAAATTATGATTGCTTGAACTTGGCAGAGGATCGCACTCCAGTGAGTGGGATTTTTTTTATCATTGCAAGTGACATAAATATACTTACAGATGCCTTGCATGTCCATGTTACGTCGTAAATGAAGTACTCCCTGTAGTTAAACATGTTGAGACACGTTTACTGGGTTTCTTCTGGTGGGTTTGTACTTCCTTCTACTTGCATTTGAGCCCATCCATAGACTGCCGCATCATATGCTCAATAGGAATCATATTATTCAATGTAGTCGAAAGCCTATCATGAGAAAGTCAGTTTCTTGAGGACAGCTTTCCACTGAAGGTACTTCAAACTGCCATCCTTGTGTCTATGCACAATGTGAAATCAAAACAGTTGTCAAATCGGCACTTTTTTGTTGTAATCAGTGTTCTTGTGATCAGTTTTTCAACAGTTTTTTTTTTCTAACTGCTAATCAGTATTCACTTTTTTCCCCGCAGAATAATAACAGTTGTCCGCATCTAGTTTGAAGTTCCCAAGAATAAAACAAATCCACACCGCTTGGTATTTTTATATGGAAAGGTCACTTTCACTTAAGTGACTATTCCATGTCATAAGCCTCGAACAGCACCGCTTGGAACCGGCTGTCTTCCTAAATCTATTTTCCCCACATGACGATGCAGGCAGTGAGCTTTACCCCCGAAGCCCAGGCAGCAAATCAGTTGAGCTTTTGCAGAAACGGAATACACGCAGAGCAATGTTGTGATAATCCTACCCCACTTGCCTCGGATGAGTTGTTTAGGATCCAGGCCCAAATTCAAGAGGCAGTGTCCGCACCCTAGCTGGTTGCCGGGTGCATTCTACATTGCGATTTCTGTGCACGTTAGAGAGGATAATAAAATCAAAGACAGGGAAGGGAAGATGTATTATTGGTACTGAGATGGTTCATCGAATCGTGAGTGAGATCACGAAAACATGCTGGTACCTCAAATGACCCGAATATCGTACGATATGGACTTTGGCCGAAATGTAGCAACTCAGTAGACTAGACAAAAGATTAACTCTGCTCAACCCCCATTCCTGTTGGGATAACAAGACTGGCATTGATTTACCAGCAATTTCTTCTTTGTCCATTTGTTTGTGCTATCTAACAAGAAGGAGCACTAAGATGCAGACTGGTAAATTAACTTCTTGCCAGCTAGCTGCTATCTGCTGGTTAGCTGCCATATGTGCTTAAAAAAAAATGGTTGAGACTGGTATGTGTGTGTTATGGTTGAAGACGTTGAGGTAAGGCTGTATCGAGTAAAGCGGTGTACACAAATACAATCAGGCCAAATCTGAGCATTTGCCCTCCCTTCCCATCAAAGCCAGAAAAAGCCCAATTATCTGATATCTTTACAAGATTAGGCTGAGGGATTAACTGTGGTGTGGGTTGTTTTAAGTGATCGTCCCCGATCTGTTCGGAAAACGGTCGGGTCGACAATATTAACTCAAACCCATTCTATATTTACGATGAAAATTTACTAAAGGTTCGTGAGTGCAAAAACGGGCGCCAAAAAAAGTGGAAGCTGATCTCCTAACAAAGCAAACCCAGGATTGAGTCTGCCAAACACAAAACTGCCACGCAGTACATTTTGCACGTTCTAGGAGGAGTATATAAAAATAGATGAATTTGCACACGTCCATGTGATTTATCAAACCTGAGACACATTTTGCATCTTTAAACAGGCAACTGGAATACACTGGAGTAAACCTTTTTGAAATGCCATAAAGAAAAATTATCGGCACATATCGTCTATTCAGCAATACAATTTTGAAGCTTCTGAATAATGTGAGGGCAGACTTGGTGATAGTCACAAGAAAGAGTCATGCGATACCAGCTTTGAGAAAACTTTCAACACTGCATTTCCTTGCATCAGGTTCATTTCCAGCGTGAAGTGACAATTGGTGCTGGCTTGTATGTGGTTACTGGCTTCCCCAAAACTATTGGAGCAGTAGATTTATTTTTTTTCTGTTCACCTTCCATTAACACTTCCAATTCCATCACTTCAAACTTCACTTTGTGCTCCCAAATTTTCCATGGGGACCATCAGAGCCACCTAAAGCGCAAAACCTTCTTTTAAATATGGCGGTCTCCACCATTTTTATACCCGTTGCCAACAGGTATAAAAATGCTTGTGCAATCTGTTACAGTGAAGACATAATGTAGCGCCCACTATTTAGGATCTTATGGAATCAGGCCCTACAAGAGCAGTTAAGCACACACAGAGTGATTTGTCCTTGTCGTATGTGGGGTCTCTCACATTTTAAAAATAGGTTATGATTTTAAAAAAATAAATAAAAAACATTTAAAACAAAGTTTGAAATGAGTAAGTCGGTACGTGAGGAAATCTTGCTCAGTGTTGAGGTTTAAGATTTGCGAAAACTTAAAAAAAAAAAGTTGAAAAGTCAGGAGTCAGTTGCCTGAAAGGACACGCAAGGAAGCTGAGGACAATAGGAAAGCGCATCCAACTGTTGCCGCTCCATGAGATGCATATTTAATTTTTGCCAAGCGTCATTTAATAAGGTGGCCGCCATTCTGTCCCCATTCATGCATTTTATTGAGGACGTTTATCAGACATTTCTCAAGATTGCATATTACAAGAGCCTATAATGGTCTCTGGGAGAGACGCTAATGACTCATGTGCGCCTCTTTAACTGACGCATTCTCTTCATGGCGGGGAATTACTGTAATACAATCTTCACCCCTACGCTGCACATAAACGCCAGCCAGCCACGCATTTGCTGTCAGATGCTTTTTACCGCAATCAGTTGGTGGGAGACATGAGTGAAAGTCAAAAGCCCATAAGGGGAAATCAATAAGCCAAACATGGAATCGCATGTCGGGATAACGAGAGCATATCACGTGAGCAAGACGCATGCACATGCCGTCACTTTCTATAAATGTCAGACACTCGCTGCTCTTCAGCCTTACAAAATTAAATAATGTACGCATGTATTCATTGATATTTTAGGATGTAGCGACACAACATTAGCATTCCCAACATCTGTAACAGTTACACGGTAGCTCACTAAATGCATTTGCTTTCCATTGCTGTGTTGCTCGGTCTTCAACTAAATAGGCCCAGATTTCGGAATAAAGGTTGGGGAAAACACTGCTTTCAATTACGACTTCAAAATGGTCCCGGATTGGTTGTTAGAAATCTTATGGCTTTTCATAGTCAAGTGAATTATAATTTACAGGACAAATAATAATTACACAAAAAGTAGTTATTCAAATTACAACTGCATAGTTACTGTATGCGTATTAGCATGTCTAGCTATGCTTACAAAACAATTCAGTAACAACTATGCTCATTTGGAAACAGAAACAGTATTGGTATTTGATGACGTGCCACTTACACACGCTGTACTGTATGAAGTGCTGCCTCCCACAAGTGAAAAAGTCTTTATGTGCACCCTCATACTCTTGGGTATGCTCCCACAATTAGAAGTCACAAGGATCTATTGCACTTTTCGCCTTTTTTCTCCTCAATATGTTGGTCAATTCGTCTTTATTGCTTACCATATTGCCACATTGCATCTAGAGATCTCCACTCATTTCCCAATGCCACGTGTAGAAATGTGCCAGGGCGCTTCTTCAGAGAATTTTATTAAAAATGGAGTACAGCAGCAACCGGTTTACCTGCAGGCAAAAGCTCTATAAAGAAGCTTTAAAGGCAGCAAGCCGGTTACACTCCTGCTGTTGCAGCTTTTCTGGGTTTTGGGGGAAAAAAGGGGAATAAAACAGTGTTTGAAGCCCATCTAGAGCAATGATGCCTACAGAGGAAGAAAAACAGTCTAGTTTTAATAATAGCAATGATGATGTGTGTACGTCTTATTTGGTACATTGACATCTAAACAGAATCTGCAGGTAAACCACTGTACAGCAAGCCAGTCCACGAAGAGCTAGATAGCGTGATAGGCTAATGTAGCGGTCTACATCGCCGCTCGGGGCGATTGACAGCTTTTTAAGAAAATACAGGTTAAGTATGTATGGGTTTTCCATTGGAGGCTGATAGCTAACAAAATGCATATTCTTTGCTTATATCCATACTGGTTTGTTTTAAATGTCATCCAATTGAAACGCTATATCATGTCCCCCCCATTTCCAAAGATAAAGACAAACATTTTGTTTTGCACTTTGTAAAAACAAAACACTCAAACTGTCGTGTATTATGAAAAATTGTACGGTTTAATTTTTATTTTATTGTGTACACACATGGTACATACCGAACTAGGATTTTTGGCTTACCATTACACCTTACTTCATAGACGCTATTGTTCACACAACCAAACAAAGAGATAACTGCTGATTTGAAAGTTGCCCCTAATAATACAGCATCACCTAAAAATGTAAAAAGTATCCCAGTAAAATATAGCGTGGAGTCCTCTAAGTTGTAAACGAGTTCCTTGCCCAGCATTAGAGATGATACTACGTTTGAGTCGACTTGTTTGATATTATTCCAAAAATGTGTTGGGTTCATAAATGAATGCTTCGCCAATAGGACACTTAACCCTAACTGAACACTAATCGTTACGATAACCACAACTGTAACACCAACCCTAACCCCAGGCCAAACCCAAACCTAACCCTACCAATACCCATACCCTAACCCCAACACCAACCCCATCCCCTAAACTTGATTTGCCCATTTTTAGGGGACATGGTACGGATTAGTACCGCACATCCGAAAGAGACAAATCAAGGGCTGACAAAGTCATCGCTTTATTTCAGTTTTATACAAGCCACACGATGCTCATCGCTCACTTCAAACGTAGTATAAAGTTACACGCAGCAGCCCTTCGCACGCTGCTACGCTGACATGACTCCGATTTTATTAATCCAGATAAGGGAATCAGTATAGCAATCCTGACTCTTTGTGGCGCTGACCACAGAGGCCCTCGGCATGACAATGAAATGAGCAGTACGACACTGAGGTGTCCAGGAGAGGCAATGTAATTCTGCCAATAATTAGCCGTGACTCTGCTGCCGAGTGGAGAAGAAAAAAAAAAGTGACCGAGATACGGCTCGACTTTGCAAAGCTGACAAACAGCACTTTGTCTCCCCCGAGGCTCGACAGACACAAGATCACACGGCAGCAAAAATGAATGTTTTCAAAATGGCACGGTCCCGGTCTTGCCCATTTCATGCCGACTTAAAGATCTATAAATACACAATGAGAGACACAGGAAGCTTTAAAAATGCATACACCTCTTACACCGCTCTGCATGCACATTAATATTTATATAGGCTCCAAGACATGGAAGGGAATTCACATCCCCTTACCTGAGAGGGCATGTTCAATCTCTGAGTGCTTTCATTTTGTTTCATAATTTTGCTTGCATTACAAGCATCCTTAAATGTGACTTCCCGTGACGTAGCTATGGTTTGCCATCAAGCAAGCCTTTGACCCCTCCCTGAGCCGTCACCTTTTCGTGGTGGAGGGGTATGTGCGTCCCCATGATCCTAGTAGCTAAGTTGTCTGGGGCTTTACGTCCCTGGTAGGGTCACCCATGGCAAACGGGTTCCTAGGTGAGGAACCAGACAAAGCACGGCTCAAATGACGCCTTATGATGATGAACATAAATGGACCTCAGCTTCCCTTGACCGGACGCGGGTCACCGGGGCCCCCCCTGGAGCCAGGCCTGGTGGTGGTGCTCGAAGGCGAGCGCCTGAGTCTGAGCTGGTGTGCAAGGTTGAGAAGTTCCGACTAGATATAGTTGGCCTCACCTCAACACACAGCTTGGGCTCCGGTACCAGTCCTCTTGAGAAGAGTTGTACTCTTTTCCACTCATAAATTGCCCACGGTGAGAGGCACCGAGCAGGTGTGGGCATACTTACGACTGTACATTGGGGTTTACCCCGGTGGACGATAGCGTAGCCTCCCTCCGCCTTCGGGTGGGGGGGGTGGGTCCTGATTGTCTTGGCAACATGGGAAAATCTGCTCTGAAAAGGGCTAGGAGTGAATAAGTTAAAAATGACAAGTTGTTTGCCACCACATTAAGCTATTAAACTACAAATTGTGCTGAATTATATATAAATAAAGTTATTATTATTATCTTAGCAAAGCAATTTTTACCATTATATGTGTGGAAATACTGTGGTATTAAACTCTTCCAGGACCAGAACCAAGTCGCCTTCATGCACCAGCAGCGCAGATGCCCGGAAAAGAATGAACGGGAGGAACCCTGGTGGGTGAGCACACCGAGCTAAGAGCCTTCCGCTGAGGTGCCCTTGCCAGAAGACCCGACGGGCAACCCACCAGACGACTCACCCGCAACGCGGCTCTGGCTGACAACATACTCTTCTGACGCTCCACAAACTACTTCATGGTGCACCATTCAGAGCCTTGAAACGTCATCTATTGGGACTGTCATAAACTGAGGACCCCTATAGCATCGCTTCATTAAAATGACTGGCAGACATTTTATAAATCCACAGGGACTAATTTTTATTTATTTTTTGGATACATGTGCAAGTGGCAGCACTTTATGCACAGGGAGCAGGGTCAATACAGCAGGTATGCCCATCAAACAGAAGCACCAGCAAAGCAGTGAGTGGGTGTATCAGCAGCAAGATAAGCAGACACTGTAAGTGTTTGGCGAGGATAATGACATTGCACCGGACCCTATTATGGCGATAACAGCTGTGCGCTAGGAAATGGCCACTTCGGGAAAGGTTTGAATCGTTGTCCTTGGGACCTCGGTCCTCATGCATCACAGGACTTGTGTTTGGGGTGACTGTTTTCCAAAGAAAAATGTTGCTCACCGATGTGTGTGTTTGTGTGTGCATTTGTGCATACTGTGTTGATCACAATTGGATCTGACGCGACAAAGAAAGAATGGAAGACTTGAAGCTGCAATTTACAAGCAGAAAATAGTAGAATACAGTGAAGTCTGGGTGTAAAACTAATCTTTATATCTCAGTGGGGTCTATGGACCCCCGCCCCCAAAAAAAAAAAAAAAAGAGATCCGTCAGTTATTGGTTTAATTGTACTTTACAGGGGGTCCTCGGTTAATGATGTCATTCTGTTCCTACAACAGCCACGTAGGCCCTACATATAAAACAACCCGATGAAAAGAGGAACTATATCAGTACCGCTGCGGGCCTTCTTGTGCCATGTGAATCTCAGATTCAGGAGGAGCAGTGTGGTCTTCGTCCTGGCCGTGGCACAGTGGACCAGCTCTACACCCCGAGTATTCTTACGTCGCTACGCAAACTGGTTCATTGTCGGTTATTTGTAACCTGGAAACCGCATATGTGATTATTAGCGTAAACCAAGGAAGCCCTGTCCTAACAATATCTTGACTCCATTTGTGCTTGCTGATCCCTTTATTTGACTTTTTATGCATATTTGTTTTCTTTTTTTTTGTTTTTATGCTTTGTACTGTGTCCTTTAGTGCACAAAAAAAGGCATGTATAAATGAAGGAGGAGGATGTTAAGAAGAAGAAGAACAATAACAATAACAACATTACCCAAAGATGCACGCCGCATTGGCCCTGTAGTACAGCGACGCAATAAAATGTATTGTACCACTTTCAGCAAGAAATTAAATTTTCAGTTGATGGTTGCCTTGACCATTTTTTCCCCATTCACCTTATTCACGATCCCCTTGGGAAAGGAAATACGGTGCATACGGAAACTATTTACAACACACACTTTGCACTGGTGGAGTAGTGGTACATACTGCAAGTTTCGACCAAAATTCTAACACAAAAGGGCCCAAGACAGATAAAAGAAAATGGGCGGGTTGTGCGGGATCTGCATCACAGTGTAAAACAGGGGTGTCAAACTCATTTTTGTAACGGGTCACATTGTAGTTATGACTCAGGGGGCTGTTATGACTTGGAACCCATACAAAGGAATTATCCCCTCATATACTGTATACACTGTACATTGATGAAAAACTAGTTTTAAAATCAGAAGTCTATAGTCATAGCCATAGCCATAGTAACAATGATTTTTGCAAAATAAAATACTCTTGGAATCACATCCAAAATGGATTTGAATATTGGAAAACAGTACTGCTTTAACATAACAAAAATGTGGAAAAAGTGAAGCCTGAGAATACTATCCAGATGGACTGAAATGCCAAGGAAAAAACAGGGGAACAAAATCATATTTTCTGTGGTTTATGCACATTTGCCCCACTTTTGACCCATATTATGCATTAATTTTAGGCAATAAACTCACAATTTTTGTTCAAACAAGACAAAATGCGGGCGGCAAGGTGGTCAACTGGTTAGCACGTCTGCCTCACAGTTCTGAGGACCGGGATTCAAATCCCGGCCCCCGCCTGTGTGGAGTTTGCATGTTCTTCCCGTGCCTGCGTGGGTTTTCTACGGGTACGCCGATTTCCTCCCACATCCCAAGAACATGTGTGGTAGGTTGAATGAAGATTCTAAATTGCCCGTAGGTGTGAATGTGAGTGCGAATGGTTGTTCGTTTCTACGTGCCCTGCGATTGGCTGGCGACCGGTTCAGGGTGTACCCCGCCTCTCGCCCGAAGATTGCTGGGATAGGCTCCAGCACACCCGCGACCCTTGTGAGGATAACGCAGGTACAGAAGATGGATGGATGAAGACAAAATGCACGCTTCTTCCCCGGGTGCCACGAGAGCAGATATTATTCACGGTGATATTTTCCTTTTTTTTTCTTTTTTTTTTGTGTGTGCGCGTCTTTTGTCCGGGATGCAGCACCTTAATTCCCCTGACACATGAGTCAAAACTCAAGCTTGCCTCTCAGAAACCAAGAGTTGCCATTTCGCTTTAAGTGGCTTGTCTTGTAAGCATTACACATGCTCAAGTGTGGCTCGTCCTTTTTCACTGACAGGAGGTGATATAACAATTGGAACCCCTTGTCACATATGCTTCGCATCAAACAAAACAATCATGCACGAGCCTCTCACCCAAAAAAAATTAAAATAAAAATCTGCAACTTTTTTTCCCCCTCCCATGAGGATAAAAACATCTTACTGTTTGTGTTGTACTTGACTCCATTTATGTACTCGGGGCAGGGTCTCTCCACAATCCTCCCGGTGTTGCTCTGTGGCCAGCAGGTGCCAATCTCATCAGTGGTGGCGCTACAGTAGAAACCTTGTAGGGTTTTAAAGAAAACAACAACAAAAGAATAATTCACAGCTTCCATTTGAGTTGTCATTTCCTCACCTCTCAGCACTGGAGCGTTCCTTCTTACCATCAGCGTTCAATTGTGAGAGTGAAGCGTTGTCCCACGGCGTGTCTTGCGACACGTCCAGCAAAGTGCAATCGAAGTCCGCCCAGATGATCCGGTTGAGGGTCGCATCCATGGTCCCGTGCATGCGGACGGATTGAGGGGCGCGCACGCACTGAGCCGAGCCGAGCCGAGCCGAGCCAGTGCGCCAGCTCGTGTGCGGCGAGCGGCAGTTTAATAATTCGGTCCCCACTCCCACTCCCCCCCCCCCCCCCCCCCCCTCGCCCTCCCCCGCCCACGACTAGCAGAGGACTCGCAGTCCCGAGTCGCACGCACTGGCCAATCAGAGCCATCATAATAATCGCCATAAAAGTACAAACAAATAAAAACGCGTCAATCAACGTCAGACGAGAGGTAGAGCCAAGCTAAAACTCATCACTGCTGGTACTCTTACTTACTTCGACTTTGCACGGTTAATTTAAAAGTATGGCTTTATATAAAATAGTAGTTTCCATAACCAGGTGGCGTTGTCGGGCGACTACATATGACGTCACCGGGCCAAACCCGGAAGACGGGTTACGGACTTCGCGCCATAACCAAGCTAGCATAACTTCGGGATGATGTCATGATAGTTTGAATTTGCTAAAATGTGGTTCTTAGACGAAAGTGAAATACATGTTATCATTTATTGATACAAATATGATAAATATATATTTAAAGCTAAATGTCGGATAATATCTTTGGTGTAAAACAAAAGACGTAGACGTTGAATATTCCTACGGTTGTTTAGTCCATTTCCATACCTGGAACGGATGGAAGTGCTTTGACCTCTTTTGCCGAATTCAGATGTCGGTTGGCTTGCTTGGTGAAATCGCGCCTAATATATACCTGATGCGTATCGACTTCCGGGTCGGAGTCAGTCGCGGGAGTGAGGAAGACCGATGCAAAAATAAAAGATGACAGGAACTCCTAGTCTTAATGAAACTGTGTGTTTATTTTAAAGGACGACTTCGTATAGTATCGTAGCATACATCGGCAGGTGGCTCTGTTCGGTTTATCCACGTAATTACAAAAATAGGGGGTGTTAATTGCCTTAAAAGAGGTGTTCTTCTTAAAACAAGAGTTCTTCTTTGTGTTTAACAGCGGTTTGCAAAGTTTAAGAGTGCATTAACGCCACCCAATGATTTGCAATGATTCCTGCGTTGGATCACATTTAAAATGTAAATGAGGGGTCAACTGAGGGCTCACTCCTTATTGGGATCTGAATAATGCAAAGCGGTCCCAGTTTGATACACACTTATGAAATGAATTTGCTCAGACTACCTTCAGTTATGTTCTGAATAATAATTAATGATATACATTAATGTGAAGACACTGATCACGTATATGACTTCTCACAATAATTACCAAAAAATTATTCAACAAGGTAAAAAAAACAGAAACAGATCATTTTTGATCATGTGATCAGTAATTGCCCAGCATGTTGGAGGTCGAGATCAGGAGGATAAGCTAAGCTTGAAACGAAAAGACTAGTAGACAAATTTGTGTTTGTTTCTGTTTGTTTATTTTTTCTGTGTAATCCCAATCAATCACAGAAATGAAAATGTCACCTCAAGAAAGTTCTGATGATTCTACTCTGTTTTCGAGTCACAGATCTTTTTTTTTGTTTTGTTTTGTTCTTATACAGAAGCAGCTGTCCAGTTTGTGTCCGTCTTAATAATGCCACAATTGTCATATAAATCTATTGTTTTCGATTTGTCAGTTTTTAAGTTCAAAAAGTATTTTTCAACATATCGACACTGTATACATATTCATAAGGCACTACAAATGTGGTGCGAGTGAGGCGTGTGTCTGGGGAGCAGGGGCGGGAGCAAAGATCGCGGACCAAGGAGGTTGCAAATAAAGAATTGAGATGCACCCCCTGTGTCCGTTTTGTGCGCCTTGTTGTCTGATTAGTTTCACCTGCTCTCATCAGTCATACCCTTATGGGACAGCCAATCACCTCCTTCTCCCTGCACTTGTGTTCGGCCCAGCTGTGTCCCCCGATGTAATTTGACTGAGTGCACATTTCCGTTCAATCGTGGTTGGATCCTGTTTGTTAGTGGTCATTGCCCTTGAAACTGCCTTCATTCTGTTCATTGCTTCTTGAGTACGTCTCCTGTTTTCAGATAATAATCATTGTTGAAGGCTTAGCTTGTTTGGGTTGGTTGGGAAGGACCAAAACAGGAAGATCAAGGGTTTTAATATTTTTCATATAGTTCTACGTTAAAATATTTAGCCTGTAAAATAGAACGTTGACATTTAGGCTTGGGGAGCTGAAACCGTTTGGGGTCAGGGACCCCTCTCAGGGGAGATTTGTTTTTACAAGGAAACCCTCATAATCAAAACAATTGAACATCATGTCATATTATGACAGATTTAGAACCTATGATTAAGAACCCCAGATTAAGAACCTATGAGTTCCACCAACTTCACTCTGCTGATTACAGCAAATTGTAATTCTGAGGAGTCATTTTGATTGTCACGTGAGACGAACCGTCTGGTAGATTAGGACAGCCCCCTTCGACTTTCTTTTGAACATTTTCGATGTCTAATTAAAATAACCAGTGTGTGTCCATTTTCAATTACAATTGGATGGATCGATGGATTCTAAAGTAAGAGACTTTCCACCACTGCAGAAAACTCACGCTATGTGGAATTTAAAATTGTCACTCTACCTTCCTTACCCCATGAAAACCATGTAAAGTGAATTAATTCCTTCGTTTGAACCGTACATGCAATGTGCAGTGTTTTACATGTACATTTGAACATTCCGGACTCAGAGAATTAACTGTTGCACAATCCTCCCTTGCTACGTCACCGTTCACTTATTGTGGGTTCAGTGCAGACTTTTTTTTTTTTTTTTTTTTCATTATCCAGTACGGTCT
The DNA here is from genome assembly GCF_024500275.1 of Phycodurus eques. Classification (NCBI taxonomy): domain Eukaryota; kingdom Metazoa; phylum Chordata; class Actinopteri; order Syngnathiformes; family Syngnathidae; genus Phycodurus; species Phycodurus eques. Next base: position 21,259,398 of record NC_084537.1, on the reverse strand, counting down.
GTCGCCATTAGAGTAAATGTCGTTAGCTAATTGAATATAGCCTACCGCCGCTAGTTAGGACGATTGTAATCCATAACAGGTGGCATAGATACAAGGAGGATGGAAACAGCCGCGGGTGCTCTTTCAATCACTTTATCAAACAAATGGTAACAAAATACAGTAATGAAAAGCATTATTAGCACATCTGGCCGTAGCACCACCTGACATTTCACTGCAAACCACAGTGGCTAAAGCTATAGACGGGAAATAGCTGACCTACATTACGTACGTATACGTTCACTTCTACGTCACAGTGCATACACACATTCACAGTCACATTTTCTATTGTGTTGAATGTGTGGATCGCGACCCCAAGGAGACACCCCATATGTATATATTGTATTGGTTGTTGGTGGTGAAGTGTATGCATGTAACTTGAAAATATCTACAAATAGTACCATAATTACTTGGTCGTTACTTTGTGGATTTCCTTGGAAGCTGTAGCAGTATTTTCATAAAACAAAGAGAGGAAATTTGGATATTTGAGAGGCTGCTTGCAATGATAGCCCGGCACACTATGGGCTCCTTACTGTGATTTTAAAATGTGAAATGTGATCTTTATAAAATGTGGTTTTCCCCCCCGAAGATGAATTGGCCTCTTGATATTTAAAGAATGTTCATCTGAATTGGAAATTAGCATCCGGTTCAGCGCTCCTGACACTTAACATTCTCTGAAGCACCGTGCGCTTGTAGAAGGTTGAGTGGTGCTCCTTTCCCATCACCTGCTGCAAGAACCGATGTCGCCCCTTCACACAGTCTACCAACATACAACACAATACACAGTGGACCAGCTGGGTAAATAAATACTATCAGGCAGTCTTGGATTCGTTGGAGTTTTCTGTGAATATTTTGACATTCGAAATCTGACCTTTTTCTCGTCTCCCTGGACTTTTTCATGTTTCAGTGAACTATAAGTGGGTCGAAAATGCAAAAGCCGTTGGATACGGAGCGTTAAGACGAGAGGCCTCTGCGACTTCCTTGCTGTTTACCTGCTCGACATGAAACGTGACCTTTCTGTTTAACGTAACACTTTCCCATTTCACCCTCCCCACTTCTGAGCTTTTGAGATCATGCACCCATAGATCTGCAACAACCAGTGCACTGAACAATATTAGCACCTGAGCACCAACTGGTGGAATCTATCCATTCATTCATTTTCCATAGTTCTTGTACTCATTAGGGTTGCTGGTGAGCTAGAGCCTATCCCAGCTGACTTTCAGGTGCGAGGCGGAGTGGACCCTGGCCCACAGCCACATAAAGGAAAGACTGGACAATCTTAGATGTAGCTGCGCTTGTCTAACTCAGTAACAGGTACAGAATATATTAAGCAATTTAAGGGTACCAATAATGTGGTTATTCTGATACAATGAAAATTGTACAAATGGTGCACAGAGTCCTCCAGCACGTAAGGGGCCAGTCGTGTGGTAACACTCGTCAAACACAGTTATGCACATAACGCAGAGTGACGAAGCTACAACAATGAATACGGTAATGTCACAACAGAGATGTGCAAAATTGGCAAAAAATGGCAACTTCATGGATTTAGTGTTCATTGTTCGATAGCTTCTACCTGAGGGGGGAAGGAGGTGAAATGTTGGTGACCAGGATGTGGAGGGTCCAAGAGAATTTTGCCTGCTCTTGTCTTAGTTCTTGCAGCGTGCAAGTCCTCGAGAGTGAAGAGCGGTGCACCACTGATCCTTTCGGCAGTCCTGAGTGTCAGGTTGCAGTAGGACTTTGTCCTTCTTTGTAGCAGCACCAAACCAGACTGTGATGGATGAACACAGGGTTGACTGTTTGATCGCTGTGTAGAACTGCCTCAACAGCTCCCACAGCAGGCCGCGCTTGTACATCCTCTGCTGGGCCTTTTTCAGGACGGTGTTGATTTTGGTCTCGCACTTCAGGTGCTGAAAGACTGTAATTCCCAGGAAGTTGAAGGTCTCAACGTTTTACACAGGACAGTTGGACATGTACGTGAGGGGAAGCTGTGGCGAAGGAAGTTTCCTGAAGTCCACAATCATCTCTGTGGTGTTGAGCGGGTTCTTCTCCAGGTTGCTTTGACCGCACCAAAGCTCCATGCGCGCCACTTCCTGTTAATATGCAGACTCGTCCCTATCTTTGATGAGGCTGCTGACTGTGGTGTCGTCTGCATACATGGACACATGCTTGGGGGGTGGATGTGGTGGTTACCCCGAGCCTCACCTGCTGTGTCCTGCCCATCAGGAAGCTTTAAATCCACCGGCAGATGGCAGGAGAGACGATGAGTTGGAGGAACTTGGAGGAGAGGAGTTCAGGGATGATGGTGTTTAACGCAGAGCTGAAGTCCACCAACAGGATCCGTGCGTAGGTCCCTGCACCGTCAGAGAGTGCAGCCCCATGATGACTGCGGCATCGACCGACCTTTCTGCCCGCTTGACCACTGCAGCTTGTCCTGTCACGCTCTTCAGGTGGTGCAAAATGAGGCATTCGAAGGACTTTATGACCACCGATGTCAGAGCGATGGTGCTTATTGAAATTGCTGTTTCTTTTGATTAGAACTATTATAAACGATTAGAATATTTGTATTATTCTGCCTTTTTGCCATCTTTAAATAGTATTGAGTACATCTATCCTTTGTTTTATGTTCATTCCATTTGGTTGCAATCCCATTGGTCCTCTTTATCCTCACTGGTACCTTTTATGTACCATCAAAAAATAAGTATCGTTCCAAACTCTGGATTGTTGTGCGTATTTTTTTTTACTGAACTCAAGTGATCACAAACATATTTATTTTTTACAGTTACTTGAAACATGGTGTTCAAAATAACCTGAGCTCATGAGCTACATTCTTGTCTAAAACGACAAAAGACATTTTTTCAACACAACCTGCTCTGGTGACGTTCCAATCCATTTTTACGGACTACTAAAACGTTCCCACAAGGAGATGAAAAGTAATGATGCTGCAATCTATTAATCAGCATTATAGAACCCGGTCTCTTTCTATCTTGGATATTTCTGATTGGCGATGCAATTTCTCAGGGAGTTTCAATTTACCTCACTGCGAGTAATTACTTCGGGTGGGCTAATCTCCACACTTTGTCATGTGCCGCAGTTTCTCCTGCTTTCGCTGTGCTTCCCCCCTACAAAATCATCATGAGTGCTCAGCATTTCTTCCGCTGGGTTCCCAATTCATTGCATAGGTAAAGCACTCAGGAAGCACACTAATAAGAATCTGATTGAAGAGCGATGGAGTCAGACACATTCTTCTCGGTAAACGGCTTGTATTAAACAATTGATCAGTCTACGGCGCTTGTGGGCTCTGTCGCCTTTTAATTTCAGACAACTAGAGGAACAGGGCTCCAAATGTGGAATGTGTGTAGCTTCTCGACACGCAATACATGTTAAAGCCCAATTCCACTTAAGTCGGTAGGCACATACTTTATGCAATTGCGTTGATACAGTAGGTGTGGGATTTTTTTCTAATGACTTTTAGCCCTGGGGGTGCTCAGGGATGCATTTCTTTGTTCATGTAATGTCATAAAAGGGAGAAGATAATGAGTTGGCTTCATGTGCCTTAAGATGAATCACTGCATGTAAGGTAGCCGCGTGTTTGTTTGGTTGGGATGTTGTTGTGGTTAAAAAAAATAATAAATAAAAACATATTCATGGCATTTTTTTCATTGCGCTTTGGCAGTTTCGTAGCCACCGGCACATTGAAATCCCAGACGTCTGGAGCGACCTAATTTAAGCGAGCCGCAAAATATCTTCTCCGAGTGAGCTCAATGATGCAGCGTTTCTGAGTCCACCCCTCGAGGAGAGATTTGGCAGCTCCCTTTTTAGTTTTTGTCAGTATCGAAAGGGGTATATAAGTAACCGTAAAAATCAATTTTTATTATCGTAGTTAAGTACATTTCAGAGTCCGTGCTTTTCTACTTTTACTGAAAGTGGGGAGTTTGCAATTAACAAAAAAAAAAAAAAAATCACTTTTTGTCATATTCGTTGAAACTGCCATTCTAACCTGACAGTATTAGTAAAATGATCTGTGGGAAAAAAAAAATCACGCATCTCTGTGCGCATCTTGTGCCTCGCGGGCACACCCCTGCAGTTTCACGCTGAACTATTACCTTGTGCTTCAGGAGCTTTACTGACAATATGGTGGGATATCCACCTCTGAAAAATAGGAAAATGCCCATATTGTTTGCCAACAACTGTGCATCAGACTAGCAAGCAGAAGCAGAATGAATGATCAAAGGGATTCAAAAGCAAAATAGAATTCGCATCAATAATAATATTTAGTGTTACTGTGAGACTCAATTCCAAATAAATCATGCTAGATTGTTCACTAATGCTAGCTTAGTACATCGCTGGCCATGCATTCTCTGTGAGTCTTTATCACGGCTACGCATTTTCATGATTGCATGCCATTATGAATGACAATGTTCGAGAATTGCCCTCGTGCGGGTTCGTGAGGGGCGGGATGAGCGAAGTGTGGCTACATTCAAATCTCGCAAGCAGTTTTAACACCGTAAACCCCTTTGTGTACAGACTGTAAGTACTTTTGCCACCTCTGCTTATCATCAGCACAGTGCGAATATTGTATCGTGTGCGCACATTTTAAATGCAGGAATGATGAGCCACAAGCCTGACCACGTTCTAAAAGACAACGCCCGTGATCATGCACTTGAGGAGAAATGGATTTCCGAGGCTTGGGCTGTCTTGTGTCAGCCCAAGCAGCTTTGCGTGACTGCACGTCAGCTTAGCAAGAGCTACTTAGCGCCTACAGTGAAAGGCTACCGCTGCCGTGTGTATATCCTGACAACGTGGGCCCCAGTACAAATTTAGCGAGGTGGCGCACAGCGGACTGCACACCGCTCAGGTGGCAGCTTGACTCCCAGACTCGTTTGGCCGAGGATCAGAGCACTTCAGTCCAGTCTGTCGATGGCCTTTCGATGCCAGATATGACCCTAACCACTTGAGGCATTGTGACGCAAAACACCAGAACAGCTTGTGTAACATACTTCCCGAATGACAGGGCAATATAGAAATCATTTGAATGCTTAATTGAGGTAATCCTGCACGAGGGCGCAAACACCAGGTGGTGAAAATGCCCTCTTGGAATCGCTGTTCATTTCTGTGCTTCCGACAAATGAATTGTCATCGTCGTCGCCGTTTTTATATTACACAAAGACACGTTAAAACGTCTGAGCTCTGTGCCGACCGCAGTGCTTCCTCGCAATCTAAATTAGGCAAGCAAAAAACATATGACTACCTCTCTCTTTTCAATCAAAACTGTGCATTTTTCTCAAGATTTTTTGGGGGGACAGCTCATGATTTGGATCTCATCGGATAGTGTGCTTGCTCCTTTTGTGGATTAGACCGTCATTTGTCTGAAGTCACACAGTAAAAAGGAATCTCAAAAATAACACCAAATCACATTTTATCCTAGTTGCTGCTTTTGTATTGTCCCCTGTGAGGATTACACTAAGGGTTTGCGTTTCCAAAACAGAGGCTAAGTGAATAATCTATTGCAACTCTCTGTTGTTGTAAACAAGGCGCTCCAGACTGAGGTGTGATTTATTGGGGTGAAAATGCAAACAAGATAATCATTTGTTCTGTTCCCAATGACACTATAGACTAGAGCTTCATATAGCATTGGCACTAACTCAAAAGCATTTATTTTGACAGTCACAGTATTATGCAATTGCTATTTGCAGCCATTCTTTCTCATAAGATTGTACTTGTAGTGCTTGTTTATTACCATTCAAGGTGCGCACACTAGAAGGAGCAAAATGTCAATGGGTTTTGAACCATGAAATAATGATGCACAAACCATTTAATTCTTTACATTCTGTTTATTTATCTTATTACTGTATATTTACAACACATTGCTATTTTTCATACAAACAAGTCTCCAAAAATGTTTGTGTTTATTGTGAGGTTGAACGGATGAATGGCCTTTCCATTCATTGAAATCGGGAAAGGTGATTTGAGATGCGAGTATTTTGAGTATCTTGAGTATCTTTTATCTATCTATATGTCTATCTGTTCCAATACTTAAACGGACAACAGAACACACCAAACAAGAGGTTCTGTATCACCGGCAGATGTAAACGCTGAGAAATAATAGCTGTTGATTTCTTGTCATATTTCTATATCAAACCCAAATGTTTCTGGTCTACAGCGAAAACAAAGATGAGCTCACTGTTTCAATAATTGTGCGGAAGAGTTTTTGAGGGCTCCACGACAAGGTGTAGCCAGAGCTGTCAGTCATGTTGCTATTATGCATCACTTGGTAGGCAACACAGCGGGGAAAGCAAAGCACTCTGAAGTGTATTTACCCATCCAACAGACACAAAGCCACTTCAGTATTCATCTCAGGTCTGGGCTCCACCAACGCGTGGTCAACAGCTTTTGACACCTGATTTTTGTAATAATTAACTACCATCTTAGAATCTTTTCATGGCTTAGTAGCAAGAGCCCAAAATTATTCATCAACGTAAAACAAACGCAAGAACTGTGTTTTTGTTGATCTAAGGCACTGTAGTCATTGTTGCAGCTATCCAATGTAATGCTTTTTCAATGCTTTTGCAGACAACAATTTATTATGTCTCACTTGCGTGAATAGATATAGAAATCTTGGCTTGCAATTTACAAATGAAGTGCCAACTTAACCTTGGCGTTCCGGGTTCTTTGTGACAATAAACCCCTTGTAAAATTCTGACTGACTGAGTAGATCATGTTCCTGTACGTGCAAGTCATAAGTTTCAAGTCTTTATCGTCAAGTTACTCTGGTGAAAATATTACTTAGATTAAGCAAGTCATAATTCCAGTCATACACTCTTGCTCAGTGACAACATTAATTGCACATTAGCCACTTTGCACTCACTACTTGTATTTGTGTTAGTTATCTGTACTAACAGGTTAACAATCACATAATTTGTTTAAATCATTGTAAAACAGGCCTCCGTATTGTCTATAGCTTTACAGTCTATGCAATTAAACGTATAACCGACATGAAGCTTTGTTCATGTTTGACCAGCTACCGGTGAGCTAAACTGTAAAGTCACTGTAGCGTACCTGTCTCTGTGGCTTGCCGTTATCTTTTTCACATTTCATGAAAAACATAATCCTTGAATGCAAATTCAATCATCTTTGGCGCTCCCCCGACACAAAACGCAACTTTTCTTTCAAAAACAAAACATCTTATCTCGTAGTCACATCCATTTAAGAAGGACCTTGCTTTGTTAATAATGGATGACAGCGGGTGATACCTTTTCCAGAGAGCTGTCATACGAGGGGCTGCCTTCACGTGACGCGATGTCATTATTCAGAAGAACAGATGAGCAGAGCTGAGGATGTGCATGCATGTCTCTTTGTGGATAAGACATAAATGTATGTATGCGCCATGTAAGTGCTGCGCTGTTCTTCAGTCCTCCATGATGAGGCCACACGACGTTTGTTTTGATGAACCAGATTCCTCTGAGCCACACGTTACGGTACACTACAGAGAGCAAGCCTGGCTCGAAGTGCTCTTAATCAATAGTTAGGCATTTCCCCGGGGCAAATTTGACCTTCTCTCCACTGTCCATGATGTATATTTTCCGTGAATGCTCTCTTAACATTCCAAACTACGCTGGCGGATTCCATGCAGTCGAGTTCATTTCATAACTTTGTTGTTTGTCTACTCCTTTGTTTGTTATTCACGTTGCCACGGCAACTTCAATGTGCCGCAGTATATCATCAGATAGAGCGGGAAGGCGGTAATTGATGATTCCAGCTGCTCTGTCACAAACAAAGCAGGTGGGTATTGTCCCAGCTGTGATATTGTCTGATCAGTCTGATATTGTTTTGCCCGAATAATGCTGAGATGAGAAGGCACAGGAAATAATAATAATAAAAAATAAAAATAAAAATAAAAAAACGAATAGGATGTATGGTGTTGATTAAGACAAAACCTGCGCTTTTGGGTGCGGAAGTGAAATTCTCATTGATCCCTTCAAGCCTGTAAAACCGGACGCATCAAACGGCTCTCAATAAAAAAGAAAATCTGCCTTTATGATGATAATAATGCTCAGAATGTTTGTGCGAGGTATTAATTTACCAGTATTTTGAAGCGAATTATTAAGACAAAATTGGAATTATTATATATATTGTAAAATCGGAAATATTATACATATTGTAAATTATGAAAAAGAAGAGTTGAAGTTGTTTTATTTAAGAAAGCAGCATTTATATCAGACAGACTTTGAGGCTTTTCCTTATCATGAAATCTTTGAGTTTGAGTTAATCCACTTTTTAATCCGTGTTGGTTCACGAGCCTGATAACTGACATCCAGCCTCACCGTCGCTCTGCGTTAATCCCCGCTTTGTATTGTAGCCGCGGCAACAAGATGCCTCAGCGTTGCCGACGTTCATCCCGACATTGTCAAATGATTTAAACGCGCGTCCACAAATAAAACAAATGACAGCAGCTATTTGCAATTTTAATTTGTCTTTTTTGTCTCTATCTCTTCTCTGCATGCTCAACTTTATGTTCCTTCACATCGGAACGCAAAGCGTAGAAAGCCAACTATAAAGGCAGTAATGCGTGGCCGAATAGTATGTTGAATGTATAATGTGTGATCAAATTGACAAATGGAGTTACTGTATGGCATTTTTAATATCTCCTGTGACAATGCTTGATTGATGGAGTGTTGATGGTACTCAAGGGAGTGAAGGGTGGAGGGCATAAATCAAGCGACAGATCCACTGAGCATGTGAACGTATAACTGGAATGTAATGAACGAGGAGCATGGAACCATCCTTGGAAATGAAAACACTCGTGTCCATGAAAACCAGTCAAAGCCGAGAACGCGATGTGCTGGTACAATGACAGCCTCGGATTTATGATTCAGTTTTCAGCTTGCTTGCTTTCTATGAACTAAAAACATTTGGGTGTTACATTAAAAGATGAATATGGGTTCAACATTTCAGCTTTTATTTTCGGATATTTACATACAGTATGCATGCGCTACACAACTTAGAAGAAAGCAAATTTTGCTTGTACCTACCAGGTCATTGTGAGCAAAAGTATTGGAACGCGTGACTGACAGGTGTGTTTTGTTGCCCCTGTGTGTCCTATTAATATTCCTTACTCAAACAATAAATAGCGCTTAAAGTCGACGCTCCGTTTCAGATTTAGGTTTGACTTTCTGAAGACTATATTTCTACTTGTTGGCGTAACCGTAAACAAAGCAATTGCAAAGCTGGGTTTGTTAGTTTTATTTATATAAATAGTTAGTAACGACTAGCTGCTCAACACAGAAAGTGCAGAAATGAATACATGAATATTTTTTTTTTGGGGGGGGGGGGGGGGGGGGGGTCCATTATTTGAGAATTTTTGCCATTTTTCTAAGACAGCTCAGGGTTACCTTTATTTTCCAACTGATGTTCTTGACCTTTCAAATAAGGACTCTTTTTGTGAAGACCTGGCAGACCATCACAGCTCTCCTGTATGTATTTTTACAACAATCATCCATTTCCAATACCACCCATTATTTGCCCAATTTCACCAGAATAAAACACATGCTTCTTGACGTCAATGTTCACAAAGTATTTTTTGCTTCTTGCTATTTCAAATTTAAAAAAAAAATGCCCAAAAAAAACAAAAAATCTATTTTTTTATCAAGTTGTGAAACAACATCTCCTTCTCCAAATCACTTTTCGGAGATTAGCTGACGCAAAAGTGTCAGTGTTCGAAAGGCAAAGGGGTCATGTGGATATATTCTGGATGCTAACCAAGCGGATCACATCAACAGGCAAACGTGGCTTAACTGAAACAAGGTAAAAGCTTGAATCAATACAAACAGTTATTCTCAGACCGCCCTTTCCACTCTTCCTCGTGTTCCCCCCTTTTTATCGCGCTGCGTTTTGGTGAGCGGCCCCGCGTAACGGCCACGCACGTTAGTTCCGACATATGTCCTGATGATCAGATCCATCTTTTTTGACACAAAGGCATGGCATACGACGCGCCACGTTGCCAGCTGAGGTGCATTTGCCTGTGGAGAATTTTTTAATAACATCCTGGCATGGTAATGAAATATGTTATCATCGATTTGCCCTGCATGGATCAGCTGACTTGTACAACACCGTCTTATCAACTGTTTACTCACACGTTTAGGAGGATTATTCGTATCCGGTCCGCTGCTCGTATTGCCCTTGAAATCCCCAAGACAAGCATTTGTATGCAGATAAGCACCGCGCATGTAATTGCATGTATGCAAAACTCCTAATTGCCCCATACAGACGGTCGCTAGTGATTTACTAATCATCTTTTATGCCTCGCGAAGACAACGCGTCAATCACTTTTTCCCTCCGATTCAATTAGGGAGAGGTTATCCATGTAAACACAGCATATCATGTAGGAATTTGCTTGGAGGCTAAATTTCTCAACACATTGAGTGCTCAAATGAGGATCGTGATCGTGCAATTTGCTGAGCTTTGTTAGAATCACTTTATTGCGAACCATTCCGATGTTGAAAGTTCGACTCGTTTTAATGATAACGTAGCAAACTTGTTAGGGGTTTCGAAGTGTCAACAATGTTCAATACCATGCTGGGTAACTGCAATTAGCATCGATCTCCCTCACCCTCCAAAGGATACAAAGAAAATGTCAAAAAAAGATATGTAAACAAGCTCGGTATACGTGTATTATTCCATTAGACTCCTAGATGTGTCTACACTTACGATTTTTTTTGTATGTTAATCCCTGTTTTAAAAACTGCTTTTAGGATATTTTGCACGTGACACATTAAACACAGTGTTCTAACATAATATGCAAATCAGAATCAAAATACATGGACTGTTTGAGGGTTTTGACAGCTACTTTTGTTTCTTGTCCGTGTGGTTGTCAAGCTCATTGTTTCTCAAACCTTTTCAGAAATACGACCAAACTGTGGCACAGCCTGGAAGTTGCGTGTTGACGCCTTTAGCTGACGCCTTTTCTCACGCACTGAGCGCAGCTAATGGCGCAGGATTTCTTTCTAGATGTAAGTGATGGCTTCTTGAGAACAGATGGCGCTCAAATTAGATAAGCCATAGGAACTTTGTAAGGTTTAGCCTCGGAAATTACTCTCTAATCAGTGAGTGTGTAAACACTCTTCTGAAAGCATCACTAATATAAAGTCCTGTACATAGACTGCAGCCAAACCAGATAATATATTAAAATGATTCAGAAATGACACGTTTCACTTATCTGGGTTCCATTACGCATTAATATGCTGACAAGTGATAATACAAGTGACTAATACGGATGACTAATGGGGGGAAAAAAATCCAGAATGTGGATCCACTCAAGCGCCGTTTGATAGGGAGGAAAACATTGTCGGCGAAGACAAAAAGAATGAAGAACAGAAATTATTCAGCAGATCAAAACGTTCTGCAAGGTGATGACTGACCACACACGACGTTTATTAAAGAAACAAACAGGCTGACAGTTCTATCACCGCCACCTGTTGAATCTCTTAAAGCACTGCCGTGAAACACAAGGCCCGGGGGCCAGACCCGGCCCGCCACATCATTTCAAGGGGTCCGCTAAAGCAAATCTTGGACTTCACGTTTCTTGGTAAAACTTCTAGCTAAACTGAAAATAGGCTTCACTTTTGTGCACATTGTCACCAAACCCCTTTTTACGAAACATTCAACAACAGTTAAAAAAAAATTACCTTTTTTCAGTAGCTTGAAAAATGTGAGATTTTGCAACAGCACAAAATCAAGCCCACGAAAAAGTGATTTTTTTATTATTTTTTTATTATTGTATTTATTTATTTTTTTTGCCATTTCAGGAGCCTGAGGCCCTGGTGAGGGTGTGAAGGTGTGAAAGGTTTTGTGGCACTCCTGGACCTAAAGCCTTTTTTCATTTTTTTTATTTTTAGCAACATGAAAAATGTGTGATTTTGCAGCAGCACATCCCAAATGTGGCAACCATGGAGATGAATTGGATTCCAGTGAACTCATTAGATTCAAGAAAGCCCTTCGAGATTATTTGTGCCTTGGTGACATGGTGATTTTATCCTGCTGGAAGAAGCCATCAGAAGATGGAACAACCTGGTCATGAAGGGATGGATACGGTCACTAACCGTATCCATGCATCAAAAAATAATAATAATTCCATCCAGAAACGTTGATAACTGTATCGAACTGAAGCTTCAATTTCCTCTTCTAAGCTGATCCTGTGCCACTGGTAGGCCATCTTGTTGAAAGGTCAACAGGTTGTGCGTTCATCAACATAACTAGTGGAATAACTAGTAATAAATAACTAGTAAAAATAATAATTCCATCCAGAAACGTTGATAACTGTATCGAACTGAAGCTTCAATTTCCTCTTCTAAGCTGATCCTGTGCCACTGGTAGGCCATCTTGTTGAAAGGTCAACAGGTTGTGCGTTCATCAACATAACTAGTGGTTCATGTAGTCCCTGTAAAGTCAAAACTAACATATCTTCTAAATTTGACACACCCCAGAGAAGAGTGTTGTTAACAGCTCTGCCAAATTTAATTGAATAAAAACATTCCCATTTTCTACAACCTCTACTCTTGGGGTTCGTTGTTTTACTCAAGCAAGTTAAGAACCAGCAGTTGAACGAACAATTTTTGGATTGCTACACAGCCACTCTACAAAAGAAGCTTTGGAGCCAACCTCAACTCCCTCCTATTGACGGTGTTATTTTTCAAGGATTTAATTGCCTTTATAAACCTGCTGGCATAAGCACTCTGGGATTTATTGTATCAAGTAATTACCAATTCATTACGCCCCTGATTGCCTGAGAGAAAGCATCTTTAATTAGGTGTTTGCGCAGAACCGTTTTATTATCTCTCTCACGCAATCACCTCTGACTGGCCGCAATCAGCATCTGTTTCCATTCTGCAATAATCTTAACTTCATGTCGTAACAGATGTCGTGATAAATCGCCAATCTGCCGAACACTGTCTTTGTTATCCAACCGGGAAAACCAGGTTGGATAAAATCTGCTATTTGTCTCAATGCAAGCCTTATTGAGCCTACTAATTGGCTATCGTTTCAATTCCAGGTCACAATCACGAAAGTCTGTGGTTCGGCTGAACTCAGTGTTGACCCCACAGGTTAGGATTTGCTCTCAGAAATCTTAGCACACCCTACAATACATGGTAAGCGTTCAGGATAATCTTACACAATAGGGCCTTTGCCGACTTTGGTTGGAAAGGGTGAAAAATTCCCAAATTTGACCCGATTATCAGTGTGTGTACCTTACTTTCGGGACCGATTGTGGTTGTGATGTAATAGATTTTCTGCAACATTCTGTGAGTTTAAATAAACATATACTGTATGACTAATTGTAGTTCAAACCTGGATGATGCATCTTTGTGACTCATCCAAGTGACCTACTGTATAAAATTGGTCGGGCTCCCAAATGACAGTCAACTGGCTAGGCATTTTCATTAAATTAGTAGTGGGCACATGGCCTTTTATCTTTTATCTTGGAAGAATTTCGAGCCATTTGGAAAGGTGCAGGGTCATGTCAGGCCTGGCCGTGAGTTCCAAAGTAGATTCCCCTCCAAACTGGGATATACCCTATTGCCATTGTCGGGTGGTTTGGCTTTGGATACGATACGTTTTAGGCCGATTGGGAATTAATTTGAGCTGTGGCAGGTCCAGACCTAGACCACATTTTTGGGGGGATTTTATGGATATTTGGAAACAATTCAGGAACATGGAAAGTTCAGTCATATACCCCATTTTTGTAAACCTGTAGACCTGAAAAAACACTTCAAAAATAGCCCTTAATTGAGCCTCCAAAACTAGAATCTACTTACATTTTTTGGGTGCTCAGAGGTTTGGAAGATATGAAAGCCGTTAAACTCTAAATAATGGCCAACAATTGCAAAATATTGACTTGATCCTCCGAGCTCGAATTACTCGACGCACTTCATCAACTCTGCAAACTTCAACCACAATAGTAGGTGCTGTTGAACTATTACCTCTCTGATATTGTCAATCAAAACTGAGCTGTATTACTGTTTTAAAAGCCGAATTCATGGCTCTGTTTATCTTCCATAGTTTATACGTTTAGTTGAGGCAAAGAGCCTGGCCAAGCTAAGCCACAAATACTAAGGCAACCACCCATGGTACCCTTTAGCACAAATCCCCTTCAAAGAATAAAACGCATACTGGATCAGTGTCACACTCTTCAGGGCCAAATGATCATCAACGGTGTGACTGAACTTTTCCAACCTCGGTACGGTTTTAATAACAACCCCGCTAATACGTTTAGCCACCTGAATGACAGGTACTGAACAGTTCAGGGCCGATAGGATCTGTGCGAAGGACGCCCCAGCTAAAGAAATAAAACACACGGTAAACAAAGGACAGAGTCACAGCAAAAGAGGTTGAACATAAATTGAAGCGTTCCGTTCTATTGTGATCCATTCTGCCAGATTTATCATCGTCACGCATCATAATGGTGCCTTAAACATACCGTGGTCTTTTCTTCGCAGGATCTTAAGCACCATATTGGAACAGAGTTTTGTAACGTGATCACTGCCTTTGAGATAACCTTGGCCGCATTCATCTCTGTCATTGTACGTACTTATTAAGAATTACAATGGATGTTCGTCACCGCAGCATTTAAAAGCTTGTTTTTACTCCTTGGTCCAATGTACGGTTGATCTTTGTGTGTGATCACTGTTGGTCTATTCTTTCACAACACAATATTTGCTTCGGTCCCGCTCGGCCCAATTAGGGCCTGACGTATAATCTCCCATTTTAGAAAAGGAGATTTACATGACAATGGCACAACATGTACATTATTTAACCCACATTGCATGAATATTACACATGCGATACCTCCCTTGATGGTGCTCGGTCTTCGGGTTTTTAATCCTACGTGACTGGAGAAGAACGACTTGTGTTTCTTTTTGGCGCGACCGCGTCCGTTCTTGGTCCGTGTGTATCCGTGTATGTAAATTGCCTCTTTAAAGGCTTTCGGGACAAAATCTGTGCACTCTGACAGAAGTGGACTATTACCAATCAAACAAGTGGCACTTCATTTTTCTTCAAAATGAATATTAACATCTATGAACTAGACAAAATGGTAGTACATGACAAATGATGTGGTTTTCAACAGATGGGCACTCAAGTGAACTATGGGTAAAATGAACAATCAATTAATTGTCTCAGATTGCCTAGGGCGTTATTTCCCAACCTTAATCAAGCCAAGGCGCATAATGTTGATGTAAAACAAAAACAACAACAAAAATAAATAAAATGAGCCAGAGAGAAATCATTTCAAAACTTTTTCGTACGGTGGCCCTGAAGTGCAAAATACAACAACAATTTATAAAACACAACAGCAATTTATAAAACACGACAGCAAATGACTAATGACAACAGCAAAAAAAAAAAATAATAATAATAACCAAATTAACCTACCGGAAGAGATAAGTACTGATGGGGTTATAAGACTCATCGCTGATTGGACGCCTTGACCACAAAGTTATTCCGCGTCCGGTGTGGTTTTTGTAATGAGCGTGATTCAAATTTAGCTGCTGCTATCAAAAAATATTCTGATTCAGGACATAGATATGAGGTGATACTGGATAGATATGCTTAGCACTAATCACGACATTTAAATAAGTATGCGCACGCTGAAGACGTATTTAAAAGTCGTCCAATTAAGTCCTCCATCTCTCTTGTCCAATCAGCAATGAGTCTTACCACCCCACCGGTACCTACCTCTTCGGGGAGTTTTTTTTTTTCATTTCAAAAGCACGCAGTGGGTGTGTCAGAAGTCTGGATGGGTGAATGCACGGAGGTGAAAGGAGTACAAGTCAGGCTCAAAATCACACGAACGGGAGAAAATATGACCCAAAGTGAATAATGTATTGCAACTGTTGGTTGCTCTAAAGCTGACACTCTAGGTGTGATTTATTAAGGGGAAGTGAAAATAAATTGATCATGTTTTTGGTTTTTTTTCACCCCCTGAGAGTATCATACAACATTGGGGCTAAATCAATGCATTTATTTTGGCTGTCACGGTACACAATACTATTTGTAGCCACACTCGCATAAGATTGGACGCATGATTCTGAGAGTGAGCGCATAATCTTGAAATACAAAACAAACAACCCAAGAAGTTAAGATTAGACCTTTGGGAAACATTGAATTTATTGGCCCCTTTCAAGCAACTGCCCATTTTCTATACTGTTTATCCTGTTCAGGGTCACACAGATGTTTTAAGTACAGTTCAGTTGTATTTAACTGTACAATAGATTTGCATTTCATCTTTCAGAAGTGCTTGTTTTCAAACACGACATTTGACCTTTGTGTGCAGTGCAATTCAATCACTTAAGTACAGTTTTTCATTTTCATTTAAGTGTTAAGGTTCAAAATGTTACAGTGGCTTACAAATGATATCAAATGTACTTTTTAGAAATAAAACTGCTACCTTTTCTGTTTTTAAGGAACACTTAGGCCTATGACGGGTTAGGGCTTAGTTTTAGGGTTAGGGTGAGGGTTAATTATTTTAATGTTTATCATTACAGTATTACTTAGAGAGCAATTTTTTTGTCGTTGTTGTATTTCTATACTTGTAAAATGTTTGAGAACCACTGCTTTAGACGGCAAACTACTTGAAACTGAATTAACAACACCTTAGCTGGTTACTGCCAATTAGTGCACTCTTTTTGCCTCAGTTGTTTCATATATTTATCAATCTTCTGCACGTTTGATACAGAATATCTGGCACAGAGATGACAGAATACAAAATTAATCTAAAGTCTGTCATCATCTTTTTTTAACACTGTCTATAATAAACTAAATTGCTGTTTTACGTTGTAGTTATCCTGTATCCTGCACATCAGGGCAATTGTGAGTTTTCCCTTTGACTCCTCTGCAAATAGTGCATATGAATGTATGTCTAATAATAATGTTATTCTGCTAAGCCCGGAGAAAAAATATCTCTTTTAACTCCGCCGCATAATTCTTGGGGGTGAGGCGATGAATTGTAGGAGCCGGAAATGCATCCTGTCAACACACATTAGGCATATTTCTGTGGGAAGAAAATATGTAGTGGAACCTTTAAAGTCGATGTTGACATTGCTCAGTGAGCATCAGAAGGATGTTTTTTTTTTTTTGGGGGGGGGGGGGGGGTTCTGTGCGAATGTACTGTGTGACCAATATTTTAAGGAATATTCTTCCGCTAAAGTAAAAAAGATGAACTCTGAAAGTATTTTTATTCCTGTAAAAATGCTGCGCATCAGATCACATTCCATTTGCAGTATACTTCCAAAGAAGTGAAAATATTAATTAGACTTTGTGACTCATGCAGTCTGCAAATGCAGGGGAGGAAAAACAAAACACATAAAGAACTAACAAGCGGAAGAGCTTATTCCCCAGCCTGCAAGTCAGCGTGTCTATACAGTTGTGACAGTATTAGACTTGGTTTCACCCATTGTTGGTTTGCTGCTGTTGTTGTGGAAGCCTGAGCTTTGCTTTTGGTCACACCCCGTTTTTGCTGCTAGGAGTCACCGTGTGCCATACAAAAATAACATCTGTGGCCTCTTGCTAAGACGGAAACATACATACATACATATATACATACAAATACATGGCTAAGTCAAGTCCATCACCTGACAGAGGGAACATCCCACCCCTCGCCCCCACCCCCTCTCTTCCGGGATGACCACCAGGCTACAATGGATGCCGATTGGGCAACATTTATCCCACAATGTGATAAATAAAATGTTAGTTTAAACAGCATGAAAGTCCATTTCATGAAATGAAGCGCCACCGGTAGATGCCTGCAGCGAAGAAGTTTTCCTGTCTCCGATGGTCGATTATATACAGTGCACTTCTACACCTCTGCAAACTACAGCCTCAATATTGAATATATTGTTGAAGGAAAAAGTAAAAGACGTATTTTTTATAAATAATATATATTCACTTATAAATAATGACACCTGCCTGCTCGAGGGCCCCGGCAATGCTGACATTTAGAATGTATGGATTTATCAAATGATGATCCATTATTGCCCTCTGCTGGACATCATTGTCCCATTATACAACATGGACAGTCATTCCATAGACTGTTCAGTACGTGTGAGTGGTCTCTTTCATTCATTCCTTTTCTATTTGACTTTTTACCATCATGGAACCGTTTTTTTTTAAGTCAAATTACTCACTAAATCGTTTCATGTTTCAATATTTTAATTGTGCAATCGGTGACACATTTGAAAAAGGGAGGACTTCATATTTCACTCCAGAGCTACGGGGGACAGCATCCATCCATCCATCCATTTTCTGAGCCGCTTATCCTCACAAGGTTCGCGGGAGTGCTGGAGCCTATCCCAGCTGTCATCGGGCAGGAGGCGGGGTACACCCTGAACTGGTTGCCAGCCAATCGCAGGGCACATACACACAAACAACCATTCGCACTCACATTCACACCTACGGGCAATTTAGAGTTGTCAATTAACCTAGCATTATAAAAAATAATAATGTAAATAATCTTTTTACAAGCACAATTTGTTGCCAATCTGCTCAAGATTAGAATTTGAATAATTTCCACTGGAAACTAATTAAGGGCAGCGCATTTCTAAAGGCCAGGCTGGATTTATACTGTTTGGTTCAAGTGACACATATCATTTTTTTTCCTTTTCAAATGTCACAATTAGGATATGGGTCACGGCAGCATAAACGGATAAAACACATGACATCGGCTATCTTCATCTCCAAATCATTGCTCTTCCAAATGTGGATAAAAAATTTCCCACGTGTCGGATATCTGCCAATGTGAGTGCTGTGTGAACGCAAAGATTAGATATTCCTTATCAAATGCCAGAGAAAGCATTGACAAGTAACTGTAAGCAAAATGCGGAGTAATGTGTGGGGTGGATGAGTCAACCTCGGCCAACTAAACATTATGTAATGTTTGAATATTTGCATTTGTATGTGTCACTTGAGATGAACTACATGGGATGCATGAATCAGACGCAGGAATTGCCGTAATTTCTCGTGTATAATGCACATTTCTTTCCCACCAAAATTGTCAAAAGCCAATAGTGCGCATTATACATACGTATAGGGGCAAATGGAAAATAGTTTCACATTTTATAAATTTATGACGCCTAGTGGTTCTGAAAAAGCTATACACGTTCATTCCAAAATGGCACCGCCACCCAGAGGTTATGAGAAAGGTGTACACTTTCATTCTAATATTCCACCGCCACCTAGTGGATATAAAAAATGTAAAGCCTACACTTTCATTCCAATATGACAGGGGTATACATATATGCATATATGTACAGTTGTGCTCATAAGTTTACATACCCTGGCAGAATTTGTAAAATCTTGTTTTTTTTTTTTTTTTTTTTTTTTTTTTTTAATAGGACTGCTGACTGAACAACAACCATCACTAATTGATTTATGGTTATGTTTTGTTTAATGATAATGCTTTTTGAAATGCTTGACCGTTTAATTTGAAACCCATTCAACTAAAATGAAATGAGTTTCGCCAGGTCCTTCATGTTTTCTTTAAAGAATGGTACCCATCGTACAAATTCTGCCTGGGTAATCAAACAGATGAACACGACTGTGTGTTTTCAAATTTAATAAATAAAAGTAGGGCTGTGAATTACAAAATAAGAGCAAGTAAATTTAAAAAAGTATTACGTGTTCAAATAAAGGGCTTCACTTCAGAACTATTCTTTGAAAGAACTAACAAATTACAGATAATAATGTTTTGATCATATGGGTAGAAGCAAAATCATGCATTGTAAAAACGCACTATACATAGGTAGAAGGGGTTTTCCAGAATTTTGAGGTCAACTTTGGGGGTGCGCATTATACACATTTAAGGTAAATTGTAATAGGGCACTTGGTCCGACAGTGTAAATCCAGCCGAAAAGTGAATGCAAATTTGATGAGATGAAAGTTAAACCCTCGTAAAACTTAGATATGTTTCAACCTTTACATATGTTTACAAGGGTTGTAAATGAGATACCTTCATAAAGAGGTGCCTGGTACTGGCAGGCCTACTCCAATAAAGCACTTTAAAGCTTTCCATCAAACTAAGTTGAACAGAGAGCTCCAGTGTCATGGAAACTCCTCTATTTTTCACATTAAAAACAAGTTTTTTTCACGGGCCTTTAGGGGGGGCCACTGTCTTGAAAGAAAGAAAGGTTATTGCATCAAGTCCTGAGAGTCACATTTCATTTTGTCTTATGCGTGTTTTACTTAAGTAACTAGCAGGTGGATCAAAGTTTTCAGCAAGTGCTCTCTGAAGGTCAACAGGGAGATTGTGCGATCACGACGCTCGGGGCAGTCAAGCGTGCTTTTGAATTTGGCTCGTGAAAGACTGTGCAGAAACACACCGTGTGCAGATTGCGTTAGGAACTTTGATGGAAATCAAGTCGTCTTTTGATTGCTTTTGTTGCCCCCGGGGATGGGAGGGAAAGCCTCTGGGGAAATATGCATGCATGTTTTAAAGCCCGCTTCATTGAAGAAAAAAAATAAATAAATAGCATAATACAAAGGAACTCTGAGCTCTATACTAAGTCAACAATGCAAGCTATTTCGGGAAACTGCCTTGTGGATGTTGATGTCAGTGGTCAAGGTGAGCGGTCATGTGTAGAAGAACGCGACTGTCTCCCACCTACGTAGTACAGCAGACCCCACCTTGCTGCTATAAGAAGGCTCCCAATGGTTCTTCCATCTGGCGGAAGGCTGACCGATCCCTCCCGCTTACTCTCAAGTGTGCCATTTTGTCAGCGCAATTTACTGTTGGCTGTGTTTCCTCCCGGCTGGCAAATAAGCAATCAGAATACCATCAGAGATGTGGGGAATGTGGGCAGACAGGGTTTATTAGTCAGAACAGAATATGCAGCGCACCGCAACTCCCACGAAACTGCACCCAAACGCAGTTCAAGGTTTCTCCAAAGCTAAAAAAGATGCCCACTAAAAGCATATGCAAAGGTCCTTGTGTCAACACCGTTCCAGCTCAAGAGATGCAGGCCAGTTTTGTCAAGTTGGTCTGACCACAACTAGCAGGCGTTCATAGATCAACAATTGTAATATTTGACCCAAAGGAGATTCCTTTGGAGCCATAAACCAACTTGTTTGACACAGGACATACTCCCAGTCTGGCCATGTATGAGTGTGCATTCTCGCCAATGTGTGGAATGAAGAAGTCCCAGCTTGCACCATAACATTGTCCAAATCTGTATTTCCAATGTCATTATAGTTGATATTTGACTCGATTTATCTGGCGCTTGGTGCGCTAGTGTCCTAAGCGGTTCATTTATTTTAAAAGCAGGAGCAACAACAACATGTCATATCAGGTGAAAACCACCCACACAGTACATGGTTTAAGAGAGGACAGACAAGGAGGTGAGGGGAGGGGGGGACAAAACAAAATAAAATTAGCAACAAGATAAACCAAGACAACAGCAACACCACCTGCTAGGATCTGGTTGGGGAACTGGGGATAAAAAAAAATTAGAGATCACCAAAAGCAATAATAAAAGAAAACAACAACACCTGTTGGAACCTAATTTGGTAATCTGAGAATAAACGAAGAATTAAAAGAACACAAAAAGTGCAGTGGACCCTAACGAGTCGCAGGGGGATAGGGACCAGGCCAACAGCAAATAGCGAAAATAATTGACGCCCATTATAGTTGCATTGAAAAAACATTTTTAAAACTCCCTAACAATCTTGAATAAGTGCCGATATTTTCGGGGTTGGTTCCTCCCCCTCCAAAAAAGAAGGAAAGGTGCAGCAACGACAAAGATTAAAGTGCACCTGTTGGAATCAATAGCAAAAGACAAGACTTGCTGTAACCTGGTTGGGAAAGCTGGGGATAAACAAGCAGACAAGAGAGCCAAAAAAGCAATAACAAAGGTACCGTTTGGTGAAACTTGGTTGGGGGATCTGGAGATAAACAAGGAGAGAAAAAAAGACATTGTGAAAAGTGATAGCAAAAAACATAAAAAGAGCGTAAGAAGCAATTACAACCAAAAAGCAATAACAACAACATCTGATGCAGCGATATAAAAAGTTTGAAATCCGAGCTCTGATTTTTTTTTTTTTTTTTTATTTGATTTTTTTGGTACTCTAGCTTTCTGTCATGATTCTAGTTTCACTGAAGACTGCTCGTCGACGTGAATCTTCCCCACCTGATCCTGAACAGGATAAGCAGCGTAGGCGATGGATGGCTGGTATTTGTCTACACTTTATCAGCTGGTGGCTTCATGTTTGTTCACCCGTCCGTCACATCGCGTATTGCTACTGATTGGCGGCTCACTCACGCTGACTACACGACATCCTGTTTGTTTACCTCTCCGAAGAAAATGACCGCTTGAAAGGATGATATATAAAATGCTGCGACGTGCACATTGTTGGGAGAAAGCGAGGTGAGTTTTGGTAGCAGTGTAGATAGGTTGTCTGTTTGCAACTCATTGCAAGAATACTCTAACATAGTGGTGGGGAATAAGAGGAAAGAAAGAAAAAATAAGAAAAAGCATTTTAGCCAGACCATCATACCTTAAGCAGGGTATAGTATTTAGTATTTCAGTTTTACTGTTAAATATGTTAAAACACACACAGTAAAATATGAATTGAATCAGTACTACAGTGAAAATGAGAGGAAATGTGAATATTTATTTACGTTGCAAGTAGATTCACAACGTACGACCCTAAAATTTAAAGTTAGGTTTCCACTGTGCGCCCAGTAAGAAAAAGTTAGTCCGGGGTCCTAAACTTCAAGGTAAAGATTATTGGTGCCAAGCTTGATGTCACGCGTTTATCTCCTGCTTTTCAGCTTTCATCACATCCCAGGAGTTTGACCGCCTGCAAAAAACATCTTCGCAATTACGTCCCATACAGCTTGATCTGATCACACATTTTTTTTGTCCTCTGAAACTCAGCCTGCCTTTAATTCCTCACTCCAGGGGTGGACGCTTTTAGTAAACTGGCCGCGGCTCTTTTCAGCACTGAAGACTTTGAGCCAGCGACTCATCAGTGGGTCCCAAAACGAAGGAACGAGTGGAGCCGACCTTTTCAAATACCAGGCAATATTGTAATTAGACTGTGTGATATTTAAATTTTGACCCACTCTCATTAAATAAAGCAAAGGTGGGCTGAAGGCAATTGCTTCTCGACGTGATCAACGTCGCAGGCAATTGAGCTGCATGAAACGATGCGCATTAATTTAACGGCTTCGCTGCTCTAACCCCATTAAATGAGTGTGCTGGAACAGTGTTCTACCTATCAAGGGAGGAGATGTAGTTTTTCAGGGGCTACTAATCTGAGCCTTTAATTTCCCTCACTTTGTTTGGCTGGATTTGCTTCAGATTGATAGGAGAAACAACAGCAGTACTGTTGGCATGCTTCAACAAGAAGGGCACTCAGGAGAGCGCGGACCTCTGCCAAGCCCGAACTGTTGACAAAAGGAGAGAACACCTGTTTGTGTTAATGTGCCTGTCGATCCAAGCGGGATCTACAACAAAAATCTAATGGGTTCTTCCTTCTTCCCTTAAAAGTCCACAAAGTTTCAAACAAATGGCAATTGGTTGGAGTGTAATGGTACACCAAAAATATTACAGTTCAGTACACTTAGGGTACAATAATGGAACAAAACATTAAAACATTTTATTTGTATTTTTTTATTATTATTCCAGATAATATTATTGATATGTTGTGTTCTAATTATGTTTAATATACAGTACAGCAATTATAATTGATAAATATAAATAACTATATATTCATAGTTCTTGTTCATTTTTACAGTTGTGTAAGAATTTTTAAAAATATGATGCATTTGTTATTTGTCACGAAAAGTCAAATACTGTTTTGTTTGTACAGGTTACTGTTAAAAGTGGTTAACTTATTTTCACATTTGTATGACCATTGTTGACTCGAAAAATAATGGCAACATCTTCACCACCCTTGAATGGATGGTTTTGATTTCCATTATTTACCGAGGCGAAAATAGTTTCGAAATCCGAACAATTCGGTAGTGGACGATTCCACCATAGAGGCTCCACTGCACTCAGAAAGGACCTTGCTTGGCCTGACAGAGAAAAACCCATTTCGAGGTCTTCTCTAGCTGAACAGCGCCCAAAAACTGTCATCCAGTGAGGGACGTTAATATGGCAGTCACCATGCAGCCATTTAACAAGCCATTCTCAGCGTGCCGTTGTGCACACTCGGCTTGTGAGTCACTGCTCAAATGCGATGAAGTGGTGCGGGTCACGTCTTGAGTGTGGAGCGCTTCTTTAAAGGCGGGAACGTCATGGTAAAGTGAAGATGCTGTCGAAATGGAGAGTGGGGCAGGCTTTGTTCTGAGTTGGACCGGCAGCCGTGAGCCTTTGCCAGTGGAAGTAAATGGGGGCAGCTTATTGCTATGCAGCTACATCACTCCCATGCGGAGCCTACATCAGGTTGCTTGTCTGTTCCAAGAAAAAGACCAGAGGTGACAAAGGTATTCACATCGTGTACTTAAATAAAAGTAGAGATACTTGTGGGAAAAAATAAAAACTGGTAGAAGTGCTGAATATCTTGCTTCTCCCAATCTGAGGCCATTGTTATTAATGCTCCCTGGTTCAACTTTCCTCCATTTTTGGTAAGTGGGAAGAAAGTGAGAACTGAATCCCGGAACTGAATGTGATTAATTATGAGGTGTGTCAGAAAGGTTGCAGGACCGGTGTCACGGGGACGTACTGAAAGATGCGCGAGTCATCACGGGTGATGACTTTCCCTACCAAGTGTGGTCTCACACTCTACTCGTTGCGTGACAACCTGACACAGCATGTGGGGGGGGAAAAGTTGAGGAGAGCTCAGGTCACAGCGATTACACTGAAGGGGGAAAATTGATATTTTGAGTTTGAACTATAGCTTTGGTGAAACCAGTCCTGGAACCTTTCGGACACACCTCGTAATCCACATCAATGAGTCATAATTTGTGCGTTTGAGAGGGTATTCCTCGAGCGCGCCATAAAGAGTCCCAACTCCCTAATACGTAGCCGGGCAGACATTTGCTCACACAATGCAGGGAAGCAGTTATCCGATTGTTTCCTTCCCATAATGAAGCCAGCAGGTATGAAGGAACAGGAGACGGAGAGTCCTATCGCGCCTCGGGGACCGGCGCTCTGTGAGAAGATCCTGCCGACACCTGCCCCGTTAACACCGGCGACCCCTGCCACTTCCCCCAGTCGGACCCCCCGCTGATGATCGGCCGACGCTGCTTTGTGTTCTGAGATTTAATGCCGACACTTGTGCTTTGAGGAAACGGTCCTGATTGTCTGCCTACATATATTTGGGAGGAGGCTGTCGTAATTGCCAGTTTTCACGCAACAAGCATGTTCATTTGTTACATAATAGCGACAATGAACAGAACACATGGAATTATGTCTCTTATGTAATTTAACCTAACGTAGTTTAAAGGCCACCTGGGCCGCTTATCTAGATTTTACAGTAGTTTCCTATATGTGTCAATAAAGTCACAATTCTCTAGCAGTCAAAATATCAGGTGTTTGAGCAAGAATCCTGTTGATTTGGAATGAGGTCCAAATCTTATAGCATGTGAAATGTTAACTCAACGGTAGGTGTCTAGCATATAACCAATCTTCCTCTACAGAGAAAGTTGCTGTATTTTTTACATGAGATCTGAATCTAGCGGAATGTCAAGTATCAACCAAGTATGAGTAAATTCATTGTCAGTATTGCGCACTCAGTGTCAACCTTCTTTTTGCAAACTACTGAACAATTTACTGGCCTGTATCGAGACCAAGAATATTATTTCTTTTGAGCGAGATCCAAATCCGGTGTCCGAGCGAGAAGCTCATTGATTTTGAATGAATTTCAAACCCAGCGGAATGCCAAATATCAACCAAACGTTTGTGTTAACTGTCTGTGTCTAGAACTCAGCAAGAACCCTATTGCCTTCTGAAGGAGATCCAAATCCAGCTCAATGTCAAATCTCAATTACTATAAGTACAATTAAGATCAATGGCAGTGTCAAGCACTCATTTGCACAGAAAAATTTAAACTCCAGTAATTTATTTCAAATTTCAGGCCCCGTGTGAGCACATCAGAGCAAGAGCCACATTGATGTTGAATGTTATCCGACCCAAGATGGGAGATGTAGCTTACGTCTAATGGGAAATTGGTCG
This sequence comes from Phycodurus eques, assembly GCF_024500275.1. NCBI lineage: Eukaryota > Metazoa > Chordata > Actinopteri > Syngnathiformes > Syngnathidae > Phycodurus > Phycodurus eques. The sequence continues at coordinate 21,233,200 of NC_084537.1, read as the reverse complement.
GTTAATTTTGAGTACTCTGCCAGTCACGGTTTTCTGTATTGATGCATTGAAATTTAACCCATCAAAATGTTCCTGCCAAAAATAACCCAAAAGTGCATTTTCAGTTTGGGACCGTAAAACCTCTCTCACCGAAATAATGAGGGCGAAATATGATGTTATAACACAAGCAAAAACCGCGGCACCATCCGGAGGGCTGCATTGGGAACCAGCATCCACAAAAGCTCGTTTCAGCCGATGCTTCGGAAAGTGATCAAGCTCTATCCGTAGCGACTTCTTTATACTTCACGTTGGAGCTGTGTTACAGCCATAATGCTCCTCAAACCGCCGCTGAACTGCAGAAAAACGTTTTGCCAGGCTGCAATTTTTCAACGCTGCTCTGTCAATTGGCAAACCACGGTCAAGGTAATGATACAAAAACTTAAACCCCTTAGCTCTCAATTTCTTGAAGTGACTGACAAAAAATCATATTTGGTGCACGAGTGCCAGGAAACCTTCCATTTTCTTACGGGATCACCTAAGAACCGTTGCTCCAACCAGTCCAGTCCTGTCCATCAACTTGAAGCACATCAAAGCCAGCGAATGTGACACAGACAGGAATCTCAGAGAGAGGCCACTCTTGGGAAGGGAAAGAGGGGTGCGTTCTCAGCCACCATCACCCCCCCTCTCTCTCCCAGGCAGGAGGCAGGATTTGTGAAGATAGCACACAAGTGGCACAACAAGGCACAAGGATGCATCACTCACTGACGTTTTAAGGCCTTTCATTTGCTGTGATGTGTTCTTTTATACAACACGGACAGACCTCCAAGTAAAAAGAGTGATTACATGACCCCATGTCATGTACTGGAACACTGCAGTTCACAAGGCATCCAAAATCACAGCGGTAAGGCCAAAGGCGACGCCGCAGCCGGTCAAGGGCGGTGGCTGTAAAAAGCCAATACAAACACGCGCTTCATCCCAGCCAGTCATTCTTTTCGGATCCCTTCCTTTCCCCCGAGCAGTTGCATTTCTTGATGCGTTATGGTATCGATAGGTTAACAGTCACATATTTATAACTTAGGAGCTAAGCTATAAAGCAGCATTTTTGCGTTCTTTGGCAAAGATGTTGTATTTTCCAAAATAATATCCTCTTTTTTTTCCCCACGGCTGCTTAGGAAATCAACGTAAAATCAATGGGATGAGGCTCTGATGTCATTCGCTATTGTGCAATTGTAGCTCATGTCACATCATTAACATCTTCCTCGCATTGTTTTTTTTTTTTTTTTGTTCCAGCCACAAACTCGGTACGGAGCGATGATAGATTCATTGCCTGAATACCCAAAAGCATCAAGACGAAGGTTTAGGAATTCAGTCTGACTGACATAATTATATTATTTATTAGAAGTGTTTTACTGTAATCATAATAATAATATAGTTTTACCTCTGGTTCTGATATAGAACTTTTTGTTTTGTCTTGTTGTCCAAAAATAATAAGGCTTGCTCTCTTTGATGATGCGATGTTAATGGCTCAACTAGCTTTTTTTTTTTTTTGGCTTCCCGAAAAGTGCCGCTTTTGGAGATGTGAGGTTTCCGCCTGACGCCAGCGATATACAGAATACAGTTTCGATTTACGACAAGCTTGAAATTTCCCACAATGTTTGCGTCACTTGAGTCTCATTTGGAAGAAATCCAAGCCGTGGTGTTTTGTTGCGGTTCGTCTCAGTGTAGGAAGTGTCGGGAATTCTCTGAAGACGCGTTAACAAATGCCTGTCGCCTTATCAGGGAAGAAGCTTGTTTAGTTTGGCAACATCCTCGTATTCTGCAACGTGTCATGGCAGAGGAAGGCCATATTTCTTCACCTCTACACACCATTCTCAATGGGTTTGGAGGACGGCCTTTTAGAAGTAAATGTGTGCATTTGAGAATACTGCTCAAAGTTTCAGCGATTGTGAGATAATGTGGGTGCTTTGTAGGGGTGTAATGGCACGCCCAAAACCACAAATTGGTACATACCTTGGTTATAGGCTTCAGTTTACACTGAGTATAGTTTACATTGAGTACAGTAAAGGAACAAAATTGCAAATAGCAACGTGCCAGTCTTTTGCAATAACCGAAACACATTTAATGACATTTAAAATGAAACAAATACATTGAAATCGTCTAATAAATGAAAGCTTCTAAATTAAAATAAAAAATAAATGTTTACAATGAAATAAAAAGAGATAATTAATCATATATACCAAAGTATTTTCGTTAAAGGAAAGTGTAGTTTGTCTTGACAGTAACGCTTTGAACAGTGTGGATTATTATGACACTAAAACAACACATGTTTATTAACGCTGCTTTGTTTGCTTAGCACCCGCTTACCTGTACAGCAACCCTTCTTCCTAATTACATTCCTGTGACCAATAAAGCGGGGTACACACATGACGTTTTTGTTTTTCTTAACATCGGAACCCGATTTTTAAAATGTGAACGACCCCACACATAACTGGGAAGAAATCGCAATGCTCTCTTGTTGTGTGTGGCGGACTCAAGATAACCATTACCGTGTCAGTGCCACATTCTGGTGTGAGAGGGTCCTTCAAAGTGGAAATACTATTACAGATTTTGTACGATTGTTAGGATAGAGCATGTATATTAGCCAGATGGGTGACGCTAAATTGTGAGTTTCGACATTTTTAATGTGAAGAGGTCTAGTCAGGTGGCAGGCCTCAAGCGCGACTGTCTTTCCATATTTAATGTAAATACGCACGCACACACCGATTTCTAACATCTTAACCGATTTTTAAAACGTGTGAGACCCTACACGATGAGAAAGTATTTAGCAAGTGTGTACTGTGCTTACTGCTTTTATAGTGTCGTGCAAACAAGATGATCAATATAGTACATCACACGCATAGCAATGTTGGCTGTAGTACAATGACTGACCTGTGAGAGGCAGCGTTGTGCCACCGGGTATCCAGATTGCCAGAAAATACAAAGAAGAAGAAATAGCGGAAGCTAGCCTAAACGTTAGCTGTTTAGCAACAGCGCAAGCTAGGGCTGGGCTATATATCTTAAAATTGTTTTTTGTGTCGCATTTTGATACGCTTGGAATTTTTATGCGCGAAAGGCAACAGTGAGGGGAACGGACATTATTTCCAGACCCATCAACTGTTGGTGACCAAAGAAAGTGAACTCCATCTTCAAAAAAACACCCTGAAAACTCTTCTTTAAGCCAAGAGTTATAGAACAACATATCTGTTTTAAACATTAACCCGTGTCTTCGGAGGGATTCAAAATGTAGAAACGCTCTCGCGCTAACGTTGCGATTTGAAGCCACCGTCCAAAGACCAGCAGGCCCACAAGGATTTTTTTTTTAGTGGAGGCATCAGCCATTGTGGTTCTCTACCCATTTATGAGCATTGTAAAGTTATTTGCTTGCATCCACCACCTCTACAAAAGGTAACAGTTGCGAAAAGCCTAGTCAGGGGTCTCGGGTGCCACGACAACAGACACTGTCACGTTTTGGCCACGCAGGAGACCCCCGCCGAGCGGCCACGTCAGATTCCCCGTCCGTTTGACACAGTTTCCACAGCGGATATCACCCAATGCCCCCCTTTTGCGTGACACGCAAGCTTGCTGCGAGAACTTTTATGATGTTTTCACACATCATAAAATCCTTGTGCCCTGCATAGTATCGCCACGTCCCTGCAGGGAGATAATAAAACGAGCCAATTGTTTCAAGATAACCGGACTCGATTAGGTTTTTATTGCCAGTTTGCCGTCCCCCTCAGGAATTGGGATAACATTAACCTCTTTGGAATGAAAAGTATTTGATAAACGAATATAAAGTATGCCTGCTGATAAGAATGCACTGTGTTCACCCATTTGGGAAGCGGTATGTGATCATCTGGGTGACTACGTTTTCACCTGTTTATAATTCTCTGAAATGATCATATAAAAGCTAAACTCTCAATATATATTGTACGAGGACGTTCATTTGAATTTCTGAGAATTTAATTGAGCAGCCTCAAGGGTGCGTGTCGAGTTATTGCATCTCCCATTGCACATCAGCTGCTTTTCATTTCAACAGCTATCGTTTAAAGGAGGACGTCCGTATTATAGATTTGACTTTTTAATTGCTTGTACACAAATCATTAAGTCTCTGGTGTGTGTCCGACCCCCAGCCCAAGTGTCAAATTCAACAACCAAGTACATTTTCTTTGAACTGCCTATTTCCCAAAATGTTTAAGTGAGCGATGCACAGTGTGTCGACTACACATTATACCGCCCTCAAGCCGTGTTTCTCTGACCGTGATTTTATAATTACGCTGAGTGAAGATCGGCCGTTTTCAAGTGAGCACCCGGCCTGTTGAATGAAGTGCTGCCTCCACAAGTGAAAATCCAATGTCTGTCTTTATTGTTGCTCACCTTGTTCAACACGCCTTCTCTTGGTAACAACAGCCATACTCACGGTCGTGAATTTCCAAAGTTTCAAGTTGCTAAATAAACACTTTGAGGTGATTTCGACAGCTGTTGCAAATTCTCAATTTCTTGAAGTGACTGAAACAAAAACACTATGTGGTGCACAAGTGCCAGGACACCTTCCATTTACAGACCAATGGCCCCGGAATGATCCGCCAAAACACTTTTAGGTCCAGGGGAACAGAGAACTTGTTCACACATACCAGGGACCCTGGTGTGTGTGGCGGGGCAAAATCTCTAAACTTGTAATTAAAACATATATAAAACATATTTTTTAAGGACATATATAAAACATATATATATGTCCTTAAAAAATATATTCTAAAAATCTAAAAACATTTTAGGAGCCTTAGTCTAGACTTATTTTATTTTTTTAATATTATTTATATTTTTCCATTATCTTATGAAGCACCCCATAATGTAAAGAATTAAAAGTTTTTTAAAAAATATGTAACGTAAAACTGGTTTTCATCTCTCACTTTGCAATAGTCACCCCCAAAAAAGTTTTTGAGAAAAAAAAAAAGTGTCTGATTCTAATAGTTGCACTAAATATTGGCTGAATAGTCAATAATTGTGTTGTGGTGTGTCCTTTTTTTTTTTTTATCATTAACAGCATACTAAAATTGAAAGAATCTGCAGTTTGTGATACTGGATGGTCTCTGTGACAAATTACGGACAAAAGTGATCTAATGTGTTAAGCACTGTACACAAACATGAACACACACAACATTGCGGAGCAACCATGTCAGAATCTGTTCGTCAATCACATGAGATCGTCTTTATGGGCATTTAGACAATTTAATTCATCTGAGATGCTCTTTAGGGCGGCACGGTGGCCGACTGGTTAGAGCGTCAGCCTCACAGTTCTGAGGACCCGGGTTCAATCCCCGGCCCTGACTGTGTGGAGTTTGCATGTCCTCCCCGTGCCTGTGTGGGTTTTTTCCGGGCACTCCGGTTTCCTCCCACATCCCAAAAAACATGCATTAATTGGAGACTCTAAATTCCCCATAGGTGTGACTGTGACTGTGAGTGCGAATGGTTGTCTGTTTGTATGTGCCCTGCGATTGGCTGGCAACCAGTTCAGGGTGTACCCCGCCTCCTGCCCGATGACAACTGGGATAGGCTCCAGCACGCCCGCGACCCGAGTGAGGAGAAGCGGCTCAGAAAATGGATGGATGGATGGATGCTCTTTAGGTTCCTTGGTTTTGGTTAACAACGGAGTTCAAATGGGCTGAGCAGTTAAATGCATGGCTGCCGTATTAGTCAGGCAGTCGTTTCAAAACACCATTTATCTTCAATACATTTCAAATTTTTAACAACTCGTCACCTCTGAAGTGCTCAAGATAAGAAAGAGAACTCGTCCAAAGGTCTTACTTACACTATCTCAGCTCACTTCATGCTATTGAATCCTCTTTTCTTTTTTTTCTTTTTTGTTGTTGTCATTGTAAATTGAGCTTTGGCTCACACATGACTTTGAGGGAAAATGTAAATCCGATAAAGTTTTTTCAGCGCATTTTTTGAGACAAAATGTTGGCCTACCTGGTAGGTGCATTACTCAGCTTTTCCTCAATTATAATCACATTTTACTTGACATCTTAATGTAAACCTTGGGCGGGGGCGAGTTTACGCAGTTTGGGAGTGTAACTCACAGGAGAGTTTCCTTGAGGGGGAGAACCAGATTGAGGGTACCTCGACTGGAAGATGTGGAGGGGTTTGTGGGAAAATGTATTATGGTCGGGTGAACAAAAAGTAGGACTTTTTGGCCATAATTCCAAACACAACACTGCTCTTTAGCAAAAGGAACACCATACTGTACCTACAGTGAAGCCTCGTGGCGGCAGCATCATGCTCTCACTTTGAATCTGAAATGTAGGCAAATAAAGCAATAAATAAATATTAACAAAATAAAGTCACAATGTTGTGAGGAGAAAAACAATTGTAATTTGAATGACAAAATTGTGTAATTTTATGAGAAAAAAAGTTGTAAATTTCTGGCAAAAAGGAAAGTAATTTTAGACAATTTTGTAATATTAAAAAATTAAATTGTAATATAAGATAAAAATGTAAGAAAAAAATTAAAAGAGAAAGTTTTATGACAAAATGTGCAATTTAATGACAAAATTGTGATGTTAAGAAAAAATATATATATAGTCATATTTTTGGAGTTACAGTCACACTATTATGAAACAAATAACCCTAATCCTAACCCTAATTTCTTTCTGGAAATAGTACAACTTTATTTTTGGGGAAATGACTTTCTAGTAATATTACAACTTTATTCTCTTCATATTACCACTTTGTCTTTGTAATACGATTATTTTTTTCTTGTAAAGTGTACACCTCTAAGCTAGTAACGTTAAAACAATACTAGAAGTAAGTAATAATTTTAAGAGAAAAAAAATGAAATTTGTTTGAGATGAAAGGGCTAATATTAAGAAAATAAAGTTGTAATAATATGTATCATATTAATATTCAAATTACACCAAATTGTCTTAAAAGGTTAAAAAACGAATACCTACTTTAAGATGAGAACTGTCAAGCATATGGTCAAGTTACATTTCAGTCAAAGTTTGTCTTTTGGCGAATAAACAACGATTATCAAGGGATATTCCAGGGCGGAGCTGCGTACATTACGCATGGAGGTCGGGGAGGGCGTGATGAGGAGAAGCACCCCGATGCCCTCTGGCAGGATGCGAGCTCACGTTTTGCCTGGCGACGATGAGGAAACAACAACAGAAGGAACGACTATCAGCCGGCACCACGTGACCAGAGAGAGAGGAAGCGATCAACTACGGAAGTCACACGGTAGCGATGGAGCTGCAGTCGATGTCATCCCGTTCGGGGCGACATGGTGGTCTGCAAGCCGTGAACCCATTTGAACTCTGCTGCGAGCCAAAACAGCAGCACCCTGGCCAAACAGTCTCTCAGGTGTGAAAACATGTCAACGAGTTCCCTGCCCAATGTTGAAGTTTGTCTAATTATGTAATTGTTTCAATTTGTTTCTTTAAGGCTTTACGCTCTTAAAATGTAAATTTTTATGACGCTTAAAGGATTTGTGATTTCATTTTGTAAAAATGACAACCTTTTTCTCAAAATGGTTCGGTTAATCCAAAGAAAAGTTTTGGTCGAAATAAATGAATATTTTTTCGAAAAATCTCATAAAATCACCAGTGTTTTCTTAAAAGATGGCGCTAAAACACTTTTTTTGTCTAAGTGAATGAAGCTCCTCAACTCAGTTCAATTAAGTTCCTTACCACCAAGTTGCCACAAGATAGCGCCAAAGCAATACTATCATGCCCTTGGTCTCGGTGAGTTGCAGGTTGAGTAAATGTATTTTCTCTCTCATCTATTTTCTGAAATCCTCCATCTTGTTTCCGTTTCATTTTCCTGCCAATAGAGACGGAGGACATGCTGTACAGTATTTGTTTTTGATGTGCTCTTCAGCGGGAGGACCCACTGGAGCAATTAATAAAATGAGTTGTCCCACCCCACCTCCCACCCCCAGCTTGTCACAGGCGGTTTTGCGGGTCGCTGCGTTTTCAGAGTGGTCGGCGCTCCTCCGCCTTAAACCTTTCGCTCTGTTCGCTCAAAAATGTGGGGATTTATTTGGAAGAAATTCCAAGTTTAATGAGAATTAACGGGTGATATTCAGAGGGGGAAAAAAATCTAATTTTGACAAGAAAACAGAAAATCTCATTTTACAATAAAGATTTGAATTTAAACAAAAATTTAATTCTCTCATGAAATCTCTAAAATAATGAAATAATAATAAAATAATAGAATAAAGATCAACTTTTAAGGATTTTTTTCCCAATGAAGTCTTAATATTGCACGGGGGAAATGACATAATTTAATACTTTTTTTGCAGGGGTAGATTTATCAGAAGAATCATTTTACAAGAATAAATTGGTAATATCAGGGAAATTCAAAAGTTTTGTAAATTGCAGTAGTACAGTGGGAAATTCTGTAACTTATGGGGGAAAAGAAAGTTGGAACTTCAATAGAAAACAAGTTTAAGTTTTACGAGAATAAACCTTTCCAAGAAAAAAGTCATAATCTTACAAAAAGTTGGAACTTTCATATAAAAACATGGTGGTGTTAAGTCTTTTAAGCTTTGATTGTGGAAATTTCGTGGAATTCACAAGTAGAAATTTTTGATACGTTCATAGACAGAGAAGAAAGTCATAAAGTTCATCTTTTAATTCCAGGGGTCGCTAAAGAGTACGACATGTATCAAAGCTTGAGTCATAGAGACATTTACTACACGGACTCCTTTAAGCGTGACCGCACACGCGCACGTGCTAATCAATCCCACGACACGTGCGTCTAGCAAATTGTCGGCTTTCGTGTCCAGCGGCTGCCGTCCCGTCCTCACTCTCGCTCGCTCCCTCCCTCGTCGGAGTCAGGGAAGGGGGTCCAGGTGCAAGCGACTGCTCCTTTCTCAAGAGTTGATGTTTCACCTCGTTTCGCTGCGGTGTGCGCCGACCGACACGACACGTAATCATTCTTTAGCGCTCATCCTTGCGGTTAATGAGTGACTGCCTTTGTTCTGGCCTCTCATACCAATTGATTCTTTTGCACTTGAAAACAACTGTCAATGAAATGTATGTAAAAGTTGACGTGCTAATTTGCACTTTTTGAAACATCGACAGGGTTTAAAAAAGTTTTCTACAAGTTGTGGAGTTTACTGGGAGATGCTGGGTGTGGGGCGGTCTTTTCAATTTCTCATGAATTCAGCGTGGCCCTTTCAGTTTTTAAAGCCCGCCCACTGACCATTATCAGCCAGCAGGCCTTAAATACACCGCTGCTCGCTTTTTGTCTGAACACACACACACGGGTGCGCACAGAATTTCCAACCACACACCACCATGAGGGAGTTCAAGAGCAAGGCGTTCTGGAGGGCCGTCCTGGCCGAGCTGGTGGGCATGACCCTCTTCATCTTCCTCAGCATCGCGGCGGCCATCGGCAAGCCCGGCGATCCGGGTCAGGAGGTCAAGGTGTCGCTAGCCTTCGGGCTGGCCATCGCCACGCTGGCGCAGAGCCTGGGCCACATCAGCGGCGCCCACCTCAACCCGGCCGTCACGCTGGGCATGCTCGCCAGCTGCCAGATCAGCGTGTTCCGGGCCGTCATGTACGTCGTGGCCCAGCTGCTGGGCTCGGCCCTCGCCAGTGGCATTCTGTACGGAGCCCGGCCCGCCGCCACTGACGAGCTGGGCCTCAATAAGGTAAAACGTTTGAATTTCAAAAGCCAAAAGTTTGGATTTCATGCATTTGCAATGTATCGGGGGTAAGGGGGGGGGGGGGGGGGGCAACCTTTTATAGCAAGAGAATACAGAAAATCCTATTGGAATAAATAATCGATTCAATGATAGTTAATTTTCCACATTTTCCAAGGATATTATAATGTGCTCATAACTGCAGAAAGAGGCTTGTATTTAAAATTAGTACATCCACATTTTATTTTACAAATCAATTCCTACATTTTTTACAAATAATAATTGTACTAAAAATGTTGAGTAGAAAGTCCTAATATGACAAATACGGAATGGTACTATTAAGTAAATTAAGTTTTTGATTTCATGAGGGGGGGGAAAGCAACCTTCCAAGAAAAAAAAGTTATAATTTTACCAGAAATTTTTGTTTTTGATTTTAATGAGAAAAAAGTCACAACTTTATCAGAAATAGGTAATATAACAAAGGATAAAGTTAATCATCTTATGAGACAAAAAAGTGGTAATACTGTATTAGGAGAATAAAGTCACTGTAGTATGAGAAAAAGTAATAATTTTAGAAGAATTTTTGTAACTATGAGAGAAAAAAGTACTCATTTTACAAGAAAATAAGAGACATTTACAAGATTTTTTTTTTTTTATTTTAGGGGAAAGTTAGAGACAAAAGGTTAGCATTTTACGAGAATTATTTTTTGTGAATTTTCTTAACTGCACGTGTCATGATTTTGCGGGAGTGTTAATGTTAAGATTATAACATTTTCATTTCGCAAGACATTGCTAAAATTAAAAGAATAAAGTCGTAATATTAGGAGAGAGATAAATATTTTTTGAGTATGTGAAAAATGTTTTAATTTTACAGGATTTGATTTACCTTAAAATAAAAAAGTTGTCCTTGTATAAGGAAAAAAAGGCATCATTCCACCAGATTTTTCTTTTTACCAGAAAATTTGTTATTTTGCGTGACAAAAAAAGAGGTCAGAACGTATGAAACTAAAATCATAACATTACTGGAAAAAAAGTTAAAAGTAACTATGAAAACGAAGTCATGCTTACTATAGTGTGCAACCTATGGCCCATGGGCCGTATATGGCCCCCCCAGAGCGTTTGAGCCGGCCTATGAGTGTGGCCTTCGTTCCCAAGCCATGCTGTTATTACTTTTTCGAGCAACTAATGAGTTACAAGTCCCTGATACTTCTGCAGCCGCTAATATCAGCATCTGGCAAGGCGAGATAGCTGCACTCTGCGTACATTATTAGAAACAACACGAGAAACCCTCTAACTGGCTTTTTTTCTTTTCAGCTGAGCGGCATCACCCCCAGCCAAGGCGTGGGCATCGAGCTACTGGCAACCTTCCAGCTGGTGCTGTGTGTCATCGCCGTGACTGATAAAAGGCGACGCGACATCACCGGCTCGGCGCCATTGGCCATCGGACTCTCCGTGTGCCTGGGACACTTGGCGGCGGTGAGTTTGTGGTACCCAGCGTGCATTGCTCTTCTCGAGGGAAACGCGCATTTTGACGCTTAATGTTTTGTGTCTGTGTGTGTGATCGGTGATTCCAGATCAGCTACACCGGCTGCGGAATCAATCCCGCGCGCACCTTCGGTCCAGCTTTAATCCTGAACGACTTCAGCAACCACTGGGTACGTGAGACAGTAAAATCACATGTGCAAATCTAGCTTTAATTACTACTATTTCGTGACGCTTGTAACATTTTGCGCTGCATCAGAATCGACCATAATTCATCGACTGCACGTTTACAGGCTATATGAGATAGTAAAGTCACATGTTCCATATGTGCAAATCACAAGTCAAGTTTTAATTCTTACTATTTCTTTTTGTTATACTTGCCCTTTTTTGAACTTCTCCATCAGAATTAAACCTAGTTAATCCATCCCAGGTTTACCGGTTACATGAAACAGTAAAATCGTACGTGCCATGCTTGCTCACCACTTATCAAGCTTTAATTGTTACTATTATGCTATGCTTTTTTTTTTTTTTTTATGTCTTCGTCAGAATCGACCTGAGTTAAGCCACTGAAGGTCTCCTGGGTACGTAGTATCGTAAAATAACATGATGCATGTGAGTGCATTGCAAGTTAAGCTTTAATTCTTAATATTATTTTTCCACTTTTCAAACCTCTGCATCACAATTGAGCCTAGTAAATCCCCCCCAGGCTTACTGGGTACACTAAGTAGTAAAATCACATGTGTCACGCTTGTAATTCACTGAAGGTCTCTTTTAGTAAAATAACGTGCCACATGTGCACATCGCAAATCAAGCATTAATTATCACCATTACTTTGTCACGCTTGCTACATTTGCATGAAAATTGACCCCAGTGAATCCACTGCAGGTGTACTGGGTGGGGCCCATGTGCGGCGGCGTGGCGGCGGCCCTCGTGTACGACTTCCTCTTGTCGCCCAAGTTTGACAACTTCCCCGAACGCATCCGGGTGCTGGTGAGTGGCCCCGTGGACGACTACGACGTTAACGGCGGCAACGACGCCTCCACCGTGGAGATGGCAACGAAATAGTCGGCCGAGCATGCAGCTTGCCGCGCATGTTTATACGCCGCTTTAAAAAGAAAGAAAGAAAGCTGTTTGTTTTAGCGGAATTTTATCTGGAAGCTGCAAGAGTCTTATTTGTAGCTCACGCACACACACACACACACATACACACACGCTGTACCTTCAATGTTGCAAAAAGCTTATCAGCGTGTGTTGAAAATGTTCTCCCATTATCAGTATTCTATGTTGTGCCATTATTTTGTATACATGAATGTGCTTTGATCACTTTTGTCCGTATGTTATTGAAATGTCACTTTTTTAAAGAAATTAAACACTTGTTGTTTCACTTGAACCTCTTGGTTGTTGTTGTTTTAATAGCATTTAAGGACAGTGTTGTAGTTGTAACGGGGGTAATAAAATCACATGCAAGTCAAGCTTTAAGCATTATCACAGTTACGTGTTACGCTTGAACTTTAAGAACCTTCTGAGTACTCCTATCCCGGTGAATTCACAGATAATACTAGGTACGTGAAATAATAAACTAGCCTTGTCCACGCATGCACGTAACAAGTCAAGCTTTAATTATTATGATTATTTTGTTACTCTTGCAACTTTTTGAACTCCTACCTGAGAATCAACCCCAGTTAATCCACTGCAAGTCTACTTAGTATGCGCGATAGTAAAATCACATGACCCACAGTTGCAAGTCAAGCTTTAATTCTTATTATTTTTGTTGTGCTTTCTATTTGGAATTCTTGCATCAGAATGGAGCACAGTTAATCCACTGCAGGTTTACTGGGTATGTGAGATAGTAAAACTACCCCCCCCCCCCCCAAAAAAAAAAAAAGAATACTTTTTTCAACTATTAACATCCATTTTTTCTCATTTATGAGGGCTTGGCTTCTATATTTAAACTGCATATGTTGGTGCTGACTATATGGTGTAAACTCTGTACAGACTTTGAGACAACAAAATCAACCTCTACTAAACGGTTAGCATTCGCGATTAGCATTAGCTAACGATGACCACATTTGGTCAAATAAAAAGAAAATGCTGACTACCATTCAGCTCACTCATACATCATGGTGTATGTACATTACTAATAGTGTCTTAAGAATCACTTACAGAAGCTTCTCTCTCGTTTTTAGCCAAGTTTATCAGTGCCTCAACACTGCGTCCGTCGGCAATAAATGTGCGTGTGAAACATTGGTTCCGGCGGAGCAAAGATGTTTCCGGGAGGAACTTTATTTTGGGGGGCGGGCCGGAGAAGCTTTGAGGCAGAAATTCTGCCTCGACGTATTTTCAAGGTCGATTTAGACGAGTTATTCGATTTTTTTTTCCCCCCAGCCATAATTACATGAAAATCAAGCATGAATTATTATTGTTACGCTATGCTTTCGTGCACATCACAAGTCACGCTTTGCTTATTATTAACATCATTTTGTTCCACTTGCAAGTTTTTGAAACCCTGTATGAGAATTGAGTCTACTTAGTAGATGCAAGGGATTGTCAAATCCCAACTCAATCTATAATTATTATTTTGTTATACTTGCACACACATCACAGGTCTTTAATGGTTATTATGTTTTTAACGGCTGCATCAGAATCAACTCCGGTTGATCTACTGCAGATCTACAGGAAAGGTAAGACAGTAAAATCACATACAAGTCAAGCATTTATTATTATTATTTCATTAAGCGTACAACTTATTTCAACCCCTGTATCAGAGTCTACCATGGCAAACAGTAAATCCATTACTGTCATTTTTAGGAAACTCCGGGTTGTTATTGTGGTTGTGATGGAGGTGGAAGGGGGGGATTGGTGGGGGGGGGGGGGGGGGGGGTTCCTGGAATATTTCCAGTTGGCAAAACAAATTCATCAATGGGCAGCTTAACCCTTTTTGCGGGGGCCCCTCGGGGGAACGTTTTCTGTTGGGGCTCCCGCTTGCTCGGCCCAAACGAAAGCACGCAGTGGCGACGTGGTTTCTGTTGCAGTCACAATTTTATGATCCTAATTTACGTATGATATGAGAATAATGAAAGCCACAAAAAAGATTGATGCAGCGCACCATACAGCGAACATCGTATTCTCAATGATCTAGAGAGAACATATACAGTACGTGTCGTACAGTGTGGCTCTTGCTGCTTTCACGTTTTGTCTCCAGTAAGCTAAAAACATGCTCTATTGGGTTTTTTTTTTCTTCAGGCAAATGGTCTGTTGACAATTATTCTATTTCTTTGGCTTCAAAAACTCTTACTGGCCTCTCCATGAGCCCCCAAAACCCAGGGTAATGATTAGGGTTAGAATCCCTAAATGGAAAGCACCATCTATTTGTGAAAACCTGTTGCATTGCATTTGAAACACTAGTGCAACTGTATATGCCGAGGCTTCCTCATGACATCAGAGGATGTTTTCTGGAGCGTGGAGGTGTTCCATTCAAACACATCCTAAATGAATATAGGGGTTCGGAGTCCAGTGCGGCTTTGAAAAAAATAATGACTGTATAAAAAAAAATAATAATAAAGCCAGTCAGCAGATAATCACTTAACAACAAAGCCCATTGGGACACTCGCTGCGGAACAGTCACTGGACCGAGCAACTGCTTTCCCGCCCCCAGTGTGCTGGATCTTATACCGGCGCTGCGTCAGCGGGGGGTCTTGTGGCCTTAAAAGCATCGCACCAGAGGGAAGGCCCCCCTAATGGCCACTCAGTCGCTGATGACGGTTTGACACCATGGTGATTTTGTTTCTTTTAAAAATAGTGACAAATTCACTCTCGGAGGAGAAGAGAAGGCTTGAGTTGTTCCTGGGTTTTACACTCACACTTTCGCCTGACTGCATCGTGCACAGAGCAATGGGGGGGTGGGGGCTTCGGTAGGCTGGGCTCGTGGGGTGGAGGTTGGTTCCCCTTTTGACACGTCTCGGGAGCCACTGGCATTTCTCCAACTTGTCCATTTTTTTTTTCATCTCTACTGTGTGTTCTGCTCTTATAGATTCCCAGGATAATATGTTAAAACCATACATTTTCCACACAATTATTGGTTGAACTACAAAAACGTGCGACAAGAGCGTTTGAATTTACAGACATAGTTTGTCCAAAAACTTCGTACTACGAATTGTACGACTTTGTTTTCTCAACTGTAGTATCGTGTATTTTTCTTTAACATTTTGGTTGAAATCTGAAATGTATGACTTCTGAGGCTTATGATTCTTGAAAATGTTGTTTGGTCAAACATTCTAATGTGCAACTTTAAAAGCAAAAACTGTATATTACTTCATAATTTTAGCTGACCTTTCAAATATATGATTTAAGAGGTGTATTCATCTCCCATATTTTGTCCAGCTTTTTGTATGACCTCATTTGGTATTTTTCCAGAAAAAAATTGTTCAACTCATAAATGTTCAACTTTATCTCATAATTGCGTATTTAAAATATATAATATATAAATTTAATAGAAATATGCCATTGATTTAAAACAAAATAGCAACATAATGGAAAAAGTAAAAAAAAAAAAAAAAAACATGCATTTATATATATATATAATATAAAGAGGGGAAAAAAATAGCAATCTTCAATTTTTATGGTTTATTGAAATGCATAAAATACACAAAGGTTAAGAAATTTTATATGATGAAATAAGTACCTTTGTTGTTTGCCATGTAGCAGGCACACCGCCGCGCACAATCAACAACCGAACCAATTACTAATACTTCTGATCTCAGCACCTGTTCTCGGAATCTAGCACACATTAGGAACTTATTGATGGTCTGAAGGCAATTAGGACCTCAGTACCAAGAAAACAGTTGGTAACACGTGGCGCCCGTAATAGACTGAAAAGTTGCAATGCCCGCAGGGTTGCCAGCGAACATCTAATCGGGGGTTCTCAAACTTTTTAGGTCCAGGGACCTCTTACAGGGGAGACAATTTTCCATGGAGACCCTTATAATCTCAAAGGGAGAGAGAGAAAAAACAACAACAACATAATCTTACGAAATAGAAGATAAAGTCGTAGTATTATGATATTAAAGTCAAAATTTAATAAGGGAAGCAATTCTAATTGGATCAGGTCCTTTTTATTCTGCTAAAGAAAGAAAAGCCCAAAATTCTCCCCCCCAAAAATCTTTTGTTCTTGAAAAAAAGAACTTTATTCATGGAGGGATGTCAGAACACATAATGTTGATATGTCACAACCATATCAGAGCTTTTAATTGTCCCCAAAGCTGAGATAGGTAGGAGTAATCGGTTTAGTATGGGCCCTATATCATTAGTCTAATGTTTTACTTACTGTCACAATATCAATGAAAAATAAATACCAATGTGCTTGCTAAAAATGTGTTGTTTTTTTGTTTTTTTTCTACGACTGTGTATGATCTCAGTCATCCAGGCCATGGCAATCCACAAACGTTGAATCAAGGCAAATTTACTTTTCTTGTTTGTTGGTTGAATTGTGTTTTTGTTTTTTCAAAATTACTTATTACTTAAATACGCTATTTGATGTTATTGGATCGATGAAAGCTCACTGGAACCATTTTGGTAAGTTGTATGAAAAGGGTTCAACATACAGCAAAGTATATTCCACAATGCAAGCTTTTATTAACAACCCTGGGCAATAACACTTCCGGGCTGCTAGGCAAAAGTCAGGCAATATCGGCGTAACACATCGTGTCAAAAAATCAACCCTTGAGAAAAAAAACAAAAACAAACTTGCAGTATGATAACACAGTTTCAACACACTTTCTTCCCCCATATTATTTAGCAGTCAATGAACAAGCACAAAATAGTTTGAATGTGACTGCTAATTAAGTCACTGTGGGGCCAAAGAAAGTGTGCTGAAACTGCTATTATACTGGCTTGCTTTTATTTTGAAGGACAGACCTTTTGACAGGATGTCACGCTGTCATTGCTCCAACTTGTCTGAATGTTGCCAAGCAGACCAGGAGCCTTGTTGTTACTTTGAGTTGTCTTGCAGAAAGTCTTGCATTGTGGAATACACCTTGCCCTCTGTTTACACAATATCACAGAAAGTTCCAAATGCCAGCCGTTTAATAAAGAAGGCGAGAAACACGGTACAATTCAAGGAAGAACTTGTGGTCGTGTATGATAGTGGCTCCCCTCGCCCCCTTCCTTACCGTCTTCCATATACCATCAAGAGTCTCCAATACAGGTAAAGGTGATGCTAAATGTTCATTTATCCACTTTATTAGCCATGTATATGTATTTTTCTGTATGTAAAACTATAGTTATTCTTTTTAAAATGTATTTTTTGGATAATATTTTCTGGTGTCTGAAACAGATTAATTCGATTTACATGGTTTCCTATGGGAAACGTTGCTTTGGTTTTAGTCAGATTTTCTGGAACAGATTCATCACAAAAAACAAGGATCCTCTGGAATAACTTTTTACAAATAATTTTGGAGACCACCAAGCTACGTCTCGCAGACCCCAGAGGTCCGGGGACCCCAGTTTAAGAAAAACTGAAAAGTCCTGGGAGAAAAGTGCTGTGATCAGATGAACAATTGGAGGAAATTAAGTTAATTTGTGTCCAATAAATTGTTTTTTATCCCTGCGATCAGGACTTCTCCAGTTGCCGAGAAGATGAGCTGAAGGCTCCTCAACAGCAGGCAGCTGCTTCGCTGCGCTTTCCAAAGGCGCTTTTGTTGCTCACCTTTTGGCTTTAAAGAGCAACAATGCGAACAAAGCAAACCTGTAAATCTGCGGAAAAGGAAAAGACTCAAGAAGGCTTTCGTCCATTCATTCATTCATGCTGTACTTGTTGTTGCTCGTGTTGCCACGACAACAAGACTTTACTCCTGATGATTGCCCCTGCTTAATGGTGCAGAATATTAACACGCTGGTGAGAGTGACAACAGCCAAGAACACTCAAACACGTGTAACATTTTAACCTTCAAAAATCCCATTTCTGTCATTTGCGAATGTTAAGTCGAGGAATACATGCATACGTAATGTCTTAATGTTGACTGTCATTACCCACGAGGCATCAGTGCAAGTTAGCATTTTGAACAAGGCTTGGAGAAGCATAAAATGATCATTTCTTCACTGGAAATAAAAAATCATGTTAAACACACGTTTTTGGTGGGTTCTGGTAGTGTAATTTTTTTGTTGTTGTTATAATATCTATACAAATTCACTTAACTGCTGAAGTAAGAAGTTTAAAATATATATATATTTATGCGCATAATTTTAACGTTGTTCCTATAGCTCAAGCTTGTTTCAACGTTATCAACAACTACATTTTAGAGAGAGTTTTTAATAATATGAAGCTATGCACCATCACTGTTTGTATTTTAACATGAATGTATTGTTTTAACAGATGTTTTGTTTGTTTGTGTCAATTTCGTGTATTTTAAAAATTATAATTCAATGATATAAATGCATGTATAAAATCAACGATTTTTTGGTTGTTTGTTTTGTTTTTTTCATTTTTTTATTTAGCTGAAAAAAATTAATAATTTAATACATTGATGACTGGTTTAAAAAATAAAAAATATTTTTTATTTATTTACTGAAAACAGAAATATATAAGAAAAATAAAACCCATTTTGTACGTAAATAAATAAAATAATACATATTTTGTATTTGTTATATATATATATATATATATATATATATATAAATTTTAAAGAGTTAAAATAACATTTCAAAAATGTGTACAATTGCAAATACTAAGAAATACATTTAAAAATAAAATACTGTATAATAAATTGATAACCAAATACAAATAGCAATAAACATATAAACATTTAAAAATTCATAAAATCAAAAATGGCAAAATTTCAAAAACGCATAAAACTTAAAAATAAAAGTACAAATGTAAAAAAATAATCCATCCAGCCATTTACTTCCGCTTATCTCTCTCCCCAGCCGCTTCATCCAGCTCTTATTTCATAACAAATCATATTTCACAAAAATATGTTAATTAAATAGTATATAATACATTGAAGAATAAGTATTAATATTACCAATGTATTTTATCATATAAATATACATTGTTGTTATTTTGTTTTTGACATTTGACCTATAACTTGATTCATTTTATTTGATTTAATGTTATAGTATTTCAAAATGAATAAGGATGATGATGACGACGACGATGATGATCCACATAGACACATTACAATAAAATATCAATATTGTGTGACTGTGTACGTTGTGAAAGTGTCTTTTCTCCATCAGTGCACACAAATCACCTTCACATCTTTTTTTTTGTTTTTTCCTTTTCTTTTCTTTTCTTTATGGCTTATGAGCGTGTGCGATGTGTGCACACTCGCTGAGCTAATCATTAAATAACCATCCAATGACTTTGGGAGCATTTCGCAACACGTTGTACTCTGAAGTTAATCCAGCCAAGGTTGTTGAAAGAGATGTCATATATTGTCGATGCGTTTGCTTGTGCGCCAATCATCACCTTCGTGGCTGCGTGATGCGCCGGGTGATCATTAATATCTCGTCGTCATCAGTGTCCCGAATCATTTTACGACGTGTCGCTGGAGGAGTTTGGTGTCCAAGTCCAAGTTCCGCTTATTGGCTGCTTCAATGTGGAAAATTACCCACGGGGTGGAAACACATCAAATAATTAGAAAGTCTTCTCATTATGATGCAGTACATTTATTTGCACCTCCATTCATTTTCTATAACGCTTCCTCCTCACCAAGGTCTACAGGAGCTGACTTTAGGCGAGCCAGCCAATCGCGAGGCACAAAGAGACCAACAAGCATTTGCACTTTACATTTATGTACAACACAGGTCTCAAACTCAAGGCCCGGGGGCCACATCTGGCCCGCGACATCATTTTATGTGGTCCGCGGAAGCAAATCAATGTGCAACAACTTCCATGATTCTTGATCAAATCTGTACCAAAATTTCAAATCATCACGTGTACTAAATAATAATGTGTGTTATCAAACCCATTTTTACAGCAACTTGAACAGTATGATCACTGACTTCTGATTTCAAAACGAGTCATCCATCAATTTGTATTAAAATGATGAGATGATAAAACAATTTCGAGTCTTCAATGTACCCAGCGTTTTTTGGAATGTGGGAGGAAGCTGTGCCGCAGACATGCTAACCACTAGGGTGCCTTTTTACGTGTGTCCATTTCTGATTTTATGATTATCACATTTTTCCCACCTGTGCCATCAATTGCATGACACGTTCACCCAAAAAAAAAGCCAAAGAAAAAGACAACACCCACGTGGAGTTAACTCTTTAGATGCTTGCTGAGCTGAAGTGTACCTTGGATTTATGATTTTGCTCCTGCTAAAAGGGGAATGTTTCCTCATTCCGCATCTGAACCCTCATAAACCAAGCAGACTGCCTTGCACTTTAGAAATGTTTTATCTACAATAACACTCAGCGAGTTATGGCCTTGATATAATGCAGCCCTATGGGGGGCACAAGCCAGTGCAAACTGTAGGCCGGTCCCAAGCCCGGATAAATGCAGAGGGTTGCGTCAGGAAGGGCGTCCGGCTTAAAACTTTGCCAAACAAATATGAGCGTTCATCCAAAGAATTCCATACCGGATCGGTCGTGGCCCGGGTTAACAATGTCCGCCACCGGCACCGTCAACCTGCAGGTCACCGTTGGAAATTCAGCTACTGTGGGTCGAAGTCGAAGAAGAAGAAAAGGTGGAAAGTGGGTTCTTCAGCAGAAAGAGAAGAGGAAAGCACAGAGCCTAGAACTGAATGTGGGGACTTGGAATGTTGGGACTATGACAGGAAAATCTCAGGAGTTAGTTGACAAGATGATTAGGAGAAAGGTTGACATATTGTGTGTCCAGGAGACCAGGTGGAAAGGCAGTAAGGCTAGAAGTTTAGGGCCAGGGTTTAAATTATTTTACCATGGTGTAAGTGTTGTGCAGCTTTTCGGGAAGAGGTGAGACAGGCTCTCGGTGGACAGGAGGAGCTTCCAGTAGACTGGACCACTGCAGCCAAGGTGATCAGAGAGGCAAGCAGGAGAGTACCTGGCTTCTCTCCTTTCCTCCCAGAGGAAAGGAGAGAAGGAGACTTGGTGGTGGAACCTCACAGTACAGGAAATCATACAAGGAAAAAGGTTTGCTAAGAAGAAGTGGGACACTGAGAGGACCGAGGAGAGGCGAAAGGAATACATTGAGATGCGACATAGGGCAAAGGTAGAGGTTGCAAAGGCCAAACAAGACGCAGATGATGACATTTATGCCAGGTTGGACACTAAAGAAGGAGAAAAGGATCTATACAGGTTGGCCAAACAGAGGGATAGAGATAGGAAGGATGTGCAGCAGGTTAGGGTGATTAAGGATAGAGATGGAAATATGTTGACTGGTGCCAGTAATGTGCCAGATAGATGGAAAGAATACTTCGAGGAGTTGATGAATGAGGAAAATGAGAGCGAAGGAAAGTAGAAGAGGCAAGTGTGGTGGACCAGGAAGTGGCGATGATTAGTAAGGGGGAAGTTAGAAAGGCATTAAAGAGGATGAAAAATTGAAAGGCAGGTGGTCCTGATGACATTTCTGTGGAGGTATGGAAGCATCTAGGAGAGGTGGCTGTGGAGTTTTTGACCAGCTTGCTCAATATAATTCTAGCATGTGAGAAGATGCCTGAGGAATGGAGGAAAAGTGTGCTGGTGCCCAATTTTAAGAACAAGGGTGATGTGCAGAGCTGTGGGAACTATAGAGGAATAAAGTTGATGAGCCACACAATGAAGTTATGGGAAAGAGTAGTGGAGGCTAGACTCAGGACAGAAGTGAGTATTTGCGAGCAACAGTATGGTTTCATGCCTAGAAAGAGTACCACAGATGCATTATTTGCCTTGAGGATGTTGATGGAAAAGTACAGAGAAGGTCAGAAGGAGCTACATTGTGTCTTTGTAGATCTAGAGAGAGCCTATGACAGAGTACCCAGAGAGGAACTGTGGTACTGCATGCGGACGTCTGGAGTGGCAGAGAAGTATGTTAGAATAATACAGGACATTTATGAGGTGTCCAGTAGGTCTGACAGACAAATTTAAGGTGGAGGTGGGACTGCATCAGGGATCAGCCCTGATCCCCTTCCTGTTTGCAGTGGTGAAGGATAGACTGACAGATGAGGTTAGACTGGAATCCCCGTGGACCATGATGTTTGGAGATGACATTGTGATCTTCAGTGAAAGCAGGGAGCAGGTGGAGGAACAGTTAGAAAGATGGAGGCATGCAGTGGAGAGCAGAGGAATGAAGATTAGCCGAAGAAAGACCAAAAAAATATATGAGAGGGGTGGTGGGGGAAGAGTGAGGCTACAGGGAGAAGAGATAGCAAGGGTGGAGGACTTGAAATACTTGGGGTCAACCGGAGAAACGGGTCCAAGCAGGTTGGAACGGGTGGAGGAAGGTGTCAGGTGTGTTATGTGACAGAAGAGTTGAGTGACCGGGTTGGATAAAATTAGAAATTAGCTCATCAGAGGGACAGCCAAGGTTCGATGTTTTGGACACAAAGTTAGAGAGAGCAGACTTGGATGGTTTGGACACGTCCAGAGGAGAAATAGTGAGTATATTGGTAGAAGGATGATGAGGATGGAGCTGCCAGGCAAGAGAGCGAGAGGAAGACCAAAGAGAAGATTGATGGATGTCGTGAGGGAAGACATGAGGGCAGTTGGTGTTCGAGAGGAGGATGCAGGAGAAGAGGATGACGTGCTGTGGCGACCCCTAAAGGGACAAGCCCAAAGGAAAAGAAGAAAGAGTTATGGCCTTGATATGACACAAAACGTCTTCACGTGATATTTTATGGGCGCCGTGTGACCGACATCTAATTCCTCCGTGGACTCAACCCCCCGGCGGAGGTCGGCGCATTGTGTATGCAAACTTGTTTTGCAGTTTGTCCTCCGCCGAGTGCACAATGCTCTTTTTGTTGCCTCGCGCTTGTTTTGTCCTGGAGTGTCATTCCGCAAATGATTTGGCCCTCCGGATTGCGGAGCTTGATTATTACCAGGCCTGGGGAAACATGGGAGAGTGTTGGGAGATGCTCTCATTATATGAATCTAGAAATAACAAAGCTGTGAGAAAACAGAGGGGGGGGGGGGGGGGGGGGGGGGAGAGCGAGAGAGAGAGAGAGAGAAAGAGAGAGAGACTATAATGAGCCCAGAATGTTGATCCAGATCTAAGGTACATCCTTTTGAGCATCAGAAAATGAAACCATTTTCAGGCAAAAAAAACAAAAACAAACAAGTTTTTGGTAATTGCATCATCATACAAGGCCACATTGGCAAAACAGTCACATAAATAAAACGTCCTCATCGGGGGCTTTAATATGATACGTGACGTGTTGTTGTTTTTTTCCCCCCAGCGGATATATAAGTTTAATAGGGTGGAGAGTTATTTACGTTGATATTTGAATGTACAAATATGTGGGGGGTTTTTTCATCACTGTGTTATCCTGTGATGTCATATCAAGAAAAAAAGTTCTAATCGGGAAAACCCTCAGTACGGCCTCTAATAGGAGGTGTTACTTGAGGCAGTTTGTTTTAAATGAATTTTCCACCTTTCACCTATAACAAACTTTGAAAAATATGATGTAACAAGAATATAAGAATACTAATAACAATACTTGTTCTTGCTGTTTTACCTTGTAGCTTTTATCATTAAAGAAAAGATTTTTAAAAAAGGAAAAGCCATTTGTCTAGTTTCAAATATGTGTGTTTAATAAGAGATGGTAATTTTTCAAGTTTTTCAAGCAAATATATGCTTTTTTTTTGTTTCATTTTGAGTTGTTGATAATGTTTTTGTGCTAATTTATGAGCATGAATAGAAGATCACAATAACCTTGATTGCAGATATTACCAAATAACCAATTAATACATTACATACATACATACATTATGCAATAGTATGAATGCTTCTATAATCACATTAATAATAAAATGTTGAACCTTTCATGATTGGCAGTGCAGTGTAATGGCTTGTTAATTTTAATGGCCTCTGTGACATTGTTCGCCCTTACAAAGAATTCATTGCATAACTCAGTTTCTACCTCTAAATATTTGAAGCTACGAAGTACGAAATATTGTTGTTGTCGTTTTTTTTTCGACTATAGTTGTACAAGTCAAACTAATGTGTACTATACAGTTTAATCACAATGAAGTATAAATGCATTAGTTTCTTGAAATATAATGTGCACCACTGCTACCAGCAGGCCAAAAGTGGCTCTGCATGAAGTGCAAGACAACACAAAATTTGTCTGGAGTACGCAGTTATCATAAGGAAATTATGCGTGCCAATTTGGTAATTGTACAAAAAGTACAGTAGAGAATTTAGCTATTCATTTGGGGGGGAAATTAGCGAAAACTGACCTTTTACTATAGAGTTGTTTCAGTCTGTTCTCATTATATATCTGTCAGTTTTCATAATGATGATTGATATTTAGATTCATATTAATATTTGTGGCTGAATTGAACTGAGCGGAATCAAATGCAACTGGTCAATAATGATGGTTTGTGTGTGTGTGTGTGTTTTTACTTACACATATATCTGAAAGTTTTGATGTATAATTATGACTATTTAGCTATCAAATAATAGTTGTCTGAATTGAACTGAACCCAAGTAACCTGGCCGATTACAGTTTGTCAGAAATCCCCTAAATGCATCACCGCTGAAAAAAAAAAATAATAATAATAAAAAAATAAATAAATAAATAAATAAATAAATTAAAAAAAAATATATATATATATATATATATATATAGTAACTCATAATTTAATAATACTGTAGCTGAACTGTAATAGTGAATTGAAACACAGCAGCCACTCGACACTGAACGACGAAGAAAACAAAAACATTTTGACGTTTACTGTAAGTGATGTTATCCATATTACTTATTCATGAACGTTGGCTAAATTTAACTGAACCAAAATACAGCTGGTTAAATGCAATTATGTAAAAAAATAAAAATTAAAAATAAATAAATAAATCACGAACGCAACACAATTCAATGACCGACAAACCGGAAGCGGCCGAGCGTAACTTCCGGCCTGCGATGTGTAAAGATGGCGCCTCCCTTGTTTGATTTTGTCGAGGCTAAAGACAAGCTTACGGTGGGGAAAATGTGAAATAGCATTTCTTTATCGAAAAGTGTATTATTTAGTCCTCTGTTGTGTTCATTTAAAGTGCGTCATTCCGCAAGCTCGCGACCCCTTTTTCTCTTGCCTCTTTGCTAACTTAGCATTTAGCCTGCTGTGCTAACAGTTTTGCTGTTGTCTCACGTTCAATGTTGCTGTCGTAAACTCGTAGGAATCCGCCAAGCGATCGCTGGGCGACAAAAGCAGCAAAGCAATAATAAACGCTTTCCATCACATCCTCGGAAAGTAAGTCATCACATTTGACGTGAGCTGAACGACCGCAACTACACCGCAGAAAGAGTGTGCTAACCGTGTACTGGCTGCACTTTCTGCAGTGAGACTGAAAAGAAGACCACACTGGACCAAGCTTTTCGGGGGGTTCTCGGGGAGCAGATCGTAAGCCATTATATCAACGCTAACCTTTTGATTATTCCTTACAAATGGCCTTTAACAGGAGCTCATGTTTGTGTGCAGGTGGCGTCGAGCTGTGAGGACTACCTGTCTCTTATCTACATGAGCATAGACGCAGTCACTGAAGGTGTCGTAGCAAACGAGCTTCCATATTTACGTTACACGACTGTGTGGGTCATTCCTGGCTATCGGTGCCCTTTTTTCCCATCCCCATGAGGGGAAAAAAAGTAATATCTTACTGAGCTAAAATGCCTACTATAAAACCATATTTTTAGGGATCTTGACGCATATTGGCACTTTTTTGTTCATCCGACCGCCAGTGAGAGATCAATTTAAAAGTAGGTAAACTTCAGGGAACTATTTTTTTTTTTAAGCTATAATTCACAATTTTTTTTTTTTTTTTTTTTTTTTTTTGTAAAACCAAAAAGTGAATTTCACCCAAGCCACTTCTTGAGGAGATGACACAGTGCTGATTAAGCCAATCAGCTCTTCTAACATCTTACTGTATTTGTCAGTATCTTATTTTTTTTAATATTTGGTGAATGCCCGAGTCATTTCCCGCCCTGGCCCAGTTGGTGGCGCACTGCAAACGACGGCACGTAAATGACATTGGTGGTTAACATGTTGCAAATCTAAAAGGCTGTTGAATAAACATATGCTTTAAGGCCTTTCAATGAAGTGTTGGAGTTTGTATTATTCAAAATTTCGATGCCAATATTTACACTTTTACTGCAAATGAATATCGGGTCCAAATATTGGTCATCAGCCTCCTTGACTGCTAATAGTCAGTATCGGTCCTGGGGGCGGAAAAAAAATAATCGTTCTAGTTCTACATTTCATCATAGATTGTGGTTTTGCTTCTGACATGAACACAAAATTATGCCAGTAAAATTCTATTTGTTTATTTATTTCAGTAGCTGTTAACATGTTTTTTTTTGGGCCCAAAGGCAAATTTTCAGTTTCAAAGAGCCATAAAGACAAAAGTGCCTTCATTATTGGTTAATGTCATTAAAGTTTTTACCAAAAAATTGTCAGTGGAAACCGTGGTTTTCATTTATTTTTGATGTTCCCTGCCTCTCGTGCAAAAGTTGGCTGGGATTGGCTCCAACGCGCCCTAAAGAGGATTAGTGGTAGAGAAAAGCCACGGATGGATGTATATTTATATATTTATTTCGTATAATATGTAAACCTAAATAATCAGGAAATACCACTGAGGGCGCAGTTGCACAATCGTAAAAGCCAACGTTGCGTCCGTGCAGGGATCTGCTCCGCCACGACGCCTTTCGTGCTGCTGGGGGACGTGCTGGACAGTCTGCCTCTGGACCAGTGTGACAACATCTTCTCCTTTGTGGAGGAGAACGTCTCCACGTGGAAATCTGTAAATATATGTTAAAAGTAAAACACCAACTTGTTGTTTTGCTTTGAAATGCTTTATATCGAACCGCTGCCTGTCTCATTCCTAGAACTCATTCTACACTGCTGGCAAGAACTACCTGTTGAGGATGTGTAACGGTAAGCGATTGTGTCTTTATTAGTTTATTATTGTTGGAGTCAACGTGACTTCCTCGTTTTCCAACTTCACAGATCTTCTACGGCGTCTGTCCAAGTCTCAGAACACGGTTTTCTGTGGACGGATCCAACTCTTCTTGGCTCGTCTCTTCCCGCTGTCGGAAAAATCTGGTGAGAATAAGTGCCATAGATCAGCAGGCCGTAACATTAGGAAGGCCTGCCCGTCCAATCATGTCTCAAAATGATGATAAGATCATGGCCAGACTGCCACCGAGGCGTTAATGTAACAATAAGTTCGTTGTGGTTTGGGTGCATCGAATGGTTTCTAAAATATTTGGTGTAACAGGATATTATTGTAGTACGTAAGGTAGGAGGATTATTGACAGATTTTAATGGATTTTGAACTTTTTTTTATATACATTTGCTTCTAAAAATATTCTCTACTTATACTATTAATTACTCGTTCGTTTCTATCTCTATCCAAACTCTATGAATATAATGGACCAGTGTTATACTTTATGCGGCACACTTCTCCACCATGCAGATAATGACCGAGTTATATATTCTAATTTCTTTTGATGATTCTAAGTAATTCATTTTTAATATATTATTTGTATTATTTTAATGCTGTATTTTACTACACTTTTTCTAAAGACGGAATTATATTATATGTTCTAATATTTTATTTTAATTATTGTTAATTCGTAATGTTGACTATACAGTTTTTTGGGTTTTAAAAGTATTTTTTTTGGTCTTGTTTTTGTCATTTTTACATGTGTATATATAATTGTAATATTTTGTGCATTACAGTGCCCTATCCTATAATGAACTAATTATAATTTATTGCATTTTTTAAAATAATTATCGGTATGTGATCTTTTTCTAATATATGTGTGTGTGTATATATATGTATAAAATATAGTGTTGTATGCAGTACGATGGTGCGGCATGGTGTTTTTGAGTTTGTGTTGTGTTAATGGCAGGTCTGAATCTCCAGAGTCAGTTCAACCTGGACAACGTCACAGTGTTCAACAAAAATGAAGATGAAAGCACTTTTGGACTTAAGGTTTGCAATTTTAGCCGTTATGCGTTTACTACATGCTGCTTATGTTCGCATCTGCCAGGTGAAATCTTGTTCCGAACAGCCAGAACACTTCCTTACATCATCATCATTTTTT
This sequence comes from Phycodurus eques, assembly GCF_024500275.1. Lineage (NCBI taxonomy): Eukaryota > Metazoa > Chordata > Actinopteri > Syngnathiformes > Syngnathidae > Phycodurus > Phycodurus eques. The sequence goes on along the minus strand of NC_084537.1, from coordinate 21,204,840 downwards.
TTTTAATTCTGTTCTATGTTCTCTTTTGTCATCACTTGTACCTTTCTGGGTGGGTATCACCCCCCCCCCCCCCCCCCCCCCAAAAAAAAAAGAAACACCCCAAAAGCCAAAGAAAAAGCAAAATGGTCATTAGAATTTTGGATTTTATTTTTTTTACCTGAGAAAACTTCAAATTGTTCATATTTTGGGTTGTTTTTAAACATTGGTGTTTTTGTTGTCGTCATGGCAGCACACGGAGGAGAAGGAAGACGGCATGGAGGTGGAGGAAGGGGAGATGGGCGAAGACGAAGCGCCCGCGTCGTGGTTCGTAACGCTCGTAAATAAATAAAATAAAAAAAACAGCACCTGCACAATAAAGATTGTCACTGACATTCACTTTGCGCTTTCAGCTCCATCCCCATCGACTACAACCTGTACAGAAAGTTCTGGACGCTGCAGGACTACTTCAGGAACCCGGTGCAGTGCTACGACAAAGTGTCCTGGATGACCTTCCTCAAGGTAGGCAACTCTCGGCGCTCGCCGGACGCCAGACGTCGCGCGGACGCGCTTGAACGTGAAAACACGCCGACGTGGTTTCGTGGCAGTACTCGGACGAGACGCTGGCCGTCTTCAAGAGCTTCAAGCTGGATGACAACCAGGCGTCCAAGAGGAAGCTGGAGGAGCTGCGGGCCTCCAGCGGGGAGCACGTCTACTTTGCCAAGTTCCTCACCAGCGAGAAGGTGAAACCCGTTATTGATTTGATTGACGTTGACCAATAGGATTGCGTCTCGCAACGGCACATGCCCTCCCTCGGTTGCCGGTGTCAATATTTATTTTGCGCACGCAAACGAATGTTTACCAGAACTTGAGAGCATGAATCGCACAGAACGCCGTGGGTACGTTTTCCGGTTCCGCCTCCCCCAACAGCAAGATGAGCCCAATGATCGTAAAAGGCGGGATACGGTCATATCGTAAAATATGTCGCGTAGTGTTGCCCGTGTTCTGACCGAGACACAGCAGGGTTTTATGGCAGTTATCTGAGATCGCGCCATTGTGAGAAATTTGTCTTGCAGTCTGATGCAGGCATAAGCTGATTACAATTTTTTTTTTTTTTTTTTTAAAAAGGATAATTTAACCTATTACTGTCACCCTGTGCAGCTGATGGACCTGCAGCTGAGCGACAGCAACTTCCGCCGTCACATTCTGCTGCAGTATTTGATCCTCTTCCAGTACCTCAAAGGACAAGTCAAATTCAAAAGGTAATGATTTTGTAACATGGGGGGATGGAATACAAATGACCAAAAAAACCAATAAATTGCTCTTTTTGTAGCTCCAGCTGCCTGCTGAACGACGACCAGGCTGCGTGGATCGAGGAAACCACGAAGCTAGTTTACCAGGTAACTGCAAACATTTAAGAAACTGGAATTATGATTTGTTTTCTGGAAATAAAACAAACTAAAAATAACTTTTGAAAGTATGTTATATTTTTCTATTCATTTATTTATTTTGATAATTTGTTATTGTACGACGACTGAAGCGCAAGTGCCTAGTATGTTAGCATTTGATCAATTTTCATTTGAAATCGCATTTGTATGCAGGGTGTGCAACCCTTTCTGCTTGGGTTACAAACTTGTTAGCACATGTTAGCATGCTAAATGCATGTTGGCATTTGAAGTTTCATTCACTGTCAGTTTGTCTGAGCACTTTTGCTACTTATGTCACAACTTTGCTGCATAGTAGAGGTTAGTAAGTCTTAACATGTTAGCATATTATTAATTCGTATTTGTAATAGTACCTGAATATAAAGTGGAATGTAAAATCCAAAAATGTTTTAGCACTTTCGCTGCTCAGGTTGCCATCTTGCTATATGGTAGCATAACCAGCTGCTAGCCTGTTAGCATTTTTGTCAATTATTATTATTACATTTGTACTATTGTTCAGCTTTCTTCTTTGCCCTCTCGTAGCTTCTCAGAGAGATTCCTCCAGACGGGGACAAGTTCGCCACCATGGTCGAAGTAAGTCGCCACCAACGCTAATGCTAAAAGCTCGCTTGACGTGAAACCAAGATAATTTTCCGCCCTTCTTTCTCGACAGCGTATCCTCAACACCGAGGAAAACTGGATCGCTTGGAAAAACGAGGGTTGTCCGAGCTTCGTGAAAGAACGGTACGTCAAGCGTGGGGATTTGCACAATTTGTCACAAGTTTGTCGGCAACAATTTTCCCTTCCTTTTTCAGGCCGTCCGACGACAAACCCAGACGGCCCACCAGGAAGCGAGCGGCTCCAGAAGACTTCCTGGGAAAAGGGCCAGACAGAAAGATCTTCATGGGAAAGTGAGCATTGTTATGGATCACCTTTTTTGAGTTTGTGCTTTAGAAAAGTTCATTTCAAATGTTTTTTTTTTTTTTTTTTTTTTCTCTCTCCTTCAAGCGACGAGCTGACTCGCCTGTGGAACTTAAACCTGGACAACACTGAAGCCTGCAAGTCAGACAGCAGGTAAAACCTCATGCATAGGATTTGTCATTGGCATAACTTTATTTCTTTATTTTGTTTACAAGGCAGCAAGGCAAAAATGTACGTCATTTTAGGGTCTTGGATGAATACTATATTTCTATAATTTCTATAATTAACATGCTTATAAAGTCACCAAATTTTATAAAGCCTCATATTCTGGTGGAAATGTACATATTTGTGAGTACTGGATGAGACGTCAAGAATTGAGTCACTAGCGCCCCGCGGGGAAAAAGAAGCCAGCTTCACCGATCAACATGAAATTGGGCAGACATGTTTAACATGACAGAACACATGGACAAATCTCAGGGACCCATGCTTAGAAAGTGTCCGTTTTAGGTCGAAGCAGTCATTTTTCCGGGGATTTCGGACATTTTGGTGTGTTCTTGTGGTCAGGGAGTTCATGCCCTCGCTGGATGAATTCTTCGCCGAAGCCATTGAGCAGGCTGACCCCGTCAACATGGTGGAGGAAGATTACAAGTAAGTTCCCTCGCCCCCGCTCAAAACGTCCGTTTTAAAGAATACGTGTGGATTTCCTTCGCGCAGGGTTGTTCGGAACCCAAACTACGGCTGGCGAGCGTTACGACTGCTCTCCAGAAGAAGTCCGCACTTCTTTCAGCCCACCAACCAGAAGTTCAATAGCCTGGCCGACTACTTGGACAGCATGGTCAGCAAGCTGGCCAAGGAGCTACCTGTAAGGAACACTTTTCAGGTTTAAATACATTTGATTGGAGGAGGAAAAAAAAGGCAGACGATGTCATGTGACCATGCAGAAGGACATCCCCTCGGAGGAGATCAAGACGGGCGAGGAGGACGACGACGAAAATGGAGACAATCTGCTCAAAGACGGCAACGACAGTGAGTCGCCATTTTGTTACGTAGAGCCAGACGTTTTTTATGGGGACATAAAATGGCGGCTGCTACCAAGCACTTTAGCTAGGCCGCATGCCGGGACGACAAATACTGTAACTTGATAACAATGAGAGAATATTTAGGAGCCAACTAGATTTGCAAGGTTAATTGAGAATTGGCACGAATAGGAACACAAAGGAAATGACGCAAAAAAAAAAAAAATCCACTATATTTCTCTGGCACATTTCTTTGTAAATTAATCACTACTCTCAATCATATATAAAATATGTAAAAGGAGCAAGTTGTTTTTAAGTACAAAGACAAAGCCATAGAATTTTTCTTAGTTTTGATACGACAATAAAAATATAATATATATATATATATATATATATATATATATATATAATCAAAATATTTCTAATTAATAATTCTGTCACCCGAAATTCACTTTGTCTTATTTCATAATATTTTCCTCCTTTGTATTTTTCTTGTAACATTGTCTTTTGCCTCACAACCTTGTAAATTTTTCTCTTGAATTACTTTCTTTTTTTCTGGTAACATTTAGATTTGTCATGACTTTTGACATTTTTCTCATGTGCCTTTACTCGTAACTTTATATTACATTGTGACTTATACAGTACGCTATCTTTCTCATATGATTACTTTTTTCCTCTTCTTTTCTGGTGACATCGTTATTCTCTTAACATGACAACGTTTTCTCTCATGACTTGGGTTGATATGACTTGACAATTATTGGGATTTTACATCCCACTTTGTATACACACACAACATTTAAAGTTTTTTAATTAATTTTTTTCCTCATTATATCTGGACTCAAAATGTTCCAACTTTATTCTTGTAGCTTTACAATTCCTGTTCTTTTAAGGGTGCTCCAGACGTTACCACACTTGCCCTTAACATGAAATCATCCTTCTTGAGGATTTTGTTGAATTCTCTCCATCTTTCTCACCGTGCAGGCCCGAGCATGCCGAGCAAGGTGAGCAACCAGCAGATGGACGACGTGGCGGCCAAGCTGGGCAGCCGCTGGAAGTCGCTGGCCTCGCACTTGGAGATGCGGGCGGCCGAACTACGCGAGATCGAGGCCGAGAGCGAGGACGCCGACATCCGGGCCAAGCTGCTGCTGGTCACCTGGCAGGACCGGGAAGGGGCGCAGGCCACTGTGGAGAGCCTGGTGGCAGCCCTCAACGCCGCCGGCTTTGCCAAAATGGCAGACGAACTTAGTGAAGCTTGAATCAGGCCTGACTTTTTTTTTTCTCTTTTTCATACTAAGAGTGTAGAAAGTTTCTGTGTTTCGTAGTTTCACATTAAAGACACCTTTTGATACATAGTGGCATACACTTTTTTTTATTATTATTTGCAGCACTTATGAAAAGCCATCAGTCAATAACTTATAACAAGAGTGGAGATGAAGCAGAAAAATGTGCTCATAGAAACAAAATGAAGCATTTTTAGTTTTTTAGTACACAAGACTTGAAACTGTCATGGCTGAACCGGTGTTGACTGTCAGAAGGGAGAGTGAACATTTGGCAGATGCGTTCTAGAGCAGCAGTGGGCAACCTTTTTGCACTTTTATAATAATGGCAGCATGATAATGGTCAGCACATCTGCATTGCAGTTCTGAGGTTCCGTGATTGAAACTGGCCTTCCTGTGTGGAGTTTTCTCTGGGTATGTAGACTTCCTCGCACGTTCCGAGTTTGTCTGTGCTTTACAGTTCTGGGCATACCCCGCCTCTCGTCCTATAGTCAGTTGCGATTGGCTCAGGCTTACCCATAACACCAGGAAGGCTAAGTGCTGTAGAAAGAGAATTTGTGGGCTTTTTTTAACAGTTCATCTTGTTTTGTTTTTAAAATTACAGTGACCCCCTCCCCAACTGTAGTAAAAGGTGCCACGAATAGTGAAACTCCTACCCAAAATTTGTATTTGCCTGTAGATGCCACAAAATGGCAGCAAAACACTTTTTTTCAATTATACAAGGTAATGACTCAATTTACTGAAGTTCTTCCACTTATTTCAACATAGTTCCTTGGCACCTAAGCAAAATTTTGAGATTATGACACGGAGAAAAGGTGTGTCTCTCAGTGAAAAACAGGGAGGGGGGTGGCTGCAAATGCTGAACTTAGAACTTGCAGGGCTCCACTGTACATGTAGGTGTAGGTTGCCCACCCCTGCTGTGGAACAGAAGAGGAATGTGAGCCAGGCGAGTGAAGACAGTTGCTCACCTTTTTAGATTAAAAAAAAAAGAAAAGATGACCCATACAAAACACTAGCAGCCTCGCACTCTGATCCAGTCCTTTTTTCGCTTTCTTTTAAGCTCACAATGGTTGAAATTTAAATACATTACAGGGAGGAAAGAAAAATTGAGGTGATCCAATAAGTAAAGACACCTGTTTTATTGCACAGCTTATGCAGACAGTGTGTTTTTCTTTTTGTTGGGAAATGGCAAATTTGGGAGAAGGCGTCCTCAACCCACACGGGGTGGGCGGGCTACTGTTCCTCCTTATCTTCGAGTAGCTCCAACCTCCGGGGGCCGTAGAGTAGAACATACGCAATGTGCCAGTCGCCGCCGCCCGACAACCGCAGGATGTCCTCCGGCGACACCACGCTCACTTTGTCGTCGTCGAACTTCACCCACTCGTCTGCGTAGAGAAAGATTAAACTTCGCGATTACACGTGTGGCAACGAAATGCGGACAAGGAAGTTGACCGGGGCGTGAACATGTGGCGACGCTACCTTCTTTCCTCTTGACCCAGCCCACGTAGTGACCCGACGAACTGGAGCGGCCTTGATGCGTCAGCACCGCCTGCAGGTCGTAGTAGCCGCTGTTGTTGGAGCCCACGTCTGCACACAGGACATCAGACCATTTGAAATATGAAATCATCTTATATACAGTGTATTCATTAGAAATTATATTATAGAACAATAAAGTTACATTTATTTCAAAACATGTTGCCCCTGCACGCCCGCGACTAATTTAAAACTATCCATTGTTTTGAAACCCTAAAAATCCTCTTTAAATCCCATGATTAGTGATGTCACTACTCACCATCAGGGAAGGAGAAGGGCTCGTATTTCACCTCCTTGGCTGAGTCTTCTTTCTTTGTCACCTGTTTGGTTTACAAAATGTCACATGAAATCATACGATCAAACATAAACCTGCAAGTGGGGTGTCAGTGTCACGACATCACCTTCTCCTGCTGCTTCTCCAGCTTGTTGTCATCCACCTCCTTGAACTTTGACCTGATGGCCAGCATGTTCTCCTGCAACTCGGCCGTGCATAGCTCATACACGTCCAGCATCAGGGGGAACTTCACGTCCTGAACGCAAACCGCGCACACAGTGTCATAAAATAGCCCCATGGTTAAAAACACAGCTCTTGCCGGTCGTGACCCCCGACCTTCAGCACTTTGGCATTCACAGACTCTTTCTCCTTGTAGTAGAAGCGAACCATCTGCACAGTCAGGTAGGCGGGGAGACGACTCAGCTTTGACTGTGGACAAGAGCATGAGGAGGAGGAAGACACAAAGGATGTTTCTTTTAAATTGGTAGAAAATACACTATTTACAAAAGAAACTAACAAAACAATACTTTACCATGACAAGCAAACCTATCCAAGAAATATGCTTAATTTCAGATCTTTGTTTTGGGACACTGCATAAAATCCCCTCATGACCTCACACCCTGCAAAAAGTATTCACGCTCCCTGTGGTCTTGTAGATGGAAAACTTCAGTTTCAATCCCGCCTTCACCTTACACTTCTACAAGGCCACAGCATTCAAGTTAGGGTCAGAGTAGTTTGTCTCTTCGATTGATATAAATAACTCCGAATAAAAAGAAAAGTTAAAAATATATATATTTTAGTCTCCTACATGTGTCAAAAACTTGGAAAACAATCACAGAACGGACACTTAGCAGGATGAACAACAAAAAAAGGAAGAATAAAAAAGTTGAAGAGGGGAGGATTACAAGGTGGAAAAGAGGCAGATGAGCAAGAACAAAATAGGCGGAGGAATAATGGATGGAAGGAGAGGGAGAATAAGAAGCAGTGTTAATGTAGATGAATGGAGTCCATTTAGTGACAGTATGTAGTTGCAACCATTGTTGGTTACTTACAGATTTGATGTACAGAGCATTTCTATCCAAGCTAGTTGACATTTTGGTGATTTCTTCCTGAAGTCTCTGCAGACAAGAGGAACAATCGTTACTATGGAAAAGCACCAAAAACCACAGTCATTCTATCTGTTCCTCGACCGATCAAAACATTCCAAGGTCAAAAGGTTCAGGACACGCATGCGACTAGTTTGCATATTTCCCCAGAGTCTAACATTTTCCAACAGAAAAAACCCTTGGAAATGAATTTAGAAATGTTGCAATTTTGCCTAATCCTTTCACATTTTGCAACAGGAAAATGTTCATCTTATTGAAAATCAATCAATGAAATCAGGCTTCAAGATGGTCAAGAATTGAAACATTCTTTCAGCTTTCAGACATTGCGGGCGTGTCGCTGACAGCTCTGAAAATCCCGCCTCCTTTCAGCTGCCAATCAAATACACGAGGCTACTTTCTTCTCTCGCGGCTTGTAAGCGAAATTTCCAGCGACGGCGACAGCACACGCTTTCACGGGCTGCATGAAGCAGCACATATCTTCAAACATATTTCACGTATTTCGAAACAAAACACTGATGGTTGTTTTGGGGGTCTTTAAATTGATAATTTTATTACAAAAAAGTCAAACCCAAAATCTCGGCCTCGACACTTCGCAATGAACATTTTTCACACAAATGTTACTGCACACTCACGCCTGACTCAGTGTAGAAATAACGTCGGTGCGTCATTTCTTCACAAGTACAATGTGTCTATCAAAACACGTCATAAGCACTTTCATCCGCCAGCTGCACGGCGACAACCGAGAGCCAGGTATGCAAAATGCTAACCTGAGCTAACAACAACCAGCCACAAACATTCACGGACGCACACACATTCACAGATACTACAGTGTAGTAGGTGATAGTGGTGAACCCAAGTGGACCAAAATACTTCAATCTCATGTGCATATTTTGTTTTGGTATTGTTGTTTAAGAATGCAAAACTGATTAGTGATGGAATAATCAGTAGAATGACGGATTTCAAAAAATATGCAATTGCTGCCGCCATATTCCACTCAGTGCGGCAGTGAAGATGATGTGTTCGGGCGCATCATGTACATACCAGCCTCAGTCCGGTGGCCAGATACTTGACTTCCTGATTGATGAAGCAGCTGAGCTGGAGCTGACTTTCTTTTCCTTTGACTGGCTCCTCATCCTCGGACTCTGTGCATTTCATGCTGGACAAGACTTAAGGGAAAAACATTCAAATCATATTGGCAGGTTCCATGAGCTCAAACGTTAATGAATACTCCTAGTGAGGTGAGAAAGGATACGTAGTTTCAAACTCTACGCCAAAATACTGGTCAATGAAGTTCTTCTTTGGGGATGCAGAAGCAGCGCCGCCCTCAGTGTCGGTCTAAGACGAAATGGATCATTATTCATGTTATGCTTCAAGTATGGCATTGGTATGCTTTATTGTTAATCGTCAACATGTGTAGAACATATTTACATTTATTTCCTAAGGCCCACTGACAAAAACAAAACAACAACAATAATACAAGCCTCTCTTCTTTACTTCTTTATTCACGTATGAGTGTGACAAGAAAGTGTTCCACCTCCATGGGAGTCTCTGGTTCTAGTGGCTCCAGCTTCTGCTGAAGAACTCTCATCATCTGCAGCCAGCATTCGTTAGCATCCTGAACAGAACAGAGCGTGAAATCAAAACAAGAGGTGGCAAGTGAGATGTTGAGTTGACGTTTGGCTCAGAGTGGTTTCCAAACCTGCTGGAGGTACTGCCCCTGATCTCCCTTCTCGGCAAACTGTGGGAAGGCCATGTGGAGGAACTGCAGCAGGATGATGGGAGGCAGGCTGGACGAGGTCTTTTCCATGGTCTCGTACAAGTCACGCAGAGCTGAGGACCCAAACGCAAGGACAAATTTATCATCTCTAGAATTTCTGTCCATCGTGTGGAATTGATTTAAGACAAAACGGAGGGGAGGGCATCACATGGCGGAAAAACAGCTGAGGGACCGTTAAATCCACTGTCAAGGAACCTGCTGACCAAAGAAGCTCAACATGATGTCACATATGGGAAGTTGAGCTCCACTGTCCATTTCCTATACCGCTTATACTTATACTGTACTAAAAAAAAACGTTTTGGCAAAGCCTTTTATTCATCATTCACTACCACCGTTATAATATGTAATATGTATAGACTTCAATGAAAGTGTTGAGGTATTAATGCGCTTTTTACATAACAGGTGCAGCTCAATAAATTTGATTATTGTAGAAATGTCGATAGGCACCGTCTGGTGTAGATGTAAGTGTACTCCAGTTAGCACTACACACAGGATAAAATGTTTTAGGATTGTATTTCTCAATAGCTTACATTATAACGACCCGCTACAGAAAATGGGCGGACGCATGCGCCTCCCTCCTACCTGCTGTTATGTACTGTGACGACGCGTTGGGCCCTGAAGATCGCAGCGCACCCGAATACCTGCAGAGGGAGACACGTGTCGTCAACAGAATCACAGCCACGGGTAGCCGAGAGGGACTCATGATGAGGAACTGACTTTCTGAGTGCAGTTTTGAGCTCGGGCACAGAGCGCAGACACTGCACGGTGGCGTTCATGTAGCAGGTGTTGCCCAGATTGGTCAGCCCGCAGGGAACGTCCATCTGAAAATTAACCATACACCGAGTAAGATGTCTTCACATACTCATGACAACAATATACATGGGGTCCTCAGTTTGCGAGGGTACTGACACACATGACGTTTTGGGGTCACCATTTTTCCATTTAATGATATGTTTTTCATACAAACATTTTCTGTAATTATGACTTTACTACTGCTTAGTGTAGGTTAGCATTCTGCTAGACCTCAGTGCTCATGTGAACATGGTGTCAACAATAAATCAGAGAGGGAAGACGAAATGTATGCTGGTTTTCACTTCTGTTTTATGTTGCCCTATATGCGTTTATTTTATGACAGTAAACATCACCAGGCTTATTTAAAAAAAATTAAAATAATAATAACAAAATCGCAATGTCTTTGTTTCCCCAATATCGTGCAGCCCTACTACCGGTAAACTAATGCAACAACTACAGGATTCTAGCTCATGTAAAAGCTCCGTGAACCGGATTTAAGAGCCGTAATTTGCCCCCCCCCCCCCCCCCCCCCCTTCTATACTCACAGCTGAGGCCAGCTGCTCATCAGTCATGTCTTCTACAAACATGGGTCTGACAGCAGGCTCCTCGGGCAGAGCCTCCGCTGATCCCATCATCAACAGTGTCATTCCCTGAACACACAAGTTACATTTAAATGCATCTCGGTCTCTCGCTCAGTTCACTGGAAGTGCTTGAATACTCACATTTTTCAGTTTTATGTTCCCCCACTCGTCATCCTGAAACGTAGATGAAACATGGATTAATAATTAACACAACATGAAGTTCACAGACTTCTGTATAAGTGCATTTAGTACCTGAGCCTGAGGTAGTAAATTTAGAAATTTGACCAAAACGGATGAGAAAATATGCCTATCAAGTCGCACAAAAACTTTGCCCTTTAAACTCGTGTATGCCATTCAATGGATTAATATTGCGCACTCTTCTTTTTCTTCTGACTCATTCCAAAAGACGGAGCAGCCTCAGCAAGTTTTTACGAGAAGAATACACACAAGATGCACACACAAAGCAGTAAGGCTGGATTTACACAGAATAGTTCAAGTGACACAATTCTGACCTGAAATAAGTCGTTAAGTAATAAGTATGAGTAATAATAATCACTGTATAAACAAAGTGTTGTAAGCAAACGTCCGTGTGCTTTACCTTGAGGGTGCCTCCCTTCACCATCACCTTCTGTCTGTCGGGCTGCACTCCTGTCAAGGCAAAAAGCTGAGCCTTGAACACCATGGGAGGCTCCTCGGTGTTCAGCTCCACAGCGTCAAACTTCTCTTTGCCCCATTTCACATTGACTGTGTGATAGAGATAGGGGGAAAAAAACATACAACAACAACAATAATGATGGAGCACAAACTGAGTAGCAGAAGAGCTGTGTGACAGCAGCAGAAAAAAATAAGTTAATCTAAAAATAGAACACACGTCATGCCACTATTTTTTTTTAATCAAATTCAAAACAATATACTTTTTATCCTTGAAAATATGATTTTTTTTAATGTGACAAATAAAAACTTTTCCCCCTCGGAAATACAGTTGGGTTTTATTTCCCTTCCAAGTCCAGATTTTCTGGACAATACAGTACTTTTTTTTTTAAAGAAAATACATTACTTTCCCCCCCTCAAAATACAGTTTTCTTGAAAACACAGCACTGTTTCTAAAATATGCCACTTTTCTGAAAATTATGCAATACACTGGTTTCTTTCTCATAAAACACCACATTTTTCTTGAAAATACAGTTTTCCTAAAAAAACAAAAAAACTTTCCCCTCAAACCTTCACCACTTTTCACAATAATCTTCTCTAAAATATGCCACCTTTAATTCACTACAAATGCAAATAGAGTCAAAAGTGAAAGTATCTACTAATATCTTATAATTTTCTTATATTCTGAAACAGTCTTTATTGCGTGTAAATGCCAAAAAGTGAGACTTAATAGCGTTTGTCTAAAGTGCTAGCGCGCCTATTTGTTTCCTTATGAGCTAGTGTGTTAGTTAGGCTAGTGTCCGGCTGGACTTTGGCACAAATGTTTCTTTTGTTCCGTGATATTTTTACATTCAATACCTATTTTTTAATACTAAATGTTTATTGTAGGAATGTGGGCCCTTGATGAACGAAGTTTCAATCCTCTATATGTTTCACACATATTGTAGATTTGACAATAAAAGCTACCTTGAATATGCTAGCTAATATATTGATGAACCTCATGTGAAGACAGCTTGTTCTAGTTGGATAATTTACTATTCAATATAGTTGGCTTGGTTTCTTAATTGTGTACCTGGTAGACGCAAGGTGTTGATGCTTTATGATCATCTCCGTTTTAAGGACATTGTCACAGACTTTACACCGAATTACAAACCTCTTTTAGGTGTGGTGTCAATTATTTGGAGATTTTCTCTACTTGCGGCAGGGCTCAGTCCCTATCTCCAAATAAATATAAAACTTTTTTTTGTGCAAATATAAACCTTTGTTTCCTCCAAAAACATAATTAAAAGCTACAGTGAATGCTATACTTACATAGATACCAGATTTTAGATTGAAATAAACAACCTTTAAGGGCCTCGTAGGCTGTTTCATTAATTAATTTATTGCATATATGTGAGTCTCCAGTGAATGGTGGACCGCAGCAAGAGTGCTTCCCCAGTGTATGACTCAGCAGGAAAAAAACGTTAGCAGCAGTCCCTGTGTGGAAGGTTATGGTAGAGGGGTTAGCTGTTGACATGCTAAGCTAGAGGGTGACATGTTGTGGTATCCGTGTTGCTCGTTTTGACACATAAACGAACAATTGGTTGTATGAACGAACTTAATGCACCTTGAAATTGTTGGTGTCTCAACCCAAAATGATGAGCTCAGTATGTGAACTTCGGGTTCGGGTAGCATTGTTAGCATCGCTCCTCGCACTTGCGTACCAGCCAGCGTCAGTCTTTGACATTTTACTGGATGTTATTTGGGATTTCAGGAAATAATATATTAACAAGAACCGCTGTTTTGGACGAATAAGTGCTGTAACAAAATGGTAATAAAATGCCACCCGCTTAACTTAACTAGCAGTTAGCGGTTTAGTGTCAATGCCAGTTACCGTAAGTAGTCGACTCTACCGATACACACAGTTAATAACAAATAAGAGAATTTTTGTTTGTTGTTGTTTAGTACACGTATCATTTGAAGTCTTGTGTTTTGAGCATTAGTTTAACATTACTGCCCCAAACGCGTAGAAGACAGTCTGTAGCCGTTAGCAGGCTAAAAGCACATCAAGCTAGCCGAGCTAACAGGCTAAATTACGTTAGTGCGTTAAAACATGAGGACTTGTTTCGTGTTTTTTTTGTTTTGTTTTTTGTTTGTTTTTAAATTCCACAATCCATGTTAAGAACGAGTCCGTACCTGAAAACACCGGCATAATTGCCAAGCTGCGAGGTCCCGCACTGTTGCTTTTGTCCTGTTTTCAGTCCGCCGGGGCGCGAATGAGTTGACTTGGCCGCTAGTTTAGTAATGTGTGAACTTCATTCAAATAGAATGACGCTGCAACAACACGCTGGGAACCTATCGATGCGCTCTGGCATCGACTCGCCATACCCGCCCGGTGCTTCACTTTCAAAATATTTGCTGACAAAATTTGCACACCTAAAAAAAATTATTTACAAAAAAATACATTTACGACCGCACGAATTAAAATAAACCACAACTGAATGCCCCGCCTTAAAAAAAAAATACCATTAATGGTAAAATATAATTATATTCTTTTCAGAAAATAGACATTTTTTTTCTTAAAAATAACGCTTATTTAGCCCCCCCCCAATTTTTAAAAATTAAAAACACTCAAGCCACCTTTTTACTTCTAAATCACTTTTTTCTTCAGACGTGGACCTTCTTTTGCAGAAAATACACCACTTTGTCCTCGAAAATACTTTTTTAAAAATCAAACAGAAGCCATTTTTCCTTGAAAAAACTTTACGTATGCTACTTTTTTCCTGACAAATACATCGTTTTCGCATTCACCCATTTTCCCTTGTAAATGCACCACTTAAAAATACTTTTTTTATTGAAAATACAGCACTATTTTGAAAATACTCCACTTTCCCCCCAAAACATACACCATCTCTTTCCACACTATGGCACTTATTTAAAAATATTCATTTTTTTATTGAAAATATTTTCTTGAAAACATGCTGTACTTCTTCTTGACATTAGTGCCTTTCCTTGAAAATATGGCATTTTCTTTCTAAAAAATACACCCATTCATTAAATATGGCACTTTTATCCCCAAAATTTAATGTTTTCACATATATGTTTCCATCAAATGTACCACCAATTCTTGCCAAAAACAAAACTTTTAGGGAAATAACCCATCTCCCCCCAAAACAAAAACAATCAAAGCTACAGTGAATTATATATGTATATAAAGATGAGATTTATACTGGGGGGTGGGAGAGCACTTAAGCTCTTAAGTGTTTTTTTCTTCTTTTCAACTACAATATACAGTATATACGAAAAAGCAACTGTCATCTCCAATGAAAATGAGTCTCCAGTGAATGATACAGATATGTTTATTGACATATCCATCAGTGCGGACTCCAATGCAAATAAACCATGCAACTTATTATCCAAGACCAGAGTATATCAGAGTTCCAGTGCTTTTTTCCCTCTTTTAACTGAATGAAAAAAAATAAAAATTTTAAAAACAGAACAAAACAAAAAATGATTTTGGAGGTAATTCCATAATCCATGTCTCTCTCATTATTTACATTGCAGAGGGGGGTATTTGCATTAACGGGACTATGGCCACTTAGTTGTTGACAGACACTTGTTTACGTGCACTATCCCGAAATTTGTCAAATGATATGAGTTGAGTATGGGGGACAATAATATATATTTTTTTAACATGCTAACTCCATTGCAATATGCCTAACAAGAGGTAAACTAATATATAGTTTATATCAAGGGCGGGGAACCATTTCAGTAAAGACTTCTGAGGACCTTTCTAAATGTTTAATATTATATATTACGAGCATTTGTCTTAAATGTTTTGGGGCCGGCTCAAATACGTGGATGTTCCCCACCCCTGCTCTACATACTCAAACCAAGTAAATTGGAATAAAACCACACGTATGGCAATTTAATTAAAAAAAAAAAAAAAAAAAAAGCATTATGTCGTCTGGTTTTGGAAGAGGAAGACGGAGGGGGGAGGAAAAAAAAAAAAAAAAAAAAACAAGATATGGCAGTTAAATCTATATCCAAAGATTATTAAGGCACTAGGTGGGCCAAATGCTACACCTGTTTTAGTCTTCTTCAAATAATTTACAATTCAAACAGTGCAGTTTTACATTTGTTAACTTAATGTTTTTCCTTTTTGAACCATTTATCTAGGAATCAATGTAAGGCAATACATTACAAAAAAAAAAACAATACAAGCAAGAAAATATATATCACAAGAGACAATGTACCAAATAAACAGAAAAACAAAAAAGTGATGGAAGTTTTAGGTGCTCCTATATGCCATTACAATGGAAGCTTCCTTATGGCTTGGGAGCAATAAAAATAATTAGAATAATAATAATAAAATAATGCATAGATTTAAATGATGATCTTACTCAATACATCTAATACTCGTGTCCCAATACTCTTGTTTCCAAACCTGATAAACTGACTTGGAGAGTAATAAGAATTTAAAAAATAAAAAAATAAAAAAAATAAAGGCCAGAAAGGATTAGACAAAGGCATCAGTCATTTTTTATCCAACAGAAACAGAAGTTTGCTTGTATTTAAGGATCTTGTCAGGTGTTTTTTCTTCTATTTTTCCAGCCCTGAGATACAAGCACTCACGGCACATCTGTAACACCTGGACGACAGTACCTTAAAACTGAACTCAGTCCCGGCAACGCAACCCCCACCCCCCCGCCCTCCCAAATGTCAGATAGAGGTCTCCACGCGTCACCTCCTGCTTTTGGGGCGAGGGTGCCATTTTCTGGTAGAAATGTGGTGCGGAAGATCTG
Source organism: Phycodurus eques (assembly GCF_024500275.1). Classification (NCBI taxonomy): domain Eukaryota; kingdom Metazoa; phylum Chordata; class Actinopteri; order Syngnathiformes; family Syngnathidae; genus Phycodurus; species Phycodurus eques. The sequence continues at coordinate 21,188,728 of NC_084537.1, read as the reverse complement.
CAGGGTAGGTAGGGGGCGGGTCCATCATGCGTTATTTGCAAATATCACTGTCAATGTTCTGTCCTTGTTTGACGATGAGCAAGGAGGGAGAAAGTACAGAATAGTCCAGGGAAAAACAAATCCAACGGTTGAGACGGTTAGCTGAAAGAAAGAGCAGAGACAGGTGTCCAGTAAAAGAGACGGAATAAAAACTACCTTGAGCATGGTTAGTCACCCACAAAAGAGGAACACCCTTTAATAGCTTTTCTGTCTCATCGTAAGAGGTGGGGGGGGAGAAAAAAAAAAAAAAAAAAAAAAAAAAAAAACTGCACCAGTTAGTCTTGCTAAACAACACACGGTTGGAACTACACTGCGTGATTCAAGAGACCCAATTCCCTTTTTGTTTTTGCTCTCAAGTGGCACAATTCGGATATCAGTCATGGCAGAGTAAAGAGGAAAAAAGACTCACGGAATTGGATATATTGAGATCAGCCTCTTCCAAATGTGGATCCAAATCCAATTCAGATATTTGGCAATGCAAGGGGAGCATAAACACGCAGATTGGCTATACAATGTCAATGTTACCTCGACTTTCCTGAAATACACCAATTGGTGACTTAAACACACCCGCGTCTACCCAAACAAAAACTAACAACTACTGTATATCTAAACTACAGTGAATGGACAGAAAAATTAAATATATCTAACCATGCTACATTTGGGGGAGCGCAGTGAGCCTAGTGGTTGACACATCTGCCTCACAGTTCTGAGGTTCAGGGTTCAAATCTCCGCTCAAGGCCTTCAGTGTGGAGCTTGGATGATATCCTTGTGCTTGAAACGCGTTTTCTCCAGGTACTTCGGCTTTCTCCCACAATCCCCCAAAAAATGCTTGTTAGGGTCACTGATGACTCTACTCATAGTTGTCAATAGCTGAGTTTACATGCAGACTTGTTTTCATTCTGATTGAAATCATTTCAACTGAAGATCTCAGGTCAACTGTTTAACATGACGCGATCTATTACAATCTAGTTTTTACATGTGCCACTAAATTTAATCAGAACAGCCGATTTAAAGAGGTACGACATGCACACCGGCCGGGTGAGTGTGACGCAAAGGTCCTTTCTTGGATCTTTTTTGTCCCGTTTTATTATTGTTTTTTTTTTTTACATGAAAAATATTTACTTTCAACCGGTTTAGGGAAGAAGATTCTACCCTTGTGAAAGTGAAACTGGCCTGTTTCTGATTGAGGTGTTTATGGAGCATTTTTATTCAGTGTGGGATTCTAATCAGAATATTAGGCTCCATGTAAATCAGGATAATGTGAATTGTTTTCTATATGTGCCCTGTGACTGGCTGGCAACCAGTTCCCAGGTGTATTTGGGATGGGATCCAGCTCACCCACAACCTTACTGAGCACAAGCGCTACAGAAAATTGATGGATGTTACATTCGAAGTGGGTCCATTATTAAAAGGGCAAAATAATTGACTCAATGGTGAGTGAAGTCAGTGGAGTAATGAGGACGTTACTCTCATTTAAATCAGTGAGGGGAAGAATCAGCCCGGGCCAAGTAAATCCTTTTTTAAGTTAAACATTTGTATTATTTATGTGCTGCATCTTTTAGTTGCGTATTGTCCTGGCCAGGTGTTTACATTTGTGGAATTATTCACAAGTAAGGCACGTCTGCGCATGCGGGTTGTTTCATGTGTTCAGGGGTAAAAACAGTCATGTGTCACTTGAAATGTACATGGAAATAGAATATATTTAAAAAATAGATATAGGCATTGAATCAGATTTGGGCACTTGGTCCGGCACTGTAAATCCAACCTTGGTGTCAATAGCAGAAAAATCCCACATGTGAACTGAAGGTATCAACCAACTGACCAACCAACCAAGTGAGCACCAAGTGTCTCATGTTAGAAACACCCAGTTAATAATAATGATAACAGTAATACATAGTCTTGAAAAACAAAAACAAAAAAACGCATCCACACTTTTGCGAAGCATCTCCTGTCAACAAGTGCTGGATGTTGTGTCTGCCGCATGGAAGCTGGAGTGTGCTCGGCTACAACACAGGAGACAGACAGCAAGCAGGTCACGTGACTTGACTCCAGCACTTCATCACAGCCCATCGCGCGAGGAAAAAGACATGGCAGTTGGCACGCTCACTTCATCAGACATTCAATGCATATACGGGAAGACAACATGAATCCTCTGCAGTAGGTTTGAAAGAATTTAGCAACAGCTTGCGCTGTACAGTAGATCTTAACATTTTCTGACCATCTTTAAGCACACTGTACAAATTGTTAGGTACTTATTCTCTAGCTGCAATGACTCATTTTGGTGGTACAATAATAATAGCAATAGTAATAATGATAATAATGATAGCATTAATAATAATAACGAAATTAAGAATAAAAGATAGCCCGTTGAAGGGACTCAAGAACTATAAAAATGTACAGTAAGTGGCGAATAATACTAATACCATAATTTCTCGTGTATAATGCACACCCATGTATAATACGCACCCCCTAAGTTGACCTCAAAATTCTGGAAAACCCTTCTATGTATAATGCATTTTTCACAATGCATGATTTTGCTTCTACGCAAATGATCAAAACATGAAGTATTATCTGTATTTCATCTGGTTTTTTTCAAAGAATTAAGCACTTGGTTTGACCACTTAATCCTATTTTTAATTTCCTTGCTCTTATTTTTAAATTCACAGCCCTACTTTTATTTAGAAAATTAGAAAACACAGTTGTGCTCATATGTTTGATTACCCTGGCAGAATTTGTAAGATGGGTACAATTCTTCAAAGAAAACATGGACCAGGTGAAACACATACAATTTTATTTTAATGGGATTAAAATGAAACGGTCAAGCATTTCAGAAAAGAATTATCATTAAACATAACACAACCTTGAAGAAATGAATGATGGTTGTTGTTCAGTCATCAGTCATATTTTTTTTTTAAAAAGTCACAAATTCTGCCAGGGTATGTAAACTTAGCACAAATGTACATATATGCAGTCATACATACCCCTGTCATATTGGAATGAAAGTGTAGGCTTCACCATTTTTATAACCACGAGGTGGCGGTGGCATTTTTGAATTAAAGTGTACAGCTTTTTCATAACCACAAGATGGCGGCATACATTTATAAAATATGAAAGTTTTTTCCATTTGCCCCAATACCTATGTATAATGACTTATACACGCGAAATTACGGTACTTAAGCGTTGTTTGAGATATGAAAAAGAGTATTAATGTATCACTTCGTCAAAAATGTAGTAAAATGGCAAATGGGAAAGTAGTAATTGGTATTTTTGACGGGTTGCGAAGTGGTGACATACATGCCAGCTAGTACCGGTATATACGTTGAGGAACATTGTCCTTAAACTGTTCGACAATTTTCTCATGCACTTGTTCACAAAGAGGTGAACTTCGACCCATCTTTGCTTGTGAATGGCTGAGCAATTCAGGGAAGCTCCTTTTATACCCAATCATGGCACCCAACTGTTCCCAATTAGCCTGTTCACCTGTGGGATGTTCCAAACAGGTGTTTGATGAGCATTCCTCAACTTTCTCAGTCTTTTTTGCCACCTGTCCCATCTTTTTTGGAACGTGTTGCAGCCATAAAGTTCTAAGTTAATGATTATTTGCTAAAAACAATAGTTTATCAGTTTGAACATTAAATATCTTGTCTTTGTAGTTAATTCAATTAAATAAAGGTTGAACATGATTAGCAAAACTGTTTTTATTGAGGTTTAACACAACGTCCCAACTTCATTGGAGTTGGGGTTGTAGATGAGATAGTTGAGAAAATAAACTTCTCTGGCCACTCTGTGGCAGGTTTGAAATGATTTAGTAAAGTATAGTAACTAAAAACAAGAGCAAATAATTTTTTTCAGTTATAGTTATTCATTTTGATAGTATGATCCCTTATTTACTTAAACAGTGGCCTCCCTTCAAAGAGGAAACGAAGCTCCAATTTATGTAAGTCGACTTCAGGAAATAAATGTTTCCCCTCAAATAGACGTCTCATTTTTTCCCCCATCAGTCTTTACTATGACAGACAGCAGCATGAGTTGCTGTAACACAGCAGGCATGGCATCTGTAAAGCTGACATTTCACTGTGATGTTTACAGAGAAAGAGCAAAAATGGCTTTTAGACATTGCCTATAGAAATAATTAGGGATCAATTTATTTGTGGGGGTAAATGATAAAAGAAATTATTATATTCAATATAACGACAGAAAAAAAAAAAAAACGCTGCCATGCCAATGTGTCTTGATAGCACACACCATAAATATGACATGGTATCTATAAATCTGACATTTACAGTGGGGTTTACAGATAACGGCGTTAGGGACTAGGAAAATAAAAGAATGATCTGACACATGCTTCTTTGTAGTTGAGTAAATACGTAAACTCTCCCAGACACTATATGAGGAAATGCCGTAAAAAGATGTTTTGGTACAATTTGGTAACATTGTTTGGGGTTCAGAGGATTAATCTTAACAAAACTATTCTGACATTACCTCAGTTTCGCTGTATTGCTTTTAGGGTTTTTGCGGAAGGACTGGTTGGGTCCGGGGCGTGTGGACATGGAGCGAGGCGAGGCTCTTGAAAACGTGCTTGGCGGGGTTTTGGGGATCTTCTTTCCAAGATGGCCAATCCACTTTTTCTGCTCATCTTGCGTCAGAGCAAGCAGGAGCATGTCCCGGGCTGAGGTCACGTCGTAGTTTACTGCGAAACCCCAAAATGTTTCAGTTTATTATGGACTCGCACAGGAAATGTTTGCGGAATGAAGACCCACAACTGTACCTTTGCAAGGAGCGATGACGTCCTCCTTCTTGTCCAGGTGGTCCTTGTGGCACTTCACGTGGCAGCGGCGGCACTCGAGCGCCGGCGGTGGCTTGAAAACGTGCCAAAGGGGCTTGGAGCATGCCTCGCAGTTGGAGGGGAAATGGTACAGGGTAGGGATGAACTCGTGGCCTTTGTGCGGCAGGCAGTTCTTGTCCCCCTGAGGGACCGTCTCCATGTCGGCCTCCTTTCTGCATTCGCCCTCGTTGGCGTACAGGATCTGAAAGCGAGCCATAGTCACGTTTAGGGAATGAGATATTACATCATAAATATAAAGAACAAATAAAATAATACGACAGTAAAATACAACAATTATAAAATAAATGTCTACTTTAGTAATGCATAAATAATTGTTAATAATATTTGCATAAAGGACCTGAAAGCCAAGGTCCATAGTCATGTTAAGGGATCCTAATTAAGCAGGAACTAAATATGATTTTACATTTTATGCATACATTTATAAATAAATTAAAATCGTATTTTATATAAAAAAAACAAAAAACATTTATATAATACAATATACCGTAAATGTGCTCTTGCTGGCATACAGAATCTGAAAGTGGACCATAGTCAGGGAAAGGCAAGGGTGGGAAAACCTTTGGGATAACCTTTAAAACGACTCATGTGCTCCAGGTCATTTTTAGTGAGTGTATGAGGGGGAAACAAATTTGTATTTAAAAATTTGATTAATAAAGTGAGGCTATATTCAAACATTGTAGTTTTTACATTGCAAAGTCCCCCTTTCTAAAAAATATCAGTAAGGTTCTCATCAGACATTAGGCTGAAAAAAAGGTTTTTCCTTACTCAAGACAAGGGCCCCTCCTACCTGGAATATTCTTGGAATTTCTTCAGTCTCAGCTCGGTACACGTCTCCTTGTGTCACTGGTCTCACATGAAACAGTTTGCTGGACGGAAACATCGAGCAATCAGAACTCCAGACGACTATAAACATTCTACGTACGTTTGGATGGTTACTTTCAAGTTGACTCACTCGATATCTAGTACCATGGAAGGGTTGGACTGCTCCTTATCTTGCTCGTCATTATAAAACAAAATCTTCTTGCTGCTCACCACAACATACTGTAACACAACATTGACCAGGAAATGAGACTGAGCCGGACGGGAACCTCTCTTGGGCGGCTGCGCTAGTACAAATACCTGCTTTTTCCATCCGTATCGCTTTATATTCGTGCGGTTAGGGATGGACAACCAGCCCTCCAGTCTGGATTCTGTAAAAGTAGCAGAGATGGGATAAAGTTACACACCAAAACATGCGGATTAACAGGCAATGTTGAAGCAGGCCATGCAAAACTCAACTTGGGTGGAAGAAATGAAAAAAAGTTAATAAAGTGCCAGCTTTTCACCACTTAAGGAAGCAACTAGTGAGGAGTTAAGAGACTCCATGCAAGAGGACAATAGACACGTTAAGAAATGTAGCATGTCAAATTACAAATGCGACAGTGGCTGGTTTTGTCATCATTAGTACACAATTTGCCTTTACCGGCTTGATCACTCAAGCTGTGAATTAAAAACCCTAACGGTGTGGAGGTGCATGCAGTTGAAACGGCGCGAGCGGAAGAGGAGACCAACAGGACTATGGCTGGATTTACAGTGAACGGTTCAAGTAACATCATTTAGATGTTTTGCTCTCAAGTGACACAATTGGGATATGGATCATGGCAAGGTAAATAAAATATGGTGCGTCCATCGTTAAAGAAGCAAAATAATTGCAGACATGTGAAAGTTACCCTCGTTTAAATCAGTGGGGGAAAGAGTGAGCCCAGGCCAACTAAACGCTATGCATGAACATTTAATATTTATGAAGTATTGTTTACTTCCATGTTGTGGAGTTATGCGCAATTCGGGTGTCTGCACATGCGAATTGATAAAGATGTTCGGATGTGTGTGACTTGAAATGTACATGGAAATAGACAGTCAAAAGAAGTGAATCCAGGCAACATTAAATAGGAATTTGGCACTTGGACCTACAGTGTAAATCCAGCTGAAATGTGAGGTGCATTGTGTTTTTGTGAGGGAGCTCTTCCAGTCCAAGCAGCATTTCTGTTTGAGCATGCCAACAGAAAATCAAGTGTTAAGTGTTTGAAGAACATAGTGAATTTGATTTTTAAAAAAATAAAAAAATAAAATAAAAACAAAATTAATATACATTAAGCCTTATGATCCAGGGGGCTCGATTTAAAAATCAGGGTGATCATCACTTACAGGAACCATCCCACTTATTTTAGCCTACTCAGAAACTTTTTCTCCACACTCTTATCATCAGGATTCACTTAAAAGGTGTCTAAAGAGCACTAAAAAAGAAACCAACGAAAGAGCACCACAACAGAACAACAGCTGCAGCACGTACAGGCCAGGCAAAAGGGGGAGCTCGTCCGCTCGGTTACTCACAGAGGGAAAGGAATAGAAGTTACAAAGAGAGGAAGAGCGAGGACTAGACGTGAAGGGGAAATGGAGAGAGATGGATTTAACCACAGGCATCATTTCAAGGAAAACTGACACGGAATCTGTCGACGCTCATTATGCTGGTGGAAAAAATAACATACTGGAAAGTAGCAAGTACAGAAACTGTCACTTTTTATTGTCCAATCTAAACCCACTGTTCAATACAAGAATATATCTTTACATACAATATGCCTTATATATAGTGGAACTTGAGTGATTTCAGTAAATGGCGAGACTAGAGCTCAATGAGGAAGATAAACTTATAGACTTTTATACCATCACAGAAGGGTAACAAGTGATAGCAAAGAAGAAAAGTGTGATGAAAACCTTGGACCGGGGGGGGATGTCTTATCGTGTTTGGCTGCTCAGTAAAAATGAGCAGATGCTAACTTAAACAGCATGTAGCTGAACACATAACTGGTAATGACAAGCATAGAAATGACCAGAGAATTATGTCCACTGGGCGTCTTCAATAGGTGAGGTGGTTTTAGTTTGACTAAATTTGTAGATTTCAAATTCCATCCATCCATTTTCTATAGCCCCCAGTTCTCATTAGGGGTTTGCAGGTGAGCTGGAGCCTATCCCAGCTGACTTTTGGAGAGAGGCGGGATACACCCAGGACTGGTCAGCAGCCAATCATATAGACATATATATGGACAAACAACCATTTCACACTCACATTCACGCCTGTGGACAATTTAGAGCATTCAATTAACCTGTCGTGCCTGTTTTAGGCATAAGGGAGGATGCCGGAACACTCGGAGAAAACCCACTCAAGCACAGGGAGAATATGTAAAGTCCACATAGGAAGGCCAGAGCCAAGATTCAAACCCTTAACCTCAGAACAGTGAAGCAGAAAGGCTAGTTGCTAGCTCACCGTGTAACTTCAAATTAATTTTTGAAATTATTTTATTCATCATAAAACTGAAAATACTGGACTGTTTTAAGCAACGCTTTAACACATTTAGCATAGGTAATCCTATGCTAAAGTAATAGTAAAACCAAAAACCAACAAAGCGAACCCAAACTTTGAAGAGTACAGCTTTTGGCAACAAGTTCCTGTTTTAGCTCTATCACTGGCTTTACTGTTTCGTCATTTATTTACAATCACTAATACACTTGTGAAAGAGTAATGTCCACAGAAAGCCAGGTCAAATTCAAAGAACCACTGTCAAAAACCTAGCGCAGTTTTGAGCTACTCGACTTTTGTGGTTAGCAGTAGCACACTCCAGGTGGCTTGTCGGAGCGCGTACTTACCGGCGATGTTGCTGTCCGTCTCGTCAGTCAGTAAGCTGGTGATGCTGGAGTTGTCCATGCGCTGCTGCAGGTCGTTCAGCTTCTCGCGCAGCTGCTCGATGTCGCTCTCCTTGCTGTCCAGCTGCATCTGGAGCTCGTTACGATACGTGCACTCCTCGGCCAGTTGCTGTGGGGGAGAGTGACGGAGGACTTTTATAATACCTTCTGTTATTGTCTTAAAAGCAATAATACAAACAAATCATGAACTCACTGCCTGCATCTCGCTCAGCTCCTTCTGATACTTGATGGCCATGTGGTTGAACTTCTCCTTCTCCTGGTTGAGCTCCAGCTGCAGCTTGCGGTTCTCCTTCTCCTTCTTGCGTAGGTCAGCCGTGCTGCCCTTCTTCTTCTGGTCCAGCTTCATGTCCTTGCGGTTCATGATCTCTGCCAGCTTGTTTACCGCCTGATGGATTATGAGGCCAGAAAACAGGTAGGGAATTCCCAAATGATTGCATTTGGATTACCGTAATTTCTCATGTGTAATGCGCATTCTTCCCCCTAAAAAATTGTCAAAAGTCAATACGGTGCATTATACATGGGTATAGGGGCAAATGGAAAAAACCTTCGCATTTTTTAAATCTATGCCGCCATCTAGTGGTTATTGAAAAACTGTACACTTTCATTCCAAAATGCCACCGCCACCTAGTGGTTATAAAAAAGGTGTACCCCACACTTTCATTCCAATATGACAGGGGTACGTATGACTGCTTATATGTACAGTTATGATCATAAGTTTACATACAATGGCAGAATTTGTAAAATATTGTTTTTTGTTTTTTTATGACTCATGACTGAACAACAACCATCATTAATTTCTTTGTTTTGTTTAATGATAATGTTTTTCTGAAATGCTTGACCGTTTAATTTGAATCCCATTAAAATAAAATTAAAAGTGTTTCGCCTGGTCCTTCATGTTTTCTTTTAAGAATTGTAGCCATCTTACAAATTCTGCCAGGGTAATCAAGCATATGAGCACAACTGTGTTTTCTAATTTACTAAATAAAAGCAAGGCTGTTAAAAATAAGAGCATGTAAATTAAAAAAAGGATTACGTGCTCAAGTGCTTAACTTCAGAATAATTCCTTGAATTTTTTTTTTTTTTTTGAATTTTTTTTTTTTAACAAAATACAGATAATACTTAATGTTTTGATCATATGTGTAGAAGCAAAATCATGCATTGTAAAAATGCATTATACATAGGTAGAAGGGTTTTCCAGAATTTTGGTCAACATTGGGGGTGCGTATTACACACGACAAATTGTGGTAATCGGGGGTATATACACACACACACACTGACAACTGGGCCGAATTTGAGCATTGTCCCCACCCGATCAAAGTCCCAATTCGGACGCCCCTGAAATTATCCTGAGTGATCATCCTGTGGTGTGTGGTGTGTTAAGAGTGACTTTTTTCCTCCCCGATCTTTTCAGAAAACCGTCCGGTACAACAACTGTAAATGTAAAACCTATTCAAAATGTATGATCACAAATCTTTGTGTGTGAGGTCAATACTGAATTCAGCTGCCCCACTTTAGGATCGACCTGAATCTACAGAATCACAAATAGGGGAGCAACAGGTTGCGTTGAGTGTTTGCATAAAAAAAAAAATTAATATGTTAAAAATCAGTATGTGTGTACCCCACATAAAAAAGATGCATGCTTACCTGGGTCTTTAGCGTGCGCTCTGTGTTGAGGACCTTCTCATAGTTGGCCTTGATTGAATTTGTAATCTCTTCCTTCTGAGCAGCATACTCTGAAAGTAAAGAAGGTGGTACGTGTATACATATTTGGAATTTGTCAGTATAGAACATTCGCGCCATTCGTGTTTTATAGCATAATAAATTAATACTGTTCAAATGGTTACAGTTGAACTTGTCTCTCATTTCTTGGAGAATTTATTGTTAGCAATTTGCAGTTTAATATTAAATGTCATAAAATCAGTTCCTGTTAACACAAAAGATAAGCACTTTTATGTTTTGCATTTTGTTCCCTTACTGTACCAAACGTGAACCAAAACGTGACCTTAAAACCAAGGTATGTAGTTACAAGCCTACTAACAGGTTATCTGCAGGTTTAAACCAAATTACTTTAAAAAGGACACTTTGTTTAAAATTTAAGCCTTTCATTTTCTATATGATGCCACTACAAGTGCAGTAAAAATATACTGTTCATGGTTTTGATATTTTATATAAAACAGCTATGAAACTAAAGATTATCTACACTAAAATTAAAAATTGAGTCATTGTTTGTTCTTGTCAAATGGATGTGTACAGTTGTACAACAATGTGTGATTTTAAAGAGTGGATTGAAGGATTAAATATAATTAAGGAAAATTAAAGCCTTACATTTGAAAACTCTAATTTAACGGGGACATATAGAAAATTTACTTTTTAATTGCTGGGATAAAGAGTTGAGTCGCCGGAGTGTCTACCCACACGAAGTGTGAAATTAAACAACAATATAAATAAATGTACATGGTTAAAGTAGCCAGCGGTGGTTTTGCACATGCGCCATTCATTTGAGGTCTGGACATGAGAGGCCTGCTTTGGAGCTCAGAGATTCCAGAAGTCTCCAATAACACCACAAAAAGGCACTAGAATTGTTGTTAATCGCTTAAGAAAAAAAGAGAAAGTCACTTGAGGGTAATGATGCACCGAAATGAAAATCCTAGGCCAAAACCGAAAACCGAGAGTGAGGACTCGAAGGCCAAAAACCGAAACTGCGGAATAAATTATTATGTCAATTATTAGAAAAATTGCATTTATGGCTATAACTGTGTACTGACCTCACGAAAACCACAATTTGTTTCTACTGTTTCTTGTTAAACTTTATCAAACCAAATGAAATCCACGCTGCCAAACTTTACGATCCTTTCTTGTCAACCATGTCATCCGTTGAGGCTTGGGCTGTCTCCCGTCGATTCTTCCGGGGGAACACTTTTTTTCCTAGCGCTCTCCCACAGCTGCAGCAGTAGGTTACAAATATTAGCATCTGTGGCGTGCGGCTGCTAATGTGCTGTGTGTGGCAAACCAAACTTGGCATGGTTCTATTGAACGCCACGTTTGGTTCAGCAACTCACATGATTATTGGTCAGAACATGGAAAGACCGTCGTAGCCACTAATAGCAAGACTGAGATGCCCACGGAGCACACCACCTCAATGGTGGACCCTCCGAGCTTGATCCAGAGAAGTGCACGCTGGCCGCAGTTTTCGCTTGGATCATTATATTATTTCTCCACCTTTTTGTTTCGTATGAAAACCGAAAATGCACTTTTGAGCAAATTCCGGCCGAAGATTTTCGGTGGCTTGAATAGTCGGTGCATCACTACTTAGGGATGTTTCAAAAGTCACCAAGTTGGCACAGAACTTCCGCCCAAAACGGTGTGATTTGAACCAGAGTGTTACAAGTGGATGGTAAGTGTACTGTAGTTCATTATCTGTTGTGAATTTTGACTGAATAATGTCAGAGAGATTTATTTAAGACACATTGGAACTGTTTCAAATTGTGCAAAAAATTATAACATATCTTCTTTAAGACTTAAGGACATGCAGTTTAAAAAATAGAATAAAAGTACCTTCCTCCTGAGTGCGAATCCTCTCGCTCAACTCTGCCTTCTCTTTGGCGAGACTCTCCACATCTTTGGTCAGAGTTTTATAGGACTCCTCAAGCTGCAGAGAAATGAAATTATAAATAACATTTCCTGCAAAAGACAATGTAAAATAATATTTGGTTTTGATTACTTGTGCAATAGTGGCCTCCTTATCCACGAGCTCCTGCTTGTGCCTGGTAACAGTCTTCTTGTGTTCTTGGCTGAGCTCAAAGTACTGCTCCTCCTGCAGCGCCCGCGCCAGCTGCTCCGACTCCGCCTTTGTCACAGTCAGATCCAGCTGGGCAGACAGGGACTCCCTTTGTGTGGGAAAGAAGCAATTAAATGTTATTATGAGGTATTTACGCACGACAGAGGTAGTGACGACAGGGTATGGCGACGCGCTCTTACCTTTCACTACACAGCTCCTGCACCTTTTTATGAGCTTCTTGTACCTGCCTGTTCCTTTCTTCTATTTCCTCTTTGAGCTCTTTGACCTGAGTTTTGTAAAGCGTCTGGCGGGAAAGACAAAAATAAGTTTAGTCTGCATACTGTCTCCAGTGCCAGGAGGTCAGAGGGATATGATATTCACAGAAAAATACTGTTCAGCCTCGAGCTGGTCCTGAAGTTCCCTCATCTGTCCTTCATTGCCTCTGTATTGCCTGGTAAACACATCAAACAAATCATTTTTACCCACTTGTCCCCCATCGGAAGAAGAGCAAAGAAGCAAAATATGGCTGTCATCACAGGCAGCTAAGGGATTAGCATTGAATAAATGGCACTCAGATTAACGTCTAATCCCAGTAAACACTGTCGCAGATCAGCTTTGGCGCAGTTGCTGCACTATAAACCGGAATAATAGCACTTATTTGGAAATAGCAGCTTGACCTGCAACGAGCATTACAGCAAGGGCACCAATATGAGAAAATAGGAATAGCAAATAAACTACAACATAGTCCATTGTGGCACCACAGTTGACATGTCGTTAGCATCACAATTCTAGGATTGGCATCTCTGCTCTGGCCCTCCAAAGTGGAGTTCTCCTCGTGCTTGCGTTGGCTTTCTCCAGCTTCCCCACACATTCCAAACACCAAAACAAACAATTCAGCGATGACTCTGAATTGTTCATAGGTGTGAATGTGAGTGTAAAGGCTTGTTTGTCTATATGTTCCCCGCAAATGGCTGGCGACCAGTCAAGGGTCTATCCCCATCTTTCACGCTAAATCAGCTAAAAGAGGGTCCAGCCAATCCTAATGTGAACAAGCTAGATGAATGCCGCATTATTACCTCCACCAAGGCATTCTATGCTATAGTGTGGCTTCAGGAGGACTCACTTTGTCAGCTGCGCCAGTTGAAACTCAAGTGAGCGTTTACTCTCCAGCGCCGTATTAATCTCCTGCTTGAGTTGCTTCTCCGAACACCGGAGCCGATCCACCTCCTGCATTCGGCTCTTCAGCTCGTTCTGTGCCAGTACGCGTTTGCTCGACTCCTGCTCCACATGTATCCTCAGATTTTTCACCTGAAGCACCAAGAAGGTATGTGACTTTTAAAAAGGATGTTGTGACTCATTGAAAACGTGTCTGTGCGGAAAGCATTCAACTCACGTCATCCTCCAGCCTTTCCTTCTGCTTCATCAGCTGCTCCATCTTCTGCACCGACTGCTTGAGGTCAAATTCTAGCATGGAGCACTGCTTCTCAACCTCCACCACTCGGCTTTCCGCTCGCATCCTCGCACCGTTCTCCTCCGACATCTTCACCTGAACAGCTGTGGTGGAAGCACATTTACATGATTACAAAAACAGACGGATGGTAGAGTACATCCTCTATAGTGGGGTAAACACATACCAATATTTGGGCCTATTTTGAACTTTTTTCTCTCTCTCTCTTCCGATCAAAGTTAACAAATGATGTTGGATGTCTCTAAAAGATTATCCTGAGCATCTATCCTGAGGTATGGGATGTTAAGAGTGAGTTTTCCTCCCCAATCTGCACTGAAAACAGTCGCAGTGACAATCGTAAATGTTAAGACAGTAATATTTACACAAATCCTTGTGTGTGTGGTCAACACCGAGTTGGGCCAAGGCACAGACTCTGTTATTGTACCATGAAACGGAATGATATCCAATTATAAAGCGACCTGAATCGCGTGCTGCTGACGGACACAATTACAGGAGCAACGGGTTAAGTGATTGTATAACGTGTCTCACAAGTAATTTATCACAACAAAAATGACGAGGAGAGTTTTCAACCATAATTCCAGACAAGCTAACTAAGCCTAGCTTTAATTTCTTCTTCCACTCCTTAGTTGTTGGTCATCTCGTCTACACCACACAATAGTCATCCATCGCTATATTGCGATTCACTTGCTGTGGATTCAGTGCATTGTGGATTTATTTTTTGTAGTGTATTGCAGTTACTTACCTGCATATCTCTGAAACAGCTTTATTAACTATTTGATTTTAATGTGGCAGTAGTGACTCATAAGTTTAATTGGGCTCTTATTCATAGCAGAATAAGAAACCCTACAGAGTCATCTCAACTCATACATTTCGTAAGTCACCAAACTGCTTGAGGAAACAAAAGAACATGACTGGATCGCCACTGTTTAAAACACAAGCAACAGTCAAAGAGTTTTTTTTTTTTTTTTAAATGAATTCACAAATACTAACCTTAGCCCAACGCATAGCTAATGCACACACTCATAACAATATTGACAGGAAATAATGCAAGTAAAGAGCAACGTTTAACTTGATTTTCTACAACTACAGTACTTTAGTTAAAAACATCACTGCAATGAATTCAGGGTTCCCATAATGCTTTTCGCTGACTACATTGCCAGGACCATCAGTGAGGAATAGCGCCAATTCATTAGGCAGGAAATTGCCTGTTCACACCATGTCCACATGGGCTGATGCTCACATCACTCAAGCAGAGCACACCCACCTTTAATAGGCATTTGCTCGTGTAGCGTGTATGGATGGTGACCTCAAGTGGACAAAAAAATACCTGGACCTCTCTAAGCTACAGTATCACACAATGGCATTGAATTACATGTAAGAAACTTACAAATTTCTATACTAATATAACAAACAAAAACAATCGCTACTTCGTAAGCACACGTTTCGATTTTTTCCTCGTCCTGTGTGGGTCTGTCATATTTTAAAAACCGGTTAAGATGTTAAAAATCAGTACGTGTGTAACCTGATAATGAGAACAGGAGGCTGCAACATACCGTTCATAGCGGCTGATTTGGCCTCCTCTATGGACTCGTATTTGTCAGTCAGTTGTGCCCGCGTCACCCGGTGCTCAGTCTGCTCCTGCTCCAGTCGCTGCTGCAGGGTCTTCAGTTTGTAGTTCAGGTCTATCTCCAGGTTGTTTTTATCCTGTGTGGGTCAAGGACACGTGACAATCAACTCGAGGAACTACAAAATCACCATAATTCCTTCCATTTTTAGCTACTGCAAATGGCTAAGTGTCCCAATACACTTAAGACAAATACATACAATACAATCTCTGTTCATAGATGCTATTGTTCACACACATTTAATATGTTAACACCTGAGCTCATTATGAACTTGGTCGCTAGCCAAAACAGCACCTACTGAGAGGGACGTAAACAGTCATATAAATTAATGTGTGGACTCTTGCGCATGTTGTGAACGAGTTCCCTGCACAGTATTAAAGATGATCTTATGTCAGGTGGAGACGGGGACCTCTTTGATGATTAACGCTCCCATATATTTGATCAATCCACAATGTTGTGTAATAATGGCCCCAATTACTCACGTAATACAAATAAACCTCTCCCTTAAATAGACACCGCACTTTTCCCTTCAGGAGAAACAAAGAAACAGACAGTAACTGTAGTCGTTTCAGCTCACAGGCACTACTGTTCACACATTGCTAACCGAATCAGCATCATCTACGGAGCTGAATTAAAGTGTGGAGTCTGGGCATTTGGCAAAACAGATCCCCTGTACAGTATTAAAGATGTTCTGTGTAGACAGCATTTTTAATGATGTTTAGCCTCACAGAATCGCTCCACATTGTGCTAATGTATGTCCATGTATATGTTCTGGGGAGCTACAGGACTTATTTTGTTTCCTATTTGCCGTACTAGCCCCCTTTTTTTGTTAAAAAAAAAAAAAAAAAAGGCTACAGCATATTGTGCTAGTGTACCTTTTCCAAGTTATTGCTTCTCTCCTGGGCCTGTTTGCGTTCACTCTCCACTTTGGAGACGCTGAGCTTCAAGTTTTTGTTGTCCTCCTGCAGCCCCAACAACCTCGCTACGAGGGAAATAAAACAAGACAAGTTACTGTGAGTTTGGAAGCATGTGCGTAGTAAGAATTGGCAGCTTCATCGGCTCACCTTGCAGCTCACGGATTTCCTCCGAATCTTGGCTGTAGTTCCTCCTTTCCGAGTCCAAGGTGCTCTGGAGCAGCAGGAGTTCCTTCTCCAGCTGGGCCTTTTCGCCGTCGGCGGCGCGGCTCCGCTCTTGCAGCTCGCGGTTCAAGCTCTCCAGCTGGCTCATGGACTTGGCCACCTCTGTGTGGTTCTTCCGCAGCCTCGCCGCCGTGTCCGACTCAGCACGCAGGAGGTCGTTGGCCTCCTCCAGCTAGGACCACAGCGAACAACAAAATTTGATAGTTTTTTTTTTTTTTTGTTTTATTATTATTATTATTTTTTTTTTTTTTTTTTAAATCGCTTGAGCACACACATTTACTTTATTTCCGCGAATAGTGCCAAGTGTACACAACTGTGTAGTTACACAACTGCAGATGGAAGGAAGCTATTATTTTTACAAACATTTTTGTATATTAAACACTACTGGTATATTACAATTTTTCTAGTTAAACTGGATTTTAATATGGGGAAATGCAGCAAAGCGACAACAAACGAGGCAGATCGGTGGGAACAAATAAGTCGCTCAGTCCCCAAAACATAAACATGGATGCACACAACATTGTGGAGCGATTATATGTCCTGAGTCTACCGCATCACTACTCGTCTTTAAAGACGCTGTCTCTACGTACAGTATTGTAAAAAATATCTTTAATACTGTGCACAGAACCCGTTTACAATCTGAGGTAAGAACTTTAATTCTTACGTGTCTTGGTAACGTGCTCGGAAGTTAACCCTTTCACATCCTTACATGAATGATAGTGTTACTGCACAACAAGCTCACTTATACTGTAATGTGCTGAAACGCCATCCTTTATTTCATCTGACTGAGAGACTTTACCTACTTCGGGGTAGCTGTTTTGGCTAGCAATAGAGTTCAGATCGGTGCAAATGTTCATGTCTCAACGATAGCGGTCTATCTATGAACTGAGGTATAACCGTAACTTTTGAAACAGGTTTTTTAAATCATCTATTGAAGTAGGGACTATTTTTTGAGGAAATATGGTATGTTCACTGAAGGATGCAGGACATTGATGGTGCGTTACCTGACTCTGCAGCTGGGCAATCTTGTCATTCGAGGCCTGCGAGTTCTGGCTGATCTTCCTCATCTCTTCAAGTTGCTCCTTCAGAGTCGAAACTACAAGGAATACGATACGTCATGGGAAATCCCAAGATTTTACCAACAGAACCACCGCTCCACAGCACTACTTTTTTTTGGGGGGGGTGGGGTCCTCACCCTCATTCTCCAAATTGCGTCGCTTCTCAGCCTCTTGGTCAGCTTTTCTTTGGTATTCAGTAAATCTGTGCTGTAGCATGATCTTGTCCTTTTCCAGCAGGGACATGCTCGCCTCTACGCTCTTCCTCAAGTTGGCCTGCAGAGACCAAACGCGTGGTTACGACGCACAGGTCTTGTTGATGAAATGCATGTGAAGAGACAAAATAGCAGGATTTAACCTCCTCGTCCAGCTCTTTTATGATCTTTTCAATTTTGGTGTTTGAGGTCCTAAGGGAGGGAGAGCAAAATTCATCATCAAATCCATCAGAAAAATTTACTTTTATTAAAATATATCACTTGAGATGAAACAGCATAAAAATATCATTATATTTATCATGACCAAAATTATCACCTCGTTAAAGAAATGTAAACAAGAAACATTGCATACATGCTCCAAAAACAATGCAAAAGGTTTTATTTTGAATACCAAAAAAACTAAATTTAGCAATCCTAGGTACTTTTTGACAGAAAATGGATTGTATCCATTTTCTATACCGCTTATCCTAACTATAATCACGGGTGAACAACAAAATTCAATCAAAAATGTTTATTTTCCATCAGACTACTACTAAAACACAAGTACAATTATATATTATTACATATTATATATTATGACATGTTGACGTCTTTAATGGGCGTGGCCTAGGGAGTGATGCCAGGAGCTGGAGTCAGTCGGGTTGGCCGTTAACCATGCGGTTAGTTCAGTGTGAGCATTTGTTTTATGCTCCTTTCGAGTGCCTTCATTTTGCATTCGTGTGTTTGACTATTTGTCCCATTTAATAAATGGCTGAAAGTGCATCAGTGAGGGAGGCTCTCCTGTTTTTTTTCCCTCCACTTCAATCGAGCGGCGCATATCTGAAGCTTGGTCGTAACATTATGAATCAAATATTATATCAATAAACCAAGTGACGGCTTGTAATTCAAAAAACATATAACTTGGGGCACTCGTAAGTCAAGGTACAAATGTACTTGTGAAACCTAGACGAGAAACATTATGATTTACCTGCATTTCTGCTCCAACTCATCCTTCAACTGCATCTCGCTGTGGAGCTGCTCCTCCAGCTGGTAGACTCTTTTCTGCAGGTTCTCCAACTAAACGGATAAATACACGTCATAGAATGTTTTACTTGGAGTACATAAGAAGTCACAAGCATATATGCGCAACTCACAAGCGTACATGCGCAACTCACATGACTTTTGTCCTCCTTTGTCGAGCTGCTACGTTTGTCGCTTGTCTTCGAGGCAGAAGTGGAGCTGCGCAAAGGACTGCAAAGCAAAAACACATTGCAGAAGGTGCTAGTGCTTGTTCTGGGTTTTTGTTCTTTTTAACTCATGTAAAGCAGGGAGCGTCTGGGAGACTTACTGCTGATTGCTGTAATAAGTGAAGCCCACGAAAGGCAGCTGGTTGCCCACGAAGGCCTTTGGTATTGGAAAAGTTTCTTCCTCACCACGGTCCTCTTCAATGTCATCAAAGTTACTGGTGTCAACATCACTGCTCAGCTCGGGCACCACTGGGGCAGCCGCTGAAGAGACAGAAGATTCAGGACTTTTTGTTGTTGTTGCTTTTTTTCTAAAATAGGCTCAGTAGGGTACCAGAAAATGTTCACAGATCATTTGGTATGGTAGAGAGGCGTACAGAGTTCCCAAATGGGATATATTTGAACATGAAGTCTAACTACCTCGTTCTCTGGTCACACATCTACTTAGTAAATTAAAAGAAATACAGTGCAGCTAAGCTTCTGGCCAGCAGAAGTCATGGCACCTTACAGCAGCAATTAAACAGCCTCTCCCAGGCTCTTGACGTGGAACCAAAGTAATAACAAATGCCATGCCAGTGTTTTTATAACATAATAGTTTTAACTGTTACTGTTGCATTTGTCTGCACCATTAATTTCTTAAAATCAAAACAATTGTAGGATGTTGTACTTCCCTATAAAGAAAAGATTTAAGAAGTTATATATTCCAATTCTTTCTTTTGATTCTTTTGAGAATCTTTAATTTATTGGAGAATGTTTTGTTTGCAGTTTCATTTTATTTTAAAAAGAATCTGTTCCACAGCACTTTTAAGTTTTTAATTTTGTTTGCTTACTGTAACCAATGTGAACTGAACAGTGACCTTCAAATCAAGATGCGTGATTTTTGGGATAATGTTATACACCAAAAGCTCAAACACAACAATTGTTTCGTTTTAATTATGTACGCTGCATGTTTTGACCTGGGTCACAAATTTTGAAAAATCCTCTCTGAAACGAAGCAAAGCCGCCAGCTAGTGGAGCCGGTCAGCCTTTCGGAAACGCTGCAGCAAAGTGCTGACATTAGCTGAGTCAAGAATTAAATATAAACCCGGTTCAGAGCAGCCTACAGCTGCGGGATTTGCCGCGGTCCTAATCTCCTCCTGCTCTGGTGTCAGTGCCCCAAGCATTAATGTTGTGTCTGCCCTTTGTTGGCCTCGACACTGTCAATGACCAGTCTTAGGACCTACCGTATGTTACATGGTAATGATGGTGCTTACTGTCTCTGATGTTCTCCCACGTCCACTGATCATTCTTGAAGAAAGGGTGCCTCTTGATCTCATCCACACCATTCCGGCCTAGGCGGACCTCCCTGTTGTTGGGAGGGGGAAGACAAGACAAAGGCTAGATTTACACAGTATGGTTCAAGTCATACAATTCAGATTTTTTTCCCCTTTCAGTGACCCAATTGGTAAACATCATGACATTGTGAATAAGCAACAAATGCATAAAATCAGATAACCAAACGTCAAAAAGGGTCCCCATCACTAAATAAACAAAAATATTTCGACAGCATGCAAGACGTGAGATTACAATCCTCATTTAAATAAATTTGAGGGAAAAGTCAGCCAACTAAACGTGATGTAATGTTTAATATTTTTATTATTTATGTATTATTGCTTTCATCCATGTTGTCAGTGCTCAGTGTTAAGGCTTGCAATTTTGGGCGTCTGCTTGGGCTTGTTGTTTAATGCATTCCGTGAACGTAAACAGCAAAATCGGATATGTGTCACTTGAAATGAACATGGAAATACACAGTCTCAGAAATGTAAATCCAGCCTAAAGCATTCCTGAGCGCCCTGTTCTTGGGTGCACCGCAGTGGTACCTGTCAGTCAGGAAGGCACAGATGAGGTTCTTGGCGTCATTGGAGATGTCGTTGTCGTCGGGGAAGGTAAGTGCGTTCTTGTGGTTCATGATTTTGCTGTAGGTGCCGACCAATGAGTCTGCATAAAACGGCGTGTCACCTGAAAAAAAATGAAGTAAATTGGTCATTTACGATAAACAGTGCATTCATATTACTAAGCGACATTATGGTATAGATCACAGTAACCCACCAACTAGCATTTCGTACAGAAACACTCCAACCGACCACCAGTCGCACTCCCGGCCATAATAGCCATCTCCTCCTTGGGATTTCAGTACCTCGGGCGAAATGTAGTCTGGCGTTCCCACCGCTGTGTCGCATCGTACCATACCATCCTAAAAGAGTAAGCGGCACATTTTTAACAACTTTTTTTTTTTTTGCCTAAATCAATTATTATTTCAGATTCAGAAGGACACTGAATTTAATACCTTGTTCATTTTCATGCAGGTTCCAAAATCTGCCAGCTTTAAGTGGCCCGCTTTGTCCAGCAACATGTTGTCAGGCTTCACATCCCTGCAAAGCAAAAGTGTATTTAAAGGGTCTACATTATGGAAAATGGGATTTTGGGTAAACATATAGTTAAGGTCTCTGGAGCGGTTGCCCACCATGTGAGTCACAAGGGTATTTGGGGGTATTCTCGGTCGGTATTGATACATATCCCCCACAAATAGCAAGGGATGACTGTACACATTTTTTGAAAAGCATAACATTTGAATGACCCTTTTTTAACTCAACTGTAGATGGTTGAGGTCTGGTTATATGTGGTCTTTATTTGTTGTTGTTTGTTATTCGAATTTAATAAAAACAAAAAGGCTTTTTATGGACAGATGCTGAAAAATGGCAAGAACCTAGGCAGACTGGACTAAATGAGAGGAGTAGCTCCCTGTCACAAACATGGACGTGCACAAGACTGTAAAGCGATCACAAGTCAGAGTTTACATAAACGTAAAATGTTGGTACATACGCTGTGCCAAGATAACGGAAGATCGTCATTAATACTAATTTACAACAAGAGCTAAGACACTCCAACTTGTATTCATACGCGTCTTGGTAGCGGCTGCCGTTTTGGGTAACAGGAGTTCAAATAGGCTTATAAGTTAACTCTTGTATGAACGATAGAATCCATGAAATGAGATAATTACGGTTACTACCGATTCTTTAATGGGAGGTGTCTACGGCAACTATTTGAGTAGCTAGAGCAGCTTTTATTGTTGATGGAAAATGAAGATGAAGAGATATCGATACCTGTGAATGAAGCCCATGGCGTGGATACCATCCAGCGCCAGCACCACTTCAGCTGTGTAAAAGCGAGCCCACTTCTCCGGAACGTCGTAATTGCTCATCAAGTTGACCAAGTCACCGCCGGGCATGTATTCCATCACCATGTAGAGGTAGCGGTCATCTTGGAATGCAAAGAAAAGCTGTGGGGTGGAAGAAAGACATATGAGAGAAGACTTATTTTAGCCATAAATAGTTGATATTTGGCAGTTGGGACCTACCTGCACCACCCAGGAGCTGTTGGCAAAAGCCATGATGTCCCTCTCCTCCCAAAAGAAAGCAGAGTCCGACCTTTTGATCATCTCAAACTTGCTCAGCAGCTTCATGGCGTAGACTTTGCACGTGGCTTTGTGCCTCACCTGGTGTAGATAGAAGGGGTGATGTTTGAAATCACTTAAAAAAAACGGACACATTGGCACAATGTCACATTATCCTTCAGTGGAACCTCCAAAATCGAACACGAAGCGTCAGAAGAGTTTTAAAAAAATTTGTTTTACTGGGCACCAAAATTCCATTTTATTATTATTAGTACTAAACTTTCACATTTTTAACCAATTCAAACCTTCGGCTAATTAAGATCATCACATTCCACTAATTTCCACTTTCCCCATAACTCCACATTTACAATAAGAGAAAAAAAAAATCAAATGGAGACATTTTAAAAATTCACCTCGAATTCATAATTTTTCAACCAATTTGAAGCACTGCAAAAATGAAAACAGATCCTAATTTTTAAAGTAATTCCACATTTTCCATAAGAACATTTCAAAATAATGGATAAATATAATTTATCACAAATTCTCAATTTCTCATTCGATTGAAATACATGTAACTTCAAAATGTTCTACATAGGAAAGAAATCCCACTTTTTAAAGAATTTCCGATTTTCCATGAGAAAAAAAATTAAATGGTGGATATTTTCTAAATTCACTTTTATTCTATAATTTACCTTTTTTCTCACACTCTAATTTCCCAAATTTCCATTAATTCAACAACTTTACAATTAAGGTTAAGCGTACAGAAATTCCGATTTGTACTTTGTGTATGGAATCGATATTTGATCAATTGTCTTGCTCATATTATACAATATGAGCAGCCAGACTCTTTCCTTTGTCGCAAAGGTTCCATTTGCTCGTTAACATCATACATTTGCTCTCACTGATGCCTTTTAGCAGTGGCATTATAGTTTTGAGGTTTTCGCCCTAAAAATGTCCAGAAAATTTCGGCTGAGTCCCAAAATGTAGCATGCAGATTCTTTGAGGTTCCACCCTGTAGAACAAGAGTGTAGACTTACCAGCTGAACCTCCCCGAATGCACCTCTCCCAATGACTTTGACCACTTCATAGTCTTCCGCTTTCATCCGCAGGTCACGAATTTTACTAATGGTATCTTTATCTGTGGGGGGGAAAAAAACAAAACAAGAATAGAATAGAATAATACTTTCACTACGTGTATCTGTACAATGTCTGTAATAGTACAATGGCTGACCTGTGAGAGGCAGCTAACTGTTAGCTTTTCTGGTAACTACATTGAGGTTGTAAACTCTTCTCCTCGCAATTTCTATTGCGGTTAATGGAAATTTGTTTCGAGCAACAGTGTGAGCTTCAGCGATTTTCCCAATTGGCTAACGTTCCGTTTCACGTCACAATCAAGGAGTCCGTGGCTTGGCCCAACTCTGTTGACCATTTGCCATCGTAAATATTACACATTTACAGTCATCGGCGCGACTGTTTTGAGAGCCACAGGAAGAGCGTTCACGATAATCTTTTTTATAGACATCCGAGAATCAGAACTTTGTTGACTTTGATTTGAAAGGTGGGGAAATGCTCAAATTTAGCCCACTTGTCGATCTGCGTGTTCTCCACTACCAAAGAATAACCGCTTTTCGGTCTGATATTAATGGGAGTTGGCATGGCAACCTATCTAAATTACACACACATAAAAGTCTGGACTATTGCATAAAAATATTTTGAATGACTCATTTCCCACCATTGATGAAATCCCAGGAGGTGTCGCAGGAATTATGTTCAGAATGTGTGACAGGAAATACATTTAACTTTACAGAATAGAGCAATCAAGTTAATGTGATCAGTGTGGAAAGAACGGGAGGGGAATTAATAGAAGACAGCCCCCAAGGCAACACAAGACACACCAGTCCATTAGTCCATATCCGTCAATAATGTGGCTACACTAACACTACACTCCGCTGCATACAAAACGGTGCTGGTGCAAAAAGAATTGAAGAGATGACTAATGGCAGGTCTTGCCTAAGGGTTCGGAGAAACTTGGGTTGAAAATCAAATAGGAAAGATCCAATTGCTCTCAGCCTAATCAAATGCTTAAAGGCCACAGAGAGGCCATGTAATGGCGTTCACAATGGAGCAACTATGAGTGTTTTTTCCTGTATTTTTTTAGGCATACATGGTGAAGTTTTTATGCTGGATTTTCCACAAATACTACCGATAGGCTAGAAAGGCTCTATGGTTATGGGTTATAGTGCCACCTATAGCTTCGGAATGTACTTGAACAGCTCCATGAATGTATTAGCATTCTACGCACAAAAGAAGCAACACATATATGATCTGGGCAGGGGGAGTAGGAGCCATGTCAGCTGAGTGGCAATACTTCAAGGTAAAACATTTTAATTTAATTTGAATTTTTTAAAGTTTTATATTTTAATGAAACTTATGACATGTTCAAAAAAAGTTCAATTAGTAAGTAGTACTCCAACTCCATCTGAAAAAAACTTCAATTCAACTTCCACATTTTAAAACATTGTCTTGTAATAATGTATTGTAATAAATGTTGAGCTATTGCAAAATATTTTTTTAACAAACTAACTTGGAACTTGAGCAATACCTGACGAAACAAGTATCAATTTGTTGCGTGCATGTAATAATATGATGAGTCAATCAAACATTTATGGTTTCACAGACATAACGGCTCCTTGTGTACAGCTCACTGTAACTACGTGGCCCGTGACAAAAACTAGTTTGACACGCCTGGAACTGACGACCTTTTTTCTCCCAAAAAAATTACGTGAAGTCTAGTAATTAAAAACCTTTTTTTGCCCAAAACACGACCATTTTCATAAAATTACTATTTTTCTTGTAATATTGCAAATTGCTCCCCTCATAATTTTCCCCCTCATTCAGGTGCACCATGATTCGTCCGTCTTCCAAAGTATACAGTACTGTTTGCTGTAAAAATACACTTTAAAAAAAAAAAGGTGCCTCTATTAGGAAATAGAGAAAATATGAAATTGAATCCCAAATAACATTTGCCCATTCACCACCCCAGTAAAAAAAAAATATATATTGTGACAAGATGCCAAGAATTGAGTATTTTACCCAAGCTTGGTAATTTAATACAAAAATAGTTATATTATTAGGGTTCCCAGTGTAATGATTGCACTAAAATAAATAAGCCACTGAGATAGGCATCATGTGGGTCACCAGCCATTTATGAAAGCCCCTTTGTTGGAGACACTAAGCAGCAGACACCTATTGTGCCCAGGCTTGCATAGAGACGGTGACCCCAAAACAGCCTTTTTTTCTGAGGCTGAAATGCATCATACATGTAAAGGCGGGGCCTGTAAAGTGTCAATGGACTCACATCTATTCAAGAAGTTGTCAATGCTCTTGTTTTTCCTCAGGGCAGGAAAGTCCAGGTCGTACACCAGTGCATCCAGGCCGTCCTGTGAAGGAGTAGAGGACAGTTACAGGACGGGAAAGAGGTCAAAAGCGTAAAATTAAGAGCTTTCTTAAACGTGTTATTTGTCTGCCAAACATAGACAACCCTGGTTGGTGACATGAAATTATCTCTTCCAGTGGGTATGGAAAGTTTTCAGACCCCCTTAAATTTTTCATTCTTTGTTATATTGCAGGCATTTGTTAAAATCATTTAAGTTCATTTTTTTCCCTCAATGTACACACAACACCCCATATTGACAGGGGGGGGGGGGGGGGGGGGGGGAGAAACGTAATTGTTGAAATGTTTGCTGATTTATTAAATAAGAAAAAAAACTGAAATATCACATAGCCATAAGTATTCAGACCCTTTGCTGTGACACTCATATTTAACTCGGGTGCTGACCATGTCTTCTGATCATCTTTAAAATGGTTCTACACCTTCATTGGAGTCCAGCTGTGTTTGATTATACTGATTGGACTTGATTAGGAAAGCCACACCCCTGTCAATGTAAGACCTTACAGCTCACAGCGCATGTCAGAGCAAATGAGAATCATGAGGTCAAAGGAACTGCCTGAAGAGCTCAGAGACAGAATTGTGCCAAGGCAGAGATCTGGCCAAGGTTACAAAAAAAAATATTCTGCCGCAGATAAGGTTTCTATGGGCACAGTGGCCTCCATAATCCTGAAATGGAAGACATTTGGGACGACCAGAACCCTTCCTAGAGCTGGCCGTCTGGCCAAACTGAGCAATTGGGAGAGAAGAGAGGTAAAGAAGAACCCAAAGATCACTGTGGCTGAGCTCCAGAGATGCAGTCGGGAGATGGCAGAAAGTTCTAGAAAGTCAACCATCACTGCAGCCCTCCACCAGTCAGTGCTTTATGCCAGAGTGGCCCGACGGAAGCCTCTCCTCAGTACAAGACACATGAATGCCCGCATGGAGTTTGCAAAAAATAATAATAATTAAATAAATACATTTAAAAAACACCTGAAGGACTAGGACTCCAAGATGGTGAGAAATAAGATTCTCTGGTCTAATGAGACCAAGATAGAAATTGCTGGCCTTAATTCTAAGTGGCAAGTGTGGAGAAAACCACGCACTGTTCATCACCTGTCCAATACAGTCCTAACAGTGAAGCATGGTGGTGGCAGCATCACGCTGTGGGTGTTTTTCAGCTGCAGGGACCGGTAGACTGGTTGCAATCGAAGAAAAGATAAATGCGGCCAAGTACAGGGATATCCTGGACGAAAACCTTTTCCAGTGCTCAGAACCTCAGACTGGGCCGAAGGTTCACCTTCAAAAAAGATAATGACCCTCAGCACACAGCTAAAATACCAAAGGAGTGGCTTCAGAACAACTCTGTGACTGTTTTTGAATGGCCGAGACAGAGCCCTGACTTAAACCCAATTGAGCATCTCTGGAAAGACCTGAAAATGGCTGCTCACCAACGTTCACCATCCAACCTGACAGAACTGGAGAGGATCTGGAAGGAGGAATGGCAAATGATCCCCAAATCCAGTTGTGAAAAACTTTTTGCATCATTCCCAAAAAGACTCATGGCTGTATTAGCTCAAAATGGTGCTTCTACTTAATACTGAGCAAAGTGTGTTAATACTTATGGCTGTGTGATATTTCACTTTTTCTTTAATAAACCTGCAAAGATTTCAACAAGTCCCCCTTTTTCTGTCAATATGGGGTGTTGTGTGTACATTCATGTGGGAAAAAATGAACTTAAATGACTTTAGCAAAAGGCTGCAATATAAAAAAAGAGTGAAAAATTTAAGGTGGTCTGAATACTTTCCGTACCCACTGTACATAAAACTGCATAAAGCATCGTATCCATGAAAACACAACAGTCGTTCGTCCCTAACCTTTTTCTCCGCCACGGACCAGTTCATGCAAGCCTGCATGGTATGCATTGTATAGTAAATGTATAGTTGACACTCCAATGCTGTTTATTTCATTCTCAAACACACTATTTTTTTTGCTACATACAATGCTACCGACCAATTTTGGTGCTGCCCACATTCACTTCTACCAATATAGTATTTATTTTTCATGTACAGTTGTCACACACACTGCTGCTCTCTTTCTGCTCAGTCTCATTTCCTGTCATAAATATGTACATAGATGTGTTTCTTTTTAAATTAATAACATTATATTACCATTTCATGAATGTCCCATTGCAGGAGTAATAAAGACTCCTCCTATCTTATTCCATTCTATTTTGGAGTCAAAATACTCATGTTTGGAGTTGGACAGTACAACATTTTTTTTTTTTCGTTCATACAGACAAAATGCCTGCCTTTTTATTGCCCCAACTGCGTGCACGCCTTTAAACAATAACACAGCAAATTATTAGATGACGATTTAGCACCAGAATTAGTGTGAATTAGTATAGTGTGGTAAACTTCACACCACTGGCCTGGCATTGCAAAATTGCACAGACTTGTTCCCACCAATGTTATGGGGGAAAATGGCTGGGTTGACTTATCCATCTCCCCCCCCCCCCCCCCCCCCCCCCCCCCCCCCCCTTCTGGCAAGGAATAAAGGAAGAAAATGTCATCTTTTACAGGCATGGTCAGTATTCTTAACCAACTATGGGGTGAATTAACTAATTAATCAAATACTTACTCAAATATTACTTCTTAAGGGATAGCGGGATCCAGACTAAATGTTCTGAATATGTATGTCCATGCCAATGTCGTACTAAGAAACAGATGTCCCATATGTAGCTCAATTTCCCACTGCTGATTAGGTTGTTCTTCCTAAGACTGCAAACTGGTTGAGAGTGACTCAACTGCAACTTTGCTGATTCCATTTTGCCTCAGTTAAAACGCAGTTAATCTACAATCAATTCCTCACAATGTATCCGTTCTTTCTAGTTGATTGATGAGTATATATTTCCCCAATGAAGGGCGCAGTAATTCGTCTTGCTTTAATATTGACTTCTACTACTGTGCAAAAAGGGCTTGATGTCAAAAGGTCAGCTGCCAGAGAGTGAGGATTCATACATTGAGGCAAAACATTTTAGCAGGTGGAAAACCTTTAAAAGATTTGGATTAAAATTCAAGCGGCTGCTGGATTTCAGGCAACGGTGAGGCTTCACTTCCCACCGTGGTCACTGAGTTTCGAATTAAAGCATGTGACAAAACTAAGTACCTTTTGATGATTGAGGGATCAGGGTTGTGCCTCTCAATGCAGCCCCACTATGTGGACTGTGCAAGGGGCTGCTACACGTACAAAAAGTACAGGAGCTACTCCCGCCTCGCCGTTTCCTGACTGCCATTAGTTTGCAAAAATTGGGCAGATTGTGTCAGAGAGGAATGTTTTTTTTATTCTGTGACAGCCACATAATCCTGTCTCAGATGAGCCATGAACATAAATGTCAGCGGCGGGATTTAGTCTAATCTGCCATAATCCAGAATGACTGAAACAAGATAGGCACACAAAGACTCAAGCGCTCCATACTGGTCAGCAATCCCATCAGCCTGAGAACTAATGTGTTCAAGAAAATGCATACATTTCCAAAGCTATTTCCCTATCTTGCCATTTTTAAACAGTAAGAGATTGCTTTCGCGATGCCACATGATGCATCAGGGGCTCAGACAAAACAAGGAAGCCACTTAAATAGTGCTGTAGCTGCTGCTGCTTGGAGCTCAACACAGATCAGGGCCATACCCCCCACACTAGGAGACAAAACAAGCAAACCCTCTCCGGGACGGCTGGAAGGGTGGGGGGGGGGGGGGGGGGGGCAGGTTGGGAGGGATGTAGGGAAAAGGTGGAAAATGTGAGGCAAAGGTTTCTCTCATCGGGAAGAAACCAAGCAACATACAGTTAGTTCCTGAGGTATTTGGGGAAACCCCGGTTTTGCTTTTAATACAACCCACAAATAATTGATGATGTGTTATGCATTGGATCATGTGTTGCTGTTTTTTTTTTTCATTTTGTATGATTTGAATGAGGATGATTCAAATACACTGCATTGGTATATTAAGGCAAAACATAACTGCCATTTTCATAGGTTAAGCTGTATAACCGTGAAAGAGACTCTACAACCCGAAGGATAAAAAGGTGTCTTGTTGTAGGATATAAGGCATTCTGCCAGTCTGCACCAAAGAGGCAAAAAAAAAAGAAAACAAAAAAGAGTGGAGAACCAAGTCCTTCAGGACCCTAATCACAAGGCTCTATGCTCAGCAGAGTATGTTTGCATAACTTCCTGCCGCAGAGAACTCTGGACAGCCACAGTAACATTCCATAACAGGACGGTACACGTCAGAGAAGCTATTTTAGGTATGTGGCCAAACAAGTTCTCAACGAAAAAAAGTAAAGGAAGGGGAGAAGGAGGAGGAGAAGAAGAAGAAGAAGAGGGGGGACTCCATCCCGTTGAGTAAAGTCACATACAGCGAGGCTTGTTTTCACTCCGCGCCAGCACTTAAATGCTGTGACGGAAAAACGGAGCGGAGGGCTGTGCATGTGGTCCAGTGGGAGAACAAATGAAGGAAAAAACAAAGAAAATCACAAGCAGCCCACTGAAACAACAACATGACTAAAGAAGCAGGTATTGCGGGTGGAATGTGTACATTTGGTAAATGGAGCTAGCCCATTTAAAGACAAAACAAAAAAAGACAAAATGTGAAGCATTTCAAGTGGCACTCACTGCTAGTGAGTGTGCTAGCAGCGATGGTTCAAAGTCTGCCATTGGATCCTTCAGTACGGCTAGTGTCGCTAGAATTAATTATCTTCAAAGAACACGTTTTTGTCAGCTCAGCATTTCAGTTAAAGATTCAAAGTTATCTTAAGACAAAATTAATGGTGCAAACTCTGACATATCTACCAGATCTATCAGACCTACTGCAGCCTCACGCTAACATGGTGTACAAATTTAATAATACCTGGTCAACTCAGGAAAGCTCTCTCTGAAGAGTGCCCTGAGAAAACCTAAGACTGAATGATGAGGAAGGTAGGCTAAATGCTAACCAAGGGATTTTCTGCGTAGGTACCGTGTTTGTTTCACATCTATAAAAAAAAAAAAAAAAAAAAAAAAAAAAAAAAAGGTTGTCCCAGAAAAGGTAGCTCAAACAACAAAACCATATAAAGAGTATATTCTGGTAGCCATTTACATCAACAAACTATGACTACCGCAGTAATGAGAGTACTGACTGATTCTAGTAGCTTACAGTTGAATCGTGTAAATTTATGTAGCCCCGGGCTATGTGTGAACTCTGCAACAATCTACAGTGAGTCAACAGGAGACCTAAAACGCTGCAATCTCCACTGGTGCAGGGGATTTCAATCAGAGAAATCTCGGGTTTGTTGTACAAAAATGGAACTTTGGTATTACCGGGAATGTGAGTTCCACACAGACCCATAACTTACTTTCTGTGCAGTGACACTGACAATCACAGAAACCCTGGCCATGCTTTCCCCTCCCATGGCACCCGACTGAGAGCTATGCTAAGATATTTCTTTTTGTCATCCTGTAAACAGATTTTGCACTTTTCTGTAGTTTAGTACAGGTGATGTGGTGCAAACACTGATATCAGGGCTGGATGATTATGGAAAAAATACAAACTACAATTATTTTGATTGATATTGCTATTACGATTCATAAACATGACTGTTCATTGATTACAACTCAAAGGTGTTGAACGGAGTTGTGCAGAGTTCTATTCTAATTCCTGTCTGCTTTAAAGCTCTGCACAAACATTGACAGTGAGGTTGTATTATGCTTTATGCCAACACAAAAAACTCACAATGAATGATGGGTGGTTATTAGGCTCGATAGGAGCCTGATAAGGAGTCATTTATTGGCTTGGCACGAAACAGGAGTGGCAACGTAAATGCTCAAAGGTTCAAAACGTTCTAGTGGTAATATTGTTAGCATGATTATATAAAGGACTACATACAGTGGGTCCAAGGTTTACGTTGTACTTTGTTTCTACAATGGCAACATAACCGGAATTTGAAGGGCTGGCCATTGTAAAGAACATTAAGATTTGATTTGATTCTTTAGCTTGAAATTCAATTTAGTATGGCTTCATTAGATTGCAATCTGATTTGATATTGATTTAAATGCTCCGATATTTATTCAGTAATAAGTAGAAATACATAAATAACTACATTTTAACAATATTGAAAAGTACATTTTGGATGCCATGTAAAAATATTTGATAGAAAATCAAATTTTTAAAGCAATAAAACATCTGAAAATTTGCACAATTTATTTGTGCATATGGAGTACAAAAGTAAAAAACATGACCGTTTTGTCTAAACACTGAAAGGATAAAGTGCATGTAAACTGAAATGTTTATTTCCTCTTGCAAATTGTAATTTAAAATATATTATAGAACTTATATGTGCATAATATGGACTACAAAAGTGAAAACATGGAGACAGCTCTGTATTGATAAAGTAAAGTGCATGTATACTTAAACAATATTGCTTTACTTATTAGGGTTAGAGTTACTACTACTACTACTACTACTACTACTACTACTACTACTACTACTACTCCATGACTACAGCCAATCAGAAACGTCCTTTTCCTGCTCGACTTCCGTTTGCAAATTGTAGGAGTAAACAGAAACTGCTCCTCCTTGGCAGGCCCAGTGACGGAGACGGCCACTCGGCTCTGTGAGTTCCCAATGTCGCCTGTGTGGCGACATTGGGAAAAAAACAGGCAACAGCTTTGTTTACTCATTTGAAGAAGTACCACCCAAGCGATTGTGTGGAAAGCATAAAAATATGAGCACAGTCACCACAGCCTGTCACTCACTGCTCCCAGAAGACGTAGCATTAGCATTTAGCCACTGCTCGTGTTGAGACCAACAGACCAAAGCAGCAATCAATTGTGTCGGCACTATTCAGGTGGTTTGTAAAATGGCAAACTAGTTAAGATGTATTGTTATTAAAGACAATACACATTTGAAAAAAGCAATAATGTTAACAGGGTATGAAGCATCATAACTGGAGAATGATAATGTTTACAGTCCAAGGTGTCTTCATTATCCCCGAGGGGGCAGTTTATTTTCTTGTATACCTCCAAAAATACTCAGGACTTCAAACTAGTTCACTATAGTGTTATATTTTTCTACATTTGTTGCACTGTGGAGTGAAAATTTTGCTTATATATTTCTAGATGTTTTATTTTATTTGCATTATTTGTTTAGTATGATAATATACTGTTGAAGTTACTGTTTTAAGTATTGACCATGAAGAGTGTTGCTAGCAAAAGGTGTTACTAAAATGATGAACTACTCTCTCTAACTCACAGGTGTCAAACTCAAGGCCCGGGGGCCAAATCTGGCATGCCACATCATTTATGTGGCCCGTGAAAGTAAATCATGAGCGTGAACTGCCATGTTTCCAGCTAAAATCTGTACCGAAACTTCAAATTTTCACTTAGCACAGTAAAACTATTATCCCGGACTTATGACTGAATATGATGAGGTGATTAAACATATGGGTTCACAGTCATACCGGCCCTGTGAAGGAAACCCTAACTACAATGTGGCCCGTCACAAAAAGTTTTTGACACCCCTGCTCTAGTTTCTTTAGTTTTAAATACAGATGCTTTAATACTGGCTGTTTAAAAAAAAAATGAAAAAAGTGATAATTGAGATAGGCCAATATATTATATATATATATATATTTTTTTTTTTTTTTTGCCAGACCGCCCAGCCCTAACGTATGCCATTTGGAACCTACACTCACTCAGTAGTAAAGTCGAAATTACAGAAAATATTTGTGTGAAAAACACTTCTAGCTCTGGGAGCAAGTGTGGCACATCAGGGTGAATTCTGCTCATCAATCAGCAAAAGCTTATATTGGAGCTACCAGCGTTGAGCAGTAGGCCACAGACGTTTGAGGAGGGGGGGAGGGGGGGCGGTGCTACAAAAACATACCAAGAACGAGCAGCACTACATGATGGTGTTCCGCAACATCTTTAGGGTGAATTGAATGTGTTATGATGTTAAACGAAATGTGTAAATGTGAGGCGGTAATAAAGCAAGCTTGAAAAAATGCAAATATCAGCGCGGAACGCAGCATTAAGCGGTTGACATTACATATGGTAATTATTTCTTTTAAGCTTTCGGAGAGAGGAATTTGCACGCGACGCAAGCTCTTTTCCAGACATTTAAGTGCAAGCGTAACTTTTCCATGGGAGATTCAGTCACATCATCCCCGTTGCATGCCAGCACGAGGCATGCGGACCTGACTTGTCACTTCCTTTTCTGCCACCTCGTCATTCAAGACAATATGCTTTCCACATGTGAGCCATTGTGCAGACTGTCTGTCTTGGGGAAACACGAGATCTACCAAACACGTGAAGCCAGTCCAAAAAAATAAATAAAAAAATACAACATTATTGCTTGCTGTTCAGGTAAAAAAGCATTACATGGAAAAATTGCCAAAGTGTGTTAACACGCTTATACTGTACATAACAACAACTGACAGGAAATCCTGCTTGCCTAGAAAGACTGCATAGCTTACAACTCTAGCGGATAAACGGTAGTGACAGTCAACCTAGAGGTGGCAAAAACGGGGGCACTTCGCTTCCTTACGAGTTCCCAGCCTGAGAGAATCACTGTCACAAACGTTTGCCCGTCAAAATATAATTGTGGTACTCCAACAGTGAAGAGCACTCATGTGTTTTCACTGACCGAGCTCGGCATTCGAGCAAAAAGTGAGAGCCTCGTACTGTTCCTGATCTCACCCCAGCAAATAGCCATACTTTAAGGCCTTTTTTGTGCAATCCTAATAACTAACAAACACCAAAAAGATCGTATTAAAACAACTGGTAATTTTGTGCAGGTATTTCTTGCATTCTACTCAACAAACAGCGCTGAAAACAAGGTTGGTTGTGAAAAATCAGTAGTATTTGCATCTCAACTAAACAACAACAACAAAAAGTGTTGAAAACTATTTTAGCGTAATATAATCTTTGTGCAGTCCTGCTATATAACTAACAAATGTTCGCAAAAAGTTCTGTGGAAAATCACACATTTTTGTGTAAGACTGCTAATTAACTAAAACTGATTAAATTAAAATTCCTTGAAAATAATTTTATTTTAATTAAAATAAAGATTCAAGCATTATGAGTAATTTATTATTTTATTATTTATTGTTTATGTTCAAGCTTTAAGTACTCTATAAACAAAGTTGAGTAAGTCGATTAAGTATTTTAGCGGAAATTAATTTTTGCGTAATCCTTATAACAAACCAATAAAACATTTTAATGAAAAAGTGTAATATTGACGTTTTTTTTTTTCTGTAATCCTGATACCTTACCAAACAAGGACGACAATGGAAATGAGTTCAGCAAGTCGATTAAGTAGTTTTAGCGTCATACTACTGACTAACCAAAACAGTTTTAGTGGGGGGAAAAAAACTGAAGCTGTTTTTTCATAATCCTGCTAACTAATTTAAAACAAAAAAATAATTAAATAAAAGGTCACGGAGAATTTCATCCCACCTGAGTTCAATGGGTAAGTCAAGAAGAATGGTTTCATTATTAAGAGCCTCCATCATTTCAGTATGCATTCCTGCACATCATCAGTCAGTTAAGGGAATGCGAAGCTACAAATAGCTCTCCCAATTGTTTTTTCCCCAGGCCTGAACAGCTGAGGGGTGCGGTTTACAACAGACAGCACTGAACCTGAAGTGAAAATGGGGCAATATAACTACATATTTAGCTAGCCTTTCCACTCGGAAAGTAGACCAGATGATTTGTTCTTCTAACAAATGCTATACAAGCTAGCTCTTGAAGGTAAGAAATCAACCTCAATGCAAGGCTGTTAAATGCTCTTTGATTATACACGCAAGAGAATGAGGCAGTAAGCATGTTTCACCAGTAAAAAAAAAAACTAATCAATCATGGCCACAACCTTAGGTCCGTGACACAAATATCTCCCTGTCTAGTCTAATGGTTATTAGCAGTATTATCAAAGCAGACAACACCTTGCACGTAAGGGTTATTTATGAACGACAAAGGTCGCTATAATTAGGAAAGGTACTTTGAAATGCAACTAATGTATAGGCATCTCAGTAAAGAGGTTGATGGACAGCTTCAGTTTATTCAGACCTTTTAAGGATAGTGCCTTTGAGTGCATGTGACTAGAAATCAGGGACTGGTCTAACTGAAAATGGGTAAAAAAAAAAAAATAATTAATAATAATAGTAGTAATAAAAATGGGGTAGCCTGAAAGGGCAAACATTAGAAAGTCTCATACATGCTGAAAACGATCTGAAAGCACCGGACAAGGAATCAGGGAACGTTTATCAGGAACTGACAATGGGTCAGAAATAATAGTATAGATACCTAAAAAGGCAAACATTTGAAAATGTCTCTCAAGTGGATGTTTTTTTGGGGAAAAAAAAACTTTCCGTACATATGCAAAATGTAAAAATGTTAACAGTGTTGGCATCTAAGAATTGGTAGCATTTACAAGGATTTTATTTTATTTTTTAACCGAAAACAGGTGGCCGGCACAGTGGGCGACTGGTTAGCACATCTGCCTCACAGTTCTGGAGATCCGGGATTCAAATCCCGGCCGCGCCTGTGTGGAGTTTGCATGTTCTCCCCGTGCCTGGGTGGGTTTTCTCCTGGCACTCCGGTTTCCTCCCACATCCCAAAAACATGCAACATACATTGTTTCTATGTGCCCTGCAATTGGCTGGCGTTTCAGGGTGTACCCCGCCTCCCGCCCGAAGATAGCTGAGATAAGCTCCAGCAGCCCGGACCTTAGTGAGGATAAGTGGTAAAGAAAATGGATGGATGGATGAAAACAGGTGAAAAAAAATATATATATATTATTTTTTCCACATAACTCCTTTTTGCAGCCAGAAAATGAAAACATTTGAAAACGTGTCACAAAAAAATAGCGTTACACTTTTCTTGGAGATGCTGAAAATGGTAGTCTGTAAAAATATTAGCAACATAACTATTTGACTATGAACTGGGGAAGAAGAACCGGGGAACTCAAGGAACCACTTTAAACTGAAACAGAGCGAACTAGTGGCTAGAAATAGTAGTTTGTGTAAATCTTAGTCTAAAGTGTTCAGTCTGGGCATGTTGATTAAGTCCCAGCCCAACAAAAATATTGGGACACAGCTATAGTAATATTTGTGCAGAAAAGGCTTTTCAGCCAAGTGTACATAATGCTACTATATTAGCGAAGCCATATTACATTTGTGTATACGTGCCCTTGGATAGGTTTAGAAATGTACATTTGGGTATGTAGAGTTAAATTTTGATGCTGTCAAGTTAACACCTCATGCCTTTTCACACCACGGTGTTAATTATTACCGCATGCACAAGTACCATAATAAGCATCCACTTCATCAGGCCAAATCTGACTTATCACCGAGGAAGGTATTAACCTAGAGGTAATATACACACCAGTTATTACAATCATTCAATAAGGTTCAGTGGCTGACAGCAGTTTGTCACATTCCAAAAGTAAACTATAGGAAGATGTGCACCCTGTGAACAAATCTGACAGCATACTTGATCCTTTTTAGCTTGTGTGCTACACTACTCTTCAGAACGGAGATTGAGGCAACCAGATTTTCTTTTTTTCATAATCCTGCAAAGGATGTGGTATTGATTTCTTACTCGATGCTTTATACTCACAGTGTCATGCCACATTGAAGCGCAGTCTGTGACACATACGGAAGTCAACTCACTCGACAAACAAGAACATCCAGCCTTGACATGAAGATTTAGTCTCTGGAGTTCAAAGAATAGGCAATGCCATAAAGCCAATGTAAATCACTTAAATTAAGCAGACGCAAAACCAGTTCTGATATGTGGTGCTTCAATTAGCACAAAAGGCACCCACCTCGGGCATATGCCTGAATTTTGTCACTAATTCATAAAGCAATAGCCCATCGTGGATTGTTAACAAAATGTCCACAATAGGTCCCTCTCTAACCCATGTCACCCCTCCAAAACCATTGTAGAAAACGTTTTTTTTTTTTTTTTGCATAATCAAGCAAGCAATCGAACTGCAACAAAAACATTACCTCCTTGGCAGAGATAATGATATTCTAATCTTCCAAAAGATAAACATACCACACCCTAAAAGTGCACTTTGAAGCATTTAGAAAAACACTGCTGTTTTTTTTTTTTAGTCGTCAAGCTGAAGAAGGAGTCCTATCGGGCCTTTTTGGCCTGTGGGACTCCTGAGGCAGCTGCTGGGTACTGGCTGGCCAAGCGGAATGCAGCTTTGTTGGTTGCTGAACCAAAAACTCTCAACTCGGTCCAGGTGAACCGCTGGCTGGCGGCGGCGTTCGGCGACGAGGAGGTTCCTCCGTTCGAGATGAACGCGCGGACGGTGAACATTTTGGAGCAGCTCGCTGGTATGGGAGGAGTTCGGTGAGGCCATGGAGAAAGACTTCCGGACGGCTTCGAGGAAATTCTGGTCCACCATCCGGCGTCACAGGAGGGGGAAGCAGTGCACCATCAATACGGTGTATAGTGGGGATGTGGCGCTGCTGTCCTCGACTCTGGAGGTTGTGAGCCGGTGGGGAGAATACTTCGAAGACCTCCTCAATTCCTCCGACACGCCTTCCCATGAGGAAAGAGAGACTGGGTTCTCTGAGGCGGGCTCTCCTATCTCTGGGGTTGAGGTCACCGAGGTGGTTAAAAAGCTCCTCGGTGGCAAGATTCGCTCAGAGTTCCTAAAGGCTCTGGATGTTGTGGGGCTGTCCTGGTTGACACGCCTCTGCAACATCACATGGACATCGGGGACAGTGCCTCTGGATTGGCAGACTGGGGTGGTGGTCCCCCTTTTTAAGAAGGGGGACTGGAGGTTGTGTTCCAACTACAGGGGGAATCACACTCCTCAGCCTCCCTGGTAAGGTCTACTCAGGGGTGCTGGAGAGGAGGGTCCGTCGGGAAGTCGAATCTCAGATTCAGGAGGAGCTGTGTGGTTTTCGTCCTGGCCGTGGAACAGTGGACCAGTTCTACACCTTTGGCAGGGTCCTCAAGGGTGCATGGGAGTTCGCCCAACCAGTCTACATGTGTTTTGTGGACATGGAGAAGGCGCTCGACCGTGTCCCTCGGAGTGGCCTGTGGGGGTTGCTTCGGGAGTATGGGGTACCAAACCCCCTGATACGGGCTGTTCGGTCCCTGTACGACCGGAGTCAGAGTTTGGTCCGCATATCCGGCAGTAATTCGGACTCGTTTCCGGTGAGGGTTGCATTCTCTCCAGGTCGGGGATGAGATCCTGCCCCAAGTGGAAGAGTTCAAGTATCTTGGGGTCTTGTTCACGAGTGAGGGAAGAATGGAACGGGAGATCGACAGGCGGATTGGCGCAGCGACTGCAGTGATGCGGACTTTGTATCGATCAGTTGTGGTAAAGGAGCTAAGCCGGAAGGTGAAGCTCTCGATTTACCGGTCGATCTACGTTCCTACCCTCACCTGTGGTCACGAGCTGTATCTCCTGGAGGAAAGAACAAGATCCTGGATACCAGCGGCCGAAATGAGTTTCCTCCGCAGGGTGTCCGGGCTCGGTCATGCGGGAGGATCTCAGAGTAGAGCCGCTGCTCCTCCACATCGAGAGGAGCCAGATGAGGTGGCTGGGGCATCTGATTCGGATGCATACACTTGGCGGGTCAACATAAACAGTAACACTAGCCCCTTTTCGCCTGGCATTTTCCAGAAAACAAAGATGTGAAAATATCCCGCTAAAAAGGGCTTGAGCTACCGTTTACATCAAAAGACTGAAAATAATAGTCTGTAAAAACAGTGGATAGGCACATTGACATATCCATCCTTCAAGGGGTTTCAAAAGATGGCATATGGCGGACAAGCGCACGTTTCTTAACAAATTGCCATCATAAACTACTGACCCCGAATACATACTGCAGTAGCACTACAGGGGGTCCTTGGTTTACGACAGACTTCCATTCCAATGGCGGCAACGTAACCTGAATTAGTATCCAAGTCAGAATGTGCTGTATCACTAACCTACATACAGTAAGTATTTGTATGAAAAATAACTTGTCTACCATATATATATAAAACGTGCCAACAAGTTAATGAGGAGCAGTTTGTAACCTCAAATCCTTTTACGTCTGTTCAGTCATAAACCGAGGACGCCCTGTATGATATAATACCATGGAAAGTAGTAGAAAAATTATATGGTGTGAACAAAACATTTACGATATATAGCGATATCTATACAACCAAAGACGGGCAAACTGTATAAATAAACTTCGTCTTACTTTGCTTGGTCGAAACATAATGAACGGACCAGTGAGTAGCAAAAGCGGCTGTGTTGACTACATAGAGGAGAATACTGAGATTTACGCCACATTGAATAGTTAACCTTCCCATTAACTGCACATAGTCAGAAAATAGCGATATCTGTTGGTTGGTTGTCCTAGGGATCCTTGTCTGCCGAGTGACCACATATGCTGACAACGCTGCGCAAACTCGTTCACTGCGTGCTATATGTAGGACCACCGAGAACTGAGGACCGCCTGGACTGATATTGTATCATAGAGGAAACATTCGTCTTGATATCAGTATTTAGTGTCACTCCTAGTAAATGGGTTGGGTGTAAATAGGGGAACGTTTTGACAACATTGTAGTCAGTACGTGACACTTTCCCAAACAGACTTAACTTGGTTGTTCTTCGCATAAATGTAGTCCTTCATTGAAACGATTCATAAACAACTAAACAACCCATATACACAGACCTAGCATTCAGTTTGAGAGCGATCAGCTGTTTACAAAAGCAACAAGTGGACAATGATCAGACCCCGAATGTCAGGGAGCTTCCACATCACAATGTCAGGAATTCTGTCCATTGCGATCCCTCTTTTCGGAGGCTGCCTGGAACATGATTGAGGAGGGGAGGGGGCATCCAGATAAGGCCCTCTTCCATCCACACAGGATTTATTTAGGGGGTTAGAAGATAAAGGCTAACAATGTTGGAACACAGGTCTCGATATGCTCAGAGCAGAGCTGTAAGGCGCAAGACAAATGACACCCTGGTGGCCTTTGTGAAAAGTAAAACCACAACAGTGCTATGCTACAACAAAGTCACACAAGGTACAAAAAGTGCGTTCTAACAGGCTTGCATTGAGTATTCTAATGGAACCTTTTACTCATAACCAAGCACGGTTGGCTGCTTTATGAGCCGAATGTCCTGTTTCGCTGCTGCATTCAGAAACATGAGTCTTCAGTGCACATAATTTTGGTTTATGGCTAAGTGTGCTGGAGCCCACACCCTGCTACCTCAGAGCAGCCTGCCTTGTCTCAACCATCGGCAGCCGTGCAGTAGAACAGTTTTGGGACACACTGGGGAAACTCGGGGGGCCGGTCCGAAGACAAGAGGTTATTTGATTAGGATGGAATTTTATTAAACGGTGGGTGGAGTCGCACGGTGACTCGGCAAAAGGCCTCCATTCATCGATCAAGGCAGTTTGCGGCGAGAGGGTGAAAAAAAAAAAAAAAGTAGGGGGGGTGGGACAACAAGCTTGTGTGCAGGGCTGCCAGCGGGAGCAGTCCCCGCAGCTTTGGCCCATTAAAAATGCAGAGTGTGCGCACTTTTAGGTGACTTTAATTGGCTCTGTCTGCAACAGGATGGGAGGTCACAGAGACTAAGTGGCTTTTATTTGCAAGAGGCTGCGATCTACAGTAAGCGACGCAGGGGTCCGTTTCTACGGCGGCGATGTAACCTGAATTTGTATCCAACTAGGAATGTGCAATAGCCTATCACTAGACTACGCTAACACAGTAGTCCTACTTAACGGAGATATTTGCATGACAAACTTCTAGGCCACGGATCAAATGGAAAAACATTAAGCAAAGTGGTAACCGAGTGTGCGCCTTCTTGTGCCGTGTGACGACGCATTTACACCACAGCGCAAACTAATTCATCATGCGTCGTTCGGAACTTTGAAACATACATATGATGCATGTTGGAACAGTTGTAAACAAAAGCCCCCCTGTACAACCGTACCGAAAAACAACAGTTGAAGGTTTCAAAAGACACGCAATGAATTGGTTTGCGCAGTGAATTGAAAATACGTCGTTGAGTGGCACGAGAAGGCATGCTCAGGTACCACCGTACTTACCGTTTTTCATTTGTTTAATACTCATGACTTAGAAGTGTTTTTTTTTTTTTTTTACATATATACAGTATATGTACTGTAATTGTGACCTTATGACTACTTTAGAGTAGGGTAGTGATAGAACAGGGGTCACCAACATGGTGTCCGCGGGCACCAGGTAGCCCCCAAGGCCTGTTCTAAAAATAGTTCACTAGTGATGGCACATTGGGATTTCCTAGGAATGCTGTAGAAGTGGTCATTTACACTTGCAGCGATTAATAGAAATACAGTGTTATAGCGCATTAATATACAATCACACACAAGTTTCTTAATCAGATCACCCATGTATACAACTCACATCACTTCACATTGATGAATATCATTATTTATTACTAACCTAATATAATTAAATGTAATTTAAGAGAAATTTCAGAAGTGTTTATTAAACTGGTAGGCCTTAGCAGTCATCAGTAGCCAAAAAGTAGCTCTCAAATTCAAAAAGGTTGGTGACCTCTGGGATTATGGCGTATTCCGACTTGCATCGTACAAATTTGGGTTATGTCGCCACCACTGGAACGGAACTCCGTCATAAACCGAGGGCCTCTGTATTCAATTCTTCACCACATTTAGTTCTTAGGAATTCCTGGAACTAAAAGGTTCCAATCAGATATGATCAGCTCCAAAGTATTCCTGGACTATCCACCGAATAGAGTCTTCTTTCAGCCTTTTGAACTAAATTAAGAAAAGTTTCCCACGGGGTGGTATTCTGTCGTAAACCGAGGACCCCCCTCTAATTAGATGTGTGACCAGCATCTGGTGTAATATAAAATACTGTTAGTACAACGACAACAGAGCAGGAGAAGTAAGAGTCACGTATTAAACTTTACACACCTCTGTCCTGGCATTGTGGATACCCTTCCACGCAGGTATCAGCCATCCACTGTAATGGCTCTTGTACCATCTTAAAAAAGGCCTACTTCACACTGACCATCTTATCAGGCAGGTTCAATACTTTTTCCCCCATTTCACTGTCCAGCGCATAAGGGACCAAGGCGGGATTATGGACCGTGGGGGGTTGAAACAGACCTGGGAAATTTTTGCCATCCCAGTGGCAGAACACAGCACGAGTGTTAAGTTTAACATCCAATACTCGCGATCCACGCCGGCTGAGCGTTAAGCAATCGTCACTGTCGTGCTGACATAACCACACATTTAATTGTTAATGTGGCAACCCATGTCAGCTGTGTGAATGCGCCAGAGTCCCACTTTGGTAAATTCTGTCTCAAAAGGCACAGCCATAAAAATCATGCCTCTACTGTTACGCCAATTTACTGGAATGTAGTGTGAAAGTGGTTATTAATAAAGGCCGGGGCACCTGCTCTTCCTTTAATGGGATGGACAACATACCGAGCATTGTAGGCCTAAATATGCCCATTGTTCAAATAACCTATGTGGGTGAAGAAGTCATCCATCCATTTTCTTTACCGCTTATCCTCAGTAGGTTCGCGGGCTGCTGGAGCCAATCCCAGCTATCTTCGGGCGGGAGGCGGGGTACACCCTGAACCGGTCGCCAGCCAATCGCAGGACACATAGAAACTAACAACCATTCGCACTCACATTCATACCTACGGGCAATTTAGACTAAGTAAATGGAAATATAATACTCAGAAGATTATGGAACCACAAGACATTCTTGTAGTGACCAACAAGTTCAAAGCTCTGTTCATAGTTTATGTGCCATTTGTTTGGTCAAATGTGAAAGGCGTCGCGCGAACCCGAGTGCATACCAAACAAGCCGACAGCTTGAAACTCAGGTGTGAACGCTAACCGGTCTCAATCATACCTGAAAACATTTTAAATTAGTACATCTAGTCTGCTATTCCCATTCCTAGTTACTCATGATATGGTATGACATAAACTATCGCAATACATTACATATTAGG
Organism: Phycodurus eques; assembly: GCF_024500275.1. Lineage (NCBI taxonomy): Eukaryota > Metazoa > Chordata > Actinopteri > Syngnathiformes > Syngnathidae > Phycodurus > Phycodurus eques. The sequence goes on along the minus strand of NC_084537.1, from coordinate 21,144,722 downwards.
GGAAATAAACATTTATGATACGTCACAACATCTATACGACCGCTATACCAGTGGGTTACCAACCTTTTTGAAACTGAGCGATACTTCTTAGGTACTGATTAATGTGAAGGACTACCAGTTTGATTCATAGTTCTGAAATCAAAATTGCTCAAATTACTTTTAATTATGTTATTATGTCATGATTAAATCATATTAATCTATTGGTAGACACTGATCTCATGTCCAGTGATTGATTTCTCATTAATTATTGATGGACTTTACAAGGTAGGAAAAGGATAGACATCAATATGCAACACTATCAATAAAGCTGTCCGAGTGTTTACATTTTCAATTGATCACTTCTACAATATTCCAAGGAAATACATACAATGGTGTGAGATAGACATGTTCAGATACCGCCGTACTTAATTTTCATTCGTCTACGGCCCGAAAAGTGTTTTTCATACATATATTTACTGTAATTACGACTTTACTACTGCATTAGTGATAGACTATGTTGCAGCACAAGAATATGCCATCATGTGGCACATGATGGTTTGCTCAGTTACTGCTGTTTCTCATTGGATTGTTTTACACGTTTTTCATACAAATAACGCTATAATTAAATCGCACTACTGCGTTAGCGTCGGTTAGTGATGGACTATAGCACGTTTACACTTATGTACAAATTTAGGAATACGTTGCCATCGTAGGAACAGACCTCCGTTGTGAATCGAGACCCCCTGTATTCAGTTCTACACGAGCGGTCATAATCTCGGAAAAAAAAAACTAACAAACAATAAAAGCCATCTGCCTTGACTGAAATCCATGCGGGACCCCTGAGCTGCCCAACAAGGTGACTGATATAAAATAAACCAAACTCAGCAACATCCAAGCAATGCGTGCTCAAAACGCAGCAATAACTACCTCTTCCAAAGAATACATCTTTTTCCCCATTGGCTGTCCTTCAAAACAGAATAAAAATTTAAAATCATCACATACAAGACGTTTCTGTTATGGTAATACTGAATACCAACCTAAGGGGAAACAGAATTGACAGATTTTAGCTTTAAATGCAAAAATGCAACGAAAAAAGGTAACAACCAACAGCAGCATAGATTATAGAATAGATGGAATAGAATCATCATCAACATGCATCCATGCACATAAATTTTTTTCTCTTCATTTTACCCATCACAGTGAACACACACACTTGTTAGTGGAACACACTGGAGCAGGGGGCAACTGAATGAACTCAAAAAAACTATAGACACCAACTATCTATTGTCTTCAGTTCTTGTAGAAAGGTATGACGCACTGAGGTTCATCCAACCGAGAAAAGCCAAAAGGTGCCCCGAGGTATACGTTGTGATCAACTACAACCAAATCTTGTGATCAACTACAACCAAATCTATAAATGGCAAATTCATTTTGTGTTGGACCTCATTTGGTTTGTGCAGATGGAGCTCAAATAGTGGTTGGAAATGTATGTCATGAAGTATATGGAGACTCAATACCAAGCCTCGCCACCCACATGTCAAAGCCACTTAGGCGTTCTAATCATGACATCACAGACCACGATGACTTGTTAGTGATTTGTTGTTCAAAGCAGTCTATATAGTATGTATGCGTCTCTACGTGACGCACTTAGCATGTGTCTGGATTGTATTTACGACTCACTTTGGCAACACAGTCTTTCCATTGATTAAACGGAGACTTTTTTTCCCAAAGTAAAAACTTGCTTATTTGCTGATTAACCGCGACCAAACGTTCCAACAGACGTCTGGTTTCGGGAAGCACTAAATAAAATGTCCATGTAAAGCGTGAAAGTGGTAGAAATGCAAGCTACAAAGCAATCAATATGACATTTTTGTGTCAAGAGACGAGGCGATTTGTAGAATAAGAATTTTGAGGTGAAACCCGAATGGCTACTTCGCTATGCTACTTAGCTGGCTAACAGGCTACAAACTTACCAGAAGACAATCCGTGTTTATCTCTGACTTGGGGTCCTTCAACATAGCGTCGATTTTTCCAAACCGAGCCTCCATACTTTCTCCAGAAGACATTTTCAGCGTTAAATTAAGACCCTCGATGTCTTGCTTTTGGAGGGGAACAAAAAAAAAAAAAAAAAAAAAAAAGGGAGGCAACGGAGTGGCTAGCTAGCGTTAGCCGCCAGCGGTAGCTCGCTAGCTAGCTAGCCGAATGTTCGTTTGTTTGTTTGTTTTTCCTTCTTCGGGGAAACTTTTAAAGACAATACATCGTTCTCCTCGAGTCTGCACACGCGATAAAACGTTTGAGGTTCCTCTGGATGTACAAAAGCCACATTTTTATATCGTGTAGTATAGTCCCCCGGCAAACAACTTTCAGGGGCAACGCGACGGTCGAAGATTAGTCAGCCTCCGCGGGATGCCCGCAGCGGAGAAGGGCTTCAAACGTCGCTGCATCCGAACAACAACAAAAAAATGCAATTAAAACATTGGCGGAGTTAGTCCGGGCCTGTTCCCATGTCCGTGCCAAGTTCTCGCAAGAGAGGGCGACAAAAACTAACGTGACAGCTCAAAAGAAGAAGTGGTGGGGAGAGGGGGGGGGACTTCTGCTTCTTTCCAAATTTCGAGCAAGTCTTTGAAGGGGGAAAAATCCTTCCGCCCCCGCTGTCACCGACTGTCAACCGTGTCCCGGTGCAAGCGACGTGAGCAGTCCGATCCGGCTCGCACACGCGCTGGATTTCGATGTGTTTTTAGTCGCCGATGGGGGGAAAGCAGCAGACGATGCCCCGATTTTGTCCCACAGGCTGTCCAACATGTCCGCCTTCCTGTTCAAACACCCCGGAGAGGAGCCGCTTCAAAACGTCAAGCAGTGCGCATGCGCCATACGCAGGCTGCAATTCCCATGCTGCTGCCTTCACCAGGTGACATTTTGCTGCCTCCCTGCTGTCGTTTGTTGAGGAATGACATGCAATGACTTTGAAAAAAAACAACAACCCTTAAAACCTGAAAGATGCATAAGCAAATATATCTTTATATTTTTGCATATGTGTTCACACCCCTTATTTATTGCACCGCGTGGTGCTTATCATATGTTGCGTAGCTGTAACATAATTAGATGTAGCCAGGGGCGTCGATCAGGGGGGGAGAAGGGGACAACTATCCCAGGGTACTGAGCATTTGGGAGACCTCTGGCTATCCATTAAGGTAGCCCAAACTCCCTTTCAACAAATATTTGGAAAACTCCATCCATTCATGGAATTATCGTTGGGAGTAACAGAATATTTGAGCCACGATGCCAGTCGGAATAACATGACAAGCAACCAGGTTAAAAAAAAAAAAGCGGGTCAAAAACAAACAAAAAAACATTTCAGAATTGATCAATTTACATCACATTTGGCAGAATCACAGGAACAATTCAGATTACAGCATAATAGGGATTTGAAAGTATTGTTTACCAACCTTTGATGTTTTTGAGGGTCATTGTCAACTGTACATTTTGGGAAATGTTCAAAATCTGAATACTTGTTCAATACAAAAATGTTGAACTCGTAGACAAACTTCAGTAACATTTGGATTTTTTCCTGTAACATTATGACTTTTTTTCTTGTAATATTTCAACTGTTCTTATTACTTTTTTTAATCTCATAATATTAGATGTCATGACTACTAGCGCGACCTTACAATTTTTTTTCTTGTAACATTACAAATCTGTTCTCATAATACTACAACGTTAGTTTCATTATAATTTTATTGTCATTGTCATTACATCGATTTCCTTTAACATTATAACATTAGTCTCATAACATTACTGCTTCTTTCTTGTAACATTACAACTTTATTGTGGTAATTTATGAATTTTTTGACATAACCTACACTTTTTTTCATTACAATGCTTTTCTTGTAACGTTGTTTTTTTGTTGTTGTTGTTTTTTCCTCTCAAATTTAACAACTATTCTCATTAGGACGATTCTCTCATAATATTAAAAATGTATTGTCATAACATCTTCACTCCGTAACATTAAAACTAACAGTAGCCACAACATTTTTCCTGTAAGATTACTATTTTATTATCATAAAATTACAAGGTTACCCTCCTAATATAGTTTCACAAATTGACTCTTATTACGATTTTTTCCCTTGTAACATTATGGCTTTATTCCCCAAAATATGACCTGCTGACTTTGTCTCATTCTACCTTTTTTTCTCAGAATGTTAAAAGTTTTTCCTGTAATATTACATCGTTATTAGCTGATTTTTTTTTCTTATGAACATTGGGGCACCTGTAAATTAAGTATTTTGACCACTAGAGGACGGTGTAGTGCAGTTTATTTATTTGACCATACTCTGCTAATCGTTGTATGCGTTTTGACGCGCACACTTTGAGGACGTCATATAATGCGTCACGTATAAAATGCAAATATAATGTAAATGCACATGTATGACCATAGCACTGAAAGTGTAATCATGTGCACGTGCAGACTTGCTCCTTTCTGTTTATTAAAGTCTGACACGCACACGCACACACGCCACCCAACTCATTGTCCGATCTCTGCACTGTTCCAGCCATACAGTGCGTTGATGACGTCACAGGTACTCCCGGTACTCCTCAGCTGGGACAACTGGCGGCGGCAGCTCAACTCGACACGGAGAGGGACCGCGACGCCGGTGCATCGTCGCGTGGCGCAAGGTAGGCGTGCAAAAAGAAACACGCACACACCTGCACCCGCACGTTGCGTGTTCAGCGTTCAACTTGTCTTGTTTCAAATTGAAGCGCTTCCGGGAGGTCGCTGCTGCCCGTTGTCGGCGCTGACCGCAGCCGAACATATGATTGCAAACTTTGACTTAAACTAGAAGCTCTCGCGTGGCGATTAAATAAAGCGAGGAGCTTGTGTCTTTGGGTTTATTGTTTTTTCCAACGCAGTTTGGTGTATTTGCCACGTTTTCTCTGCAAAAGGTGAAGAAGCCCCCACCCATCCCCCCTATTAAGCAACACGTTATGACTAGTGTCACACCAGTGTCATGGCGGAGCTCTGCCAAATTTGTCATACACATGCATTGGTGTCAACTGTGGGCTGCTTCACAGTTCTGGGGTTGGAGGTTACAATCCACATCCTCAAAACATGCATGTTGGATTAATTGAAGACTTAATTGTTCATAGGTGTGAATGCGACCATGAATGCTTGTTATGCTTGCAATTAAATGCCCTGCGATTGATTGGTGACCAGTCCAGAGTGCACACACACATCTGCGCTCCATCTCTCCTGTTATTGCACGTTCTCCCTGTGCTCTTCTCAAATCCCCCAAAATGTTAGATTAATCGAAGGCAATAGCTCATTTGCAAGGATTCGGGCTTTTACTGTTGAGGTGCCCTTGAGCAAGGCGCCGTGCTCACTCCCCCAGCTCAAGAGATGTAGCACAGTTTGTGTGCCCTTTAACGCTGACATCGCTCCTTGCATGTGTGTGATTTGGTTCTGTGTGTAACACAAAATATATAGTACAGCCAATGTAAATTGATGAGGGATTCTAATCCGTATACAATGTTTTTGTACTTGTCAGTAGGTGTGAATGTGACTGGGAATGTTGGTTTTCTATATGTGCCCGTTGATTGGCTGGCGACTAGTCCAGAGTGGACCCTAAATCAGCTAGGATAGTTGTATGTAGCTCACCAGCAACCCTAATGAGGACAATCTCTATAGAAAATGGATGGATTGTATACCTTTAGTCCATTTATATGTATCGCTGACTCCTATTATTAAGTAATTGCACCTTGATGTGGTTCTCTTTGTATACAGTCCCCTCCAAAATGATTGGAGTGGCAAAGTCAATTCCTTTGTTTTTGTTGTGTAATGAAGACATTTGGGTTTCAGATCAGAAGATGAATGAGACAAAAGTCCAGAGTTCCAGCTTTTATTTCGTCATATTTTCATTTAGATGTGTTAAACAACTCAGGGCAGACCACCTTTTGGTTGAAGCAACCCACTTTTCAAGTGAGCAAAAGTATTGGAACGTGACTGATGGGTGTTTCTAGTTGCTCAAGTGTTGCCTTTTAGAATGATTGCTTAAACGTTAGATAGTGCTTGTTTTTGGCTTTGGGTTTCACCTGTGAAAACTGCATTTGCTGTTCAGCAAACATGAAGACCAGAGAGCTGTCTATGGGAGAAGAGCAAACCATTTTGAAGTGAAGAAACACCCGAAGACAACCGTCAGTGACATCACTGCCAACCTCCACAGGGCAGGGGTGAAGGTATCACAAGCCACTGTTCGAAGAAGACTTCGAGAGAAGAAATATACAGGCCGTACCACAAGATGCAAATCACTCATCAACAAAAAAGGCCAGATTGGAGTTCACAAAGAAGTACAGAGATGAGCCACAAACGTTTTGGAACAAAGTTTCATGGACTGATGAGTCCAAGATTAACCTCTACCAAAGTGATGGAAAGGCCAAAGTATGAAGAAAGAAATGATCTGCAAACTCATCTTTGAAGCATGGTGGAGGTAATGTCAAGGCTTGGGCTTACATGGTCTTCACTTTGCTGCAGCAGCGCTTGTGTCATCTTGGATGAAATTAGTCAAGAAGTCAACATGGGAGACCCTCGCTCTTCTCCACAGTTGTTGTTTGCATGTCTTTTTCCAACTAATGCCTTCAAAGCTGCGTGAGTTCCTGCATTTTTGTGCTGTACTAACCCTAACCGCCTCTTAAAGGCACACATCTACACATAGACACTACAATATGCACAGTATTTCCCATTCATTTTATGAATGGGAAATACTGTGTTTAAAAAAACATCTTTTAATAAGTTTAAATATGTTTAAAGTGCGTGGGAGGGTTAGAAATATCAAATAGAATGTTTTTTTGTTTTACTCTCTCGATCAGACACAACAGATCCCCAGCAATGAACAAGGGTCCACTGTAAAGCAGTAATAGTAGCAAACTGATCGTCAAGTATACCACTAAGATACAACTTGACATAGCTGTATGTTCCCAGCGGGCCTTGAGTTTGACACCCGTGCTCTCAAATGTCTTGATTTACACGGCAAGCGTTCCTGCGGCTGCCCCGCAGGCTTTGGTGTTGAAACAGGCTTCGGCAACTCAGATAAAGGCATATCAGATAAGAGGGAGCAAGGGAGATGGTCTGTCATTGTAATTACAGGCAAACCAGTCCGTCTTCACTGAGCCTAATCTGCCATTCCTCGTGGCTCGTGTCTTAAAGGTTGCATTCCTCTTGTCGTCCCGGCCTCCCCCACTTCTCCTCCTCCTGTCTGTACTTTGCGAATACCTCAGGAGCGTAAATGTGCACACAGGGCAAGTTTGTGGCAGTTCCTGTAGATGATGTGCATTGTTTTGTGGTCATCGTTCTTGATCACGCAACAAAGCGCTTTTAGTGGTAAGGTGGAGCTAGAACCAATGCTGTGTGCAAGGTGTGTAATGGTATGCCAAAAATCACGGGTTGGTTCGTGCCTTACCGTTTGGTTCACATTAAATGACATTTGAAATGAAATGCTCACAGTAAATTTCTCAATAAATCAAGATGCACACAATTACAGCTCAAATCTTTTTTTTTTTAACTGGAACACCAATTGACAGTAACAGTTTGAACACTGTTAATTATTGTGATATAAAAAATAGTAAATAAAATAAAGCTATATGTTCTGTGTGGGAACTTGGTGCATGAAATAAACACAAGCACCTGTAAAATCTAGCATTAATGATGATGGAGACCATTTAAAGCAATTCATTCAGCGTCGCACAATGTCGCAATTTTCCTTTTGCTCAGTTCCTTGACGAGTTACGTTCTGTCACACTGTTATGATGTACATCGTTTACAATATTGTACAATCTACAGACCGTGACATGAAAAAATCAGGGTGTACAATTACAAACCGAACTGTACTACTTGGCAAGAATTATCATCCCAGACTTTTGGTATTATTGTAAATATGCCAGATAACAGACAATTCCATGTTCAATTCTGTCAACCATGCTCAAGTTTGGATCATTAAATCCTTATCGGTTTTGCACTGAGCATTATAAAATGGTTTAATCGTTAGTTAAGAATTCATCAATTGTGTGAAATTAACTATCCTGAAACAATTGAATTCCTTGACTGCAACCAACGGAGTAACTGTTGATTCAGTCTTAGCGGGTTTGTTAGAAGAATATTTTTTTTAGTCGAGGTAAATCCATGCATACCTCCGGGCTACGCTATTCTGATCAATATAGTATATCATTAACATATGAACAACACAAAACAATCAATTGTTAATTTTCCCAACTGAAACATTTCATGAAATTCCCTAGTTTTCACTGCAGGATGGCATTTGTTAATAACATGATAGCATTTAACTTGTCAATAACAAGCACAATTGCATGGATGCTGTTTGGTGACATGACATTTTTTAAATAAGCATTGCAATCCACCGTATTTCTTTAAAAGGTGCCTTTTGTTGTTCTTCTATTCCAAATTCTGGAAATGATAATTCTCTGTCTACCAATTAAGATTCCACCGGTGACTGCTATCCCGACAACTGAAAGCTGGCCCAAAAATTTGGATGCTTCCCCCCCCCCAAAAAAGTGACCTAAAAGTGAATCAATTACCCTTTGAAATGATTCTTGACTGGCCCAAAAAAAGTAACTGTAAGAGCAAAACCTCCACTAGGGAGAGACTCGGGGTTAAGTGCTTCTATGAAGGTTAGCGCTATCATGCGAGCACACGCTTGTAGGAGGGTCAGCTGAACGTTTGTTGGGTGGCCTAACTACAGCAAGAGCGTGCTGTCCTAGAGGACAGGGGCTGGAAGGGTCAGGGACTCTGAACGCTGACCATCTGGCCCATTGGTGGTGGTGGTGGTGGTGGTGGTGGGAGGGGGGTTTCCTCGCTGCCTCAGTGGCCGTCTTTGTTCCCTGCAAACAATTGGGACTTAATCTGGGCAGAGATAAGTCAGGGTCCCCGTGAAATCGCTCACCGTAGCAGCTTTTGTCTCTTTAGCCTTGAAGGAGACATCTCTATTAGCTGTGTAGCAAGGGTGGCGGGGGGTCAGGTGTGCCTCAACCCAGCGTCTTAAGTGTTCATTTTTAAAACACGAGTCGTAAGTCGAGTCGACATACTTGTGTCGGGGAGCTGAAATGAGACATGAGAGATTTCGTACAATAGATCGGCCATTTGATGAAAAAGATGATACAGCGTGCAGCTAGAAGCAGTTCGACGCAGCTGTAGAAGGACAGAGATGCTACTGTTGGAAAGCTCACCCCTAAGAACATAGGGTTTGACCTTCTGTTCAAATGTTATTTCCAACTATGAGTATCCACTGGCCGCCTACTCTTGTCCAGTCCATATTTATTTCTTCCAATAATAATGAGCGCCCTCATTATTTTTCTCTTTTTAGCAAGACTCCAATTCACACCGGTTTGATAATTCTCCCAGGAAAAGCTCTAAATGACGAGGTGACATCCATTGTTGCCCTCGGTTATTGTCTCCAAGGGAACCGCTGTGTTTATTTTCCCTTTATTATTCTCTTGCTCCTATTTAGAAGAACACATTGGCATCCCACAAACACCACACAATTTATTATGTCTGTTGTGACACGGCAGCGTGCGATGGATCACTGGGATGTGTATTTGGTATCATAACAAAAGTCAGGCATAGGGATGGATTACCACTCCTGCGAGCAACAAGGGAGCTGGGCTGCTGCATCGCCGGGGGATTCAGTTTCTCTGCGAGAGACATTTTTGCATATTGATCCATAAAGGCCAAATCTATTACTCCAAACACCCTCGCTGATTATTAGATGACAAAACAAGCACAAGCAGGGCGGGCAGATGCTCCTCTTCATCCTTTCAGAGGCACTTAGTGCTGCAGTGACCCTCACTGCAGATGGTACAAAGGCTCGCCGGCGAGATTAGCGCTATTGTTGCACGTGTTTTTTCTTTCTTTTTTTTTTTTTGATAGGATGAACAAAACAGGTGGTCCTTCAAGTCCTCATTCATCACTCTGCTTGGGTTTTTGGACATTTTACTTGGTATCGTTCCACCCAAAAAATCCAGACATTAGTTTTTGTGGGCACGTTTTTCACAAATGCACCAGCTGAAATTAGCAGTGAGGAACCATATTTAATAACATAGGTGGGTGTTGAAAACTATATATTTTAATTGGTAACTTAAGTTGTTAGTCACAAGTACAGATGAAGAAATTAGTTAACCTTTAGTGGGTAGTAGTCACACTTGAGGACATTAGCTTTTTCATTGGGTAGGAAACCATATTTGATAACCTGCAGTGGGTATTCAAAAGTACACATTAGCTTTTTATTAATTGGCCAGACAGTGATAATTGATTCATGAAATCAGTATTCAAAAGTACATGTGAAGACTTTAACCTTTGATTGGGAATTGGACCAAATTTGATGATTAAAGCCTGACCAAAAAGTAGATAATGGAAATTGGTTATTTGGTTGGAATATTAGTGTTTGTACAGTATAATACGGTATGTTGTGGTTAAATTTTGCCAATACAGTACATCTCATGCAGACATTAGGTGTGTTTTTTGGGCAAAGAACCATATTTGGTGGGTATCGATGACTTTAAAAAATAGATATCACAACGCTATCAGTCTTGCAGTGTAGTCAATTAATCGTCAAGCATCGACGTTTGCTTTATGGTTTAGTAGAGCATGTCACAACTGATGTGTGAGATGTTTTCCACCTGGATCAACACGCTTGTAAACTTTTAACCAGAGGTCAAGAATGCAAGGAACACTGCGTTCCTCATGTCGCAACAGACCCTATTGGTAGAAGTTCTCGGTGTCAACATTTTCCCCTCATACGGAGCCAGGAACTAAATGGGCTGCTCATGACAACTCCTGCAAGACTTCGTTTCCAGCGATATTGGCCGATATGCCATGCGGAGCGTCCAAGGTTGTCCGTTGAAGCGTGAACGTGGAGGCGAGGCGCTGATAAGGTTCGAAGGGGAGGATGAGGAGGGACCACAATGGACTGGAGGTTGAAACACGTGTGGGAGCGATGAAGCTGCAGCGGCAGCTGGACCTGGGCTAGCGGCCAGTTTCGCTGAGGCTTTTTGAGCCAAAACATGTTGTACTGTATGATGACGAATGACACAGTCGACAATTGGATCATTAAAGGCAGTTCCACAAAGGCCCAAGCCCCTCTCCCGGCTGAAAGGAGATGTCAAAAGGTCTGTGACCTTTTCCATTTATGTGCATTGATCCCTCCGGGGGGGAGCGTGGCAGGGGGGTGCCCCCCTGAAGCCCCAGCACCAAACCATCAGCTGTTATATCTTAGTTTCACCTGCAGGAAGTCGCTTTATTTGGTTCCATCAGCCCCCCATTGTTTAGCACTTCAGTTATTAGCCAATTCATCCATTCCGAGCAGCGGTTTGTCATTTTGGAAACGCAGTCGATGACTTTTATGATGGTAAAGTGAGGGTGGAGCAGGGGGAGGAAAGTGTTCTCCATCTTCAGTGGCAATCTTAGCAGGATCTAGCATATTATTCAATTGAATAGTTGGTGATTACATGATGTGGTGTGACTGATGAATGAAGAATAAATGTTAAGATCAATGCGATCCAATATCTAGATGGAGATGATATAGATAGATAAATATATACGATCCAAAATCCAAAAAGAGATGATACAATACAGATATATGATATGATGGGATACGATAAGATGTACACGTAGCTACAGAAGGTGGAAAAGATACGACACTGATAGTTACAATATGATAGACGGAGATGATACAATACCGATTGACAGATACGATTACCAATACTGTATGATACCACACAGTTAGATATAAAGCAATATAATAGATAGATACATACATACAGAATCAGGATACAATACAGATACATACGATATATGATACTGATCGACAGATACAAGATAATATGATATAGATACAGTACATACGATAAAGACAATATCTAGCTTCTCATAAGCAGCACATTCTTGATTGCTTGGTAAAGTTCTCGATGCAGTGGCCTTGGATGGTATTTGTATGAAGTGCTGGCTCTATGAGTAAAAAAATATTTTATTATCTTTACGGGCGCTCATTTTTATTTTATTTTATTTTTTTTACCCAAAACATTGGGCTTTGTAAAAGCTGCTTGCTCGCCTCGTTCATTTACATAGCTCCACCCCTGGTCGTCATGGTAACGCAAGCCAGACTCACCAATGACCAAGCACTATATCGGGGTGGCATGATACAATTTCAGCAAGACAAAAATAGGGTGTAAGTGTACTATAATTCTTTATCCCAGCGGTATTTTGAAGAAAGCATGTCATATACATGTTATTAAAGACACCTGGGATATGTTTTTGAGGAATAGAAATGCATATATGGTATTTATCGCTTTTACATTTTAATATTAACAGTGGTTAGCTTCTCTTTAAAACTTGTGTGACAAAATAAATTCGTTAAGATTTGGTGTTCTATCACATTTTAATATTAAAAGTGGTTAAATTTTTTAGACTTTTATTATGGTTAACAATGCTGCATTGTTACTTTTCTGTACATTTAATAAAGCTTTTATGGCGGTATGGATCCGATTAATTCGATTCACACAATTTCCTCTGGGAAAAGTCTTAGTGGTTCCACTGTACATCGTCCAGCTGTTCAGTGCACCCCCCCCCCCCGCCCCCCCGCCCCCCCCCCCCCCCCCCCCCCGCCCCCCCCCACCACTGGGATCAAAGGTGACATAACTCTCCGGCGGAAAAAAAAAAACGAAGCAAGATTTGCCGGAACGACCCCCTGCCTCGACAAAAGTCAATGGGTCGCGCGTGTGATGGCATAACCAGGCGAAAGAGGCCTCACATACGTAACACATGCAGTCTCCAATCACCCCGCCGTAGCACGGGCCATTTGGTGCCGGGCCGCACAGCGAGACTTAATAAAAAATGTTTTATTTGATCAGCAGCATCTGAAGTAAGGGGGAGGCGGAGGGGGCGGAGGATCAGGTGTTCCTCTCTGCAAACAAGTCACACTGCTCGTGTCGGTCACGTGATATGGTAGTTTAAAAGTAAGCCCATAAACTCGCAAAAAATGAGTAATGAGTTTCGCGAAGGGTAAAAGGCCAACTTATGAGACAAAAGAAGAAGAGCCTACAACGGGATTTTCTTGAATGAAGGCGACCTCAACAAAATTACGGAGTAGACTGAATCCGTGCAGCAGTCGTTCTTTCCCTTTTCAATTTGCAATTGAAAAAAAAACCAAGAAGTGACAACAGCAGCATTTGAGCAAATAGTGAATCTTTCCTAATGCTTCACCACATTTTGAGAATCACTGGTTCAGAGGAACAAAACGTGTGACTCGTAAGCAGGAAGCCATGACAATTGCTTTCGCCTCAGTTTGTCTGTCCGATCACATTATTTTCAAATCATTCTGTGCACACAGAACACCTCATGTGGACGAGTTGAATCTGTAATTTAAAAAAAAAAAATTGTATTGGATTAAAAAACAATAAAAAATGATTTGCTTTTTAAAATTTCAATTGCCAATTGAAAAGAAAAAGAAAAAACATACAAGGATTAGACTGGTTGTCATTTTCTCCCATTACCCCAAGATGTGACCACCTAGTTGAAACGAAACAAGCGCAGTTCTCCCACTAATTCGAACAACTAAATTCGGCATAATAGTGAGTTGTATTTTGAATAGCTTGTTCTTATTTGTTTCTCTGCCGGTCTGTCAAAAAATTTCTTGAGCTTATGGAATCACTGTTGAGGATTGTGGCAGATGCGCTTGCATTTCTCCAGCATTCTGATGTGAGCTCATGAAAAGTACTTAGTAATGTTATCCTCACTCTTGCCATTGAGACCTGGAAAGCATCCAGCGGTGAATCGGCCTCTCGCAATGTTCTGTTATAGAACAGTGTGTTCTCACAGGCTGTTCCGTCCGCCATTTATCCCCCCTCCTCGCTCCTTGCACAGATGCCAACCCCGAAGGCAGCGGCCACGCACCAAGTACACCGCGTGCTGTGCCCCCAGCTGTGTCGGAAAATCCGTCAAGTGGAAGCTCATTGTTTTGGCTGCATTTTTTCCCCCACTAAGATAAACAGTCTTTTGAATCTCCACGTTCCTCTTCGTTAGATGGATTGGCATTTGCTGTCTAAAGAGGGCAAATTTAGTGTAAAAAACAACAATAAAAGAATGTTTTAAAAAAAACATTGAATTTGGGATTACTGTAGCTCCTTTGTTGTCAGTTTTAAAGCAACTGTTTTTACAAACCAAGCTGAGTAGAGCCGATACTATGTAGTAGGAAAGTGGTATTAGTATTAGGCTATATAGTATATGATTTTTTTTATTTTTTATGATGGTGTTTTGACATAGAGTACATTGTACCTCTCAAAATTAGTTAGACAGACGAGACGGAGACAATGTAGTATAAAAATGTATTACATTTGGAATTGGCTCCTTTTTTGTTGTTGTTTTAAAGCAACAGTAAGGAATTATTGGGATTTCTGTTTTCATCACAGACTCCCTCTACGGAAACGTAGTGTGTCGGTGTCATGTTTTCAAATGAACATTGTTTTCCAAACCGAGGTGAGTAGAGCCGGTATAGCAGTATTAGTAATCTACCTTCTTATAAGTGTTAGCGTTATAGCTGACGTTAATGTTCAGCAATATCTGTATGTGCAGTGTTTAAGAAGTGGCAGTTTTTCAGACTGTTTTGAACCTTTCACACAATTTGAAGTAGTTGTGTTCGCGCTAACATTAACATGAGCTATGTTCTGGCTGGTCCACCAAAATGTGTAACCCTCAATTGCAAGGTTCCTCTCAGCAGATGTGTGCTAATACATTTTGGATAGAAACTATCCTTTACTTAAAAAAACAAACAAACAAAAAACAAAAAAATGATGAAAAAAAACCATTTGGGATTAGTTGATTTTTTTCCCTTAGTTTTAAAGCAACTGTAAGGTATTATTGGGATTTCTGGTTTGCTTCCAGGCTCCTTCTATTGCAACATGTCGCATGTGTCTTTTGAAATCAATTTTTTTTTTTCCAAACTGCTGCAAGTAGGAAAAGTAATTTATAATACATAGTAGGTGGACCAGCCAGGACACCGCTTATATTGTGTTAGGATTAGCGTGTTGCTGTTCAGGATCGTGTGTATGGTAACATGACGTGACAATGTTATGACACTGAATACAACTTGGAATGGTCACATTAGCTGCGTCCTGGCTGGTCCACCAATATTAAATTACACTCAAACTCAATCACCAAGCTGCTCTAATGTAGACAGCTTGACACTTGCTATGTAAAGAAAAGGAATTTTGTATCAAAATGTATTCAATGTGAGATTATCTCATTTTTGACCATTTTAAAGCAACATTATGAACGACTGAGACTTCTGTTTTGGTTTCCATGGGCCCTTCAAAGACAAACTACACTTAGCGATTTTGTCCGATTGTCACCAAATTTGAATCGCGTGCTGCACAGACAGATGACGGTAAATTGTAGAACTTTTTGGGTTTCATCATTGTATGTGGACTGGAGTATGATGACTGCCATTTTGGTTTGAAGCAGCCATTCTAGTGTCATTTGGGGCCATTTGTTGGGGTCCTTTAAAGACAAACTTTTTATCTAATTGCTATCAAATTTCAACCATGTATACTAAGACAGATGGCCAGCACTAATTTGTGAAACCTTTTAGTTTTCGTCTATGGATCTGGGCAGAGCACAATGTGGCCATTTTCAGGGGTCAAAATATGAACTTGTTGTTCAGATTTTGTCTGCTTGCTTTCAAATTTGAACCGCGTATACTAGCCAGATGGATAAGGCTACTTTGTGAAACTTTCATTTCCTTCCTTGCATGTTGGCAAAGTTGATTTCCAGGTGTCCTTCAAAGATGGGCTCCTCCTAGACATTTTGTCTGATTGCTACCAAATTTAAACAACTTATTCTAGACGGTTGTGTGTTTATAATGTGATGAAAGTTGAGTCGAAGTCAATTAATCGACGACATAAGTGATATTGTTTTCAGCACAGTATAGCGTAACTTTTTTTGCACCATGGACTGCTTTCACGTGAAGTCATATTCCGACAGATCGCTATAGAAACAAGCTGTGCATGTTTTTCTCTCTAACAAGACAAGCATAGCGAGTTGTAAGACGGGATCTCATTGGCAGGCTCAGAAAAAAGGAAAGCATTTCTCTGTTTCACTGTTTCTGTTTCACTTGTGCTTTTATTGTGTTTGAGGGTAGATTTTCATATTTTGAGAGTGAACATGCTGTCAGTCTCCTTTTTGGTCAAATATTTCTCCAGGGTTGTAGCATAGTACGGCCGTACTTTGTACTTTGACGGGTGTTACGGCACAGTGTCGTAAAGCGACAAGTCCCCGTGATGATAGTGTGTGTTGTGATATGAATAAAGTTGTCATTATCACACAGTTGCTGCCCGGGCATTATTGGAAATAACATTTTGGCGACAAAATGGAGCTTCAATTCGCGTTGCTGCCCTCGTATGGTATGGATATTTTAAGGGGGACATATTTTGCCAAAACAACTTTTTCTAGTGTTTGGCATGTAATATTATCTCTATAGTGCATCAGTAAACATGTGAAATATGAATTGAAATCGTCCATGCATTCCTGTGTTCCAGACGTTTTTTCTGTCGAGAGGCCTGAAATAAGGTCATTCGAATTTCTTGATCTTATCTACGTCAATAGAGATCTCCGCCTTTGTTTTTCCACTCCCGAGCCAGCGCGCTCTCACAAATGGGTCTTCTACACAGAGACAAACAGTCAGATGAAAGGGCCAAATATGGACAAAGTGGATACAAAACTGGGTCAAACAGAAGGAGCTGTCTGAGAGGCCTTTTCTGGACACTTGAATGACAAAACCAAGGTTTTTTTTGTTTTGTTTTTTTAAATTGACACTTAAATTTATACTAAGTCTATGTTAGACAGTCACTCTATAGATGTCTAAATAGCCAAGATACAGGACCTTTAGAGATGGTTTGAACAGCTAAAGCTACTGAGGCTAACCGCTATTCTCAACCATCAGACGTATGAAGACTGTCGCCGGGTTTTTCACTCCTCCTTATGGCTGATTGAAAGGCTAGACGCCAAAGACGTGATCGATCAACTTGAAGCTTTAAACGTTGATGTGGAGTCTTTAAGTCAACTTGTTGACTAGACAACTAATCGTTTCAACCTCCGTGGGTGGTCTGCCATAAAACCTGCAGCTTTAATAACTCAATTCCACAAGGTTAGCTCTTGATCCAACCTCTTGTGTGTGATGAAGTGATGGAGATGATTTTGTTTGGTCGTGTCAAGCTGACAGCAGCTGAACACACTTGCGCTCTAGCAGCAGTCAACACAGCCCACTCCACTCACTCACAAACACACAGTCATGCATCCCAAAATAATGGCGTCCCCAAACAAAACATTTACTTTCGCTCATAATGGAACACAAGGTCAGCGCGTGTTAATGCTGCCAGCGTTTGTGTGGGAGAGGCTCGTCCGCCTGCGGCATTTGATTATTTTTTTTCCCCGTCAGCCCTCACAGATCGTCCAAGGCTACGGTGACCAAGACCCAGGCCCGCGCTGCAAGGACTCAACGTTCCGCTGAGCTAGGGGGAGGTCATTATATCTCTCTGACTCTCTGTCTCTTTTTCTCTCGTTTCTTTTCATTCTCCTTCCCGGGTGAGCGCTTGCAGGTCAAGCACAGTCAAACGAAAACACGGAAAATAATTCCAGATTGATCTACGTGCGGCTCGGTGTATTGACTTGACGGATAGGGTCGATACGTTTCAAACGCATGGGCGAGGTTTTTCGGAAGACTAATCCAATGGAACTAAAATAGCGACTGTCACACATGGAACTCAGCAGTGTGTGGGAAATAGTTGAGCCAAAGAAAGTTATTGCTGTCCAATGGAAAGCATTTGTCAAGCAAATTGTATTTTATTCTTCGTTTAAAAGTGGAATTCATATATTTTTAGTGGACTAATTTGAATATTATGTTAGAAAGTGGGATTTTTCAAGTGTATTTAGATTTATTTTTTTATTGGCTGATTTTAATATTACCGATTAAAGTGGATTTTTCTTCATGTACTAATTTAAATTTTGCAGACCAATATGAGTTTTTTTATTTATTAAGATTTTATTTATTGATTTAAATTTGCAGACTAGCATGGAATTTTCTGAAAGAGAATTTAGATTTTATTTATTTACTCATTTCAATGTTTTCAAATTGTCAAAGATATTGAGATTTTTTATTTACTAATTTCAATGTTACTGATTTAATTATATTTTGACTTTTCGTAAATATTAATTAAACATGTTTTAAATATTCACAAACAATGCATTAGATTTATTTTTTTAAATATAATTATTTATGTAGCAAGGGGGAATTTTTAAAATTGCATTATTTCAATAATTATTTTATTATTGTGGACCAAAGTTTAAAAAAAACAAATTTAGATTTTGTTTTCATTTACTGATTTTATTTTTATGGATTATTTATCTTTTGTGACTAATTTTGGAAGTGACATTTTAAAGTAGTACAGTTATTTGTTCTGTTCCCAGTGCACAAGGCGAGGTCCTTATTGGCGTACTGGGATGGGTTTGGTGTGGAGGAACCCCATTCGCCCATTTTCACAACCTATACATCTCCAAATACGTTTTATCTGAAGTTGTTATAACCTCAAACAAGCTCATGAAAGTTGTGGAATAACCCCATCAAACCCCCGATTTCCCTCCATTTTCACACCCTGTCAGTGTCCCAATACTTTTTTTTCATCTCAAGTAGTTCTGTTTGTTGCAGTCCACACTCAAAGTGTCTGTGACGGAGAGAAGAAAGAAGTCTGTTGTGTGTCTCCGGCGTCTTCCACAATGGTCCCTCTCCTTTCTTGTTCCTCCCTCGGCCACCTTGAATCGGTTGTGAGTGACGCGTGGACAAAGAGGCCTCTCAGCGTCTCGACACACGAGCCCTCCTCCCCTTTCCCCGCCGACTTCCTTCAGTAGAGCGGTCAGCCGGATCCATCACGTCCCTCTTCCTGACCCCGGGCGTGCGGCAGTGCCGCGTCGGCGGCGACCCACCCCCGTTACATCCCTTCCATTGAGCCCCCCCACTTCAACCCTACCCGACACACACACACCGGCCTGATTATTAAGCACCAGGTTGCCCCCGGTGATGCGCTTAATTCCTGTCAGGCATCGGCAGGAATGTTTTTGTCTTAATGGGACAATAGGAGTGTGGATCTGAGGCTTTTGTTGGTGGGTTTAAACCCCCAACACACCTCCCACAAAACCTGGCTGATAGGGAAAAGTGACAGTAAACCTGAATGAAGGCCCTGTAGACCTCTTCATCCTTCATACAGATGGACAATGTGAGGGGAGGGTTCATAAGCGCAACAATACAATTGGATTGAATTCACTTCACAGAGAAGAAACCACCTTTGCTATACAACCTTTGTACAAAATGCTCACCGCTAAGAATTCTTAGACCATTCACTCCAATTCATTGCAATATTTTGCTTACCTCAATGAGTTACATTAGAGTTTTGTGATGGATTTTCTTTTCGACGATGGGAAGAGCACACTCAACAAAGCACACACACAACTGGCGCCAATTAATGGCGCTAATCGAGCGTTAAAAACATTTGTGGGATTAGAGGGAATTTGCACAATTAGAACGTTCATTTCAACAACACTCATAGTAATTGAAATCAATATTTACTCACACATTGAAAAAGTATATACAGTGGACCCCTTATACTCGCAGTTCAGCACCCGCAGATTCACCTATTTGCTGATTTTTTTCCAATTTTTTTCAAGTAAACCTTGGTCTGGTCGCCAGCCAAACGCAGGGCACATAGATAAATAGCCGGTCACGCTGACATTCACACCTAAGGAGAATTTAGTCTTCAATTAACCTAAGAAGCATGTTTTTGGAATATGGGAGGAAGCTTGAGTGCCCTCGAGAAAACCCACTCAACCACGGGGAGAACATGTGAACTCCGCACAGGAAAGGGCCAGAAACAAGATTCAAACCCAGAACCTCTCAATTGAGAGGCCGACATGCTAACCGCTCGATCACCGCGCTGCCCCCAATTGACATTTTTAACATTTCATATAGAATATATTGGTGAATAATTGAGATTAAGGGGTCCAAACCCTGACCGATGAATGAATGAATGAATGGAGTTTTTGTGTCTTGCCCTCAAGCGGGTTCATCTTGTAATGGCAGGACTGTCGCTGCTGCTGCAAACTGGAACCTGACCCATGCGTGAGCTATTCAGTCATCTGATAAGAGCCAATGTTTTGATAGTCTTGGCACGCTCAATGTGATGCACGACTCTCCTTTTACACCCTCTAACAAATACCAGTGACACTTTATGGCCCTGGGTGGGGGGGGGGGGGGTGGTGGCCTGGTCAAGCGTCAACAAAGATGTACTGTTAGAGCAAAATGGCTTCTAAAAACATGTTATTTAAGAGAAAAAAATAACCTGAAATGCTTTTGTTCACTTTTTCCCCTCCCCAAATGACATTTTATGCCCAGCCCATCTCACCCTTTACCATTGACCACCATTTGACCACGACCCTTGACAGGTTTACTGTATGAAATAGAACTCAGTTCAATATGGCCGCCCTGAATAAGTCCATAAAGGCATTTGGGTCCTGTATGTGTGTGTGTGTGTGTTGTCCTGGCCTGGCCTGAACTGGCGTTCAACCCGTCGGTGTTGTAAAATGCAGATTGGGTTCACTGACAGGCCTTCTTGAGTTTTATTGCACAGTCATGAACAGCATTGTAAAGCGGCATCGCTGCCATGCACGCATTCGCTCGTGCGCACGCAACACAGCGCGTTCTCGTCCAATATTAAGTTTCAGGCTTTATTCATGTTTGTTTAAAAAAAATACATTATTATTATATACAGTATATTTTGTTAAATTAAATACAAAATAATTATTTACAATTAAAAGGGTCATTACAAACAATAATGGTACAAAAACAATTAATCAATGGGAAAATTCTAATCTGGTCTGCAAAATTAAAATAACTAAAAATAAACACTTATAATGTGTACTACTTTGGTTCACAAATTTGAAAAAAAATCAATTAAAGTGAAAAATGAAAATACATTCAGGAATTCCACTATGGACCATAAATTTAAAAAAAGTTTTAAAAAAATAAATTAAATTAAATACACTTGAATAAAATAAATCAGTAAATATCTACCATAAACATCATAAACAAACTTTACATTTAAAATAAATGACTAAAATAAGAACTAAAAAATACATTTAAAAAAGAAAATTATGAATTAAAAATTATGAATGAAAATATACAGAGGTCTCCCTGTGTAGCTGTATAATGTAAGTAAGAACGTATTCCATCTCGTTTGGCATGAAATATGCACGTTAGGGCTGAAAACAAGCTTTCGTGGACATGTTTTTTGTGTATCAAAATGTGTGCAAGCGTCTTTGACTTGACATTACATTAGTGGTTGTTGTTGGTCGTTAAGCGCTGTGCGGCTCGCATTGAGTTGAAGGTTAAAAGCCGTGCCCTTCAACTCGCGCGGGGGACCAGAGTGTGTGGCTTCCAGTCACTTACTTCCAATTAATACATTTAAATCGAATTGAAATCAGTGAAATGAAGAAACAAAATATTAAGCATAAATCTAAATATATTTGTTAAAATTCCACTGTGGTCTCCAAAATTAAAATGGTAGCAAAAATAAAAACGGTGTGCAGGTGTGTGCCAGGTTTGAACGTGAGTGGTTAGTTCTGAACACAGCCACATCCCCAGTTATAAAACCCCAATTACAATGAAGTTGAGACGTTAAACAAAAACAGAATACAATGATTTGCAAATCATGTTCAACCTACATTTAAATGAATACACTACAAAGACAAGATATTTAATGTTCAAACTGAGAAACTTTACTGTTTCTAGCAAATAATCATTAACTTAGAATTTTATGGCTGCAACACGTTCCAAAAAAGCTGGGACAGGTGACAAAAAAGACTGAGAAAGTTGAGGAATGCTTATCAAACACCTGTTTGGAACATCCCACAGGTGAACAGGCTAATTGGGAACAGGTGGGTGCCATGATTGGGTATAAAAGGAGCTTCCCTGAATTGCTCAGTCATTCACAAGTAAAGATGGGGCGAGGTTCACCTCTTTGTGAACAAGTGCGTGACAAAATAGTTGAACAGTTTAAGACAATGTTCCTCAACGTACAATTGCAAGGAATTTAGGGATTTCATCATCTCCATAATATTGTCAAAAGGTTCCGAGAATCTGTAGAAATCACTGTATGTAAGCGGCAAGGCCGAAAACCAACATTGAATGCCCGCGACCTTCGATCCCTCAGACGGCGCTGTATCAAAAACCGACATCAATGTGTAAAGGATATCAACACATGGGCTCAGGAACACTTCAAAAAACCGATGTCAGTCAATACAGTTAGGCGCTGCATCCGTAAGTACAACTTGAAACTCTACTATGCAAAGCAAAAGCCATTTATCAACAACACCCAGAAACGCCGCCGGCTCCTCTGCGCCGGAGCTCATCTAAGATGGACTGATGCAAAGTGGAAAAGTGTTCTGTCCACATTTCAAATTGTTTTTGGAAATTGTGCACGTCGTGTCCTCCAGGCCAAAGAGGAAAAGAACCATCCGGACTGTTATGGACCCAAAGTTTAAAAGCCAGCATCTGTGATGGTATGGGGCTGTGTTAGTGCCAATGGCATGGGTAACTTACACATCTGTGAAGGCACCATTAATGCTGAAAGGTACATACAGGTTTTGGAGAAACATATGCTGCCATCCAAGCAAAGTCTTTTTCATGGACGCCCCTGCTTATTTCAGCAAGACAATTCCAAACCACATTCTGCACGTGTTACAACAGCTTGGCTTCGGCGTAAAAGAGTGCGGGTACTAGACTGGCCTGCCTGTAGTCCAGACCTGTCTCCCATTGAAAATGTGTGGCGCATTATGAAGCGTAAAATACGACAACGGAGACCCCGGACTGTTGAACAGCTGAAGATGTACATCAAGCAAGAATGGGGAATAATTCCTCCTACAAAGCTTCAACAATTAATGTCCCCAGTTCCCAAACGTTTATTGAATGTTGTTTAAAAAAAAGGTGATGTAACACAGTGGTAAACATGACACTGTCCCAGCGTGTTGCGTGTTGCAGCCATAAAATTCTAAGTTTATGATTAATCTAATCTAATCTAAATCCACTTTAAAAAAATCAATTTGGGTTTGAAAAATCAAAATGAGTAAATAAAAAATAAAAATACACCTTTAAAGATTACACTTTGGTCAGTAAAATGTAGACACTTTTTTGAAATAAATCCAAATACACTTACAAAAAATCGTCTTTGGTTAGTAAACTTGAAATAATTGCACTATAAAAATCAAAATACACTTTAAAAAGTCAAATTCGAACTGAAAAATTCAAAAGAATTCTGAACCCAAAAAAATAGACTTGAGAACGTCTGTAAAATGAAAACAATTTATTTGTAAAAAAAAAAAAAAAAAAAAAAACATTATCTAAATGTACTTTGAAAACTTTAATTTGGTTTGAACAATTTAAAAAATATATTAAAAAATATATTTGAATAGACTTTTGTCTAACAAAATAAGGATCTAGTGGTCCAGAGTGTGTGGCAAGGTCACCTCTTCCAGTCCGGCCACAAAGGCGGTGAATTAGACCCCCCCCCCGTGCTCCCGTGCACCCCACCCAACCTCCCTTGAGCTCACCCACAGGTTTTGAAACAAGCTTTATAACTGGACAGTAAAGTTCCAGTGGCTTAATGATGATGACTTCTTCATGTGTCCAAATGCTCCTTTTGTCCGGGCTTCAGACCCATACCCACCCCCCGCCGCTGACCACCCCGCCCTGCCCCCGCTCCCTCTGGCCACAGCAGGACTTAAACCCTGCTTCACCCTTCGACATCCAGAGAGAGCGAGAGAGGGCCCGGGGCTATTATCTCCACTCTGTGTCGCTGTCGACTTCAGCGATGGCATTCACTGAGAATGTTTGCCTTTGTTTGGCATGACCTTAGCACATTCGCTATCCTCACTAGCGCACATTTGCACTTCAGGGCCCAGCGGGCAGCGTCAGATTGGGGGGTTTTACTGGTGGGTGGGGGCGGGGGATCCACAAGGCTTTTTATAAGGAAATTAGATCTCACACGTCCCTCCGCGGGAATTTTGGCATGGGCGACTGTTTTTGTTTTGCTTGCTGTCGTGGCAGTTTATTATTTTTTTTGGTGACGCTATGCGAGGGGAGACGTGTTAATTAGCACCTCGCTGGCTCGCCGTACTTCCTCTCCCCACCTGATGCTCATTGCTCATCTGTGGATTTGTCAGTTGAACCTCATGCTCCTCATGTTGCAGTGTCAGAGCCGCCATGTGTTGTCACAGCTGTTAGACCGAGACGCCGCCTCCCCCCCCCCAACACACACACCTTACAAATAGGGGTACAGTAAAGAGTCAGCCTATATGGCTAATTATTACACTATAAGGCAGCCTCACACCTCCTTTGACACCCATGGCCCCCCGTTGTTTACCTAGAACAAATCTAATATTAAGGTTAAATGGAATAAAGGTTCTAATGTAAAATGTAAAATATTTTGTGCATTTTATTGAAATGACCTAAGCTTAGCTTTTCAAATGAATCAATAAAAAAAAAAAATCCACTTAGTCGATAAAATTCAAAGATATACTTGAAAAAAAAAATTCCACTTGGTCGATAAAATTGCGATCCTGAAAATGGAAATGAGTTAAAAATATATATTTTCTCTCAAATTATTATTAAGTAAAACAATAATTAGTTTGCCAAATCAAAATACGTAATTAGGTAATTAAAATAGACTTAAAAAAGAATTTGTCCACAAAATTTAAATAAGATTTTTTTTTTTTTTTAAAAAGGAAACTTTCTCTGCCCTAAGATGTCACAAACCAGATATGATAAAAAATATTTTCGCTTCCTGCATGTGCCCCAATACTTTTGTCCATAATGTGTACGTTCAAAATCTGTAATAGGTTTTCAAACTTTAATGAAGAAAACAGTTTGGTCAGCCAAAACAAAATAAGTCATTCCAAAATTTTTGGGGAAATCCACTTAAAAAAATCCAATTTGGTCCACAAAATTGAAATTAATAAATAAAAATGCAAAATACTCTTTAAGAAAATATGGCCCACAAAATTTAAAAAGCTGTAGTTCAGCTCTATAAAATAACATTTTGGGATCTTTTTCACCTTTATCTGTCTGTAACCAAAATGCCGCAAGCCTTATGCAATAAAAGCGTTTTTTACTTCCTGCACGTGTCCCAATACTTTTGTCCATAATGCGTATGTTAAAGTCAAGTGTCAGAATCAGCAGTAGCTTCTTTATACAAATGGATGAATTCATGTTTTGTTTTGGTTTTCGGAGATAAAGGCAGCCTAAAGTACTCTGTCATGCGTCAGGCGGCTGCTGAGTCGGCTAAAAAACACAAACACTTGGCGCTTCCTTGGGAATCCCAGTGAGGAAGAAGCCTTTCTCCCCCGTTACCCCTCCCCCCGTGGCGTCACATGACGCATCATTCCTCAGGTGGCGGTGGAGATCCTTCCCCCTTTGTGCGGACATTTAAGCCCGGATGGGGGCTCAGTGCGGCCGGCGCTGAAGGACGGCTTTAGGGGCGGGAAGCCGTTCAATCCGCACTCTTTTGTTGTTGTTTTTTAAGGGTTACTCATTATCTGTGTTTTAAATGGTCTATTTAGGACGTTGGGTCCGGAGGATGGGTCGGTGGTAGGGGGGCTTGTCAAAGTCAGGGGCTCGGGCGTAAATCACATTGACAGCTCTTTTCCCATGGCTTGAACTTGTGCTCACTTTTCCTCCCGTGATACATCCGCTTATTATTAGCACAAACACGCAATAGCCAGACCCTTTTTTTCACAGTCAAACTCAAGCCCGCTGTTTGGACAACTACAGCGGGTAAAACAACAAAAATGAGCGCGTGAAAGTCTCCCCCAGGCTCAACCATTGGCCAACGTGGCATTTACAGCTGTCCCCCCTCGCGCTGACTTTGCCCCTCATATAACCATTGGAGGGGAGGTGAGAAGAGCCGCGCACGACTTGATTAAAACAACTGTTAGAGCGCGTCTGCGGTAATGAACTGGAACACCAGGCTAACAGCATTTACTGTACACAACCCAAAGGGCATTCAATTCTATAAAGGATTCTTGTCATTGACTGATGCACACGGGTAAATATTGGCATGAAGCTATAAACTGTGCTTCCCTGCTATCCGGAATTTCTGTTTACCCGACAAATTCTTGACTCGGCTCATTAGTGGACAGGAAAAGCGCACACAAAGAGGCCTTGGTGTTCAACAGCGGTCCAAAATACTGCACAATGGGAACTTGACAACACCACTCATCAGCAGGGTCAATAACTATAAAAATTCTCAACACAATCAGTCAGTCATCAGGAAAATGTAACAGAATAATGAAACTCTGAGGTCTTATTAAGTGTGTGGTAAAACACTTGCACACAAACCAGTATAATGATAAATCTGTTAAAATGTGTTCCTTTCATTTGATTGAGTTTTATTTTTTGATTTTGGACTATCCCACATATTACTTTCCTAAATAGAGTGCATGTAATAGATAAATCTGATGGAGGAGAGGCGAAACGTCATCCAAAGTTCAAAAGCCAGCATCTGTGATGGTAAGGGGGTGTGTTAGTGCCCATGGGTAGTGCCCATGGGTACAATTCGGATTGTTGGGCCTTGGCGCGGGTCCACCAAGCGCCACTGAATTACATCATCTCTATTTGAGGGACATTTGAAAGTGGTACTGGCATTGTGGCCTGTCACCGGTGTGGGCTATTTCCTGGACGCGGCGAGATAACGGCACCAAACCCCTCATTCCGCCTTCAACATCCGCCTGTCGCTCGTTTCCGTTTATTTATTTTGCAGAGGATGACTCATTGGTATTTATAGCAGGAGAGTGAAAGCCTCCACACCCCCAACACTAACCTTTCTATGCTTGTTGTGGGGGACAGGGGGTTGGGGGAGGGGGGGGGGGGGGGGGGGGGGTGTCAATCCCCGGCAGGGCCGCCGTGACAAAACGCTGCCTCACATTCCGGCTGCTGACGCATTCAACTAACCACCACCCCCACCACACTAAATAAAAGCTGAAAGTGGTTCGATCCAAAGTCAAAACCCCCTCCTACGTCCCATGCCTTCCTTAATTCACCAAACTTGACACTGTGGCCCACGCTGGCGTGCTGGGGGGGGGTCACGCGTGGCAGACCCCGGGAAGATGAAGACCCCCCCCACCTCCCCTCTTTTAACCATCTTTCTTTCCACGACCCCCGCCCCCCTCCCCATGCCCTCCCTTAGCAGAACATCTGTCACCACAGGGGCTCAGATGAATGCATTCTCCTCCTCCTCCTTGGCAAATGGCACAGGCAGGACAGAGGAGGGCACCTCGGGGAGTTGGGGGGTGGCAGAGGGGAGGGGTCTATGTGTGTTTGTTTGCATGCAAGAGAGAGAGAGAGAGAGAGAGAGAGAGAGAGAGAGTGAGGGAGGAAGATTCCCATTGCAGCCTGACTGCCTGACTGTGTGTGTCATGAGAGGACACACAGCTCCACACGCCTGCCTGGACTTTCCACAAGGATTTACCCCCAATGGACTAACACCTCCGAAAAGCATTTTTTTGGCAGGATTTATTCTCCACAATTTGGGATTTTTAAAGGCTCAAAAAGTCATGCAAGGTAGAGTCAACTATTCTTAACAGCTCTAATGAGAGAGGCTTTTAGCGCCTCATCTAGAGGACGTGGTGAGATGTTTGTCCTTTTCTCCCCCCCCCCCCCCATCCCATCCCCCCTTCTTCTTTTCTGATGTTAACAGCAGCCTCTTTCCTGCATGACAATGAGCACTCCTGATGCTTATCTGGCCCTATTTAATACGTGTGTGACGTCTTATCTGCGGGCCAGTGTTGCGACGAGCGGCGTTGGCTCAAATCTGAAAGAAGCTTCCCCCTTTATCATTTTTTTGCTCTGTGTCGTTCATGTGAAATATGTAAAAGTGTGCCGGTTTGAATGCGAAAGCAGGCTGCGATTCAATTAAATTCAGCAGCCTTTCCTGCCTCTGCTCTAATGTAATTATAAGGGAGAAACAAAAGAGGACTGCATGCAAAAAGGAAAGCAATAATGCAAAGTCGTTGCATTGAAATATTAGCGAGCTCTTTTTTTAATTGGACTTTATTGAGAATGTAAAAAATGCATCTCAACCATGTAAGTCTTAAAATCTCCTTTTTGAATGAAACAGTTTTCCATTCCGTATAAGCCCTCACAGTATTTTTAACATTTGTTATGAGAAATTTTCATTTCTTTTAAATTACGATTCTCATTGGTCCCAGTTGAAATACTAATAGATATTATTCTTTTTATTACCAATGTTATCACAAGTGAAAATATTTTGATGTATTATATTGTTCTTAACCAGGCTTATCACTGATACTATACTAAATATTTTAACCTGTTCATTATTTATACAAATAAGTATCTTATAAGATATATTTTTTAAATTATAATTATTATCGTTCATCAGTTTAAATCCAGGCTCATCACGAATAAAAATTGTTTTTATTTATATCATTCATTTAAAGTCAGGCTTATCATTAATATTCTTTTGCCATATGATGATGATGATTTATTATTATTATTATTATTATTGCATTATTATTCTCTGCTTAAAACCAGGATAATCAACAAAATATGTGTTGGCATCATTACTTTTATTATTATTATTATTATTATTATCATATATATATGATATATATATATATATATATATATATATATATATATTATATATTATATTTTTATCATTATTATATTATATAATATATATATATATATATATATATATATAATATATATCATATATATATATAAATATACACACACACACACACACACACACACACACACACACACACACACACACACACACACACACACGCCGACGGTGGCCGACTGGTTAGAGCGTCAGCCTCACAGTTCTGAGGACCCGGGTTCAATCCTTGGCCCCGCCTGTGTGGAGTTTGCATGTTCTCCCCGTGCCTGCGTGGGTTTTCTCCGGGCACTCCGGTTTCCTCCCACATTCCAAAAACATGCATGAATTGGAGACTCTAAATTGCCCGTAGGTGTGCATGTGAGTGCGAATGGTTGTCTGTTTGTATGTGCCCAGCGATTGGCCGGCAACCAGTTCAGGGTGTACCCCGCCTCCTGCCCGATGACAGCTGGGATTGGCTCCAGCACGCCCGCGACCCGCGTGAGGAGAAGCGGCTCAGAAAATGGATGGATGGATATATATGCCGGCATGGTGTGCGACTGGTTAGCACATCTGTCTCACAGTTCTGGGGACCGCGGTTCAAATCCCGGCCCCGCCTGTGTGGAGTTTGCATGTTCTCCCCGTGCCTGCGTGGGTTTTCTCCGGGCACTCGGGTTTCCTGCCACATCCCAAAAAACATGCGTGATAGGTTGATTGAAGACTCTAAATATATCTAAATAAGATATTTTATTGTTGATTGTACATATGTTTTTAAAGTGTATTTGACATTATTTTCATGGGATTAAAAGCAGACGTATCAGAAATTAATCAGATCAAAAACTTGGTAAAAGGTATGCTAACTTACATTCTGGTATACCAATTATTAATACCTGACTAAATGGCACAACTAGTATGTCACCAAAGTGTTGACAAACAACAGTTTGATATAAAAGTATGGAGTTTAAAATGCCTGCTAGTAAAGTTAAAGTTAGATAGTGGAAGGAAATGCATGTGATGAATGAAAATGCAAAAAGTCAACTCCAAGAAGGAGCGTGGTCCTAACTTGAACTGGAATGAGGACTATTTCGTCAGTGGGCCCATTTACTCAGCATTCCTGCTGTGGTCCGAAGTACAGTTCGTCCTGGTGTCATGACTGGAAAAACTGGACATCTTCAAGCGCCTCGGGCAACATTTCAGTTTCTTTTTTTCTTTTCTTCTTCTCCATTTTATGGCCCCCTCATCTCTCTTCAGATAACAATCCAAACAGTGCCCCACATACATTGCGTAGGCGTAGCTTGAACTTGCACCCCTTTATTGGGAACGGGATCAAGTGAGGACAAGAAGAAGAATGCAGGCTCCTTGTGTCACCGGCTGTTCATAGACCAGCTTCCTGGCTGACACATTGACTTGATTGGCTGTATCGAAGCGGGGTAATCATTAACACAGAGAAGCTCCCGTGCAAAAAATGTATACACTTGGAGGACTTGGACCCCGTTTTGGTGATGACGGGGGTCAGTCGGGACATTGTCGGGGGAGTTGGAGGGGGGACTTTGCTTTGTGTTATATCACAGGCTGAGTGGTTAAACAATACTCCGTCAAAGGGTCAAAGTAGCAGCATGGGTTGATTGTGTGCGGCCAACGCAAACTAAAACATCCCCGTAGTTTGGACATAGCCCAGAGGCAGGGCGACGTATCGGATAGCAGCTCCTTGAGTCTCTCCCGTCACGGTTGGCTACTAATCGCAAGTGCGTTCATTGTTCTTGTTGGACCACCGTGAAAAATAATAATAGTTATGAAAAAGCACATGATGAAAATGATCTATAGTAGGTACACAACACTCAGTGGCAACTATATTTGGTACACAAGAATCTGCTTTCACAAAATCGTAAGGCTAAGTTTGTGTGAAAAGTACCGATAATGCAACAACAGCAAAGAATATGTAAAACGAAAAAAAAAAAAATTTGTTTAACAAATGACATGCAAAAGTGTAGGAAAATAAGCCTTAGGCCGTTGTTGTTTGCATTAAAAAAAAAAATAAAAATCAGTTTAGGCATGCGGCATTGAAAAATATATTTACTTTCAAAAAATTACAATTGATTAATTATCCATCCAGCCATGCATTTTCTGAGCCGCCTATCCTCACTGGCGCGTCTGTCAGCTGACTTCGGATGAAAGACGGGGTACAACCAGTCCAGGGTGTACCTCACGCCCGTGACCCAAGTGAGGAAAAAAAAAAAAAATACATCGTATTTAAAATGTGAAAAATATTGACCATAGCATCTATACGTTTTCTTCAATACAGAAATGTCATAATTCCAGTGCATTATATTGAGTCAATGCATTATTATTAAATCATTCTCAATTGAGTCATACAATATTTTTAAACCGTTTACATATTTAAATATTTAAAAATGTAGAATAATAGTAATTGATCTGTCATCTTTGGCTTAAAAAAAAGAAAAATCTACACAAAATTTGGATATACAATTTATGGCCACAATATTTGTTACACCTTCGTTATTGAATAAGTTTTTGTGAAAAATAATGATAATGCAAAAACAACAGAAAACACAGTAATCGATTCGTCGTCAAATGCATTGAAAAATCTCATTTTTGGTCATCTTATATTTTTAAAACTAAATGAAAAATGACATTTATGTCCACTTAAAGGTCACAATATTAGGTACAACTGCTCAGCCAAATTGCCTAGCAATAATCAACAATGTTGTTTATTGCTATTGTAGTTTGCACTTCACTTCTGCATCCTAATGACAACTGTTCTTAATATTTGGACCCTCACATGAAGGTAACCGAGCGCCAACATATTCATAAACATATTGTTCAATGAATATGAATTGAAACTGAGCATTATTATGCCTGTAAAGAAAGATTTGATTGTGCAGATACAGTACACCTAATATTGTGGCCATACGTTGTATGTAAATATTACAATTAATAATAAAATATAACATCTTTTTAAAGTGGTGTTTATATTCCTTATAGCCTTTCTTCTGTCTCACTGATGCTAATTGCTTACTGGGTAACATAGTTTACATCCGTTTTAATGTTTTGTGTGTGTGTGTGTGTGTGTGTGTGCGCGCGCGCGTGTGCGTCTATGTGGGTGCGTGTGCGCGCGTGCCGGTCCTCCCTCAGGTGTCGGAGCTGCGAGTGAGATGTCTTCACTGAAGCGCTGAGCGGTGGCGACCCAGCATGTAGTCGAGGTGAACAAGTCACTTCACGCCTGCCAACACTGATCACGTGAGTCGCCTTCTTTGACTTCATCTTCTCCTTCTTCTTCATACACTGACCATCACTGCAAGTCCAGTGTGAAACTAATACGAACAGCGTGTCTTGAGAAGCATGCCTTTGTCAAACAAAAGGTCGGCAAAAGCCAAACGGTGACATGGCCTGAGGCTCAGAGCTAAACCTATTCGCATACAAATGCAGAAGCCAACTGTAACAAAAGTGAAGTCCAGCAACTCGAAACGCACACTCGGAACTTACCAAAGCTTAAAGAATGTGCTAACTTCACAAGCCTGGGGGGACCTCACTCCGTTCACCTTCCTCAGTTATTTATCAGGATTGAAATATTTAAAATGAATGATGCAGATGTAATGAACATCCCAAACCCATGCAAACATTTGGAAAGTCACTCCAGACAACACAGATTTACTGATGCGCTAACTTGGCCAGCATTGGGATCCTCGCTTCATTCACTTTCCAACAATGTGTTGTCGGTTTAAACAGTATCATAATTTATACGTTGAACAATGCACATACTGTATATTGACCTGATGACTTTGCCAGTCTGGGGAGCCTCACTCCGTTCACATTACATCTGTGTTAAAGCTGTCATGAATATTGCAATATTTACAATGAATAATGCAGTTGTGTTGCCTCGCTAACATCCCACGGCCAGGGAACCTCACTCCATTCACTTTCAGAAAGTTTTTGTTCTAAATGCAGTTTTTAAATATTTACAATAAACATCGCTTCGATGCATGCTAACTTTAACAGGATAGGCAACCTCACTCCCGTCTAGGGTACCTCACCCCGTTCACTTTAAAAAAGTGTTCTAAAATCTTCATTGAAATATTTACATTTCACAAAACCAAATTATTGATGTGCTAACTTCACCAACATGGGGAACCATGCTCCATTAACCTCCCACTAGTCTGTGTCTATACAAAATTGCAGTATTGACAATGAACAATGTAGCTGCATTGTTGCCAGCCTGGGAACCTCACTCCATTCACCTTTCACTAAACTGTGTTGTACGCATATGACTTTTTTTCAGTATTCCAAATGAAGGATTCATTCGTATTAATGCAAACTCACTCAACTCATTTCCCACCAATCTATGTTGGAGGTTTACAACATACTGCAATATTTATAATGAACAGTGCAGTTGTATTTATGTGCCAACTTTTAAAGCCTGGAGAACCTCATTCCAGTCAATTTCCACCAATTTGTTTGTATGCATGTAACCCTTTACAATAACTACAATGAAAAATGTACTACAGATGCAGTGACGCACTAACTTTGTGAGCTTGGGGAACATCACTCCCTTCAGTTTTCACCAGTTTGTAACTTGTAACTACATGCAGAATTGTAATATTTGCAATGAACAACTCAGACGTATTGACACGCTAACTCTGTCAGTCTGGGGAACTTCACTCCATTCACTTTGCACCTCTCTGTCGTGTAAAAGGATATTGTAGTAACTACAATTATTGACACCGACGTATTCCTATATGAACTTCACCAACACCGGGGAACCATACTCCATTCACTTTCCACCTTTATTTATTATAGCTACATATATTGCAATATTTACTTATTTGGTACTTTATAATGGTCCTGCACTATTTACTCTTAGCGTTAATTGGCATTGGTACCAAAACAGAACATTTGTTTTGTATTTCGATTTCCTCTGCAGCGAGTTAGTCAGCCAACTTATCGAGCTTGAACTACTTGCGCCCTCTGCCTGTTGCTTTTTTTTTTTTTTTTTTTTGTCAATACAAGCAAATACCGTAGAGTGGCTCTGCCGAGCTGCTTATCTCCCCAACAGCACAAGGGGTACACTGTTAATCTCATTTTCCAATCTGTCCAGGTGTAGTAGATAGGTAGTAAGAGAACTCAGTTATGGCTTCGGTGCGGGCTTTCATTAAAATGATTGTGGTTCTGCTAACTCAGCACAAACAAAAATCGGAATTCCCCCCCCCCCCCCCATATTAAGATACAGGAGCGTGTCAAACTATGAGGAACATCACTCGGTGTGATGTACTGCAGTTCCGTACCACCACGATAACAAACGATGAACTGGTCTCATTTTGAGGGGGGGATAATGGACATGTTGGTTTGAAATTTCACCCGTGTGTTTTTTTTTTTTCATCATTCTTCTCTTTGGGAGCACATGGTGAGGATGCCACCAAAGAGGCCACACACGCCACCCGACAGATGTCCCGGAGTGGACGACTTTTACCCAAGGGAGGGGGTTAGCACAGCGGATATTTGCAGAAAGACTTGAGCCTTAAACCGAAAAATATTTACTTTCCACCACTCTGTTTTGTCGGTAAAAATGGTTTTGAAATAATTACAACTAATGATGTAGATGTAGTGATGTGCTAACTTTACCAACGCTGGGAACCTCACTCCATTCACTTTTCACCAGTTTGTGTTGCAACTATATGTACTGTAATATTGCATAGATATATCGCATATATTTCAAAGCAGATGTCTTCATATGCTAACTTAGCTACCTTTGGGAACCTCACTCCATTCACTTTCTAACATTGTGTTATAGGTTTAAACATAATTGTAATATACATATACAATGATGAAGATACAGTAGATGCGTTGACAAGCTAACTTTGGAGGTCCGTCTGTGTTGTAGCTATATATGGTATTGCACTATTTAAAATGAACACTTCAGATGTATTGATGTGCTAACTTCACCAATATGTGGAACCTCATGCCACTAACTTTCCATTTTATGACTGTGTTCACTTTCCGCCAGTTTGCGTTGCAGCTACGTGCAGTATTTACAATGAAAAATATAGTAGATGCATTGATGTGCTAATTTGGCCAGGATTGGGAACCTCACTCCATTCGCTTTCTACCAATGTGATATAGGGTTAAACACAATCGCAATATGTATAATGAACAAGGTACAACCCCAATTCCAATGAAATTGGGACGTTGTGATAAACATAAATAAAAACAGCATACAATGATTTGTAAAACATGTTAGACCTATATTTAATTGAATACACTACAAAGACAAGATATTTAATGTTCAAACTGATAAACTTGATTGTTTTTAGAAAATAATCATTAACTTAGAATTTTATGGAGATAAATTCCAAAAAAGCTGGGACAAGTGTCATGTTTACCATCATGTTCTTCATTGTTGAAGCTTTGTAGGTGCAAATCTTTCCCATTCTTGCTTGATATACAGCTTCAGCTGTTCAACAGTCCGGAATCTCCTTTGTCGTATTTTACGCTTCATAATGCGCCACACATTTTCAATGGGAGACAGGTCTGGACTGCAGGCAGGCCAGTCTCGTACCCGCACTCTTTCACTACGAAGCCACGATGTTGTAACACGTGCAGAATGTGGTTTGGCATTGTCTTGCTAAAATAAGCAGTGGCGTCCATGAAAAGGACGTTGCTTGGATGGCAGCATATGTTTCTCCAAAACCTGTATGTACCTTTCAGCATTAATGGTGCCTTCACAGATGTGTAAGTTACCCATGCCATTGGCACTAACACAGCCCCATACCATCACAGATGCTGGCTTTTGAACTTTGCGTCTATAACAGTCTGAATGGTTCTGTTCC
The DNA here is from genome assembly GCF_024500275.1 of Phycodurus eques. Lineage (NCBI taxonomy): Eukaryota > Metazoa > Chordata > Actinopteri > Syngnathiformes > Syngnathidae > Phycodurus > Phycodurus eques. Next base: position 21,109,128 of record NC_084537.1, on the reverse strand, counting down.
TCTTTGGCCCGGAGGACACGACGTCCACAATTTCCAAAAATAATTTGAAATGTGGACTCGTCGGACCAAAGAACACTTTTCCACTTTGCATCAGTCCATCATAGATGAGCTCGGGCCCAGAGAAGCCGGCGGCGTTTCTGGGTGTTGTTGATAAATGGCTTTTGCTTTGCATAGTAGCGTTTCAAGTTGCACTTACGGATGTAGCGCTGAACTGTATTTACTGACATTGGTTTTCTGAAGTGAAGTGTTCCTGAGCCCATGTGGTGATATCCTTTACTCATTTTTGATGCAGTGGCTTCTGAGGGATCGAAGGTCACAAGCATTCAATGTTGGTTTTGGCCTTGCCGCTTACATGCAGTGATTTCTCCAGATGCTCTGAACCTTTTGATGATATTATGGACCGTAGTTGATGAAATCCCTAAATTCCTTGCATTTGTACGTTGAGGAACATTGTCCTTAAACTGTTCGACTATTTTCTCACGCACTTGTTCACAAAGAGGTGAACCTCGCCCCATCTTTGCTTGTGAATGACTGAGCAATTCAGGGAAGGTCCTTTTTTACCCAATCATGGCACCCACCTGTTCCCAATTAGCCTGTTCACCTGTGGGATGTTCCAAACAGGTGTTTGATGAGCACTTTTTTGCCACTTGTCCCAGCTTTTTTAGAACATGTTGCAGCCATAAAATTCTAAGTTAATGATTGTTTGCTAAAAACAATAAAGTTGGTCAGTTTGAACATTAAATATCTTGTCTTTGTAGTGTATTCAATGAAATATTGGTTGAACATGATTTGCAAATCATTGTATTCTGTTTTTATTTGTGTTGAACACAACATCCCAACTTCATTGGAATTGGGGTTGTTGATGCATTCACAAGCCAACGTTCCCAATGCAGAAATATTGATGGGCTAACTTTGCTAACACGGGCAACCTCACTCTATTCACTTTCCAGTTTCCCACCAATCTGTATCTTGAAAGATGAAGGTACGGAGATGTTTCTGCGTGATTGGCTCACCCTTTTCGTCATTTGCCCAGATCATGGGGAATTCCTACGCCGGGCAGCTGAAGTCCGCTCGCTTCGAAGAGGCCCTGCACAACTCCATCGAGGCGTCGCTGCGCTCCAGCAGCGGAGATCCGCAGCCCATCTTCACGCAGCTCTACCTGAAGCCCGAGCCCTATCCCGCCAGCGTGGACGGTTAGTCACTGGCGGACTTTCTCACAGGAAGACCTGAACAATCATAATCTGATATGGTGATAATAACCCTATAGCGGATGTGAAACCCAAACCGGATCTCCAAGGTGGCGAGCTGCCCGGCCACGAGCTCCTGACCAACAGCCACTCCTCCCACGATCCGGAGGAGCTGGAGGACGAGGACGACTCGGACAGCAACAGCCCCCCGCTGCCGTACCTGCAGACCCCGGTACCGGACGGCAGCTGCACGATGGAAGGTAACAGCACACCCTCAAGGCCCGTTAAAAAGAATAACTCCTCTCTTTCTTACCTTATTTAGTTTTTTTATGATGATAAAGTCATACTTCAGGAACTAAGTATGTTTAATGTTATGTAAGGTACCAAATATGGCTCCTGAGCTTTAAAGCAGCAAATATTTTTTGATATAAAGTATACTGTACAAAATATGGTTCTTAAAACAGGTTAACAAATGCGGTGCCTGATACATACAGTAAAATCCAAAACATGGTTTCTAATCATTAAGGTACCAAATATATGTTAATGATACAGTATTGCAGTTACCAAACATGATTCCTGATCAATAAGGTCCCAACTATGGTTTCTTGCCTCTTACATAAGGAACCAAATATGGTTTCTTTCTTCATGCATAGAGTTGCCGATATATCAGGTACCAAATATGCTTTCTTTTCTCTGAAAAATCAATTCAAATGATTCGTGATATGTAAATTACCAGATCCAGTTAGTTTCCTGATCTATAAGATACCAAATATGGTTCCTTTCGTTCTCCACAAGGCATCAAGGATGTCTCATTTTCTCTTGGATAAGGAAGTAAATATCGTTCTTGTCCTCATGCATATGGCTCCTGATCAATAAGATATCAATTATGGTTGCTTTACTGATTGATAAGGTACCAAATATGGTTCTTTTCCTCTTATATAAGGGATCAAATTTGGGTGATTTCTTCATGTATCGGGTTCCTGATATATTGGGTACCAAATGTGCTTTCTGATAAATAGGATACCAAATATGGTTGTTTTCTTGATCCATATGGTACCAATATGGTTCCTGTCCTGAAACTTAAAGTGCCAAATATGGTTTCTGAGACATAATCCACCAAATATGGTTCCTTTCTTGATACATTAGTTACCAAATATTGTTATTTTTCTGTTATATAAAATAACTGTTCCTGATACTTAAATGAGCAAACATAGTTCCCTGATTCTTAAAGTAACAAATACATTTATTTCCTCACCCATATGGTACCAATATGGTTCCTTTCCTGGAACTAGTAAATATGGTTTACAATAGAAAAACCTTTTCAGTCAAGACATCACAGCTGTTTCTTCCCTTGGCTAAAATAAGAATAATTATAAAATGTAATACAGTATTTCATTTCCAGGATTCTGCCAGGCCGGCAAGGATCTGCGCTTGGTCTCCATGGCAACGGAACCCATCGACGTCCCGGCGGGCTTCGAACTGGTCGGCGCCAAGTCCCCCAGCGTGGCCGAGCACATCCTGGTGTGTGCCGTGGACCGCCGCTTTTTGCCCGACGACAACGGCAAAAATGCACTTTTAGGTCAGCGTGCTCCCCGATTGGACGGCGTGTCACGTGATCTCATCTCATCGGGATATGATCGCTCGGCAGCCATTTTCTGTGTGTTACCAATGTCTCGTTTTAAGCAATTTCCCCTGCATCGCCAGCAGGTTTTTCCGGAAACTGCGTTGGCTGCGGCGAGAAGGGCTTCAGATACTTCACCGAGTTCTCCAACCACATCAACCTGAAGTTATCCACGCAGCCCAAGAAGCAGAAGCACTTAAAGTATTACCTGGTGAAGAACTCTCAGGGTGCTTTGTGCAAAGGCCCCCTCATCTGCTGGAAAGGTAGAAACCACCTCAGTCCGACGGCCGCCGTTTGTCCACATTTCAAGCCTCTCGTCGTCTTCTCCCCTAGATTGCAAAACGCGTCAGCTGTCCAGCGGCGCGTCCACCTCCACGTCCAAACCCAGCTCGTCGTCCTCAATCAGCAGCAAAGAAAATGGCGCAACCAGCGGAAATGGATCATCTCCGTTCTCCCTGTCAGGTACGCCACAATGTTGCGCTTACGGGGCACAACATTAGGTGCGCCTGTGCAGTTGGATGACGCACAATATATGGTGACTTTAAGGTGCCGAATGCTTTTCTTGCTACATACAGCACCAAATACTGTACTATAGTTTAAGATCTTTAGGGTATCAAATATGATTCCTGATTCATAAAGTACCAAATATGATTAATTTCTTGATATTTACAGTATCAACTATGGTTCTTTTCCTGATATTTAAGGTACCAAATGTAGTTTCCTATAAATAAGGTACCAAATATGTTTTAAGATCCTTAGGGTACCTTATATGGTTCCTGATACACAACGTACGGATTATGGTTCATTTCATACTTTAGGTATCAATTATGGTTCCTTTCCGGATATTTACGATCCTTAAGATGCCAAATGTCGCTCCGGATAAGAAAATGATCAATTGTATTCCTTTCGTGATACTTAAGGTCCAAATGATCATTCCTGATATAAAGTATGAGGTTCCGAATTAGGGTTCTGATACTTTCAAGTACCAAATATGGCTCCTTATCCTTGATACTTAGCTGTCTTTGTCTTGAATTAAGGTTTAATCGAGGCCTCTGATTGCTCAGTGATCACCCTCTCTTTCAAGAGAAGATTTTCACTTTTGTTTACATTGTTAGGAAGCATATTAAAGCATTTTCATTTTCAGTTAATAATTATTTTATTTTTACAGGATTCCACCCCCACCCCCCCCCCCTACTTTCTTAGGCAGCATTAAAAGTATCAAAATAATTTCCTGAGGAATGTTTAAAGATTTGAAAAGGAAAATTTGAGCAATGTAAACAAAAGTGAAAATCTTTCTCTCGACTCACTTGACGAATCAGAGGCCTTAATTAACCCTTGATTCTTCTTTATCTTTTTTTCCTCCCCACCACCAGATTCTCCGCCCACCAGAATGACGCCGGCCTCGTCTGTCTTTTTCAGCAGTCCTGATCTGAGCCGAGAGTGTGGCTTCATCAAGCCTCTGGCCTCCACGCCTGGAAACAAGACGCTCCCGATAGGTGACGAATGACAATTGTGTTTTCACTCTACCGTCAGTCTTCGAAGGCTCGGTGGGGGATTTAGATGATGATGTATGCAATGCATAAGGCAAATGGAGCCATGACCGACCATGGAGATTAACCTCTGCTTAGATACACACACACACCAATCAATAGCAAAAGAAGGAATGCCGTAGTGACTCGTTCGGTTTGGCTATCCATTATCCTCTCTTACAAGGTTGTGCGTTATTGACAGGCAAAAGGTTATGTGTGCCGATCGATGTTTCGGTGTATTGTGTACGCAGTGGATATGAGATTGGAAAATGTCCGTTCGGGTCATTGGTAATCGATGCTTAAGTATTGGAAATCTGAGAGACCATTTTCAAATGCTCTTCATTAGGCTTTACACGATCAGGATTTTGGGGGCCGATCACCAATCAGCGAGTTTAAAAAAACGATAACTGATCACCGATCCGATCACAAGATGGATCGTGGAATGTGTCTATTTAAATGACCTGTTCATTTACTGTATATACTTGTGTACTTAACTGCTCCAAAAATTATATTTACAATAAATAATGTGTCTTTGTTCCTCTATTTATGCCTGTGAGGCATAGTGACAGACAGAACAAATGAATGGTCTTCTATTAGATGGCAGGAAGTAAATACAGTAATTAATGGAGCCACTTTTTGTGACATTTTTGTTTGTTGGTGTGCCGTGAGATTTGTCAATTGTAAAATATGTTCCTTGGCTCCATAAAGGCTGGAAATCACTGCTCTAGTCAGATCGTGTATTCTAATCAGTCAAGTCAAACAAACATTACAACATGACACAAATAATGGGTGCTGACTTACTGTAATTAAATTATTTTTAATGAAATGACTTCACCCACACCTAAACTTTCAAGCGTGATTCGTCAGAACGGCGGCATGTTTACGTACAACCATTAGTGCTTGCTTGGCTACATACCGTTTTGTTGCCTGCTTGCTAGCCGTATCGTATTAAAAGTACGTGAACATACCTCATGCAAGCCTTAAACGAACGTCCTCTCCTGTCCTGAGCACCCGTGACCACCAACACACGTTTCCCCCCATTTTGTCCTTATAATACAGTCGGCGCGATCCACTCTTGTTGTCACCGCCATGGTAACGAGTGTATCCGGTCGCATTTGTGTTGACAAGATAAAGCCCAATGATCGTAAAAAACGGGATGCGGTGGTTTTATTGCAGTAGTCTGACATAGTGCAATTGTGAAAGAGCAAATTTGTCTTGTATTCTGACCCGGCGAGGCATTACGCGTTGTCTGTCTCAGACGTGTTGTCTGTTCCACACCGACGACAAGGTTTTTTTTTTTGTTTTAGTTTTTTTAATGAAATAACTTCATTGGCCGTCAGATGTTTACAGTACTACGTCAAAAGGCATGCGACAAGGCTAAAAATAAACTAGCTTTTGGATTCAAATATACTGTGCACAATGGAGACGCGGAGTAAATGTCTTTTGCGGAGTCATTGATCGGATCGGCGAATTATGACATAAAAGCCGATCAACCGATCAGCAAAAAATGCTAATTATCGTCCGATACCGATCAGACCGATAAAATCAGTGTAAAGTCTACTCTTCATATTATTGAACACCTGTGTTATCTTGTTGCATGTGTGGCAGATCTAATACAAATATTATGTTTGATAACTACTGTGATAGCAGACCTCTGCCAAGGACAAACATTTAAAGACAAAATTAAAAATTATAAAAACTACATTTACAAAGTGGGGGGAGAAATCATTTAAAGAAAAATCATTATTTGGTGAGAAATGTTCAATGAATTTTTTAAAGAATGTTCTCTAGCAATGTAAACAAATAAAAATAATTTACATGAATGACAAAAAATAAAGTTAAACGTGTGAAAATTTTGGGGAAAAATATATTATATCTATATAATATATATTCAGTGATAAATGGTCAATGAAAATGTCTAAGATTGCGTTTTGGCAATATAAAGAAAACTGGAAAAATTGAAATGAACCAAAATGCATGGAAAATCATGTAAAAAACAACAACATTCACCTAGAAATGGTCAATGGAAATGTTTAAAAATGCTTTCTAGCAATGTAAAAACGTTTAAAATTTAAATTAAATCAACAAAAACAGGGGGGGTAAATACTGCAAAAGCATTGGATCTCACTGGCTTGTGCTGGTATACCTAATGTTTTGTCCTGAGGCTATCAACTTGCAGTATGTTGTAATAAGGAGATATTCCTTGCGATTTTCCAGTTCCCACGGCGCTGAGGGTAAACGGACCGACAAATGGCTTGGGTGTCGATGGGCGTCCCCCGTTACTCAGCCCCTCCCAGGTCACCTTAGGGCCTCAGGGCCAAGGGTATCGAGCTGCCGACTCGGGAGACAGTCCAGGTAAAACTTCCTCCTCCGTTGCGGTTTGTGTTCTATGTTCAATTTCACGTTTCTTTTTTTTTTTTTTTACGGTGTCGCTCAGTGTCATCCGCCATGAACTCCGGTCCTCCCAAGAAGCGCCATCGGAGCTGGCATCCCACTTCAATCGTCCCGGTCCCGCCCACGGCCGTGCCCGTACCTGCTATCCGCCCCGTCGTCTGTCCTCCGGGTAGGTTCCAGAATATTGTCGCGTTTTTTTCCCGCTTTGCCTCGTCGACGTGAATCAGACTCGTAGCTTGGCCCGCATGCTGCATGCTTTTTAGCAGACATGTTTGCGTAGGTTTCTTTTTTTTAATTTCTAATAATCTCTCCAAACCTTCTTTGAGGACGACATTCTGCGATCGTTTAAGGATGATTCACCCTCTTATCTCCATGGAGATAGAGCTACTGGAGAACTGGGAATTATGACCACCCCAAAAAAATAAAATATAATCTTCCACATATTTCTGCCATCATTAAATGTACCCTGCCTGACAAAATGTCTTTGACCTGATGAGAATATATGATCATCCCTGCGTGGTTATTCTTGTGCTTACCGTTCAGGTTCTGTATTAGGGGGCGTCTCTCCTCAGCCCCCGGGGCCGGGCGTCATCCAGCCTCAGCCTGTCAGCGCCGGGGGGACGGTCGACGTCCCGGACAACCTGCTGAACTGTGCAGGGGTTCGCCCCGTCATCCTCATTGGTACTAGACTTCTCTTCAGCTTCGAAAAATCTTCTCTCTCCCTGCTAAAATCTGTGATGCTGCTTCCATTGACTATGTTAAAAATAGTACTGTAATTAAAATAAATTATTGCCCTGAGTAAAAAAAAACAACATAGGACAAAGTTCATTATGCACAACATCGTACCTACCATAAATTACTGGATAGATGTTGTTTACAGCGTATACATTATGGAGATGTACAATTGATGTCTTTGATGAAAAATTGGTCAAAATAGTTTACCTGTGTTTTAAATGTAAGACATGACTTTGTGTAGTAATGCCCCCTACAGGAGGTTTACTTTCTAGCGTTATCAAAAAGAAGAAAATTAATATGGTCATATGAGCACATACATTACAGGTAGATGAGTTTGTGTAAACAACAATAAAAAAAAATATTATCCACAGAGAAATGTTCAATTAAATGCTTCAAAATGCTTTCTGGCAATGTCAACAAATGTGGGGTAGATAATGAATGGAAATGTTGAATTCAACTAAGCAACATTAACAAATATTGGGGGGGGAAACGTTTGTAAATAATTGAATTAATCATTATTCTCTGAGAAATGTTCAATGGAAATTTTAAAAAATGCTTTGTGGCAATGTAAACAAAAGTGATCAAATGTAAATGAACAAAATGTTCAAATTCAATTTAACAAGATGAACAATTAAGGGCAAAAGTTACATGAAATCGTAATTTAATGAGATATTTTCATTGAAAATGTGTAATATGCTTTCTGGCAATGTAAACAAAAGTTAAAAAAATAAAATAAAAATGAATTTAAAAAATATATATATTTGAATGCCCGCAATCTCCTCTGAGATAATATGCCACCGACAAGTAAATACAGGAGACACTTCCTCTCCTTCATTGTTGTTTGTGAATGTCTCCTTCACACCGAAGCGTTCAATGCAGCTTTTTTTTTTTTTTTTTTTCAGTTTACCAGTAGAGCAAAAGTAGGTGTTGAAAAAGAAAAAAGACCCTGCTCGCCTAAATATCAACAGTGATAAGGACTCTGACATGCACCCAGGCCAAACAGTTAAACACTTTTATAAATAGCTCCTGCATATGCTTGCATTACCTGCTGACTCATTAAGAATTGTAGAACTATAATGTAAATTGAAGAGATTTTCTCCCCTGTTTGCTCAGTTTCTACTCTGTTGCTGTCCCTTCAGGGCACGGTGCCTTACCTTATTTCTATGGCAACGTGGGGGACGTAGTGGTAAGCCCCCTGCTGGTGGGCTGCTACCAGAACGGCCAGCTAAGCGAGAAGACCTTGGGGACACTGGGCCTCAGCATCAGCCAGCAGCTCAGCGTGGAGACCATGATTTTGCTCACGTTACAGTACCTGGCACGTCTAGGTGAGCTTTTTTTTTTTTTTTCAACCATTTTAGCTGTTGATGCAATTGTAATGAAACTTCTCAAGGGTGGGGATTTTTTCTCATGTTATATCCGTCCATCCATCCATCCATTCATCCATCCATTTTCTTTACCGCTTATCCTTACTAGGGTCACGGGCTGCTGGAGCCCATCCCAGCTATCTTCGGGCAGGAGGCGGGGTACATCCTGAACTGGTCGCCAGTCAATCGCAGGGCACATAGAAACAAACAACCATTCGCACTCACACACACACACACACACACACACACACACCTACGGGCAATTTAGAGTCTTCAATCCACCTACCACGGATGTTTTTGGGATGTGGGAGGAAACCGGAGTACCCGGAGAAAACCCACGCAGGCACGGGGAGAACATGCAAACTCCACACAGGCGGGTCCGGGATCTGAACCCCGGTCCCCAGAACTGTGAGGCAGATGTGCTAACCAGTCGTCCACCGTTCCGGCATGTTATATCCAATTTCAGATTTTTAAATATATAAATAATGTACTAATAGTGTACACGCCTGTTGTGCAGGTCCAGAGCAGATCCCCCTTCGGGAGGAGCTGGAGCAGATCGTCCTGAAGGCCATGCTGTGCTGTCCGGGTGGTCCTGCCATCTCCCCGTCCCAGCTTCCCTGGCTGGCTCGGCTGGAGGCCAGCGTCTCCGGGGGCGCGGTCCAAGTGGTGGCCGCCCACAATTCGCTAGGCGAGGGCATCTGCGAGTCGCTACGCTCTCTCGGCGAGGGTCCCCACCTCCAGCAGTCGCTGCCCACCTACGTGGTCATCATATGCTCCTCCAAGATGAGCGGAAATGAGTTCTGCGTGCTGGTCTTCGGTACGTTTACGATTGTGAATAGACTGATGGGGATAGGTTAATACAATTTCATGGAACAAATATGAGAATCAGAAGGTTGTAAATGTAGGTTAGTGCTTCTGGAAGTGTTTGGGCCAGCAGAGAAGACAACCCACCATTGGTATGAAATGATTAGATATCAGAATCATGACATCTCCATCACAGGAAAGTACCAAGCGCGGGCTTTGGCGGAGGGCATGCTCAGCACCAACGAGTTCCTGAAGGAGATTAGCTACGAGCTCATTACAGGCAAAGTCAGTGTGTTGGCGTCTCACTTCAAAACCACCTCGCTGGGTAAGTGCCGACTTGACAATATGTATCGAGAGCACTCACAGACCCCTCACAATTTTATGTGCCCTTTTTTTTTTTTTTTTTTAGCAGAGATCCCACATCCTACGAATAGCATGAGATTTTACCGAGATATTTGCATCCGCCTGCAAAATGAATGAGTGAATACTAGCATAAATAAAATAAAGGTCAGGCCAAAACATTAGGAAATCCTATCAGGTTCTGGTGAAATTTTACTGAGATATCAGCCTCTGACCATGGGCGGCCTGCAAAATGAAAGATCGAGCAACAATTTACAAAAGTAACGATTCTAATAAGAATCTGCTGAAATTGTCATGAGATATAAACATCCGATCATGTTAATTTAAACTCTTATCCCGCATGTAGAATTAACGAGTGAACAATAATGAAGAAAGGTAAAATCTGGAAAATAAAACCAGGCGGCCTGCGAAATGAAAGATTGAGCAATAATTTACACAAGTAAAGATTTTAATAAGGATCTGATGAGATTTTACTGAGATACTAGCATCTGATCATGTTAAATGAACCTTTTCGACGGCCTGCAAAATGAACGAGTGAACAATAACTTAGTAAAGATTGTCACAAAAAAGTAAGGAAATCCTAACGGAAGCTGATGAAATGATAACGAGATATAAATATCTGATCATGTTAAATTAACCTCTTATGCCGTATGCCAAATAATTAGGTAACAATAACTTACAAAAGTAAAGGATGGAACAAAATTTCATGGATGAGCTGTATAGAAAACGGATGGATGGATGGCTTCATGGCTGGATGGACAGACGGATAGGAATCCCACAGAAGCCCAACAAAATCTGATGAGAGTTTACAGAAATATTTGTGATATATTGCCACCTGCAAAATGGCTCGTGTGAACATCATCTTTCTCAAATTGAAGGAAATTTCAAGTATACGAAGCGCTGAATAAGTGCAATAAAAAGCACAAGTGCAAAAAAATCTTTCAGGATCTGGTGAAGATTTTGCCGAGTAGGCACCTAAACATATGTCAATGGACCACCAATTTACCACCAACTCGAAAGTACGGATTCTTTGTCAAGGTAAATAACAAAGGAAGAAAATATTGATTATTTAGATCCTACGTAAACTTAATCAAATTGTAATGAGTTGATGAAACGTTACCAAGATATGTGCACCACCAGCAAAAGGAATAAAGGGAACATTCATTTGAAATAGCAAGCGAATGTAATGTAAATTTTAATCGCAGGCATAGCAAATTGTAAATTGATTTAATGATATTTTACTGAGATTAACATGTCTGATCATCTTAAACAGATTGGGTAAAAAGGCATTTGTAAAAGTAAAAGAATGATAAATGATAACAGCATTTACTTGGGCCGAACAAAAATCGAATAACTCGGCTAAGTCGACTTCAAACTCGGTCGATGTAGAATTTCTACCTTGAAGCGCCGCCGGGACAAAAAGAATGTTCCGCCCAGAACCATTTTCACCGCTGGAACCGTTGTTTCACGCGGACATTTATCCCAGACGGATGCAGTGTTGATCCACTGATTATTATTATTGTTATTGTTTTGTTTTTTTTGTTCACCTAAAATGGTAATCACCAAAAGAGCGCGAATGCCAATTGTGAATGTTAACCATTTTGCAAAGGCTGATTTTGTCGTCTCAAATTCTGTACAGAGTTTATACCGTACCCTCGGTATCAAATATGTATTGGATAATCGATTCTAAAAAGATACGATTGTGACAGCTCTGATAAGCACAACGAATTCCAACCTGATCTGATGAGACGTCACAGAGATTTGAGCATCAACATTTGTTAAATGGGAATCTTTTCATGTTAAATTTCAAAACTAAAAACTAACTCCCAAAGCAGAGCTAATAGTGAAATAGTCAAATAGTTAATCAACTCCGCATCATTATACATGACTATTAAATGTGACTGACTGTGTACCATTTATGCAGTGTTTGCTCATGTTCTCATGCTTGTTTGTCTGTGTGTGTGTGTGTGTGTGTGTGTTACCATGGTGATGGCTTGCGCTGGCAGGGGACAATCTGGACAAGCAGCTGGTGCGGTATCAGCGGCGACGGAAGGGCCAGGTCATCCAGCCCTTTCAGGGCGATGTCACAGACCACATCCACTCGCAGGAGGCCGCCAGCATGTCACCACCTTCGGACAGAGGTGAGGCTCGAACCACACCACAACAAACACAACAATGTTTGCTTTTGTATTTGACTCGAGAGGAGGCAACAGTTGCATCATTCGGCTGGCTAAAATGTTGACAAATGTCTATGAATAAATGAATGAGTTTCTGGAAAAGAAGTGGTGGAGTTGATGTTTGAAAAAAAGAGAGAGACACAAGACAGACTGGACAGAACAAATGAATGGCCTGTAAACATAAACATCAGCACACAACATTGTGGAATGGCATATTAGAATTTCTGTCAAGTTAAAATTGAGTCTTAAATGGAATGAAATGCAGTGAAACAGCAAGAGGAGAGGTTGACTGGGTGGGAAAAAAATGAGTCGCCGAACATAAGTGTGAACGCACACAACATTGTGGAGCGACGTATTACAATTCGCGCTGCGTTAAAAGGGAGTTTAAAGGATAAGTCTGGAAAACTGTACTCAAGCAATAATAACTGAAGCTGAATGAGAGGTACAAATAAGTGGTGTAGCTCCACTGGGACCATAAACATGGATTTACACAATAGTGTGGAGTGACATATCACAATTGAGGAGTTTAAAAGTGCATAAAAATGACTAATTTGGAGAAATTCAGTGAAAGGACAAGAAGCGAAGGAGACTCGGCGGAACAATAAGTTGCTGAACATTAACATAAAATGAGCACAACATTGTGGAGTGACGTATTATAATTTATGTCAAGTTAAAATGAAATTCTACACAAAATATAAAGGATAAATATTGACAAATGCAGAGAAAAAGGTAATTTTCGAGGCAGAGTGTGAAACAAATAAGTGGCCTAGCTCGCTAGTAACGAGCTATGGCCGTACACAACATTGTGGAGCGGTATATTACATTTTAATGTCGAGTTAAAATGGAATAAAATGGGTTAAAACAGAGAAAATGCAATGGAATGATAACAACGGAGACAGCCCGGGTGGAACAGACAAGTCACGAAACATAAACATGGGTGCGCACAACATTGTGGAGAGGCTAATAACCATTTATGGCAAGTTAAAATGGAGTTTCAAACAAAATAAAAATGATTGATATGGAGAAGTGTAGTGAAAGGACAAGAAATGAAGCAGAACGAACAAGTGGCGTTGCTGTCAGGAAGCAAACATTCGATCTCACAACATTGTGGAGCGACCACTTGTTAGATAAAAAGAACACTGTTTCAAGAGGCTCTCTCCACATAATGTATCTTTTCGATGTTAATTCATCTTTGAGACTGTTTACTTGACTCGCCGTTCTGGTTAGCGACAGAGTTCAAACGGGCTCAGCAGTTTATTAATGAATCATCAATTCATGCGACATCTTTTCCTCGTTTCTTCGTATCAGAGCTGCTCAGCAAGGTCTTCCAGATCTTTCCGACGCAGCTGAGCGTGGCGCGCCGCCTCCTGTCGCAGGTTTGCTCCATCGCCGACTCGGGCAGCCAGAACCTGGACTTGGGCCGCTTCTGCAAAGTGGACTTCCTGGTTCTGGTGCCGCCTTCTCACATCCTGGTGAACCAGACAGCGCAACGCATCCGACAATCAGGTACGTAACTAACAAAAAAAAAAACATTAAGACCGAAAAATAAGCATGCAATGATTTTGTTTTGGTTTATTTTTTTATTTTTATTTTTTTCCTGCAGGCGTCCTGTTCGACTTGGGAATGGAAGAGTCGTGCTCGCCTCAGAAGTGCGACAAGTACGTGGTACGACTGGATGCCGACGTGCACGCCAAGATGGAGGCCTTCATGAGAAAAGTCAAACAGAACCCGTACACGCTGTTTGTTCTCATCCACGACAACTCTCACGTCGACCTCACCAGGTACCAGACGCACTTTTAACATTTCTTTTTATTTTTATTTTGACTGCCTGGCTGGCCTTGGTCTCTTTTTATGATGAAAACAAAAGGGGGAGGAGGGAGAACCTTGACGTTTGCATACATGCGGGTCAGGTCATTGGATTTTATATCCCAACCTCCTCTGCATGTGTTCTTAATTGATTTAAACCCTGTTTATAAGTTAGAACTCGTCTCGCAAGCCATTCTGGATGCATGGGAAAATGTCATGTGGGATGCGTTGTGGTTGTCTCCAACTGATTTGGACCCAAAAGACCCTAAAAATCGCCTGACTTTCATCTTCACCTTCCAGCGCTCTGTCGGGCTCCGTGTGCCACGGCGAGCTGCAGGGTCTGGCCGACAGGGTGGTCAACTGCCAGGAGGTCCTGGACACGGTCAACCTGCTGGTGCTGCAGGTCAGCTGCTTCCCGTACACGCTGCAGACCCACCAATCCCGCATCAGCGTGCACAACGAGGTGCACTGGCCCTCCAATGAAAGCCTGGTGAGCTATGATGAGATGGATCACATGGCCGGATGATGACTGCAGCATTGTGGTAGATCAACTGCGCCACCTAGTGGGCGTTTTATCCTCAGTCCGAGAGACCTCCTGAGTGAGAGATGCAGCCGTACTCACTTCAAGGCTGCAAAGGCATATGATCGGATTTTACACCTCTTTGGGGTTCTCAATTTTTTTTTAGGTCCATGGATCTTGTACAGAGGAGAAATTTCTCATAAAAGACTCTCATAATCCTAGCGTCAATTAAACATATGATTTTTTTAAAATAGCCCTATTTTTGCAAAAAAACAAAAAGTCATAATGTTATGGAAACTTTTTTTTGAGGGAAAAGTATGAAAATAAAAAATTTTTCTTATGCTCAACAAAACATTTTGACTTTGAACGAAGGCTTCAGTAACTTAACACATACTGTCCCTCATGGTCGCCTCTTCAGCCATAAGTTTCATCCTATATCTATTTCTTTCTTGTGGTACTTGTTTTTATGTTAACTATATTGCGACGCCTCGGTGTGATTTTGCGCTATTAAAAAAATAAAATAAAAATACATTTGAAAACTTAAAGAGTAAAATTGAGCTAAGGTAGGTAGGAGTTGTTTTCTTGGCATGCCGGTCCCCATATGTTGGTATGCACTGGAAAGAACATCATTGATTGCAAATTGCCATTGTGCACCCTCAAGTTACAGCTCAGGGACTGCAGACCTCAATTTGAGAACCACCGACAATTGGTGTTCTCCTGACTCAAATAGTAAAGCTGATAAAATGCTTGAATTAGGCCTGAGCATGAGCATGTGTGCACCCCCCTTTAGATGGCCAGTGTGGAAGGAGCTAAAAGGTCTTGTTGTGTGTTTGCCTTCCAGCAGGGATCCCTCTCTCCCGGCGAGTTAGCCTACTTCGGCCTGTGCGACTACAGCAGATCCCTGCAGTGGGGCGTGGCCAGCCCCATCCTGCGCTGTGACGACGCCTTCGAGAAGATGGTCCACACACTCCTGCAAAGGTCAGACAACGTTTGAAGAGACATCAAATCAGGGGTTCTCAAACATTTTGGGTCTGGCTGCATGTCTTCCAGTAGACCTCAGTGCTGGCTGGCATTATGCGCAGGCAAGCAGCTCTAAATTCGGATTTGCTGAAGTATTGAAAATGTTTTTAACTAACACACGAGTGTTTGTATGTCTACTCTAAAAGAAAAAAAAGGAAAAAAAGTGATATATCTGGTGAACACTTACAGCGCAGGAACCCCAGTTTGATAAAGTTTGAATTGTGGCGACAGGCACCCCCACCTGCACAGCATGGTGATCCGCAGCTACCTGCTCATCCAGCAGTACACGGAGGCCATGATGGCGCTCACCTCCTCGCCGTCGCTGAGAGACCACATCACACCCGAGACCCTGGCAATGGTGGAGGACCTGATCAACGCGCCTGCCCGGGAGGGCTCGCAGGGTCGTGGCCACATGCTGCTGGTGCGTGTGCCCTCGCTGCAGTTGGCCATGATGGCTCGCGAGCGTTTGGAGGACGTGCGCGACAAGCTCGGCCTCCAGCTGTGTTTTGCCGTGCTGCTCGGGAGCCCCGCTTCCGAGATCAGCCTGCCCAGGAACTTCACCTGTCGCCTACGGGTGAGATATGGGTTCGATTTCTACCTTCACCAAGGACGTACATATGTTCAACTGACTGTGTAGACCAGGGATCCTAAACATGGTCTCCGCGGGCACTAGGTAAGTACAAAATCATTGCTCTCAACTGTATTTTGTTGCAGGCCTGGCGAGGATATGAGAATGAAGACTGGGTTCCACTCACCTACGAGGATCTGGAGGGTCTCCCTTGTATCGTCATCCTCACGGGGAAAGACCCCCTTGGAGAGACCTTTCCTAGGTAATTTTACATTTCTACCTTCTTCAGAAGCGTGCTACACATATACGGTACATTTGCACCCTGCCTCTGCTGAGATTTTGCGTAATGAACGCCACAGTTCTCTGCAATTTCAAAGGCATATTTTTCCAAAAATTTTCCATTAAATTCTGAAATGTGCAACCTCTGGGGCTTTTGGAGACGTTTATTGGTATTAGTTATTTC
This sequence comes from Phycodurus eques, assembly GCF_024500275.1. Taxonomy (NCBI): domain Eukaryota; kingdom Metazoa; phylum Chordata; class Actinopteri; order Syngnathiformes; family Syngnathidae; genus Phycodurus; species Phycodurus eques. The sequence goes on along the minus strand of NC_084537.1, from coordinate 21,092,580 downwards.
ATGTTTGCTGAACTAAGCTCACACAAGGCATGCAGAGATCCCACCCCATAACAATTATGTGATTATGATGCATGATCAAGTGTATCATTCACTTGAACTCAAATAGCAATGGCTTTCACCTTCTTTCTCTCTAGGTCTCTGAAATACAGCGACCTGCGTCTGATCGACTCCAGCTACCTGACGCGTACGGCCCTGGAGCAGGAAGTGGGCCTGGCCTGCACCTACGTGTCCGTGAGTGTGGTCCAGGAGCCCAAGAAGGCGGTGGGCCCTCGGGAGTCGGACGGGGAGAAGACCGCCGCCGTCGTGAACGAAGGAGACGAGCTGGAGCGACCTCAGAGCAACGGCAGCGCGGCCACCAGAACCTCAGGATCCTTGGTGGAAAACGGGGTCAGTTCATCCGACAACGCAGACGCCCCCCCGAAACCCCCCACCTGTGCACCGGAGGGAGCCGACACGTCGGGTCTCAAGCAGGAGTGCGACTCTGTGGGCGGACAGATCCCCTCCAACCCTCCCAAAACTTCCAAAGCCCCTCCGTCGCTGTACTCCAGCTCGTCCTCGTCCTCGCCGTCGCCCTCCTCCTCGTCCAGGCAGCGGCCCAGCCAGTCCACGCAGTGCGCCCGCCACCCTAACCCGACGCGCGTGTCGCCGCGCACCGTCATCATGTCGCGGCCGGCGTACAACCTGCTGTCAGCTGACTCAGGCAGCCAGCTGAGCTCCTTCTCGCTGCTGCCCCACGCCGACGTGGCCTGGAGCAGCCCGCTGAGGCCCCCCGTCGCCTCAGGCCTGCACGGTGAGGAGCAGAGCGCCTACTATCGCCAGTGGACCGTCGCCAAGCAGCACCACGCCGACTACGAGGCACCGACCACGCCGCACCCTCGACGCCTCCTGCTGAGCGGACCTCCACAGGTAGAAACTAACGCAAGCCGTTCTCTCCTTCTAATTTTGATCCTATAGGTTATCAAACATCATTTTTTTTGTGGCCCACTAAAGCAAATACTGTGGTGCCTTGAGAAGCGAGTTTAATTTGGGCCGTGACCTTGCTCGCAACTAAAAAAAAATTGTATCTCAAATCATCTTTCCATACAAGAAAAATAGCACTCAGTAGTATTTTAGCTTATATTTCAAAAAATCACAGTAATCACATAATTCAATATGTAAACAATTGAAGTTTTTGCCTTCAATTCAAAGTGCTGCTCCTTCTGTTGTGTGCGCCTTGGCCAGTTGGGGTCAGTACTGTACTGTATTGTACTGGCTTTTTTGATACAGTTCGGGACCTAATGTTATGGCCAGTATGTATGGCCTGTCAATCAGAGGTACAACAAGTTCTGCTTGCCCCTTTTTGACAGGTGGGTAAAACGGGCGCCTATCTCCAGTTCCTGCGCATCCTCTTCCGCATGCTCATCAGACTGTTGGAGGTGGACGTGTTCGATGAGGAGGAGTCGGACGAGGAAGAGGCTGCTGAAGGTAACAGATGATTGACACTTGGGACACGTGTGGTTCCGTAGTGCCGTAGTGGCTAATCGGGGGTTTTACACTACAGAGACGTCAGAGGTGGCGACGCCCGTAAACGCCCAGTGGCCTGACGTCGAGGACATGCGCAAGCTTCCCTTTGACCCCAACCCCCGAGACTCCAAGTTCAGGAAGGCCAGCCCCGTCCACTGCGACAAGACGCCAACGCGCTCCAGAGGTGAGCACAACGGCGAGTGAATGGACCTGTTCATAATCTTATCTTTGAAAACAACACGCAGCAAATGACATGTACGGGTTTGTTTACAAGTGTTGCAAGCACAAGTTTTTGCCACCCGGAAGTACATGTGACATCATGGCGAAAAGATCTATGAATTGAATCCACACTGTGCGATGCATTCAAACAAGTGGGATTTTCTGCCGTCAGTTCTGAAGGAAGAAGATGGGAGGCAAACAGTCGTCAAGCGAGAGACCAAATCCATACGACTCACTCGGTTCGCCGCTCACAACCGCTTTCATCACTGCGAGCAGTGTCACCACTACTGTGACGCCAGCCCCGCCACGCAGGTGAGCGCACCCAACTGGGACATGATCACTCTGTGTGCAGAGTTTGGCTATATGTAGCCATGAACTGGTAATGGAAAATGGTTTTCTGAAGTGCTACTGAGCCCACGTGCCAATAGCCTTCACTCAATGATGCCGGTTTTTAATGTAGAGCCGTCTGAGGGATCGAAGGTCACGGGCATTCAATGTTGGATTTCAGTATTACCGCTTAAGTGCAGAGATTTCTCCAGATTCCCTAAATCTACAATTATGCATGAGTAAAGACATAAAATAACAGTAAATATTTGGATGAAAAGTATTTCTAATTCATAAATTATAAACAATCCAATGAAAAACTAAAGTAAGGCGCTAACTGAGCATGCTTTTCTGTCTCACTTGACCGTGTATTCTTTTGCCACGACACAAACGAGTTCATTATGCGGCGTTTGTAATCTTAAAATGTCACAATTACAGTTCATATTTGTATGAAAAACACTTCTGAGCCATAAATGCAAAACAACCAATTGAAAAACTGTACAGTGGTGACTGAGCGTGCTTCCTTGTCATGCGTAACCGCATATTCTTACACTGTCCAGCAAACGGGTTCATCGAAGCATCGTATGTCCCATCGTAAACCGAGGACTCCCCTGTACAACTTCCTCTCATCCTTACCTCTCTAAATATACGTGTGACAGCTGTCTGAGTGCACCTTCCACGCCTTCACCTTCTGCTCGTCCATGCTGGGCGAGGAGGTCCAGCTCCAGTTTGTCATTCCCAAAGACAAGGAGCAGCACTTTGTCTTCAGTCAACAGGGGAGCCACCTGGAGAGCATGCGCCTGCCTCTGGTCTCCACCAAGGTTTGTTCACAAGCTTTTGCACAATCCAATTCAAAAACATCTAGACTTTAAAAGATAACGCTTCGTCTTAGCCTCAGGCGCTAAGGTATGTAAGCTAGTCAGTTAGCTAAGTTGTGAGGCAATTAGTGTTGCACATAGGCCAAAGAATAAAACCATTATTTATTTAATTTATAATATAATAATATATATAATTCACCTTTTTTTTTTGTCATTTACATCAGGTATTTTGTCAAGAATGGTACAGTTCACACTTGTAAAAACTCTACTGAATTCTGTATTTCATTAGTTAGTTAGCTATCTAGTTCGCAAATTAGCTAGCTTGCTACACTATTGCTAGTAAACTGTTTTTTTGTTCATGGGTAGCCAAAGAAACAGACATTAAATGTAGAAAGTTACATGTAAATGTCAAAGTGATCTGAATGGTACACACTATACACACTATATTTGGGGGAGATTGGGAATTTGACTCACAATGGCATTAGCGTGGACTCCGCCACCATACAATCAGAAGGGCATTGTCTGTCCAGGAACCAGGAAGTACAGGCTCGCAAAGTAACAGAAAGTAAAGCAATATTTTGTTTTCAAAAAGCTGTTCAATTGGATGAACTGGTGAGTTTATGTCGGTAGCATGCCGGAACTAATCATTGTACCACTCCGGGGGGTCTCGCATCTCGGTCTCCAGGACCCCGACCTGTTGAAGAGCCCCATCTTCACGCCGACGACGGGGCGCCAGGAGCACGGCCTGCTCAACATCTACCACGCCATGGAGGGCGCCGCTCACCTGCACATCCTGGTGGTCAAGCACTTTGAGATGCCCCACTACAGGAATTACTGGCCCAACCACATCCTGCTCGTTTTGCCCGCCACGTTCAACAACTCCGGAGTCGGTAAGTGAGGTCACCGTTTGTATGACAGCCAATCATGCGAATAGGTGAGAACGATGACAGTGTCTGTGTCCGTCCTAGGCGCCGCCCGCTTCATGATTAAGGAGCTGTCGTACCACAACCTGGAGTTGGAGAGGAACCGGTGGGAGGAGCAAGGCGTCAAGCGGCAGGAAGTGTGGCCCTTCATTGTCATGATGGACGACTCGTGCGTGCTGTGGAACGCCCAGCAGCCCGCCGATAACAGGTGGTAGCTACAGAATGATCACTTTTTTTTTTAGGAGTACAATTCCCCGCTATTGGCCAATTACAGTAAACCCCTGACCTTCCAGACCCCCCCTGCGAAAAGTGAAAATCCGCAAAAATAGAAATACTCTTTTTAAATACACCCAAGGTTTGTTTTTCTAATTTAAACACAAACTGTTTAGTATATTGAGAGAGAGAAAGAGCAATGGATAATATAAAAATACAAAAACAAAAAAGCCAAATACCGGGACCACGAAAACGGAACCACCATATAGCGGGCTTTTACTGTATATAGGGAATAGTGAAAATCGTACCGTGATTTCTCTTGTATAAAACTCTTTTTTATTTTTTCAAAAAATATTTGTCAAAAGTCAATAGAGTGCATAATACATTGGTATAAAGAAAATGGAAAAAAAAAAAAAAAAAAAAAAATTGTTCACATTGTATTAACAAATACCGGTACCTAGGGGTTATGAAAAAGGTGTATTTTCATTCCAATATGATATATAAGTTGGTGGCAAAGCACTACTTTTGTCTAAATGAAGCTCCACAACCCACTTCAACATAGTTCCTTGGCACCAAGACTCCACCAGATGGTGCCAAAGCAGCCAATAAAGTAGGATCATTTCCAAAAAAAAATAGATGAATTGATTCATTATTGGTTTATTCTACCACGGAATCAAACTAGCACCATCCATATTTTGTCATCAACCTTGGACCAGACAGTAGCATGCCTTTTGCCGCTATTGTTTCCACCGTTCTGCCTTGGTGGAGGTCTGCAGTTTTTCTCTTGCCCATCTGTTCGGCTCTCGTCCCACAGCGAAACGTCCGACGCCGGCTCGGCGCTCACCAACGTGTCCCTTAAAGCGGTACTGTGGCACATGGAGGCCACGCCCAAGATCCCCCTCTACGCCATGTGCGGAGCCCGCAAGTGGAGAAGCAGCCTGGCCCGCAAGGCCCCCGGTCGGGCATTCAGCAGGGGCCACCTGTATGACTTCGTCCTGCTCAACGTGGATCTGACCCAGAACGTCCAGTACGACCTCAACCGGTAAGCGCAAGGAGGAAGTCGTCAGCTGCTCGGTCAGTTTGGCACCTGTTTTCCTGATGGTGTTTCTTTTTTTTGCGGTGCGCAGTTACAGTTGCGAGGAGGTGGACTTCAATCTTCGGGTGAACAGCAGCGGACTCCTGCTGTGTCGCTTCAACAGCTTCAGCTTGATGAAGAAGCACATTCCAGTCGGTGGCAACCAAGACTACATGGTCAAACCCAAACTCATGGTGGGTGCCTTAACTTGTCGAAATCCGTGTTCACATGGCGGTGTGGGAATTGGTAAGCATATCTATCATCAGTAGACCCCCCAAAAAATCTCAAGAAGCCTCAAGAATCTATGTCGGAAAACTGATTGTTACCACACGCACTAAACGTATAACAAACAAATGGTTTAAAGCAGCCATTATAGGGTCATTTTGGACCATTTGCATTTATTTGTCCTCCACTTGAGGTCACCATCCACACACTCTACACTAGCACAGGGCTTTAAAAGGCAGGTGTGCTCTACTTGAGTGACATGAAATTCAACCCATGCGGCAGTGTGAAATTTACTGGCTAAACCGTTAGGCAGTGTGCCTCACAGTGACAGGCAAAGCAAAGCATCACGGTGCTTGCTGCTGCTTCCCAGAATTCTTTGCGGTGCTCTTTTTAACTACAGATTGTACAAAATCAAGCTGAACGTTGCTCTTTACTTGTATTTGTTCCATACTGTTCTGAGTGTGTGCATTAGCTACACTGTACATCGGGCTAGGTTGGTATTTTGAATCTATTTCATGAACCCTCTCTCTGTGGCTTGTGTGTTAAACAGTGGCATTTAAGGTCATGCTCACTGCATTGCTAAGCAACATGGTGACTTACCAAATGTCTCATTTGAAATTGCTCGGCAAGGTTTCTTTTTCTCTAAAGTGAAAGAGCTTATATGTCCTTATGTGAATTTTCCACATTGTAGTCAAATAACCAGCAATGCTAACTGAACCAAAGATGTGCAGGTGAGTAACTGCACGACACTGATGAACAAAATAAAACCGCGATGCACTGAATCTGCAATAAATAAACTGTGATACAGCGAGGGATTACTGTACTCTCATTGAGTCCTCGGTCTAGCAGTCCTCTCAACTTCCTCCCAAGCCCGGCTTTACTCTAAATTTCCAGGAAATTGAGAACCCCGCCCCCATCAGCCCTTCGCAGTACGTGTGCGCCCCCGACAGCGAGCAGACCCTGTTGGATGCGCCGGCCCAGTTTCTGCTGGAAAGGTTCCTGCAGAGCTGCAGCCACCGACTGTTCCCCAAAGCTATTCACAACCCGAACAACCCGGTCCTGTCCATCGACAGCTACCTCAACATCAGCCCGGAGGTAAAGAGCGACCTTGACTTACGTTTTTTAAGTTAGGAGCCATCACTCCATCCATCATCACCACTCTGTCACAAACTCCGGACTAACTGTCATGTACCTGTGTGCGTCAGATATCCGTGTGCTACATCAACTCCCGTCCACACTCCACCAACCTCAACCACCAGGGCCTGGTGTTCAGCGGCCTGCTGCTGTACCTCTGCGACTCCTTCGTCGTCTCCGGACTCCTCAAGAAGTTCCGCTTCCTTAAAGGTGAGACACCATGTGACCTGTCGACAAACAAGCATTCACTCTCACATTCACACCTATGGGCAATTTAGAGTCTTCAATGAACATAATGTGGGAGAAAGCGAGAGTTCAGTACATGGAGAAACACCAAAGAAAGCCTCAGTCCAGATTTGAACCCACAACTGAGGAACCCAGGAAATAAAATGGAAGAAAAAAAGTAAACAGGAAAACTTAATCTTTGGAGAAAGGATATTTAAAAGTTATCTATGGCTGCTAGTCATCTATGGCTGCTCTTGTTATCATTGTTTAACACATGAAAAGAAAATTAAAAGAAAGAAAATTAAGGTGACTCCAAACATGAAGATGATTCTTATTAAAAATGTATAGTCATGGCTAAAAAATATTAGCAACCCAGGGGTGCCAAAGTGCCAGTTGGTCCTCAGTTCCCAAATACTTATTGAGTGGTGTTAAAAGGAAAGGTGATGCAACACAGTGGTAAAGGCGTCATCAAGTTCAAAATGAGTTAATATTTGCACCCCAAAAATAAATAAAATAATAAAGTTGATCAGTTTGAACATGAAATATCTTGTCTTTGTAATGTATTCAATTGATTATAGGTTTTTCATAACATCCCAACTTGATTGGAATTGGGGTTTGTATAAATGCGACATGACGGTGGTGGATTCAATCAGGTGCCAAAATGCACAGCCCGCCACTGGATTTTGGTGACTGTCCTGAAGAGTCAAGATATTCGAAACGGCTCTCAATAAGCATTCACGTTGTGTGTTGCGACCGCATCCTCCAGGCGCCACCCTTTGCGTCATCTGCCAGGACCGCAGCTCCCTGCGTCAGACCATCGTGCGTCTGGAGCTGGAGGACGAGTGGCAGTTCCGCCTGCGCGACGAGTTCCAGACGGCCAACTGCAGCGAGGACCGGCCCCTCTACTTTCTCACTGGACGCCACGTTTGAACCATCCCCCCCCCCCCCCAAAGAAGCAAAAGCCAGCCATTCGTTCCATCAAATCGCGCCACAGGCGGACACACGCGTGTGCTCACTTGATGAACGCTAAGCTATGCTATGGTTGTATGTGGACTTTTTTTTTTTTCTTAACCATGATATTTCCATACGTGGACGTACATGTATATCTCAGGGTTTTTAAAAGGGAAAAATCTGACTTAAGCGAATAAGAGTGGAGGAGGTTTTCTCCCTGTGTTTGCTTTCTTCGTGGCACCAAAGACATCCTCGATCGAGCTGCACCTTTTTCTTGTCCCGTCATGCCTTTCACTGCCTAACAACTCCACACCAAACACTGCCTAGTGGACATACGACCATGCGTGCTGTATACCAAGTACATTATTTGGCATTTCTAAAAAAGCAGAGTGGGGAAACCTGCGGCACGTGGGCCATATTACGACACGCTGGAGCGTTTTATCCGGCCCGTCGTGTGATTCTAAAAACTTCAATGGAGCTGAAATTGGGGACACACAAATGCACATAAATGAATGAAATCCAATATGAAATGCTCAATAAACCAGCTTTGCGATGTCTTGAATGACATTACCCAAGCGCTGTAACTTAAGTTGAAGCCTATATCGTTGTATCTACGCTACACCATGACTAAGGCTTTCTATTCTCTAGTGACTTTAAAGGAGACAAAAAAGTTTCACAGTTTAAAACAGTTCCCAGGGATTTCAATAACATGTCTGTCAAATGTTTTTGTCAAAATACCCCAAATAAACAGCATTGTAGAGTACTTTCCACGCTAGCTGCAGCACTTCATAGACTGCACTGCGTGTATGTGGCACATGGACACATCACCAAAATACCACCCATCACTGTGTCAACGACTTCACCGAACAACGAGTACGTGCCGCTTATCAGAGGCTAACCATGCTAACTTATGCTAACCAGTGCAACCAACCAAACTCAATGCAGCTCTGCTTACCCTTTGACTTTGATTTGACAGCGGTTGTGTCACACTCATTGGGGGTGCGGATGATAGTGTTGAAAGTGCCTCTGGATCTTCACCCAGCTGAGCTGATCAGGTCATGAGTGGAGTAGGGCTCGCTGACAGGCACATTTTTCAGAAAGATCGTTTACGATCTACTTGGTTGTTGAATTTCACATTTATGGGTGGGCAGGTGCTCCAGAGACCCACTATACAAGCCATTAAAAAGACAATTTTCCAAAATGTGTCCCCTTTAAACACGGGTGTTAAGCTGCCCTGTGTATTCAATAAAATGGAGAATGAAGAGGAGAATTTCCTATGTGTGTGTGTGTGTGTGCGTGTGTGTGTGTGCGTGTGTGTGTGTGTGTGTGTGTGTGCGCACAGGGTTTTCCAAAGTATATGCCTTAAGGAGAAGTGACACTCACTCATGCGTGGACCAATGAGAACGAGACAAAAAAGGGAATTTCGCTTGAGCCCAAAAAAAAAAGAAAAGAAAAGAAAAACCAGAGAATTAGACTACTGTACTGTTTAAAGTTTACATTATTATTATTATTAATATATTCTATCATGGCCACCACCCTTTCGCTCGCTGAGGGTTACTGATGTTGTTTTCTTGTATTTGTATGTGCGTGTAACTTTTACCCAGTTTTGGTGTCTTTTTCTGTCAGCAAGAAGAATCTACCTAAGATGTGTCTTAACCGCGTGTCTGCATACGCTCACCAGGGAGTTGTTATTTATTTCAAGCATTATAGTTCGACCGATAATCATGTGGAAACAAGATATGTTTGATTGCATGCATGCTAGGGCGGGTGAATTTACTAAAAGTCGCTGAGGCGTAAAGGAAACGGAGTGAACTTGCACTAAACAAGTTGCCAAACCAAATAATGGAAACCGATCAAATCACACCCTGCCCCCTCCCGAAAAAAAAAAAAAACAGATCGTGGTGATCTGAAGTGTATTTACCCCAAAAAGGTCGAATATGCAACTTACTCACACAATCTTTGCAGAGAGAAACAGAACCGTGGTAGCCTCGGGATTTACCTCATGTTGTCACAGCAGAGCCGTGCTATGTTGTCCTTGTTGTTCCAAATTGATGAATGTAATAATAATAATAATAATAAAACGACTTTTAAAACCATTTTTATGTCACTTTTTGATGTTTTTTCAAATTCCCTCTTAGTTGTCTTTTACTGAGTATCAAGTGTGGAAAATAAACAGAAACGTTATGTCCCTATTGAAATGAATGGAAATGCCATTAATCCCTTCCAGGCCTTCCAGTACTACTGTGCATAACTGTATGTTTAAGCATTTAAATGGTGTTGAAGAGTATAGAAAGTGTTTCTAAGAGTATGGTAGAAGTTAATAAGAGTGTGGGGGAAATTACTATGGTAAGAGTCCTGGGAGGTTCATACAGCTTTAAAATGTGGAGGGCCTCATCATGACTGGGTTGACCTTGTGACCCCTAATGACTAAACACACCCCTGACCATGCCCTTACAGTAACAATATGATCAACTCCAATTACAATACAATTCAATAAAATGATAATGCAACATGAGAGTGAATTGTTTCATTACTGAAGTGAATCATGTTGTATTGTAATTGTAGTGTCAACACACGCACTGCTAATATAACCACTAATCATGATACTGCTAAGGTTATTGAAATTGTAATGGAAGCCACTCAACAGTATAATGTACATTATTTGGCCATGCACACACACACATTTAGAGAGCAGACAGTCAATGGATGTTCTGCTCAGGCCGCACAGTGTGTTTGGACGCCGCCGTTTCAGTGACAAAGTATATGAGCGCACATCAACCTAAAGCCCTTGTGTGATGTAACTCCGGGCTATTTTCAGGCTCCTGCTGCAGTCCACAGAAGGAGAAGGAGGAGAGGGCACACTCGCTCCTCATTATCGCTCTTTGTAAAAACGCCCGCGGAACTCTGGCAAACCTTTGGATCTCTTTTTAATAACTAACTGGAGAAATTCTCGGCTTTAATTGCATTTTTGTTACATTTGGTTTGCACTTGTCCTCATATTTAAATGAATCCTTCACAATTTTAGAGGGCAAGGATTGGAACCATATTTTACTTGAGGTTAAATGTAATACACATCACTAAAAGGGCTAATGACAGATATAAGGAAGTGAAATTTAATAAAAGCAAAGTGTATTATACTGCTACTGTACATCTTTGATGATAGTAATAAAAAAAACGTTATTATTCATATGTATTTTTATTTTGTATTAAAAAGTTCCTAAAGTATAAATATATATATATTAATATAGTTTTTATGACTTTTTAAAAGATTAAAAATATTCACATACAACAAAAATATTTTATAAGTTTATTTCAGTGGAGGAGGAAAGTAGATTATAGCTGTATATCGTTATTAGTAATACAATATATTTTTAATGATTGGAAAAGATCATTCCCTATAATGGGTTAAAAAGAAAGATGATTTCTTTTGGCCCTCAGGCAATGCACTACTTAACGTTACTCGACTTTGCACTGCCATGATTACAACTATCACACATAGTTATTATACCATTGTAGGAAAAAATAAATTTCTACTGACAGTAAGTGGGAAGGTGGTGCCTTGGAATTTTACCATCATGCACTGCTGGCAATGTCAATGCTGAGACGCTAGTGTCAATATAAGAGCAATTGACATCTTTGAACCGTACAGGAAAATGCAGAGCAAATCAAACAAATCGATCGAGACTCTTGCAATGTTTATTAAACAGCGCATATTACACTCATTGCCGATTACAGTATGTGCATAAACTAGTCAGACACTTTTGTTTTCATTTGTTATTGCACGTTTTCATGGGGAGGAAAATGAAATAAGAAAAAAAAAAGGGTTTGTTTGACCACAGCATATTGCACCTGGCATCTTATGGAGTTTTGTCGTCATTCATTTATGAAAGTGGATAAAAGCACAGATGAAGTGAAGGAATTTGGTGAATTACAGTTTCATGAACAAAAAGAAAATAAAAGCACATGGCTGTAGACGACCACCACATAACACACCATTCATTCTACGCAAAATGTAGCTTCTCTGGTGGCGAAGTAGTTTCATTGACCCTTAGACAAAAAGTAAAATTCACAGCCATAGCGGACCACATCATATCGCACCTGACTATTTAAGGAGTTTTGTCACTTTGTCTTTTTATGAAAGAGCAGCTGGAGGAAAGTATAGCTGTTCTACATATTGTGGAATCTGGGCAATTATCGTTTCATTTGAAAAAAAAAAGCTCCTGGCTGTAGATGACCACAACATATCCCACCTGGCATCTAATAGAGTTTCATCATGCATTATTTCTACGAATGCACAGCTGTAGTACAGTGTAGTTTCTCTACCTAGTGGTGAAGTTGCAGCATTAATGAAAAATCCAAGCGCAAGGCTGTAGAAGACCACAGCATATTGCACCTGGCATCTTAAGGAGTTTTGTCACACATTCCTTCTACACAAAATGTAGCTTCTTTAGTGGTGAAGTACAATTTAATTGACCCTTACACAACAACATACAAATTTTATTCACAGTCGTAGAGGACCACAACATATTGCACCTGAAATCTTAAGGAGTTTTGTCACACATTCTGTTTATGAAAGCACAGCTGGAGTAGAGTATCGCTGCTTTACTTTGTGGGGAAATTGGGCAATTACAGTTTCATGGACAAACAAAAAATAAAAGTTCTTGGCTGGAGATGATCACAACATATTGCACCTGGCATCTCAAGGAGTTTTGTCACGCATTCTTTCTACGAATGCACAGCTTTCGTTCAGCGTAGCGTCTCTACCTAGTGGTGAAGTTGTTGAATTACAGTTTCATGAACACTAAGATGAGAAATTAGTCTCTTTGAAGAAAAAAAAAATCACATTAACATTTTTTTTTTCAAATGACTTCATTGACTTTAGCACAAAATTAAAATGGAAATAAATTGTACATATTTTAAAATGTATCAAACATGTATTTCATTTTAATTGATTCATGGGCAATTTAATAAATCAATTCAAATTCAATAGACTAGAAAGTATTTTTTAAACATTTGAAGGAATCTGATTGGATAAAACACCAAATATATCAAATGAAATAAATAAATGAAAAAATACTTTTCCGATTCACATTGTAAAGTGTATACTTTATCCTAATTAATTGGCAATTTAATTATTAAATTATTTAAAGGAATCTCTTTGGTTAAAACACTGCATACATTAAACAATAAAAAAAATTAAACAACAAATACAATTATGATTACATTTTAACATGTACCTTTTTCTAAATTAATCCATATTAAATGTATTGGAAATTATGTATCAATTATTTGGAGAGCCTGATTGGTTACAACAAAACAAATAATTACAATGTACATGATCTGATTGTTTTACAATCAATAAATATATGCATTTTAATTAAATCATGGGTAATTTAATAAATGAATTTATATTTTAATTTTTTTTTTTTTTTTTTAACTGGCTATAGTTATTTAGCTGTGGCACAAAAATAAAATGCAGAAAAATCTGCATAATTAACCCCTTTTGATTTCTGATAAAGTACACAGTGGATAAATATGTGCAAAAATAAGTTACGGACATGCACTTATAGAGTTAAGCTTTGTGTAGTCAGTAAGAGACAAAGCAATCAAATTTTTTTTCGCTTTAGCGCCTCGTTTGGGGACAGAAATCCCAGAAAAGGTAAAACTAGTACTTAAAAAGGAAAGTGACGACTTTAAAATAATCCACAGAAAGGAGAAAAAATGTTTTTTAAATTAAATTCCTGAGGGCTAACATCCTACTGACGTATTTTCCTGTTTAACATTGTTCTTTTCAATGACACGAACAATGATTGTATGAGGAATAAATAAATCAAATGACCGCAGTCAATAGGACGTGCCATTCAAACCAGAACAACGTTCTTGTCTTTTGCTTGTGGCGAGAAAAAGGAATGGGATGGATAGTCAATGGAAGGAAGCAAAAGAAGGACGGCTAGAATGCAGCGAGGACGGCAGGAAAGGACGAGGTGGGCGTGGCCTGTCTCAGGAGAGGTCTTTGAGTCGGCCGCCCTGCTCGATGACGGCGCGGGCGAACTGGCGGAAGACTCGGTCCATGTAGGTGCTCCGCCTCGGCCACAGGCCCTCCAGGAAGCCAATATGGCCGCCGTGGCAGGTAATGAGCATGGCCAGGTTGGGGTTTTGCTTCACGGCCTCCACAGGGATGGCTGACAAAAACAACAACAAAACAAAAAAACACTCATTTTTATACAGATTTCGACACATTTTGGTGCCAAATTTCAATAACTATAAATTCTGTAGAATTATCTAAATAAGTGAATGATTTAAAACATCCATCCGGAGAGCCCGGACACCCTGCGGGAGGAAACTCATTTCGGCTGCTTGTATCCGGGATCTTGTTCGTTGGGTCACAACCCACAGCTCGTGAGGGTAGGAATGTAGATCGACCGGTAAAATCGATAGCTTCGCCTTTCGGCGTAGCTCCTTCTTCACCACAACAGACCGATACAATGTCCGCATCACTGCAGACGCTGCAACGATCCGCCTGTCGATCTCCCGTTCCATTCTTCCCTCACTTGTGAACAAGACCCCAAGATACTTGAACTCCTCCACTTGGGGAAGGATCTCATCCCCGACCCGGAGAGGGCACTCCAGGTCGGGGATGGAGTGCCCTCTCCGGGTCGGGGGTGAGATCCGACTGAGGACCATGGTCTCAGATTTGGAGGTGCTGATTCTCATCCCAGCCTCTTCACACTCGGCTGAGAACCGCTCTCGTGAGAGTTGGAGATCATGGCCTGATGAAGCCAACAGAACCACATCATCTGCAAAAAGCAGAGATGCAATACTGAGGCCACCAAACCGGACCCCCTCTACGCCTCGGCTGAGCCTAGAAATTCTGTCCATAAAAGTTATGAACAGAATCGGTGACAAAGTCCAGCCCTCACCGGAAACGAGTCCGACTTACTGCCGGCAATGCGGACCAAACTCTGACACCGGTCGTACAGGGACCGAACAGCCCGTATCGGGGGGTTCAGTACCCCAAGCTCCCGAAGCACCCCCACAGGACTCCCCGAGAGACACGGTCGAACGCCTTCTCCAAGTCCAAAAAACATGTAGACTGGTTGGGCGAACTCCCATGCACCCTCGAGGACCCTGCAGAGGGTGCAGAGCTGGCCCACTGTTTCACGGCCAGGACGAAAACCGCACAGCTCCTCCTGAATCTGAGATTCGACTTCCCGACGGACCCTCTTCTCCAGCACCCCTGAATAGACCTTACCAGGGAGGCTGAGCAGTGTGATCCCCCTGTAGTTGGAACACACTCTCCGGTCCCCCTTCTTAAAAAGGGGGACCACCACCTCAGTCTGCCAATCCAGAGGCACTGTCCCCGATGTCCACGCGATGTTGCAGAGGCGTGCAACATCGTCTAAATCTGTTTTTATTTATGTTTAACACAACGTCCCAACTTCATTGGAATTGGGGTTGTATTTACAGTGGAGCAAAATGAAGCTGAGACGTGAAGGCCCTTCACCGTGAGACGGGGAAAAGACGTCATCGGCAGCGTTGAGGCACAGCATGGGCACCTGCACGGACCTCAGCCTGTGGACGGGACTGGCGTCGTGGTAGTAGTCGTCATTCGTGGCGTAGCCGAACATAATGGACGTGAACCTCTCATCGAACTCTCGGATGGTCCTGGCCTGTGGCGGGACGGCGTTAGCGAGCCTCTTTCATCGCAAAATACAACAACAATTCGGCATTTAACTGACTTTGCCCCCACTGTGCGCGCTTTCACGCAATGACTTGGAAAAGTTTGAAAACCTAAGACTGCGGCTGCTTAGAGAGAACAGGAACACAAGGAAAACGAGACGGGGAAATTCTGTCTTCCTCAGGCGGGATGAAAGTTGCTCATGTTGAGTGACAACAATCGCCTACCTTCATCACGTGGTCGATGTCGTAACACTTTTCAAGCACTGGTCTGTGCCTGGTGGGCAGACAAACAAAGACACACACACACAATATATATATATATATATATATATATATATATATATATATATATATATATATATATATATATATATATAACATTTATAATACAAACTATTAATAAAAACTTCCTATGGTATTTTTAATGTAGGACATTGTTAGTTGCATACATTATTAATGCATGACTTTAATATCATACATTGTATGATATTAATATCATGACATTATTAATACAGAAACTATTAATATATGACATTATCAATATCAGACATTCATTGATGACATTCATTTATGATGTCCTTCATGCATGATGTTATTAGTCAAATTCTTATGTATGTATGTATGACATTCTTAATATACAACATTATGTATTTGTGACATTACTTTATATTTTTAATATGATTTAAAATTTTCAATTATTAATACGTGACATTAATACATGAGGTTATTACTGAATGACTTAATATGACAATTTTAATGTCAGATATTGTGAACCTGGTAAGTATAGGATGCTATCCATACATCAAAGAAATTATTAACGCATTATATATGACAATATGACCATGACATTTTATGACCATTTGTGTACTAGCTGTCACAAATTCAAAGAAACGTCAAAAGCAAAAAAAAAAATTATTGGGCATTTCCAATTTAATCTCCAGACTGCAAAAGCCCCACCCCCCCCCTTTACAGCATTAACAGCGAGCTAGCAGCCATGCTAATCCCGCTTTGGCCCAGCGGCTGACCTGTGCACCGAAGCTTGCAGGCAGCTGGTGAGGTAGGAGTTGAAGAGGAAGCGGTCCAGCGGCTTTTCCAGCGACGCCGTGCACTCGAACACGTCCCAGCCCGCCGAGAACACCGCCACCCCTCTCAGGCACGTCTCCTGGCCCTTGCGCCCCAAGTAGTTAGCCAGCATCATCCTGGTGGCACAAAGAAAAAACAATCTTTGCTATAAGAAATGGTGTAAATAATCCAGCATCAATCAAAATTAACCCATATACAGTGAACCCCATGTACACCCTCAGTCGATAAAAATCCATGGTAAAGAGAGACCATATTAAAAACAATTTTTTTTAAATAATTTTATCACTACCACATCCTATGAACACGTTAAACTGATTAGAACACACTCTTAAACGCTTTACTGACGGAACTGTAAAACACAGTTACATTGGTTGACAAGCTTCTCTGGTGACTTTTTATGTTAGCTACCTATATCAGCTACCTGTTATTTATTTTAGCATCTGCCTGGTAAAATTCATTTGCGAATGCAGTCAATACAGCGTTTTACCTTGGAGGTTTCGCTCTAATTGACTGAAATTTATCGTAACTAATTAGCATTGTTAAAACAAAAGCCTCTGATCTCGTTTACTTCGAATAGCAGGTAAGTTGGCAGTTAGCAACATGCTAGCATAAGCAAACAAACAAACAAACAAACAAAAAACAGATCCTGCATTAAAATAATGAAACTTCTTTGAATCATTGAGTTTTCTTGATATGTAACTAACCAACCAAGTGAGAATGTTTTAATGTATCAACTCTGAATGTGTTCAATGCGTGTTCTTTTTTTTTCTGATCCTCAGCAGGGGCGGATCTAGTGCGATCCGAGGTAAGTGGCCACCCCCCAAAAAAAATTGTTAACTGTCAC
This sequence comes from Phycodurus eques, assembly GCF_024500275.1. NCBI lineage: Eukaryota > Metazoa > Chordata > Actinopteri > Syngnathiformes > Syngnathidae > Phycodurus > Phycodurus eques. The sequence continues at coordinate 21,075,363 of NC_084537.1, read as the reverse complement.
AAAGTAAATTTTTATTTTCCCTTAAGACATAAATTACTATGGAACACCTGTTCTATAGCAAAAATACAAAGTTGGCGGTAATTATGTTGTAGCTAGCTAAGTCATAAGGTCATTTCGGCACAAAGAGGGCGTGGGCAGAGAAACGGACCTAATAAGTCGCAGACATGGACGCACACAACATTGTGGAGTGATCACATAAAAATCTCACCGACGACACGGAACAAAAATGTCACAAAAAAATATATAAGCCTATTGAATACGGATGATTTTGTCTCAATTTACGCAATGTGAAATCTTGGACTGTTTAATTGAAAATATTACTTATTACTACTGTACCTTCTGCCATCTAGTGGAAGAGCATTTAATTCTTCTGCCTGTCACTATACGTCGCTGGCATAGATTCATGAACAAAGATGATTTGTAGTAAATAAATAATTTTCAAATCAATCCACCGATGCAGTGAAACTGGATAATTTTCCCGCAGAACAAGTGAACTCTCACTGCATAGTGGTTGGGAATCAGTGGGGGAGAGGCCACTATTTGAGGAAACGCACACTTCCTTGCTTGATTTCCCTCTCATGTCTTGGACTTAGCCAAAGCAGATGCAGAGCAGGGCAATATTAATCAACATAAATGATCCGTGTGCGCTGGATTTTTGTCATGTCGAGGTATTTATGTTAATCTCTTTTTAATCCCCGCCCCAGACGATCGCCGCTTTCAGTCGCATTTGTCAACATTTGCCAGCGAACAGAGCAAGTGGCTTCATTACCCGCCCATAGACACTCCCGCCGCCATGATGGGCGCCGTATCGTAGCTCGTGTGGATGTGCTCGATGACGGTTTCCAGGTCTTCCGTGTTGGCGGCGCAGTAGGTCCGAGGCGTCTGGGACAGAACGGAAAGACAACGCTATCAAATTGATCAATCTTTACAGTAACAACAACAATAATACAATAAAAACATCAAAGATATAGACATTTTGCATACATTTTTATGGTCATAACAAAGACAGTAGGTACAGTATTGCTGGCATGTACCAATATATTCCGTTGCCAATGGGGAAACTTTTTTCCAGCACTATGAATTCTGCCCGGAAAGCAGCGGCCATGCAAATCACGGACATGGCCAGGAAAGAGAATCCATTCAATCATTTTTGTATATTTTTTTTGCATACATGATGAGGCCAAAGACGGTAAAAAGTAAGCCCTCCCACTGGTTCAATTGCACGGCAGCACAGACGAGGTAGGGGTTCTAACTTCTTTTTGTGTTTCATGTCAGACAGTGCAAGTTACTTTACATTGTAAAACATTCATTCATTATCTTGTGTGGGCAGGATGCCCGTTTGTCCTCCTGACGCTGCTGACTCGCCAGGTTCTCAGGGCCCTTCATTAAAATTCAAGTAGAAACTCGGGCTAACCACTAAATTCTTGTTTACTTCTCCCCTTGTGTGCTTCTTCCACAAACCTACAGAAGTCTGTTTGGTATTGGAGTGAAAAAGCCACAACCAGCTTCTCTTAAATACTGTAGAAGCATCCCTTTTCCCATCAGGGAAAGAAAACAAAGAAAAACGAGTCATAACTGCAATGCTGTTGTCCGCACACACTGACAATTAAGTGTTAACTGCTGAGCCTGTTTGAGCTCTGTTGCTAAGCAAAACAGCAGCACATACAGAGGCATGTTAACAGTCTCTTGACTGCATTTTGCAAACAAGTTCCCTACGCAGTATCAAAGATGATCTTAATGTTGTTGCCTTTTGTTGGCAGGTCATGCTAGTTAGCAGAAGCCATCATGCGTTCATCTACTATTGCTCCGTGGACTCGAAACAATCGTTGTACAGTAATCGTGTCTTGAAGCAATCAAGGTAAAATAAACGGGCACTACCAGAAGAATAGGCAAAAAAGGCTTTGCAATTTAGTGCTGCCCATTTGTCTATCATACCTGGTTCTGACCGGGGCTCCTTCGGGTAAATTTGTCAAAAGTACGAGCCCTGGAATTCGCCCAAAATGGCTGACTTCCTGTTTCGTGTTGCGCAGTGAAACCGATATTGAGGGTTACTTGTTTCTAATTGCCGCGAGTTAATTGTAATGCAAAGGCTTCCAGGGCCTTGAAATGGGCGCTGGTGGTACATAGTAGGGTCATTCTAAAAGCCTGGCCCCGTTTGAACAACAAACAATGATGCTCGCACTAGTACACAAAATGAACACAAGAGTGTTTAAATACTGAGTTATGCGCGCAGAACGTGCCACAATTCCCAATTGAAACAAGGGACAAAGACCCCCCACTCTGTCCGACTGACACAGTGCCAAGGTTACACATAATAAAATGAACTAAACTTCATGAACCCAGTGACTTTTCAAGCTAGTGTCTGGTAATTGCTAACGTAGCCAAAAGGAACAGTGCTCCGACACAGCTCCTTGTGTTGGCTAAATATACAGTACGAGGCCATTAAGCCAGGTGTCAGGACGGCCCGCGCTCGGCCGGCTCACATTTCTGAAGAGATCGGTATTTAAAAAAAAACAAATTCAATCTGATGTAACGGTATTTCTTGCCAGTAAGGACAACATCCTCTTGACAGGCAAACGTTAACAACAGCATAAAGCAAATGTGAGTGAAAGAGTGAAACCGTGGCGACTGCTAACGCTAGTAATAATAATTCAACAACGCGAGAAGAGCGGAGGAGAGGAGGAAACATGGCTGGTGCGACTAATTACCCCCAAATTGCGAACCCTCCAAGCTCATTTGTCCACTGTTGTGTAATAAAACTAAAGTAAAACCAGTCACCCTCGGAGCACAAACGCATGTTTTTGCTGCACTCATGCTAGTTAGTAGCAGTAGCCACCATACTTTCAGCTACATGCTATTGCATTGATTTGTGTACTTAATTGATAATTACTTGTAATTGCCCATAATGTACTGCGCGGCCAGACCTTTGTCACTCTACGTTCTGTTTTCGTCTGCAGTGGCGTCACTACAAAAGTACTTGGAGTGGGGTAAGTCCTTGCTCCCAAAGCTGAAATTTCTTGAGATTTGCGACGGTAACATGATGATGGTTTGAATTTAAACAGAAAATGTTTGGTTCGGTCTTGGATGCTTACCAGCAGAGTTTCCCCCGACACGCCCCTGTTGTTGAAAACCACGGCTCTGAAACATACAAAAATAAATAAAATAAAATACAGACAAAAGTGAAATACTACATTTGTTGATTCACCATTTGATCTGACTGTATAACAGTTACAAACAGCAAGGAAACAAACATCTCTGAGCCTGACTTAGTCATTGGAGAGTACGTTTAATATAATCTTCAATTTCATGTCATCATAACATTTGTATGTTATCATGTAATCTTACATAAGATGTCCCCTTTAATATATGTAGACCAATCAGGTTGGGTTTGTGTATACTTTTTTTTATTTTATAAAGACGCTCCTGATTCAATTTGAATGTAATTTTCTTACATTTGCTCCATAAACAAAAACACAGATATATTTTATGCTTATTAATAGAAACATTCCTTCCATGCTTGTATGGTGCACTTGCAGCATCAGCATCATCCCTGGCTACAGTCATCTATTATGTGAAGGACTTGCGGAAAGTAATTCACCAGCAGGGGTGGGGGCTTGTATAAAAGAGCAAAGGGGGGGGGGTTGAGCGCGGTGAGGGAGCGGGTGAGTAGCTTTAATTTAAAAAAACAACAACAAAAAAACATACTGCAGCATGCACTCAGAAGCTGGTCCGGGCTTAGTTGCAAAGCTTGTGGCACGATAAGCTGCAAGTCATTAAGCGAAACACACACACACACACAGGGGTGAGGGGTGCAAGATGCTGAGTTCACCAAGCTTCCCGAATGTGGCAAAATCAGCTCTTAGCGCACGCCGCTGCGTGATTTGTTCCCGGCACCTAAAATAACTCAGCACACGGGGATCCTGCAAAATCGCTGGAACAGGCGGTCTTGCAAAAAAAGCTGCCTTTGCCTTTTACACACAACCTAGCAAGGCGAGATATTGTGATTGTGAAAAAAAGAATAATCTTCCGTTACGGCGAAGCAATTTTTCGGAATCGGTGTGTAAAAGACTGCAAACCAATCACTCAGGTCAATATCCCACTTTGTAAAAGTGAATTAAGGTCTTCCAGTTCATGGGATCGCCGTATAAAAGAGATTGGGGACTTACGGTAGTTTCAATGAGTGGGTCTTGTTTCTGACTTTTCTGTGTTCCCCATGTGAGATCTCACACATTTGCAGTAATATCTTCTGTTTCAACTCTGATGTGGCAATTTTGCAGGCCTTCTGTGTATAACTGGCTATTAAGTAATGAATCAGATCAATATCCTGCTTTGCTGGGTTCTGTGTAAAATGCTGAAGTGGATAAATGACAGGTCTTCCGTGATGGAAAATCTCTTTGCTATGTTCTGTGTGAAAGTAAAAGGTGGATCAATGCCGCCTTAATCTTTTGTTACGACTGGTGCAGCTATTTTGCCAGATCTCATTGTAAAAGAGACACGAGGGTCTTAAAGTTATTTCAATGAGTGGGTCGTTTTTGTGTCACTCTGTGGAATCTTACAGATTTGCAACAATATCATCTGTTACGGCACTGATGTGTTAATTTTGCAGGGTCTCTGCGTGAAAGGCGCTACTGAAAGATTAATTCAGGTGTGCCGCGGACAGAACATTTGCCTCGTAAATAAATAAACGTGGCACATGAGGCGTAGCGTGGCTACTTTTTGACATTAAGTGCACTTCCTTCTTATAAAACTGGACCAAGACCACCCACCTATAGCCCAGATCCCGGCTCTGCTCGACCATGTGCAGGATGTAAGACTCTCGGCTGGTGCCGGTCAGCCCCGGGAGGAGGAGGACGGTGGGTCTGGAGGCGGAGTCGGGATGAGCCAGGCTGTCATCGTTGTCAAACCAATCCAAAGAGATCTGCCCTCCGTCTGCCGCCTTAATAAGCTCACTGCGAGCAGAGAGAGGCGGAACACAGCAGTCAGCCGTGTGCATTTTTATGGCCCTCGTCCTTTACCTGCTTCACCTTGTGCTTCCTACGCCAACCGCTTTATCAGAAACATATTGACAGTGAACACCCATCTATTTGCGGTACACTATTAATAATAAGAAGAATGAATTACACATATATAGCGCTTTTCATGATACTCAAAGATGCTTTACAACAGCACACATTGTTCATTTACTCCACAGTCACACACTCGTGGTGGGAAGCTACTTGTGTAGCCACCGTTGCCCTGCAGGGGGCAGTTTAACGGAAGCGTGGCTGCCATTCTGCGCCTACGGCCCCGCCGACCACCACTTTTGAGTATTTTTACAAAAGCATGCCTCAGACATGTTGGTAACACACCTGAGAAGTGTTTTAAATTGTGTGTGTGGGGGGGGGGGGGAATCCATGTCTCCTTTAAATGATCTCAAATGCATCCGTGTTTCGATTTTAAAAGCACTTCTGTCGTAGGGAAAGCGATTACTCGGGCGGCGTGATCGCTGCGGCGCCAAATGGAGGAATTGGATGAGGGAGCGATACCTCCGCTGACAGCTCATTTCCCCAGCGATCATACAGTCACTAGTGCGCTTTGTAAAATATAAACGCGGAAAAGAAAGCACTCCGCTCGCGGATCCTTATATGCTCCATCAACTCCCGCTCCGGTCCACCTTGGCCTGAGTACATTACACCTTTAGCACAGGGAGCATGAAATTACAGATGCTCTGTGAAATATGCACCTGACCAAAGAGAGGGAGCAGAGGCAGGGAGGGTGCTCATCCTCAGCGTTGTTTCACCTGCACTGCCAAAGACAAAAAAACTTTGGTCACTCTTTGGCCTTGGAAACTTCATTATGACTGCAGAGTTAAAGTGATGGGGGGGGGGGGTCCTGTGCTATTCCGACATATAACTCCAGCAAATTTGGCTGTCACCTTTAATAACTGCACTAGCATGGAAAACATTGCGCATTACCACGGCAAATTTGCTTGTAATTTCACCATTGATGATACGACAGTGTGTTTATAAATCATTTTAAAAGACTATAGATAAAGCACAGGAATCTGTGATCAATGCTCCCCATGTTGTATTTTGACTGTTTTTTCATTTATAAAAAGGTTCATTTATGACGACAGTGATGTAGCGTACCGTATAGTAATGTATATGCAAATGTTTTTTTTCTCGTCATTACAATTTTATTTGATCCTTACGATGGCAAGTATTTTTCCACATTGTTTTTCCACAGTCGCGGCACAAACGACCTCTTTTCTCCTACCAGCTTTGCCGCGTTGCTTAAGAGCAACACTCAGATTAGTTGTGAAACAGTTGAATAAAGAGAGATTGCCTCTCAGCGTAACACAACGCCGCTCTGTTGAGTCACAACAGGAATCTGTGATCCGCTTCTTGTGCTAGATTCAATGGTGGGCTGGGACTCACTTCCTGTAGGCCACTCCGGGCTTGGCGGTGACAAAGGGTCTGAGCAGAGTCTGAATGCGGCTCTCCCAGCACCAGAAGGTGGGATAGTAGGTCTCCGACACGATGGGACATTGCTCGCGCAGGAACTGGTAGAACTTCTTACCCCCAGAGATGAGCTGCGGCTTCTGCAAAAACACATGACCAAATGTACTGCTGTCCATAGTCCTGTTAAATATAATGTCTGTCTTGTCTGTCTATTTACCTAGCTATGATGCTATGATGCATTACACTATGCTACTTTATGATAGCTAGCTACTTTACGATATGCCATGTTTGTCTCTATGACGTTAGGGGCGCAGCAAGATTAAACACAATACTAATGAATACAGTATGTACTAAAATAAAAACATTGTAATAGTTACATTTTAACATTGACTCCCTTATTGGATAGATGCTACACAAAGTCACAAGTCTTGCATCCATTGGATTTGTGAATATTTGTAGCTTCTTTGTTGTTGTTTTTTCTTTCCAGGACATCAGATTAGCCTCCCAGAGCTGCCGTTTGGATGTTAACTGCCTCCCATCCTCATAGATTGTTTTCTAGGGGATTCACCAAAGGTTCTAAATAGGGTTGAGGTCAGGGGAGGATGGGGGCCATACATGAGTTTCCTTCATTTTATGCCCATAGCAGCCATGTATGTCTGCAAATAAATTCCAGCAGAAGCTTTCAAAAGACTCACGAGTCCGATGGATGCAAGAATTGCCAAGCTGATATCCAATAATGTTCAAATGTAACTTGACCTGATAAGATGTTTTTGATTGGAACGGCTTTTGAGTTCGGTAAATATGAGCTCCTGATGCTGCAAATTCAACAAATGACTGTTTTCAGTTCTTTACAACCTATAAAATGTTTTGAACCTCTATTGTGTGTAAGAAGTGGGAACAGTGCATTTGAAGTCTTTTACTTCAAAATATCTATTTACCGTTTAGATTCGTTAAAAACATTACAATTATTGTCTAACAGTTCGTGACTTGGAAATTATGTATTTTGACTGTCATTTGCATTGATTATTTCGGGAAAAGAGGAAAACAATATAAAAATACGTTTACAGTGGTTTATAAATATAATAATATAATGACATATATATATATATATATTTAGGAATAAAACCTCTGCCTTTTTTATGATGAACACTTGCGTCTACTGCGCTACTGTATTTTAATGTTGGTCATGATGACGGTGCTTGAAAAATTAAGCAATTATTGTTCAAGGTGGCATAAAATGTTTGAGAAACAATAACAGATTTTAATAATAGTTGGTAAACACTGCATTGTAGAGGGAGAAAAGGATAAATAAAATATGAAAAAAAAAAATACCCAAAGGGGGCGCACTTGAACACTTTTTGCTTTACAGTATTGAGACATCCAGTGAACTGTTACTGCCTCGACATTAATTGCATGAACGTGTGTGTGTGCGCGGTTACACGCGTGGGTGTCGTGGATTTTCGGAATGAGCAAAGCTCCGGCCACCCTAGTGACAATAAGCGCTGCAGAAAATGGACGGATGGGCGATTTTTCATGCATGTGTGCCATGATGGCGCCAAAGTGCAGCGGCTCGTTTTTACCGGCATGCACCTCGTCGAGTGTCATTCCGACCACACGCAGGCGGCGGTGATGCGTCCCATTCACGTGTGCATCACCCATAATAATTCCTCAAAATGTCCTCATTTACCTTGGCCACCGAGATGAGGTAGTAGCAGGCGTACGCCGCGCTGAAGCCCAGCACCAGAGACAGTCCCACTCCCGAGCCCAGCAGACCAACTTTCACTTGGTTTTCCAGATAATGAGACAGGTCCCGCGTCAAAACGTCCAAATTGAGCTCCGGCGAGATCATTGCAAGGACAGCGGCCGGATCGCCAGTCAGACACGGTCGATGCGCGCGCGCCTGCGTGTGTGCGTGTGTGCTGCCTGGCACTGAAGGAGACAGTCAAGGGGACCAGATGAGGGTGGAAGGGGGGCATGGAGTGCCGGGTTGCGTGTGCAATAGTCACCGAGCGATGGCGCTGTTTGGCCAGATAAACGTCGACCCCTCGATGCCCCTGCAGTGCTTCAGGGACTAGACCACCCTGCAGTCGTCCATCCATTTTCTCGAGTTCTTTGTCTTATTTTGGGTGAGGCGGGTGAGCTGGAGCCTATCCCGGCAGAGTCCACCAGGGGCTTCCTGCCGGTCGACAAACAACCGTGCACATTCGCACTGAACATCATAGGGATTTCTAGCCCCCTTTTTTTTTTTTTTTTTGCGGGTAAAAATAAATCCCCAGCACCCCTACAATTTTATATCAAAACATCAATAAATAAACTGTATGTTTTTAAGGCAACCTAGAAAAGTGTAAAACCACAGTACCTGCCTCGAAAAATGGTTTGTTCCGCCATTTGTAGCCCGCCCTTTCACCTAAAATGAATCCCAGAACCCCTAAACCTCTGATCCTAGAATCGCCCCTGAAAAGTGTTGTTACTTTAGAATAATATGACTCAAGTGAAAGTTCAAAGTCGTCCACCAAATAATTACTTAAGAGTAAGTATTTAGTGGGGAAAAAAATACTCAAGTGTCTAGTAAATTGTAAATCCTGATTTATTCATTTTTTAAAATAGTGCATAAATAGGAAGAGGCGAATTCAAATGTTGCCCAACCGTACTACAATGTAAACAATGTATTTTTTTTTAAATAAAATAAAAATAAAAATCAGGCAAACTCAGCCCCAATAAATGGTCTTAATTTATTTATTTATATATTGAACCAGCATAATAGAAATAATCTCAAGATTCTTGTCAGTAAACATTCTAATTGAACTAAAATAATAAAAAGTGTACTATTTTTTTCCTATATGAAGTAATGTAAAGTCAGCGACATCACCATCATAAAACCTTTATTGTGCAAAATTGTAAGAAGCGTTTCAATTGTCCTACAAGTGTAAAAATAAGACAACCACTGCCTAATAAAAATTACAAATAAAGAAAAACTACTCACTCTACGTATGGGTTATGTTATGCTGCGCAGTCAGACTATATTGCACTATATTGTTAATGTCGATCACATGACACGTGCTGTATTTATTACAATTACATTTATTAAACATAGTTTAAACTGGTAAAGGCTCAAAATAAACATTTCAACATTCCTCTGACCTTTCCAGAACCCTGTGAGAAAGAGCAAAACGCAAATTCCCACGTGCAACGTAACAGTTTTTGGAAAAGTCTGTGACAAAACTATCAAATCCGATAAAGGTTATTGAAGATGACTTTCCATTAAAGTATCATGCTTTTCTCCCCCGAAAAACGTGTCAATAAAATTGCGTTAAAATGTACAAAACAATGCAATTTATCTGCGCACCCCTAAACCTCTGATCCTCCTTGAATCGCCCGTTGCCTGGCACGTAAACTTCGCAAAACAAATGCGGAATGCGCGAGCACGCCGCCGGGAACGCGCGTGGTCGTTGTCGTGTCTCCTTCGTGCTTTTCCGTGCATCTCCGTCAAACGAGTTGTTGTGTTGTTGTTGATGATTGACAATGATGGCGGCGGGTTTATTCCGACTTGACTCCAGCAGGGGGGGGTAGGGAGAGGGTTAGACAAGACAGAGGACCGTCTGCGGGGCCGACAAAGCCAAAACACCTTCAGGTGAATAATCTGCGCACGCACGAAACAATTTGGATAGGAAGAAAAAAAAGAGCGAGTATAACGGCAAAGACTTGGATCGTGCAAGGAGGGGTTTGGGGCTAGCTTCAGTTTAGCTTAGCTTGCTAAGTTGAAGAGGTTAGCATTCTTGAGGCGGCGAGGGTCAGCTCAACAAACAATGTCGCCGCTTCGCCAGCTTTCCTCGTAATTACGTTCCCCATTTCCAGGGGTGCTCGACGAATGCAGCGTTTGTTTGGCAAAAGAAGACCCGACCTCCTTAAGCAGCTTAGCGGGGCTGTGTGGCGTCTGTTGTGGACATTCAAAAACTGCCCGCCGCCGCCGCCTGGTAGCCAGCTCGCACGGCTAGCTCGCTAACTCCAAAAGATTCGTTGGGGCTTTTTGGTTCTCCCTCCCGTCTTCGTTTCGTAAATGACCACCGGCAGGAACAACCGAGCCATGATGGAAGGAGTCGGAGCGAGAGTGGTCCGGGGACCCGACTGGAAGTGGGGCAAGCAGGACGGGGGAGAGGGGCACGTCGGCACCGTCAGGAGTTTTGAAAGTCCCGAGGAGGTTGTGGTCGTCTGGGATAACGGCACCGCTGCGAACTACCGTTGCTCTGGAGCCTACGACGTGAGGATATTAGACAGTGCTCCTACAGGTAACGTCTTCTTCGACTACAGTACACATCCACCGTCTCAGTCAGTCAAGTCGGATGGAGTGCGAGTAGTTGTTTCGTTTACTGGGCCTTAGATGGACGCAGCCGACCGAAAGACCGCCAGACAATAAACTAAATGGAATGTGTACGCTTGTATTTTGTAGTGGGACAGTCGGCAAGTACAGCAATTATTTTTTGTCTATTCAACACACAATTAAATATACAGTCGATTTGAGTTGAACAGTTAAACCAAAATGTAGTACATTGACAAAGACGTTCGCTTAAGTTGCTTTCCGTGACTCTTCCAGTCTCTTTGTATCTCTGTTACATCCTTCTGGTGACACACTGTAACTCTCGAAGCACAGTACCCACTTCCCTCTGAGAACATCCTGTTTGAAGCCTTGGGAGGGCTTGGTCTCATGTCAACATTTCAACAGAATGATGAAGAGGACTGTTCAGAAGACGGGTCATGCATGCATATTCACAGAATAGGACCTCTTTTAACCTATAACTGTAGTGAACACTGCAAACGTATACAGTTTGTCGCACGCACTGGAGCAGGGGGTTAGCTTAGCGCCCGGGTAACAGCTCAGGGTACCGGTGTCTTGCTCAAGGACGCCACATCTGGGAGATGTTGTTGGTGGATGGTCCGTTGCCCGCGCTCCTTTGCCGGTGATTGAACTGAGACCCCCACTGTCGCATGTGGCGATCTTAACCGCCGGTCTATGGCTGCAATATTAAAAACCCAAATCTGAGTGAACCAGAAAATGAATTGGTCGATTCATGGATCAAACACCTGTACATATTGCCGTTCCGCTTCTTGTTACAAAACAACCAGTTGTGCAAAAAGTAATGAAATATTGAACTGTTCCATATTCAAATGTTTAGTTAAATTAAGTATGCCTGTAAAGGTTATAGTATATTTTAGGTTCAGGGGTGTATGAAAATATTCGCAGTGGTGTTCATGTGCAGCGACTCGCAACCACACCTCCACTTAACTCACCAACACCCCTCCTTGCCTCGCAGGCATCAAGCACGACGGAACAATGTGCGACACCTGCCGTCAGCAGCCCATCATTGGCATTCGCTGGAAATGTGCTGAGTGCACCAATTACGACCTCTGCACAACCTGTTACCATGGCGACAAACATCACCTGAGACACCGCTTCTACAGGATCACCACCCCGGGCAGCGAGAGGTTGGTTAAGCTGACTGTGCTTAAAAACAAAACAAAACAAAACATAGACACAGGATTGTGTTACAATGCAATGTGTTTAGTGTGTACCTCCCTTTTACTCCTTAATTTGCGTATCTGTGTTTACGTGATGTTTGAGAATCTTGTGAGTGCGCCTTTCCTCACAAGCAGACACTATCTGTGTGCTCCCAGCCCCCAGTTGCCAGGCAACAAACTTGCCTCGCTTCAAATTTTTGGGACGCAGTATTAAGCCAGCGATTCCCATACATGGCGCAACTGCCAAAGTGGAACCAGTGACGCTGCTTGGCTTTCGTCCTCATTTCAAAACAATATTTAGTACTTACCATAAGAAATAACCCAGAGGAGACATGCATTTTTTTTCACAGTTTAAAACAGTTTCTATTTCCTGTCATGCTGGAATTGGGCCATTCTGAGGGGCCAGCCATGTGTCATGCAAGTGAGCGACCATATACCCCTTCCCATATACTGCTGGGCCAATGGCGAGTTGGCAGAACCTAGCGTTGTTTTCAGAAACTAGCATTGTTAACTAAACTTTGCATCCCACCAAAGCTCAGTGCAGATCTGCTTACCTTTTGGCTTTGCCATAATGGCACAGGAGGGCGGGGGTCGCACGTGTGGCGGATGTGAGTGTTTCTGCATGATGGTGTTTTGGTGGTCATCGTTAGAATTTTCCTCCATGCCATCATCAGTTGTACTCATCTGTGTTGAAATCACACAAAACGTAAAAGACAAAGAAAAAGCAAAACACCCTTGTGGAATTAGATGCTGAGCTGCAGTCTCACGAGATTTGCTGGCATCTCACAAGTTTATTTTCAGAAATAGGATATATGCACTAGTTTTATTATTATTATAATATATATATATACATGTATATATATATATATATATATATATTATTTTTTTTTTTAAAAGGCCTCCCACCTAATAATGACTGGTGCTCTCCGCGGTTGAGTTGGCTTACTTGCCTTAGATTATTTTCTACACACACTGATGCTTCTTTTACATCCAGCCAGCATCCCAACACAGAGGAACACATGGCCCAACAGACGGCGACTTTTTCAAGCGAGTACAACTTCATTTCCCCCTCGAGACAGACGGCGCACACAGCACAATGGCTGCGGAGGGCGCCCCCCCGGATCACACTAGTCTGCCAAAGAGGATGTGGCGGTGGGGGTGGTGGGGTGGTGTTATTTTTTTCTTTTTCTTTTTTTTTACACCACATTAGATTCTTTCAGTCCATTCTGAGGAGGGAGTGGTTCACAGTGGTGGACCGCCACTGTCCAGCTGCCATAGTAGTGTCTTTGCAGTGGCATTGTTACTTTTTTTTTTTTTATGTGCTATCACTAGCATGATTATTCCTGCAAATGAATTCTTATTAATATTTTATTATACGTTGACTAGCATCAAAGTATTGTGTCTGGATGTGATTGACTCTCGTTATCTTCATATTTCGGAGAATGTGCCCGCGAGCGAGCCATTCTGCAATTAGCCGCATTGTGGTGTAACGGTACATCTCATTCATATAATTCTGTCCCCAGTTTCTCTGCCTGTGATTTGGCTGCTGGGTGAAAATCTGCCATTTTCAAGGGACGATAGGACTACACGGAAACATGACCAATTGACAAGTGTTCAGGGGCTTGGTGATGAAGTGCTGCCTCTACAAGTGAAAATACATGATCATTCTGTATGTCGTGGAAACGAAAGTCATCATTACTTTGGCACACCGCGCGGTAGAGGGCAGTGGGGTGCGCAGTAGCTCATTTGCATAAGACAGGATCGCCCTCTTAAAACAGATGAATTTCTGAAAGTCTTGAAAAAGAGGGTGAAAAGGGTGCCATAATTCTTGATTCTTGACAAACTGCGAGTGAGAACTGTTTTAATTGTGGGGGAAAAAAGAAACCATCGTGTCCTCTATGGCTTCTTTCACCTTAAGATTTCCCATTTGAAATCCGATTTCCTCTTTGGCACCTTAACTGACATAAGCGACATATCAACATAGGATATGTATTTAAAAATGTGTCACACTCGGGCACAACTTCTTAGGAAAACCCGAGTGACTCAATGGGGTATTTTTCTCGGTGTGGGCAGAGTGCTGCTGGAGTCAAGGCGCAAGTCAAAGAAAATCACTGCCAGGGGGATTTTCACTGGCGGCCGGGTAGTGCGAGGTGTCGACTGGCAGTGGGAAGACCAGGATGGAGGCAACGGAAGGCGAGGAAAGGTAACGTACGGGCCAGTAAGATGTCTCCAAAACACGTGATTCTACGACAGTGTTGCTGTCCATATAGCGAAACACGTGACCCTTGCTGTATCTGTTTAAAGATTACGTATACCTAAAGTAAGCCTTTATGTATGTATTTTTCAAACGTGGAAGTCTGCAAAAACATGTTGAATGGAAGCCTTCCTTTTGAATTACGTATTGGTCTTAGATAACGACGCCTTTCATCTCGCTGATTCATATTAATCCTGACTAATGCTGCGCGTAAAAGTCGTTATGAAGTCATTCCGGTGACAGATGAGGTTGCACTTGTTGTTCGGTATCTGTACTATACACTGACATTGACTCGGCTCTGGTCCCGAGCATATTTTAAGATCCCCTCTCGGCAATTTAGGACTTTTGCTGTGTTATTTAATGGCATACCTCATCACTATTTTATGACGCCGGCAGCAGTTATCGCACGCCGCCAACCCCTCCCACCGAAAACCATTATCGCATGTCCCGCTGCTCAGATGCACTGTTAGTTTAGCCCTAATATTAACTAGACCCATTAATCAATTACCTCTGCGAGGGGCTGGTAATAGATAGGCTTCTGCATTTACTTGGGGCACACGTTTTTCATGAATAAATTAATTTACTCTGATGCTATTTATCTCATGGAACTTTATTTACTTTATTATTAGTCAAGTACCACAACCCATTCACTGACCTGATTTGGTCAACTTCCAATACCTAAAACTCACCATTGACATCGTTACGATTTGGAATAACAAATCCTTCCTGTTGTTTGACATTTAAAATGTTATAAATAAATACAATATGCAACAATATATAAAGAAGAAAAATAAGTTGGAAGTTTATCTTATTTTATTATTTTTAAAATATTCAAAATGTCCTTGATTTTTAGATTTTGTTTTAAACTGATCAATTTAACACTATACAGGAGGGTTAAGTAACATTTTAGAATTATTAATTGCCAAAACAATCAACCACCAATGAAATTAAAAAAAAAGTTAAAACCCAATATTCTACCGTTTGACATCACATGACAAGCATATGGTCCCTCTTATGTTTGTTTCTTTAGACCAAAAATCTACATGCATGTTGATGATTTTTCTTAAAAATGTATACAATAAAAATAAGAAAAGAACAAAAATATGGCCAGAATTTCTTATTTTTATTTCTTTATACATTTGAGAAATGTTTTTGTAGATTTTTAAACCTTAAATGGGTATGTTTGTCATACCACATAATAGCGTTAAGCAACTTTTCAATATCATTATTGTCAAAAAAATCAACTGCTATAATAATGGAAATTGTTAATCTAGTAATACTCTACCTGTAACCACAAGTCACCAAGCATATGGCAGCTAGCATGAGAAGCTAAAGTCGCACTCTTCATCTTCACTCACTGAGCCTTCTTAGAAAGCCGTACAAACAGATGCACTTAAATGCGCGTAACATGTCGTCACAGGCGACCCAAATCCTTTATTCACGCCTATTTTCAAAATAACCTTTTTCTCTGTTCCTGTAATTGAATGGAGACGTCAGTGAAAACTCAGTGATTGACGACTTTTGGGATATGAGCAGTTACACCAATTATGAGCAGTCACACCAATTTTTATCGGCCTTAACGGTATCGGCCGATAAGCTTTAATGTCATCATTTGCCGATCAGATCAATGTCATTGATTGGCTCCGCAAAAGACATTTACTCCGCGTCGCCATCGTGCACAGTATATTTGAATCCAAAAGCTAGTTTATTTTTAGCCTTGTCGCGTGTCTTTTGGCGTAGTCCTGCAAATATCTGACGGCCAATAAAGTTATTTAAAAACACAAAAACATGTCGGTGGTGTGGAACAGACAACATGTCTGAGACAGACAACACGTAATGCCGGATGAGACTACAAGACAAATGTGCTCTTTCACGATTGCACTATGTCAGACTACTGCAATAAAATCTTGTATTCCGATACACCGCATCCCGTTTTTTCCCATCACTGGGCTTCATCGTGTCAACGCAAACGCGACCGGATACACTCGTTACCATGGCGATGACAAAAACACAGCACCGGTGCCGTGTTTTTGTAAGAACAAAATGGGGAAAAATGTGTGTTGGTGGTCACCGGTGCGCAGGAGAGGATGTTAATTTAAGGCTTGCTTCAGGTATGTTCACGTTCTTTTAATAAGATACGGCTCGCAAGCAGACAACAAAAACGTTATGTAGCCTAGCAAGCTAGTGCTTGCATGAACGGTTGTACGTAAACATGCCGCCGTTCTGTCGAATCATGCTCTAAAGTTTCGGTGTGAGTAAAATAATTTAATTAAAAATTGTTTAATTACAGTAAGTTAGCACCCATTATTTCTGTCATGTTCTAATATTGGTTTTACCTGACTGATTAGAATACACTATCTGACTAGAGCAGTGATTTCCAACCTTTATGGAGCCAAGGAACATATTTTACAATTGAAAAATCTCATGGCACACCAACAAACAAAAATGTCACAAAAAGTGGATCCATTAATTACTGTATTTACTTCCTGCCATTTAATAGAAGACCATTCATTTGTTCTGTCTGTCAAAGATATATATTTGAGCAATTAAGTACATAAGTATATACAGTAAGTGAACAGGTCATTTAAATAAACACATTCCTCCATCATGTGATCGGATCGGTGATCGGTTATCGTTTTTTTAAACTCGCTGATCGGCCCCAAAAATCCTGATCGTGTAAAGCCTAGTTTCTATAAGCCTAAGGAATATACTTAACCGTGGTGGAATGTCAGTGCTCACCCAGAAAAGCTGAATTGTTTTACATCTTCGACATCCTCACATGGATTTCCACAGCTATAATCGATATTTACCTTTCATCTTCTACTTGGTGAACCCCTCCCCCGATTAGTTTCAGTTTCAGTTGAAAATATCCACCATTAAGTTCGTAAGGGCCAAAAGATTTTTAAACTGACCCCTAAAAATTACTGTGCAGTTTTGAACTGAGTCACTTGCCCTTTATTCCGTGAATTTATTTGCTATGGATGATTTTAGAGGTGTTTGAAGAGCTCATTCCATGTTTTTTCAACCAAGATGCCGGCCACTTGTCACATTGCTATTTGAACCTAATAATGGAAGTAGAAACAAAGTAAAAAAGTAACGGCACTAAACATAAACGTAGCCTAACCCCATTGGCATTTTTGCTCAGTCATCCACATGACTACTAAAACGCGGTACTGTACGATCCATACAATTGACCAAGTTTTCAAAGGTGAGAGGCCCCACACATGAACAGGAAGTTTTGGCATGTGTGTTCTCTTTTAGTATGTGGTGTACTTGAGAAAACCAACGCAGCACACCACACACACAACCACTATAATAACCGCACCGAAAAATTCGACAGGCAACAGCCCGTGTGTCAGGTGGACTCCTAATTAGCTTTCATTACGCTTCATGCCACAATCACAGAATTCTTAGCTAGGCCCAACTTGGTGTTGATTACACACACAAGAATTTGTCATTGTAAATAATTAAAAGGTTTAACATTTACAATTGATTACTGACCCTTTTCTGAGGATGAGGGACAAACCACTCTTAACACAACCTACACTACAGGATACTCACTCAGGATAATTATTTAGAGACATTCAAGAATCTGCTTTTGTTGACAAATTCTGCCGAATTGTCCGGTTTGTTGAAAAGAAACACAAGTCCCACTAAAAAAAAAAAAAAAAAAAAAAGAAACACAAGTCCCACCAGTCCATCAAAATGTGTTAACCCGAAACCGAGGCGCAAAAACGTTTGGGGACCGATGTACTGTGCTGAAAAATATCGACGACATCAACGATTAATTGCCATTGACTCGACTTTCATCACATTATAGTTGACTTCAAAAAAATATTTCATTCGTTCAACCCCTAGTATGTGTGTACCCCGTTTAACACTAGGCAAAAGTACTTAGACCGCCAGTCTTCTTTAAATTAGTCTACCTACTTCCTGTGAACATTCTTCTTCCTGTACCACCATTTCTCAAGACACACATACTGAATTAATCCTTTGACGCTGGGTGAAGTGAAGTCTGGTGTGGTCACGTTACAGCTGTGCAAAAATGAATATGTCAGATAGTTGCAATTCCTCTTCTTCTTTAACAGGTGACTGAGATTCAGGACTGGAGTGCAGCCAGCCCCCATAGCGCTGCCTACGTACTATGGGACAATGGGGCCAAGAACCTTTACCGTGTCGGTTTTGAAGGAATGGTGAGCACACACATACACGCACACACATTCAGACACGCCGTCCTTCAATACATCAGCTGTCAGGTGGCTTTTGTGTTTGGCCGCAGAGTGGGGACCCCTTATTTTTTATTTCTTCATTCCCCCCCCCCCCCCCGCCGAAGCCTTTGTGAGACCCACACTGGGCTTGGCCCCCATTGTATGCGCAAGCAGCCGGAGGTGGAAGCCATCTGTATCTTCTTTAGTGAAAGAAGCCAACCGGGTTTTCTGGTTGTATAACCGATTTGTCATTTTGTTATTCTAATACAGTTGAACCTCTAAGGTTGAGCAAAATCTGTTCCTATAGGAAAAAAGGGCAATGGAAATAATCAGTTTGCGGGCCGAACAATCTCTATTATAAAGCCTTTATTAACAGTAGAGGCAATATGTTAGGTAACATTCTTAACTGTCATACAAGCGTATAACTACATTAACCACCGATAATAAAAAGACAAACCAATAAAACACTATCTGATAACAAAGGCGTTTTGCCTCGCAGTTGCACCTCACTCAACACTTGTGCCTCACGCTTGAGAGGTTTTGAATCTCAACAGCCCATGTATCATCCTTAACTGTCATTCAAGTGTGGAAAAAAAAGTTTAGTGCTATCTATTTTAACAGGAAGGAATAAAATGCTCAATCTTAACAGTCACGATGAAGGTGCTTCCCATCTCAATAGTACCTTTCCTTTCTTGAAGTCAGAATCAGAATCATCTTTATTTGCCAAGTATGTTCAAAACACACAAGGAATTGTGTGTTTTGAATTGTGTGAGGCGTAAAAAGAAGTTTAACCATTGTTGAAAAACAATAGATGGGTATGGTGACAAAAGTATTGGGTCACTGCTGGAGGCTTACTGTACTGTGTCTGAATGCAAGTCTTCTGACTTCATCCAACTTATAACATTCTTCTCTTAACATGATTTGCTTCTTTTGGAATTGGAATAAGTGTCCCAAAGAAAAAGCAAATCACACAGTTAGAGTCCTTGCTTGCTTCACTGATATATCGGAGGGGCCTATTTCGACTTTCGAGGCACATTTTGTTTAAATGTATCTAAAATAAAGGGTCTGTGCACACAATCCTAAGTTAAAATGTGTCCGGTTGGCTTGTTACAATAGGATGTTCTCACAACAGGAATACTGCTTCTTCCCTTCAACTCTGCAACACATTCACATTGTGTCGCAGCAACGTAGCGTTTCACTGACTCTCCTCTCCTCTCCGCCATGTTGCTGATATTATTGCTCTGAGCAAACACATTCCTACAGCAGCAACTTTAAGTGTCTGCCGTCTGTGTTTTTATTATTTATGCTTGTGCCCTTCGGGTGGTAGAACTCCCATGGGCCACTGACTCTGCTTCTTGTTTCTTGCAGTCGGACCTGAAATGCGTTCAGGACGCCAAAGGAGGTTCCTTTTACAGAGACCACTGTCCCGTGTTGGGTAAGTAAGCCATGTGGGACCGTTCTTTGGCATTATCAGGCTACTTCTCTCAACTATTGCTGTGCTGAAACAAATCCAAGGGCAGCAAGTGGAGGTTCTGATGTAGGGAAGCATGCATGGCCACTAGGTGGTAGCACCACCTAGTTGCTTGGTTTCAATACAGTTTCCGTATGAGTTTTATTTTTATTTTTTTTCTCTCCTGCCATACATAAATTATACGACTTTAAAGTTAAATGGTGCCATTAATGTGCGTAATATTTCCTTTCATGCAGTAAATATTACATTTATTGTTTTTGGCCCCATGTAATTTATGGTTTGTAACAACATTTCACCCCAAGTTGTGTAGAAATTGTTATTCTGATGTAATTCTAGTGATTGGAAATACATCTTTTGATAAATAGCTTTCATTTTTTTGTGCCTCACAGGCGAGCAGAATGGGAACAGGAACCCCGGCGGTCTTCAGATCGGAGACCTAGTCAACATCGACTTGGACCTGGAAATCGTCCAGTCGCTGCAGCACGGCCACGGCGGCTGGACCGACGGCATGTTCGAGACACTCACCACCACCGGCACAGTGTGCGGCATCGACGAAGACCACGACATCGTGGTGCAGTATCCCAGCGGGAACAGGTGAGTCCTCAGATTTTGTGATACAAAGTGAAATTAAATGGGATGTGTCAATGAAGTAAATTTTCCTGTCCACAGGTGGACATTCAACCCCGCCGTACTAACGAAAGCCAATGTTGTACGTAGCGGCGAAGTAGCCGCTGGGGCGGAGGGAGGCGCTTCCCAGTTCCTGGTGGGCGACCTGGTTCAGATTTGCTATGACATTGACCGCATCAAGCTGCTACAAAAAGGCCACGGAGAATGGGCAGAGGCCATGCTTCCTGTAAGTCTTTTTGCTTAAGCGGGGGACACGCATATTGATGTTTAACATCTGTATAACGCAGTCTTTAAATGTAAGAGACCCCAAAAAGTCACTGTGTGTGCCGTACCTGCGATGACAAACCAACACACACAACAACGTCTGTCATAACACATTGGGACTGACCTGTTAAAGGCAGGATGGTGCCACAAGGCATCCTGAATGCTGGAAAATACAAAGAGAGAGTAGTTAGTAGAAGAAGAATAAATAGAAGAAGCTAAGCTAGCTGGTAGCTTTTCTGGCAACTGCATAGCAATGGCACACTCATTGTCATTTTTATTGTGGTAAATGACTTGTTAGACACATTATACAAACACTCAACACAGCCAATTAAAGTAATTATTTTTGATTCCGGCAACAGCACGAGCTTCAGTGAGTTTCCTGTTTAGCTATCGTTCCGTTTCGTGCCACAAACTCTGAGTCTGTGGTTCGGTCCAACCACGCATATAAGGATTTGCAATGAGAAATACTGAACCCGTTTAACATTTACGATTGTCACCCCAACCATTTTGCGAGGAGCTCGGTCGGGGCAGGAAATATCCTTCTTAACAGATCCCAACACCACAGGATAATCGCACAGGATAATCTTGTCAAGACTTCCCAAAACCGGGCCATTCCTGGCTTTGTCGGAAAGGGGGGGGGGGGCTCAAATTTGGCCTGATGATTGGTATGTACAAAGCAGCGTAGATGCATATTAGAAATCCAGACGTTTTCCTTAATCCCTGACAATTTGAGAAAATGTGCATGCTATCAGTTCTAAAATATTTTTAAGGTAAAAGACCAGCTCAGTCAGTCAATGATATTGCAATGATTTTATGCTTTTTCTGTACATAGTTTATATATATATATATATATATATATATATATATATATTTATTTATCTTTTTTTACAGTTAAGAACAGTTCTCAGGTGTCTTAAAACATCTCTTACATTATTCCATCAGAATACACAAAGAATAAAGAATTCCAGTAAACTAAATACCCATTTATTACTCTCTGGTTGAAATCGCTTTGTTTTGTCAGGATTCGAGATTCTTTCTCATGCAAATGCTAAGTATGACGTTTGGTTACCATGGAAAAAAGAAAGCGGCTATTCTGTGTTGCCAATTTAGCAACTTTGGTGCTATGTTAAGCGAGATTTCCGGCTATTTTTCCAAAAAATGATGAGCAAAAAAATCTACTGCTTTTTGTGGTGTATAGGAGACTTCTGGAGACTGTGAGACTTCCTCCAGGGCAGGAAATGTTCACCCCTTCGCGTCTAGACTACAAATGAATGGCGTTTCCACTTGCTCACAAACACAGATATAGGCTGATAATAAAATATTTACTTTGTTGTTTAATTTCACACATGACAGGAAGGCAGGTACTACAGAGACCCAAATATTTGTATACAAGCCATTAAAAAGTCAATTTTCCGTAGCATGTGCTAGTTTAGCCTCTCTTGCAATATTGTCACATCAGAGCTAAGGTCTGGTACAAAAAAACATATCGAACAGCGACAATTGCTGTGTCATGAGTGCCAAGCATTAAACGTCACACCCCTGTCCCCGCATTGCGGATATGGGGATTGCTACGCTGTTGTGACGTACTCATCACCTTAATCCTCTTCGATTCATTTCTTTTTCATGCATTTTGGTTTGGCCACAGTGGAAATCACAATTTTTGAGGAAATGTACAATTTTCCCCTTGCTACTGGCGCCCATTTGACAGCCGCCCTTCAAAACGGGCTGTTTTTTAAGACCAATGTATTTTTTCAATGGCGCCTTTTATCATGAAGCGTGATTGGTGTCCAGAATCTTTGATGTAACTAATAGCAATTTATCTACTGCAAGATGCCACCTGTCTCTACCTAATGAGCCTGAGCAGTCCTTGTTATTGATGACCAGCACACACAAAGCTCGACAAACTCCAAAGTGTCTCTCCTGATCTGAATTGAGACATTCTCTGTTGAGGGTTTGCTATGCGGATGGTGAATAGCTTCCGAAGTTGAGATGTGTCCCTTTTTTTAATTCATCACTGAAATGGATTGTCCTTTTAATAATAACATATGGTGATCTTTTATTGTTATTTGTCAGGTTTTATTTTTGCTGTGAGCTTTGTCTCATTTTCACGCCTTCCACCCTTATTTTTACATTATTTTACCATTCTGTCTTGCACTCTCTCTCTCTCTCTCTCTCTCTCTCTCTCTCTCTCTCTCTCTCTCTCTCTCTCTCTCTCTCTCTGTATGTACGTTTATATCACATAGCCCTAAGACAACTAATTTAATGAGTTTTGTCACAACATTTATCAACAGACCCTGGGGAAGGTGGGCCGCGTGCAACAGATCTACTCCGACAGCGACCTGAAGGTGGAGGTGTGCGGGACGTCGTGGACGTACAATCCTGCCGCCGTTACCAAGATTGCTCCCTCGGGCTCCGCTGTTAGCAATGCATCCGGAGGTTCGTGCCAGCGCTACCTGTACGCCATGACTTTGACACTGTGAGGCTTTATGATGTTTTCCCCGATTCCTGTTTGTCCAGAGCGTCTCTCCCAGCTGCTTAAGAAACTGTTTGAGACGCAGGAGTCCGGCGACATCAACGAGGAGCTGGTCAAGGCGGCAGCCAATGGAGATCTGGCCAAGGTGGAGGACATTTTGAAGAGACCAGACGTTGACGTAAGTGCTGTTTTGTTACCACCCGGGGGCGCATATAGTTTCTGCCCAGCCTAAACGGGCTGCTGTTGAAAATGAAAGTTGGCACTTTGGGAGCCATTCCCCACTCCCCCAATCATCAGCTATACATGCTCATATTATATTTCTCAATAATAACCATGAGGCACTTCGTTTTTTTACAGCTGGCTCGTGCATTTTAATGTGTTGAGGTTTAGCTCGCAGCCTCGGGCTTTGGATGTAATTTCTTCTTGAAATACCGATTTAATTGAGGAATAATACTCTCTTTTTTTAGCATTTCGAAAATATTAGTCATCCCACTCGTTAGCCTTTGGACCTGGGATGGTAAGCACGCGCGGGAGGCGCAGCTGGCTGCTGAAGGGCAAAAGTTTATGGCCTCCAAATTCGAGGCTTAACCTAGTTTTTTTTCCCGCACTCACAGGCGCAGGGAATGAATAAGACAGGCACTCAGCTGGATTTTGCGGGCTGTTGTGTTTATTTTCACTCGATGTTGAAGACATCACAAACACAATTGGCCTCATTCACATATTTGTGCTTAAATCGTAAGACACACGTTTGACGCACAAATCGTTGTAAAACACAACACATATGCTTTTAGATAATATATTTGCATGGCTTGGTGGTGCGACAGCTGCCCAGCTGGCTTGCTCGCCCCAAACCTGCCCAGCTGGCTTGCTCGCCCCAAACCTGGAAATGCACTTCCAGCAGTGTGTAAAACCTTACTGTACAACGCCATCCTTCATGAAATGGGCCCAAACACAGCACAATTCTGGTTCGAAAATGCTTAGGAATTTCTCCCAAAATAAACTGAAGCCATTGGCGTGAGGAACTGCCACTCCTCTGACACAAAGTTTAAGCTTTGCACAAGGCGCAACTGTGTTGTCACTGTGCAATTTTTCCAGAGGGGAGTGGGCATGTAGCAACCACCAAGTGAGCAGGTACATAATTAATCAATTAACTTTTTCACAAATACACGCAAATCTGATCCAGTCATTTTGCAAGCCTTACGCCATTTATTGTAATTTTCATTCAATTGACAAAGTGCATAGATGTCCAACTTAAACCAGATGACAGACTCGTTTTAACATGTTGTGCATTAAACAGTAGAATTTTTTTTTTATTCTGATAGCATAGGATTAAAAAAAAAACAGTAACAAAAAAAAAAACCTACATAAAAACAAAAGAAAAAGAAAATGCTCTAAAATGCTCATTCATAAGCATGAGAGTAGTTTTTAACCTGGACTTAAAATATTCACAACTGGGGCTAACTGCACTTCAGTTGGCAATTTCTTTAACTTATTTGCAGCATAATCGCTAATTGCTGCTTCACCATGTTTGCGTTGGACTCTGTGCTCCATTATCTGGCCTGAGTCTGTAGGTCTCAGAGTCCTACTGGGTTTATGTACCAGTAGCAATTCTTTAATGTATTCATATTCAGGGCTTAAATCATTCAGTGATTTATAGACCAGTGGCAGAACTTTAAAGTCTATTCTACAGGTGAGTGGGAGCCAGTGGAGAGACTTTAGAACTGGAGTAATATGCTCTGATCTCTTTGTTTTGGTCAGAACCCAAGAGTGTTGAATGAGCTGCACCTGTTTAATGCTCTTTTGGGATAGTCCAGTCGGAAGACCGTTTCAATAGTCAAGTCTACTAGAGATAAAGGAATGGATAAGCTTCTCCCGGTCTACTTGGAACATGCAAACCTTCACTCTGGATATCTTCTTCAGCTGGTAGAAGGCTGTTTTAGGAATAGATTTGATATGACCGCTGAAAGTCAGATTGGAATCTTATCAGCACACGAAGGTTTTGGACATTTTCTGTGGTTTTTAAAGAGAGTGATTCTAGGTGTTTACTAATGGCAATCATCTGTTCTTTACTGCCAAAAACAATTGTCGGTTTTGTTGCGGTTTAATTGAAGGAGATGATGTTTCATCCAGTTATTTATTTTAGTCAGTGACACAAGACCTCAGACAAACTGTAGTCATATGAAGACACTGGTCTATATAACTGTGTGTCATCTGCATAGCTATGATAGTCAATGTAAACGTTCTGAAGAATTTGACCCCAGGGTAGCATATACACAGTGTGGCAGTGACGTAGAACCTAGGGACAAAATCAAACCGCAGGTAGTATCAGAATGTAACATGTAATTATCTCATTGCGGGATGTTTCTGTGTCTCTGTTTCAAAGTGGACACCGGTGCAGCAATATCCTGCTTCGCTGGGTTCTGTGTAAAAGTTAAAGGCGGATAAAAGCCTGGTCCTCTGTTACGGCTTTGACGCTGTGCAAAAGAGGCTTGTGATTGGCACAAGAATGCTATTGACTGCGTCACGCTGTTATCGCAGCGCATTGGGCCCAAGTGTCTCCTAGGAGAGGGCCTGAGATCCTCCCACTTCTGTGTCCTTCTCAATCTGAGGAGTATTACCGCAGGGCCCCGAGGAGGCACTAAGCGCATTGGTGTGCACTGCGGCACAAACCTGTTTCGTAGAGACGTGCGTGTGTCGTTTCCAGCCTGACTTCGCCCTCAAGCCACAGCAAACTCCTTTTTGACACACAGAAAAACTCAGCGTAGACTAGTTACTAGTTAGAATTAGTTTGCACTATTAACGTCACTCATAGCGTGACATATTAACTGTGTGTGTGTTCGTTAAAGATGGGTCATATGCCCTACTGTCTTTCATTAGAACTATTTGTTTAAAGTTGAGAACACAAAGCCTGACCGTGATCTGCCTGTCAGGACAAGCAAGGGAAGTCTCAAGACTCAAATGAGTCCATATGAATATTTATAATAGAATAATTTTTGCAATGAGCTCATAAAGTGCAGACACAGCCTGTAAAATACGGCATTTTTAATATATAAACGGCAATGACGTGACAAAGTCCCACCAGCAATAATCTGCCTTCAGAGTTTGGATCAGAGCTACAATAGAGGCAAGACGAGAACATTGTGTAAGAGAATTTCGTGGACAGGTGTGAGATTTAATATCTAGTACAGGGGATTCTCGGTTTACAACTGAGGTTACGAACAGCATGCAATGAACTACACCAGTTTGCGGGGTGCACAAAAAGGAAAGCTCAGTTACCACTACACCCAATGTTTTTCCTTTGTTGTGTTATATTTACGGCCAAAGAATTTGTTTGTTTTGTTTCAGAATTTGTTATTGCGATTTCACTACTGCGTCAGGACAAGATACTGACGGGCTACCGTGCGTTCTGTATTCGGGTTACTTCGTCACCATTGAAACGGAACTCCGTCATAAACCGAGGACCCCCTGACGTCACTTATTTGTCCGGTTTTATACATAAAACCAGACGATGATGTTGCCACGCATCTAATTGCCGGATCTATTTCACTGTGTGAACGCACGCACAGTCCCGGCCTTTGCTGGGTTCTGTGTTAAAGGCAAAGGCTTAATGCCAGATGCCACTTGCTCTGATGTGCCCATTTCAATGGATCGCTGTGTAAAAACGTGATTCTAATTCTCCTTAATATGACACTTAATCCTGTTTAACTATCTTTAAAATGCCACACAATAAACATCGATATAGTTTCTATTCTTTGTAAGTAATTTGACAAATTAGTCTGCCATCTCCGCATAAAGTGTTTCATTGTTCGACTTCTTTAAACCTGCAAATACTTTGTACACAGCTAATTGAGTGGATAGATAATCGATCATGATAATGAAGTTTGATTGTTTATTTCAGGTGAATGGGCAGTGTGCTGGACACACGGCCATGCAGGCAGCCAGCCAGAACGGTCACGTGGACGTTCTTAAGCTTCTGCTCAAACATAGCGTTGATCTCGAGGCCGAGGTTGGCATCACTCACAAAAAGCTTTTGTCTTCCAAGCCGCACCGCATCTTAGTACTGGTGTTTTACTGTACTCAGGACAAAGATGGGGATCGGGCGGTGCACCACGCAGCGTTTGGTGACGAGGGCTCAGTCATTGAGGTGCTGCAAAGGGGCGGTGCTGACCTGAACGCTAGGAACAAGCGCAGGCAGACGCCGTTGCACATAGCTGTCAACAAGGGACACCTGCAGGTGGTCAAAACGCTGCTGGACTTTGGCTGCCACCCCAGCCTCCAGGTATCCATCAGCACCATTTATTTGCTTGCGTAATATGAATTACATCGATCAACTTGAAGGAGACAAATTATGATTCCCCTCCACACACAATTTAAAACAGTTCCCAGGTGTTTTAATTACATGTCTGTGACACGCTTTCGTCAAAATACGCCATGGATCAGGAATATTAGTACACTAAACCCTGGACCGAGCCTCTCCACAAATAGTGGAAAACCTTGAGTATTTGGCATCCATCCAATAATATAATATTATAATTGCCTGTATTAATAGTTTAAATCATTTGTTGAACAACATTTGTTGTTGGCAAATAGTCCAGTTGCCTTGATTCAGCCTTTGCTGT
The DNA here is from genome assembly GCF_024500275.1 of Phycodurus eques. Classification (NCBI taxonomy): domain Eukaryota; kingdom Metazoa; phylum Chordata; class Actinopteri; order Syngnathiformes; family Syngnathidae; genus Phycodurus; species Phycodurus eques. The sequence goes on along the minus strand of NC_084537.1, from coordinate 21,047,493 downwards.
TTACCATGACCTGGATGACTGACAATCTACACAGACAACACAATTTAATGCAGCTCTGCTTACCTTTTAGCTTTTACAAAGTGTTTCAGACAGTATGTTCCTGCAGTGTCTTGAAAGTGGCAGCTCTTCGCACAGCCTAGGTTCCAAGTGTTTTTGACTTTTCCGACCCCTCTAGTGACTCTTTTTAAAAATGTGATTAGAAACAAATTTAGCTACTTTTTGTGATGTTTTAGGAGACTTCTGGAGAGTTAGACATTCCCTCCAGGGAAGGAGATCACCCATTCGTGTCCAGACTGCAAATTAATGCTGCATGCTTTCATTTAAAAATATCTGAATGTCACAATTTGACAAAATTCAGGACTTGCTCAAAGACACATTTTCAGTAATAGGCCGATAAAATAAATATATCACACTTACTTGATGGGTGGGAAGGCACTCCAAAGACCAAACAATTTGTATATAAGATAAAGCTATTAAAAAGTCAATGTTCCATGTCGTTATCCTAATAGCATAATTGCATATAATTTTTTAACGTTAAAAAAGAAAAAACACAACAAATTAAACGAACAAGAGTCCAGTTGCCTCGATTTAACCTTTGCAGATTATCTTCACCTGGATGACTGAAAATCTACACAGACATAAAGAAAAAACACAATATTTAGCAAGCGCATTGGTGTTTTTGCTTGCTATTGCAACAGTAAGTTAAAAATGACTTACTAAGCAATGATGCTCTTCGACTAATAAATGTCCCTTTAACACAATGTTTCCCGTCCAGGACTCAGAGGGTGACACACCCCTGCACGATGCCATCAGCAAGAAGCGGGACGACATGCTGTCCGTGCTGCTGGAGGCGGGCGCCGACGTCACCATCACTAACAACAACGGCTTCAACGCCTTGCACCACGCCGCTCTGCGAGGGAACCCAAGGTACGGGACACGTATCCGCCGCCAACATTTGCTTGCCATCTGCAAGGGGGGTCCGAGCAAATCTTCCCATGTCACATTTTTACTTTCGTTTTAACTTTTTTTACTAAGGCGTAGATTACACAAAGCGCCAAGCCTTGTACATTTGTTGGTCACAAACTAAACGCTTATTTAAATAACAGAGGTGGGAACAGTATTTACCTCCAGGATCCTTTTTGGTTTGATTCAGTATTGCTGACAAAACGTTTAATTGGAATTGAACGCCAACTGCTCAGTGTGCGTTTCACATTGGTGTTTGATTTCAGAGCACAGTCTTACAGTGGAACCTTCATAGTTGAGCACTGGTTGACTTCCAAGTTGTCCTAATTTCATAACACAATAGGGGATAAACTGTCCCCATCACACCAGCGTTATTAACTCTGTATGCAGTGTTCTGCGTATTTTTCTATGGCTTTTAAAAATATTTTTAATTCCTAACTGTTACAAGTTAATCAATGTAAAATGCAACTAAAATAAAGTAAAACCACTCAACCTTTGAAGACACCGGGCTACTTTTGAGGCATAATTTCTTCTAAATATTTGGTTGAACTCCAAATTATACCTCTTGGACTTTGGAGGTTCTACTGTTCTTCTGCTACCTTGCACCTCAGTTTTTTTTTTTTTTTTGGCTTCCTTCTGACCTCAGTGTCATTCTTCAATGATTTATACTCTGGTTCCATCTCCCCAACAGACTGTGAAAAGCGTTTGTTCTTTTGTTTATGTACTCGGTGTTGCTCCAGGCCTAAAGCGTCTATCTATCTAGCGTTTAGCAGTTGTCCTTGGCTGTGGCTATTTCTGTGTCCCGCACATTGGCTTTGTTTTTGTGTTTGTTTGTTTTGTTTTCACACCCACAAGTACGTTAAAGGGACCCCTGTCATTATCATGTTTATTATATGGAGTTCTTGATGGACAGTCTGGGGTCAGGGTTAAATATCTTGCTGTGTGTATGAGTGTGTTTGCAGTCCTACGCTGAACAGCATTCCCCTCTTCCCTCCTTGGCATCCTTTTAATTGGTGTGAGGAACTGCGAAACGTCTGCCTCAAGCCAATCGAATAGATTGTCAACGCTCGCTTTTCCCTCAGCGTCGGACTCATCAACCAGGCATATACAAAATCTAAAAAGACATTGCACATTAAAGTTAAAAGTATGGAGAGTTTCATCCTGATTGTTAAAAAAAAAAAAAAAAAAAAATTTTTTTTTTTTTTTCTGTCCTAAAAAGAAAATGGCTCTAATAAAAGAATTGGTCGGTAAATAGGGGACGGGCGTGCATCTATTTGCAATCCCTCCACTCCCATATATATTCCTACAATTTTAAATCTGTACTTTTCACCTAGCCTGTCCAGAAGTGTTGTGTGATGAGGTACTGATAAATCGCTCAATCTGCCCCTTGGCTCACTCTTAAGCAATTCAATGCACATACCTTGCAACCTTAAAAATGTGTATTTATTTAAAGAAGGTCTAAGGCTGGCAGAGGTGGACTTGAAATTGCTTCCTTGCAAATAGCGTAAAAAGTTTGTTATGGTTTATGTTTGTGCAGCAAGATGCTGTTTGTAAAGTAGGGTGAGAGAGACAGACAGAGAGAGAGAGAGAGAGAGAGAGAGAGAGAGCGGTGGTGGTGGGTGGGGTGGCTGGGGGTTCAGCGGAGGACTCTCTGGATTTGGAAATGAAAAATGCTGGAGTGCAGCGCGACTGTGTCAGGGCTCCTGTTGTGTGTGTGTGTGTGTGTGCGTGAGTGTGCGTGCGTGCGTGTGTAATACACTTTCTATCCCCCGCTCACCTCACAGACAAGAAGATATACGTCCCCTTCTATAGTTTGCCCATTTACTTTTATTCCACGCTCCAGCTCCTCCAATATCAGCGAGCCTGGCTGGCCACGAGTCCTAACGCCCTGAAAATCTCTTCCCCCAGGCTAAGGCTAAACTACCCACCTGGTGTGTGTTTTAGTGGTAAAGGTGGTTGTTTCAATTGAATGCTTATTTCTTTTCAAAAAGTATCCTTGATGTGTTTTTTGGTGGAAAAAGTGCTTTGAGATTGCGCTGTAATATGAGGCACTTCAGATTATCGATATGAAAGAGAGACCTGGTGTGCGCAGATTTACAAAAGTGTAATCTATTGCCTTTTTTCACAGAAATACTTCAAAATAGCTGCTTCAGAGCCTTTTATACAATATCCGTTGAAGCAACAGTATAGTATCCCGCAATTTTTAGCTGTTGGAAAATTGACGTGTTGATTTCATCCCCCTGGAGTTGTCAGTGTCATTTATACAGAACAGCGGTAAGGGCAAAAAGGACTTTTATTGGCGTATAACTCATCAAATTTGTCTTACTTTTTCATTTTTCCTCTTAGGAAATAATTGAAATTGAAATAATTCCTTCCAGAGTCAAACTGTTAATTATAAAACCTTTATTAATGTACAGACAGCATTTTAAGTCTGTAGGAATTAGTGTTAGCAGCGAACATTAGACTCATCTTATTGCTTTGAATGTGAGTTCAGGGTAGTATCGTCTTAAATGGGACATATGTAAAATAGACTTTTTAGTTACTTCTATACACAGTTGGTTTTTGGAGTGCTTGCCCACCCATCAAGTATGAAATGATTTCACAGAATTTTGCATAATTTACATAACAGCCCCAACACAGATTCAACACCCATGATTTGGATGCGAGGCGGTGAAGGGCCACCATTTCCAAAGAATGGATAGATTGGTGATGCGTCTCTGCACAATATCAGTTAAGTGTAATCCAGTGGCTCACATTTCTCCTTTAACAACTGGTCCAATGTTGCATTTTAAATAAAAAAACAAAAATAAATCATAATAAAAAAAAGGAAAAGCAAGAACCAAGCACTGTGTTAATGCTTGTTGCTCACTGAACTGTCTTGTCCGAAATGCTTTTTTGGGGGTGAAGTTTAGGGCCTGTTTTGGTTCAATTGCAATTGTTAGACCTAAAGTCTCTTTTTAGTGTTAGTCATGTACTGCATTTTCACCCAGTTCCATCCAGACCTACCTTAGTGTTTTGATGCATAGTGCTGTCATGTTTTACAGTTGCCAGTAACTGTAAGAGAAATATATACTGTATACGTTGCTGCAATGGGTTTTTGGACAGGAGTTTTCTCTCCACCTAGTGTGTTTACTGCTGTCTCAGCCTGGCTCATCTCTGTGTCTTTCCCCTCGGGCTACTGGAAGCCAGTACCTGCTCGAAAACTGTAAACAGTTTACAGATTAATAGCGCATGACTCATAAATGTTGAAGGTGGGGGGGCGGGGGGGGAGTTGCTCTATACCGATTGAACAAGTCTCCTTCCTGTGCTCACACGGTAACATTTCTTCTTTTCTTTTTCCTAATGCCTGTGCTCACACGGTAACATTTACCATTTCTTTTAGCATGGCAATGCAATAGAGTAGGATTGACCACATATGGGAATTGCTCTGTGCTGTGATGGTTGAATAATAACACAGATCACAAACTGAAACCGGTCACTATTCATTGATGGTGATTTCTCAGCTTCCCTCTTGTGCATTTCAAATAAGCCAGCCTGATCATGCCCAATGGAAGAAGCACTTGGTGAGCAACCTCCACAGTCAAACAAACCCATGATTTGAATTGGCTGATTTCAGAACTTAAATTAATCGAAAATAATTTCAACTGAATTAATTTGTTCAGCTCAAGTTGTTGCCATCCTAAAACCTGTCCCAACATTACAAAAAGTAAACAAAATCACACGTGAGGTAACACTTTGCTACTTACTAAACTGAGCTCTGGTTTATTTATTTTTCTGTGTGTGTGACATTTTCACAAGAAGTTTGGTTGTTTAAAAAAGAAAAAAAAAAAAAAGCCAAAAGTCACTGTTCGGTATTTACCTTGGCGTTAAGGTCATGCTTTTGTTCACATTTGGCACAGTAAGGGAACAAATTGCAAAACAAACCACCTATCTTTTGTGTGAACAAGACCAGCTAGAATGACACTGAAAATGAAACATCAGCAGCGTCAGTCTTTTCTTTTTTGAAAAAGTGCAACATCTGTAGTATTGTCTTTCGGAAATGAAGGCAGTAGGGAAGTGCAACAGTAACAGTTTGAACAGCCTGAACATTAATAATGGCACTTGTTATTGCAGGTCAGTTTAAATGCCGTTGGAACGTTTGTACCGTATCTATTTAAAAAACAAAACAACACAAAAAACATGGCTAGCCGGAAGCTTGGCTAGACCGTGTTTGTTTATGGACGAGGCGTGTGGCTAAAGCATGAGGCAGTTACTGTACACTTCTTGTCCCTTACCTAGCATGTTCTGTGTTCGCCCCATCATTTTAGATAATTGCCTCTGCATTTGGTTATTCTTTTATGGCTAGCTTTGAACAGAAGTCAAGGGCAGTCTCTTCACTCGTTTCACAGGCTACATCTAACGATGTGGAGGGCAGAATGTGCCCCATGGGCCTTTAGTTTGAAACCTGCCCTTTAGATGCTCACTGAGATAACATCTCTGGACATTCACGTGTCAATGGTTTAAACATTGAAATTTGGGTTTATTTCAAAATTGTACCACTTTTTGGCCGTTCATTATTGGAGTTTAATTGACTACAGATACATGTGTGCATGGTTTTAGAGTGTATCAATTTGCTCTCCAACTCAGCGTAGGTGATAGCATTTCTCCATTTCAGACACACTTGCAGGGCCATTTAGCTCGTTTTACATTGCCGTCACAACCTCGCTGAGTTGCATTAACCGCCAGCCTCCATGCCCAGTGCGTAATCAGCCGTTAGCATCCAACGACAGTCATTTAAGGAGGCGTCTCAGCCATCCATCCGCACAGGGCCAGTGAGAGCAGCGGGCTCCTGAAATAACCCACGCTACACGTCTGGTCCTGCTATTTTTGAAAACTGACCACCGATGGCGTGCTCAGCATACCAAAAAGGGGGACCATGGCAAAATGTTTGTAGCAATGACTTTATTGTTCTGTTAAAATGAGACAATCAGCATGGAACATGGCAATCACAAGGGGTCGTTTGAAAAGCAACACCTCAGTCGTCCCTGCAGTCATCAAAGCATAGCTACAGCTGGTTGAAGGGGACCAAATCCATTCAAGAGGTGATTTGGTTCCATTTTACCAGCTTTAGCAAAGCATTGTGGGATATCTCTCTCTTCAGACCTTCAGAGTGATGTCCCATAATCAAGCCAGCCGTCTCCTCTAAAACACCCTTAACACACACATATAGTTCCTGCACACAACTACTACTTTTTCATTCACCCTGTGCCTTTCTATACTTTTCCCGACACACAGATTGTAACTGATTTCTGGGGTGAAAAAAAAAAAAAAAAAGGATAATAATAATCTGTAGCACTCGAGTCAAATGTCCTGCAGTCATGAAGCAATTACAGTCCGTGACAGATGGGCCCTGCTGCAAGTGTGCGTTCGCTCTGGTCACTCAGACGGACACATCCACATCTGAACACTTTCATACACACTTGTACTCCTCAAGCAACCCTCTGGGTGTCAAGTCATAATATTCATTTTAGTCGGCCGTCTATGTCCAGCAGACTGATTTGTAGTCCAGGATAAATGGTTTGAATGACGACTGAGTGCAGTTTTCCGGGCTTTACACTCGTACCGTGTTACATTACACGTTGTCGCCCATAAAAGTAATTTGTTGATTATTCTGTGAGCCACTGCCGGTTGATTATCCCGCTACGGCTTAAAGAAATAACAGGAGAGTAACATGCAAAAGCAATTATTTCTTTACCTTAAAGTTTGTATCCTTTTGAAAATTAGATGCTGCATCTCAATTGGTTTAACTGAATATAAAAATGAAAAGCCACAAAAGTCAATATAATCTATTTCCAATTAGAAAAAGTGGAAAAACCTAGGTTCATTTTAATGTGTACCTCCTTCACCTTTTTATTTTATTTTGTTTATTCTCCTTTTCTTGACATTATTTAATGGGGGAATTATGTATCCTATTTTATATGTATTTTAAAATGTATTATATTATTGTATATGGGTGGATAGTTATAAATCCTTTAATCTATTTAATTTAATTTAATTTTATTTTGTTGGGGCAAAAATCTACTTCCGCAGCATGTGTTCAACATCCTTTCAGTGTCCGAATCTTCCATTTATATACTGGCAAGTGCTTTTATAAGTTTATATTTCTCTGACATTATTTTAGTGGGGAGAAAAATAATTTTATCGTATTTTCTGAAAGCAAAAATAATCAAAAATGTGTTCATCCTCTTAAAAGGTTGTTGCAGAGCGATGCGTTGATATATTGGCAGGTGCTTTTTCGTAGTCATTTTTAAAGTCCGTGTTAAACATAGTAAATATTTCCCTGACATTATTTTGTCATCTGGAAATGTCAGGAACACAGCCGGCTGTTTATAATTATTGACGTTTGTTCCCTCTGCCAAGGCACGAGCCAGTGTCTCAAAGTGGGCGCACGACAGCTGAGGCATATGCAGCGGGCCGGGTGTAGACAAGATGGAGGTCAGCGTCAGGCCGGCTGGACAGCACAGGCAGTTCTATTTGTAACGTACATATGCACATGCAAAGAGACATGCGGTTGGGCCGCCCACCTCGACGAAGGGCCCATAACAGGGCAAAAAAGCCCTTTGATAGCTGCCAAGCGTACTGGGCGTTTGATAATGTCAGCATCTGCTGTGTATGTCACTCAGACAGCAGGTTGTTGCTATTGAAGGCCTCGAAGAAATGCAAAGCACTCAGAAAAGAGCTTTGCCTGAGACAATCAAACTTAAATTTACATTTATACACGTGTGAGGAATTTTTTCCTATCAGGGCCCATTTTCAGTTCATCCAGTGGCCATCCGAAATTTATGAAAATATCATTGATAAAATTGTTCTTATTATATATTGTGAGCATTTTTAGGTCAATGTTTTGGGGCTTCCTCTCTTTTCTAATACCTCAAAAAAGCTTGGCTCTTTTGAGGTATTAGAATTGTATCAAAGGCATATGTTGTCCACCCTTGGATTTAGACTATTGCATTTATTTTGGTGATTAACTTGTTGTTCTTTTTCAAATGATTTACTTTTGAGAAAACTTGGCACTCCCTGTTGAAAATGAAAACAATTGATATATCCGCTCAGCGATTTACTTGTCATTGTGTTGGTTATCTTTAGAAAACATGGCATTCACTTTCGAAGCGACAGAAATTTGACATTAAGTTTTGAAATTACCTTCTGAAAACATTGCTTTACTTTTAAAGTTGAATGAGTTTGCCTATTTACTTGTTATAAGAAATACTTTTTTTTTTTTTTTAAACTGCATTTCCTTTTGAAAGTCTTGACGTTAGAGGCAATTTATTTAATGTGTTCAAATGATCGTCAGTAAACTTTAGAATTCACCTTTAAAGTTTTAATATTGGATGTTTTACACATTTTAAAATGTTAAAAGAGGTGAGTGTTAGCGAATAGCTTGCCGTACAAACTCTGTGTCCATATTGTGTTTTGCCTGAGTCCGTCCACAGTTTGGAAACAGCTGACAGGCCAGAGTTGATCCTGTATTGTCACTTTTTTCGATGCTCTAATCTAACTGCCACGCGGCCCGGCGAAAGCATTTGGCAAGCGTTGCAAACGTGAACAAAGAGGGTGTAAGGGAGTTAGGGGGGTTAGCCAGGTCGCCGTGTGTTTGGGGCCTACTGATAAAGGGAGGCCGGTCGTGGTTAAACACACAAGACCGTGGAAGCTGTATGATACAAGCGTTTCGTTCTGCCTCCTCAGCAACTATTATTGTACAATGGCGACGTTTTGGTCCACTTTTCCACCTTGTTTCTCACGAGCCACGTGGGGAAAAGATTACAGCGGTATTAAGGCACCGCTACAGTACAGCAGGCCAACTGCAGCAAAAATGGCTCCGGGCACTGTCACATGGCCACATTATGCCCTCCGTGAAGTGTTAGAGGGCGAATGCAAAATAACATTGTCACTATATTTTAACAGTAGTCTTCATAATTGCCCAATGAACTGTCGTCATATCTTGGGTGAGAGGTTTTTATTGGCTAAGTCAGCCAGTTTGCCGAAGCGGCGAGCTCCCCTAAAGCGCTGAGTGCTGCAGTGAGACTGCCCAGAGACAGTATAGCTAATGCATGAGCTTTACATCCCACTCTCTCTTTCTGTCTATCTTGCTCACTCACTCTCTCTCTCTCTCTCTCTCTCTCTCTCTCTCTCTCTCTCTCTCTCTCTCTCTCTCTCTCTCTCTCTCTCTCTCTCTCTCTGTACGCTGCTATCACACTATTATCACAGGCACATTAACACAGAGAACACATTTCTTCCTAGAGTGAAGACTTGCACCTCACCCAGGATACATACTTCTTTACATTCCATAGCTGTCATATGTTCATATGGGTACATAAAGAAGTATGTGCACCGAGGAGGTTATGTTGAGATATGAAATTCTCTCGCGCGCGGTCTTTCTCTCACCTTTCGGCCAAGACGGAGAAGTTACAAGCGGAACAAGTTCCTTCACAGCTTTCCCTCCCAAGTATGGTAGTCTGCACTGTAAGATGACTTAGAGTGTAAATTCACTTCAACGTGTGAGGCTTTCCTCTGGTTGCCATGTAAGGCTGAATGGGATGCCCCCTCCCTCCGCTCCGCTCCGCCTGCCTCAACGTAACTCTTGCAGTCCATGCCATAGTCGACTAGCCCAGTGACCCCCCTACTGTCCTCTAGACGAGTACCTCCCATTTGTACAGCTGTAAAAAAATGGATAAAAAAAGTCTTCTCGGTGGACTGCTTCAAGGTGGTTTCCTCCTGCTCTGCTGGAAGGTTCTTCTTTGTGCACCTTGTCTTATATGATGGCCTCCGCTGTGTCCACGGTGCTGGGTTTCAATGACCATACTTAATATTTTCACTCCTGCCCTCCCACTTTTCTCGCACCCCCCCCTCTCTATACGGGCACCCTTGCTTCTCTTGTGTCAGCGACGCCCCCAGTGGCTCGCCGCGTTTGCTGATGTTTGAAAACAAGGGAGATCCAAGTGGAACAGGAAGCTATTGTGAGTCGGATTTGGGCTTTAGGCGCACCGGGGCAGGCCATAGGTCACATGAAGGCGCTAATGCCCACTCAGCACTTGTGGATCGGTGGCCCCCTCTCCTCTTTTGCCTCCTGGTCTCTTGCCACACGTAGAGCCCCCTCTCCTCCGCCTGTTTAGCCCCTTTCACACAGAGATGCCGGCAAATAGATTGTGCGTGATGAATCGTAACAATCTCTGTGTAAATATGCCTGGGATACTTAGCCATCTCTTTCACACACACACTGCATCAGAGCCGTAGCAGATGATGTGGCTTCTCTTTGCCTTTCACGCAGAACACAGCCAAGAGGGATATTGCAGTGTGCTTCAAAACTTCTTTTTTTGTCCCTTTGACACTGTTCTATATGAATGGTACCAACACAGGATGCGATGATAAAAGAGAGTGGTAGAATCCGGCACCTGTGCAAAAGGGAATAATGGAAAGGCGGGAAAGTGGTATTAAGAAAAACACTTGAGACTCAATTCTCCTGTCCTGTTGTGTCGAAGCAATTGTCAATACTTCTCCATAACATATGTCCAATTGTGTAGCAAGTTCTCTAACAGTTTTGCACAAATTATGTGTGAAAGGAGCTAAAAAATAAGATTATGTCAGCGCCATTCAGTGTCTAGTGTGATGTATAATATTGTTGCCGACAGTTGCGTTCAAGAGAAAACAGTCCAGGAGAGATGATTGTCAAGTGTTAAACTTTACATCCCTGTCCTTGCCGGCATTGTGGAATTCCCTTGCACCAAGGCGTTGTCCCACCTCCTATGTGATCAGAAAATTGCCGGGTTGAAAAAAATGACGTCTTTTCAAAGGGAGGATTGAAGGGGCTTGTGTATCTACGGGCAAAGTAGCTGTTCCTTTGCGGGGTGGTGCAGATCAGCAGATCAATAACCATTTGCACCATGGTGACAAATGTTCAGTAGGCCTCTAATGAATATTTGCCCCAGACCAACACATTCCACAAGTTGACACTAATCTCTCCAGCAGGCTTGACCGCTCAGACGGGCAAAAATGAAACTAGGGTCGCCCCCCCCCCCCCCCCACCTCCCTCCCCACCTAAATAAACAGAAAGTGGTGCAACGTTGTTAGCAGGTAGAATAGCAATGAGGCAGAGGTGACAAAGGCAGGTGCATGAGTCCTAAAGGTGTGACGTGTCTTCGGACGGAGGTTGCGGGAAGCGGCGAATTAACCTCCAGTGTCTGTTCTGGTTCGGGCCGTTGCACTGCAGCATTGTGCCTTGTCCTGTCTTTGCCCCTATAACAGCAGGCCGTTCACTTAGATGGCGAATAAACTGGGTTAGCAGCCTTTAGCGATGAGGCGGGTTCAGCTGGTGACACACATCCACCCTGTCCTCCATCCTCACCCCACCACATCTGTGTTAATACACTTCTCACAGCTGTGTGTGCCATCAATCATCTCTCCCTACCCCCGCCCTGATCATAACTCCTGACCTGCGTGCTCGTCATTATTCCGATGCCTCATCATGCCGCGTTCTGTCCCGTGTCCTCCAACTTACCGTGACCTCCCCTGCCTCTCGCTTTAATTAAAAAAGTGAAAAATTTGGGGGCGAAAAAGCATATTCAAAGTCCCAGTGAATTGAGTATCCATGGACGATGCCCCAGACGAATTAAAGCAGGTGCGAGTTAACAAGTCCCATCGTTAGATAGCATGCGAGAACAATACTTAATGAGCCAGAGGAGCCGTGCTGCGGCGGCAGCGGCAGCAGCAGCAGCAGCAGCATGTCCGGTCAGTGCCAGAAACAGACAGAGCGAGGGGGGAGAGAGAGCTAGGCTGGAGAGGGAAGGAAGCAGGGAGGGAGGGAGGGATGGAGGGAGGGAGGGAGAAAGATGAGAGAGATAGTGTGGACAGTGCAGAAAAGGGCTTAAATCCATGTGGACTGGAGCAACTCCCTGTTCCAGCGCATCCTGCATCCTCTCTGTATTGCTCTTTATGGCTTCTAAGAACGGGAGAAACTGTGTGTGGTTAAGTTGCTGCAGAACAATATATTCCACCCTACTCCCCTCACCCCCACCGCCAACAGCAGCAGCAACAACACACCTTCCTTTTGACGACACGGCTTCAAACCTGTCAGGGTTAAAGTAGATCCAAATATTACCTGTCAGATCAGTTTCTCATCCCTCTCACGCCCCACTCATCCCCACTAGTGAAAAGAGCCGTAATGACCTCGAGGGCACTCCAGCCGCTGCAGCCACGGTTGTATATATGTATGTGTGTGTGTGTGTGTGTGAGTGTGAGTGTGAGTGTGAGTGTGTGTGTGTGTGTGTGTGTGTGTGTGCATGTATGTGTGTATGTCTATCTGACTCGCTGAATCAGCTTCCATGATTGGGGAGGTAGTGAGGGAGGGAGGGAAGGGAAAGGGAGGCAGATGACTGCCAGAGTCGGCGAAGGGAGGGGTGGGAGTCGGGCAGTGGACATTCCCACACATACACCCACAAAAAAGTGGTACACTTTTTTCTGAGACTCATTGAGGGCTGGTTTGAAACAAAAAAAAAAGAAGAAATCTGCCGCACTCTCCATCACATGAATGCTTAAAAAAGAGAAGTGGGGAGGATGCCCTCGATGATTGAACAGGCTTTAAAGAGTACCAAGGTCCTCCCACTCTACCCTTTTCATATTCCACACACACACACACACACACACGCCACAGCTTTATCTGGCTCATAGAATGCACTTTTTTCAATTCGAGTGAGGGAGTCAGCTGAATAGTTGACAAGCAAATTTTGAGTGCCATATTTAAAAAGGACGTCATAGGAGACAAGTGCGCTTGCAAATGTGATTGTCAGTATTGGAAACTAAAATCACAAGATCATGCAAAAGAAATACAATTACTATAGTCTTTTTTTTTTTTTAACAACTGAAGGGCATGCACCAAGGAAAAACCTATTACTACCAATAATTTGGTGCTGATCTGCATTAGTTATGTGAATCCAGTCATTTGGTGCTGATCCTAATATGGGAATGTTCAGTCTTGGGAGAGGTCATTAAAGAAGACATGCATTTTTCCTCACATTTAATATTTTCAACGTTTAAAACAGTTCCCAGGTGTCGTAATAACATGTCTGTGATAAAAAAAATTCAACATACCCCCAAAATCAAGAATGATGGCACACTTTACATGATCATAGTGACCACAATTATCGGTTATTGGTATTGTCACAATATTGCGAAATGGGAGTGGCAAGTAAAAGGGTCTGGGACACCTTCAGTCTAAAGAGAGGCAAAGCAATAATCCTCACAGTAATAAAGAACATATCCAACAATCCAAATTTGATATACAGGGTGATTGAAAAGTAACTCCCTATTTTAAAATTCTGTTGTAATATTTTTCTTTTTTGTGTGTGTATGTTCCATGATTAAAGGAACAAGTCTATTCTACCAAACCAACGACTTTGGAAGAACTTGAACGGCGAACAGGAATGGACATTTTTCAGACCCCCTTAAATGTTTCACTCTTTGTTATATTGCAGCCATTTGTTAAAATAATTTAAGTTATTTTTTTCCTCATTAATGTACACACAGCACCCCATATTGACAGAAAAAAAATTTATTGTTGAAATTCTTGCTGATTTATTAAAAAAGAAAAACTGAAATATCACACAGCCATAAGTACTCAGACCCTTTGCTGTGACACTCATATTTAACTTGGGTGCTGTCCATTTCTTCTGATCATCCTTGAGATGGTTCTACACCTTCATTGGAGTCCAGCTGTGTTTGATTATACTGATTGGACTTGATTAGGAAAGCCACACCCCTGTCTATATAAGACCTTACAGTTCACAGTGCATGTCAGAGCAAATGAGAATCATGAGGTCAAAGGAACTGCCTGAAGAGCTCAGAGACAGAATTGTGGCAAGGCACAGATCTGGCCAAGGTTACAAAAAAAAATTCTGCTGCACTTAAGGTTCCTCAGAGCACAGTGGCCTCCATAGTCCTGAAATGGAAGACGTTTGGGACGATCAGAACCCTTCCTGGAACTGGCCGTCCAGCCAAACTGAGCAATTGGGGGAGAAGAGCCTTGGTGAGAGAAGTAAAGAAGAACCCAAAGATCACTGTGGCTGAGCTCCAGAGATGCAGTCGGGAGATGGGAGAAAGTTCTAGAAAGTCAACCATCACTGCAGGCCTCCACCAGTCGGACCTTTATGGCAGAGTGGCCCGACGGAAGCCTCTCCTCAGTGCAAGACACATGAAAGCCCGCACGGAGTTTGCTAAAAAACACCTGAAGGACTCCAAGATGGTGAGAAATAAAATTCTCTGGTCTGACGAGACCAAGATAGAAATTGTTGGCCTTAATTCTAACAGGCATGTGTGGAGAAAACCAGGCACTACTCGTCACCTGTCCAATACAGTCCCAACAGTGAAGCATGATGGTGGCAGCATCATGCTGTGGGTGTGTCTTTCAACTGCAGGCACAGGGAGACTGGTTGTAATCCAAGAAAAAATGAATGCGGCCAAGTACATGGATATCCTGGACGAAAACCTTCTCCAGAGTGCTCAGAAGCTCAGACTGGGCCGAAGCTTCACCTTCAAAAAAGACTGACCCGTGACTGTTTTTGAATGGCCGAGACAGAGCCCTGACTTAAACCCAATTGAGCATCTCTGGAAATACCTGAAAATGGCTGCCCACCAACGTTCACCATCCAACCTGACAGAACTGGAGAGGATCTGCAAGGAGGAATGGCGGATGATCCCCAAATCCAGGTGTGAAAAACTTGTTGCATCATTCCCAAAAAGACTCATGGCTGTATTAACTCAAAAGGGTACTTCTACTAAATACTGAGCAAAGGGTCTGAATACTTATGGCTGTGTGATATTTCACTTTTTCTTTTTTAATAAATCTGCAAAAATTTCAACAACTCCGTTTTTTTTCTGTCAAAATGGGGTGCTGTGTGTACATTAATGTGGTAAAAAATTTACTTAATCAGGATTAGAATCCTCTTTATTTGCCAAGTATGTCCAAAAAACACACAAGGAATTTGTCAGAGTTGCGAGAATGAAAAATTTAAGGGGGTCTGAATGCTTTCCGTACCCCACTGTATGTCTTCCATCCCACAGGAGTTCCTTGTGAAATCAGTTAATGCGGTTCCCAGGCGGCTTGAGAAACTGGTGGCTAATGCTGGCGCCCATATTGAATTTTTAATAAAACTCCAAATAAAGAAGTATGATACGAAAATACAAAAAATACCACTGTTACTTGGATTGCCTTCCAGCATATTGCGTAACACATATTGTATAGGTCAGACTTTTTTTTTTCAACGTGAGTTACGTCCTCTTGTTCATTGTCCTCTTCCTCGTCTTTGAATTTTTCTTCTACTGTCTTTGTCTTTCTCAGTTTGTCCGCTGTTGTGGCGCGCGACAGATAGTAGAGGCAGAAAGACTACTCTGAGACATGAAATACAGGAGTAAAAATAATTAAAATTTTAAACAATCTGCAATGTTTATTGGTGAATTGTTTTATCCCTCTAAGACAAACTAATTAACTAATTACAACAAACAATCTGCTAAGAAAATGTTTGCCGGCTTGATGATCAATAAAAAAAAAAAAAAGCTTACAGCATTTTACTGTGACGATTGGCAAGACCCATTTTGGGCACAGAACCCAAATTTTGTGAAAGCTGTTCTAGATGAGTAGTCTCTTCAGTGGTCCAGAGAGGGGATGTAGAAGACAGTGGCAGCTAATAAGGACCACGGGGCCAACATGGCGTAGGAGCTTGAGCGTTTAGCACATTGTGTGAAGCCAAGCATTGGAAGCGTGCCTCAGTGCTTGTTGCCGGGCTGCTCCTGTGTCTTGTCCCGCCACCCTCCCTGACCATATTTAGTCATGGCGTGCAAAAAATAGTTCCCGCTTTCCTACACGCCACACACCTTCTCCCCCATCTCTCCCTTTTCCATATCCCTTCCTCCCCCCTTCTGCAACTGTTGGCTGCAGACTCCGGGAAGCTCCGGCTCCCTGCCTATTGATTCCAGTGGCCTGGAAGCAGAGAGGAGCGTCGTACCGGTTTAGCCTCTGCTACCATTTGCTGCTCTATTTTTAGCGGCCGCCAAATAAAGTGGTCTCTCATGCTTCCACTTGTGTGTTCTTGAATTTTTACCCCCTCCCCTGTTTTAAATCCTTCACCACCACCACCTCCACTGATATAAGCGCCCCGCACTCTCTGTGTCCTCTTGACCTCCCCCCGCACAGTCTCCACCATTCTCATTTTTAAAATAGTCCAGGACACTCTCCTTATGGTTGTCTTACGCTCACCCCTATATTTAGAATAAAGGCATGTTGGAATAAGAGACCTGAGAGTGATTTTCACTTAATTTATTCACTTAATCTGTTAGGTTTAGCCCGTTTTAGGTGGGTTTTGAATTGGGTCTTGATGATGGCGTCAGTCATACAGTTTACTGTTTGTAGAGATTGAACCGACTTGTCGACTTTAACGCTCCGCAATGATGGTTATAGCTTGAAGCCGATAAATCGTCAACCACGCGTTTTGGCATTAAAAACTACTACTACTAGCGAGTTGCGTCGCTGGCGTGCAAATCAGAATTTTGGTCGCAAACAGAGGACACCTTGTACAGATTATGTTTGGAGCAGGGTTCTGCTAGTAGGGTCCCTTTAAATCGCTTCAGAGTTTGGGCTTCATCAGATCCAATATGTTTGGTTGAGTTCTGGCCATGGGGAGTTGCGCTACTAGAGTCTTGTTTTTTATAGTCGGTCAGTCACCAAATTTCACAAGTACAGAAATGTTTTAGGATTTAGTGGCGCCCATCTCTCGGGTATTCGTTGCAACCTGGTAGCAATCGCACAAAATATCTAGAGCAAGTTCATCTCTGAAGGACAGCGGGAATGGTCCTTAAAATGGCAGATCACAGTGGCACACTCCCTCTGTCTTTTCAGGCATGGGCTCTTGAGATTATTATTATTTTTTTTTTTGTGGGTCATCTCCCGACATTCATGCGTACCAAATTTCAACATGGTAGGCATGTTTTCTTGATTAGTTTTGCCAATTGACAACAGTTTAAAACGTGCTACTGAAGGCTACAGGTCTCATGTTAAACAGCAATGACCCAGACATAGAGTGTGAAGACTTTAATTGTGAGCTTTTGTTTTTTCGTTGTGGCCAATTAACTCATACATTCTGAGTTGAACATTTTGAAATTGTACCTCTATCGCCGGATTTACATGCCGACTTTTTTGTCATTCCGATTGAAATAATTCCGATTGAAGCTCTCTGGTCAACCGTTTACATGTGACGTGAGCGATTCCAATTCGGTGTATTAATGTGGACTATATTTAATCAGAATAGCCGTGTGACCGGAGCACATCAACATAAAGATTGTTATTTATCAAGATGGAGGTCAGTTGTCTACTTAGCACAGTAGTTGGGATTATTTTTACACATTTATTATAGCAACATCTTGATAAAAAATAAATTACAAGAAGTTAAAAACAAGCTATTCATGCCATACACACTCTGGTTGGAAGATGCCATATTTACATGTGTAAACAATGACATTTATATGAAGAATTTTTATTCGGCTTGGGCTTCTAACACGTTTCTAAGCAGAATACAAGGTCCCATGTAAACCCTCCTTATGACAGAATATGCATCCTCTTAATAGCCCGTATTTTAATTGTAGAATATTTGCTCATACTGATACTGCGGTCATATGGAAACCAGTTGTCGTCAATGATATGTGATCAACTAACAATGTGTTTTTAATGAAGAAAAATACCATTAAATCTTCACCGCTTGAGTTCCTAAGAGTCCCTGGCAAGCCTTTTTTTTTTCAGAATGAGGATCATTTGCCATAGATTTAAGTGTGCAATTTAATTAATGTTTCCTCATCACAATTTATAGGCGTTCAATTACTGTATCTTCACGGCCGTTGCATAATTGAACGTTCAAACAGGGGAAATTGATTCGAAGCTAATGTGTCTTCTTCTAATGTGCCTTCCTCGGCCAACCATAGCGGACCATTCCAGTAGCGCAAGTGGCAAGCGTGACTGAAGGTTGCACCTGTTTGTGACCTGCAGTCCAGCGTCCATGTTGTCAGCTAATTTTAGACAATACTTAAGATATGGTGCTTTGTATTCTGAGAAGCTCCAAGTGTGTTATCTAGTGGAGATTGATTGTTATATTAAAAAAAAAAAAAAAAATGGTGAAATAGTTGATCATATTGAATTCAATGGCTCAAACTGTAATTGCTACATGTCACAGCAATAATTTAGGCTCTACTAGTAGAGATTGGCACTGGGAGTAAAATAGAAAGTTTGTTGTAAGTATTGCAATGCCGTATATAGACTACATATTAAAGCGGGTACAAGCATACCAATAATCGGGCCAAATTTGAACATTTCCCCCTCCGATCAAAGTCAGCAAATGACTGATAATCAGGTTTCGTTGAAAGATTATCCTGAGCGATTATCCTCTGGTGTCAGGTGTGTTAAGAGTGAGGTTTTTTCGTCAAAAACATATTGTTGACCCTGACAATTGCCAAGGTCAGCCGAGCTACGGACTTCGTGATTGAGATGTTGAGCGGAACAAGACCCAATGAAGAAGCTATTTGAAGATAGCACTGTTGCCGAACAAGAATGGAGGAACAACTGGCTGTACCGAATATTTATATAATGTGTCCCAGTAAAAACGAGAAGAGTTTGCCCCAGCAATTGAGTTACTAGATAAGCTAACAGTTACCCTAGCATCTTCTATTAGTACTATTTCATCCTCATATTTCACACTTTGCTGCCTCTCACAAGTCAGTTTTGGTACTACGACAGACATGGTTTTGAGGAGGAAGTGGGTGTTGGTCTTATTGAGTACACTACAGACTATAACGCCACAGCAAGTCATTTGCATGTTTTGTTTCGAGTTTTTTATGCCGAATACCATTGGTGATACAATCCACCCATTTTTTTTTTCAATCCAGACTTGGCACTGGTTGAGTATTGGAGTACTGGTCGGGAATTGAACCTGCACCGTCTGCACCTGCACAAGACAGCATGTACAACTACACTACCAGTGTAGTATAGAAATATACACGTATTGATAATTTGTTAATTTTGATGTCATTATAGCATGTACTCGACCTCTAACCAGTTCAATCTGTTTTATGTTTATCCATCCTCTATGCGTGCCTTACGTCATCTCTCCATAATCAATTTGCTCTGTTCGTGAATGTTCCGCTGAGCAGTTAATCGATCAATAGGAATAAGACGAGGGTCATGTAATGTATGGGCTTTGTTTGACTGAATAAAGAGGCATGGGCGCTGGCTGTTCTTCCAATCTTATTGAAATGGAAAACAAATAGCAATAGTGTGTTTGCAGAACGAAGATTAATTAGCTGATTCATTTTCTCTGTGCAACAAAGCATCGTGGATGGATGTAATTAGTATTTTAAATTAGGTGAGAACACAACACATTGTTTAAAAAGGCATTGGGTCTTTAAAACAGTCGTTAATTAAATTGGAGCCAAGATTTTAGATCCCTGCACAGAATACTTCCCATCATTCAACATTAATTGCCATTCTTTCGTGCAGCCGACTTCCAACTCGGAAGTCTTTCTGCTGCTTTTACCCTGCCCACCTGTCACCATCACACAAGTGCTTTATGGAGTCCAGTTTGTGCTTCATGGATGCATCTTCATCCTCCCTCCATCTGCCTTCCTTTTCGTCTGAGCTCACCCATGCCCCTCCTCCCCGTTCTGTCGCCCATCCCTCCTCATCCCTTTCCGCCGTGCATCATTTGAAGAGGCGAGGCTGCTGAGCGCCGGGGAGGAATAAAAGTGATTTATGAATGGGCCACCCTTTACCTGGGAAAGCCAGTGGCAGTGGAGCTCTCGCTCTCTGATCCACCCTTCCATTGTTCCCCCGCACCCACACTGCAGGAGAAGATCCTCTGCTTCCGCTCCCGTGTCTGATCTTTTTATCGTGCTTGACGGCTGCCACGTTGCCATTAAGCGATTGGCCGACTGCATGGATAGCTACGGTGTGGCGTGCTGGGCTGCTGATTTTTGGAAAGCTGTACCCTGTCTGTCATTTAAATGCAGTTGGCCACTGTATGTGTAGTAGAGATGTTTTCACCCTCAAATTTAGAACTGTGTGTAGCACTTGAATATCCTGTGCTTAAAAAGATTTGCAAAAAAGAAATATAATTTGTTAGTTGTAGAGGTAATGAATAGGAATGGTCGTTCAACTAAATTTCTCAGCTCTACTATTAAGAAAATTAAGTCAATCAATTGTTTTTTAAATATATACGTATGCAAACCATCTAGACCATAAATATAAAACATTCCAATCCAAAAATAGTAAGTACATTGGTAATTAGGCATGGCTTGTTGTAATGATGTATTGAATTATTGATTTAAAAAAAAAAAAAAAACCACAAAGAAATTATACTTAATTAAAATGCTACACTAAAATTGCAGCCTCTGTCACAAGGTGAAGTTTATTCAGCCGAAGACAAGATCTACTTCCCAAACTTTATACATCATGTATTGCCATAACACTGCTCTTAAAGAATACAATAGACATTTCATCATTACAATGAACATGAACCAAAAAGCCATTTCTTGCAGCACATTTTGGCTTCCAACTGCAAGTTTTATAAACCCTGCCCTCGCCCACGGCAGGTAAAGCCATCTAATTAAAAAAATCTACAGTGTAGGGACTCATTCAGTCTATACCACCCGCATGCATGCATTGTGACTTAATTGCGAACCTCTGCCCACCCGTATTGCTAGAAGTGCCGTAGGTGTCAAACTATCTACAAGAGCAGCGGGATAGATTGGACCACAGTACAGGCGAATACAAGGCTCCAGTCCCCGTGTGACCAATTGGAACACCCACACATCCGGCCATGCCTGGGCCGACAGTGGCCCTGAGCCAATAGATTAGCTCAGTGGCGCTATAGCACTGTCTATCCTGTCGTGTGATGTAACATTAAGTCACTGACAGCTACGTTGTTGTAGCATTTGTGGGCAGAGGGAGTGGTCCACGTAGTACATTACAGAGGGTATTCAAGGACGTATGTAGCTAATGGGAAAATGACAGTAACACACACAGAAAAGAGCTGCCATTGTGCTTCGGTATTTACTTGAGCCATTTAAAGGGCTTCAGACAATGCAGCTACAAAATACTATAGAGCAAAGTGATCTACTCCTGACTGCAAAGCTGTCAGACACCTTTAATACTTCTTAGCCTAGTTAAAAAACAAATGCACTTCATATATTCATTTTATGCACAGGAAGTAATTGGATTTATTCGTGCATATGCTTTGCCTTTTAACCATGTGCTCTGCAGTCCATCAGGAGGTGATAAACATCCATGAAGTCATAACACAGGGTTGGGCAACTTAAACGATGGAGGGGGAGCACAATTTTTCATCAGTGCTACCAGGGGGCCATATAGGACCGCACACTTCCTAACCAGATGTATGACAAAAATGCAATTTTTAAATATGGTCAATATATGTGCGTATGTCTTTCTTTTTCTTTTTTTTATTGAACCGATGTACATCATAGTATCTTAATATATTTCATGCTCAAATGATGTATAAAAGATACACTATTCCAAGGAGGGGTTACGAAGGGTTTGATGGAATGAAAAAAAAAAAAAAAAAAACACTGACTGTGATTTTATTTTTCCCAGTGCAAAGGGCTGTCTTACATATAAATGTCCATTCAAAGATGGCCCAACACAGTGAACAGCAAACCAACATTAAGTGCAAGAATTCATTTTGTGCATTTTCTAACAACATCAACACTATTAATGGCGTTAAACATGTCCATGTTTTTGGAGGACACAAATTTTAGTAACTCTTCATCCAAACGATCTGTCTCGCGAAGAAAATATTTGGGTTGTTAGTAGACTTTACACCGATTTTATTGGGCTGATTGGTATCGGCCGATGTGTAGTATTTTATGCTGATCGGCTTTAATGTCGTCATTTGCCGATCCGATCCGCAAAAGACATTGACTCCGTGTCGCCATCGTGCACAGTATATTTGAATCCAAAAGCTAGTTTATTTTTATTTTTAGCCTTGTCGCATATCTTTTGGCGTAGTGTTGGAAATATCTGACGGCCAATAAAGTTATTTTTTTTAAAAAACATGTCGGCGGTGTGGAACAGACAACACGTCTGAGATAGACAGCACGTAATTCCTGGGCGACTTCAGTATACTTCTCGAGTTAACTTTGGTTTCCAGCATGCATTATGCTATTCAATGCAGATTTTATTTTTTTTTGCCTTAATAAGGACGTTACTCATTATCGTTCAAGTGTGTTTAGGTTCCCTTTAGTTTGTTCAATGTGTGTCTTAACTGTCGGCGTACATTTATGTTGCACTTTGTTTGCATGAAAACCTGATTGTGAGTCGTGTGCTATATAGTAGCCTCCCGGTCACTTCGATTGTATGCTGAGCTAAGCGTTACCTAGCGGCTTACCAAATATATAAGATCCTAGTGTCCTCTTCCTGATTATTACGTGGAAAAGCCTTCTTCACTGATGTGAAGCAGCCTTAAGGCCTTTTGACAATGCACTTGCCAAAGCGTCTGACGTCCTCAACTTTCCCATTCATTGTGTGTGGTGAGGGGGCATCAGTGCGTTTTGACGTGACGTCGAGTGTCGTGTCAATGGAGAGGGCGTCTGATGCTCAGCATTGCGTCATCGGATAAAAAAAAATTCTATTTGGGAGCTTTGACGCAATTATGTCAAAAAGTTCCTCCAATGGGAGAGAGGCTGGCGGAGTGATTTCTGGTGGAGTTGTACTGTAAACGGCAAGGGGGAAATGGAGGAAGGCATAATAATTGTGGTGTCCTACTATCCAGAACTTTGCGACAATAGAAAAATTATTTGCGTTGCGTTTTCACACGTGGGGACTTTCACACTGAGCAAGTGCAGTGTGAAAAGGCCTTGTCTTGTATGACTCATCAGCACCACCAAACAATCATGGCTGACAACATCTCTAAGCTAAATAGGTACATAGGCTTGCTTTTAAATTTGTTGAACATATCAATTGCTTCTTGATATTCCTGATGGAGAACACATTGGAATCGCAACTAAGCAATGTCAGCCATCTATTGGTGAATGGCGCTATTACAACTACAAATTGATGAGGTACAGTCGAGGGGGGTTAATCAAGGGCCCACTCAAGTGTGGGCATGGGCCACATGCAGCCCGCCAGTTGCCCATCCCTGTCATAGCAGTATGTCTGTTAGTACAACCAAGTATATATCGTTCTTTTTGTATACCTTTTCAGGGTATTACTTGAGTTGCAATAAATGTGTAGTAGATTTTATTGCACGATTGTGACAGAACAATAACATCTAAGGTGGTATTTGAAATCATTTAAAATTTCATATTTTTTAAACTAACTTTTCCATTATTGTTAGCTTTTTTTGCTGACAGGCTTGGAGAATTCACATGGTTCTGGTGCATTATAGTTAGAGCTCCATTTTGACTCAAGTTCAAGTAACAAGTAAGGATATTGAGGGGACACATCAATACCGCTTTTTCTCTAAAGTGTGCAGTAACCATAGACCAGAATTAAATATTGATACCTACCTGATGTTGTGCAGGTCAAAAAATAATAATGAAGCTATATTTGCCCCCATATACATCAACATTACGTACCATATCTGTTTTTTCTCGCACCTGAAAGAAATTCTTATTCAGCTTTTCGTCAGACTGTGTTTTATGATGTGTAGCTTGTGTTTTTTTTTACAAATATGTATTTGTATGTTTAATTTGCAAGAACACTGTTTTCTATGTAAATTTCTCTTCACGATAGCTATCCAAAGGCGTTCAGGCTATTACAAGTTACATGTTTTCAGATGTGGTGTAAAGGGACTGAAGGTTTTTAGTCGTGGACTTGGGTGATGTGCAACATCCCGTGTGGTTATATTTTCATAGTTTGTCAGCAATATGGGGTTTTAGTAATCCTAATGTACACAGAGGGGTGCGTGCAGTCTGACGTCCCACTCCCACAAAAGCTGCACTGATGAATAATGCAGGCGATGTTACCTCGGTAACCCGTATGGACGCCAAAGTCAGAGCGGGTCCCATCTAAATGCAGTCTGACAGGTCAGACAGGCTGAGAATATTTGCATGATTTGTCCCAGTCAGACAGGTATTAATGGAGAATTTGGTGGAGAAAAACTTTCATCACGCCCTCTGTAGGTCATGCATATTTGTGGAATGTGTTTAAATTTCTCTGGCGGCTTATCGATACAATGCATTAATTCTGCTTCCATTCCCCCCTCACAGTTAACAAGTTAGCTGTTTGACTGCCGCCACAGTGGGGTTTTTTCGGGGAGGGGTCCTGATACAAGGACCTTTGATCCCTATTATTTCTCACTGTGAACAATAGATTTTAATTACCAAGCTGCTTCTGCCACAGAATCCTCCCCTGCATATACAGAAGCAGCCTTATTTTTCCCATTAACTTGAATACAGCAACTTGTTGTGTCGATATCTAGTTCCAATTCGCTACCACCCACCTCAATATTTTTTGGGCTGGCTTTCTGCTCGCAAAGAGAAAGTTGCAGCATGAGTGAAAGCATCGTTTCATAGGGATTCTAATTTGTTTGAGGCGCATAACTATCTGCTTATGTGGTGACAGCGTGAGGGGCTGTCAATGAAAGGACCTTGAAGGTGGCTGACTACACTACTGCGATGTAAAGTCCCTCCGCTGTTCTATTTACTCAGCATGGATAAAATTTCTGTTAATTTCAAATGAAATGCGTTACACGCATACCGATTTTTACCAGCATACATTTAAAAAAAATTTGTTTTTAGAGTGAAAGACCCCTCACACGACAAGGTAAAAATCGCCATGTGTGTGCCTACTACTCTAATAGTGTGGTGTACTCAAGATGACCAACACAGCATGCCAGACACAACGATATCTCCATCAAGAATCATAAGTCTTATCCCCAAAACCTGAAGTGTGTCAGAGTACTGACCTTTACCTGGCCGTGAGAAGCAGCATTGTGGAAGGGGGCATCCAAACTACCGAATAATTAAAAAGATTAGTAGTGGAAGAGGATATTGAAGAAGCAAGGCTAAACTAGCTTAGCTGGATCGCGAGCCCTGAAGCTCATAGCTCGTTGAGAGAAGTCACTCTTAGCACACCGCACACTACAGGATGATCACTCAGGATAATCTTACAGCGACATCCAAGAATCAGGCCTTTGCTGACTTTGATAGGAAAGGAGAGACTATGCCCTCATTCAATTGTTGGGACGTGTCTACCCTGCTTTAAGGTTTCGGCTATTACGGCCTTTCATCAAATTTTGCCGACATACACAATGAAAAATATAGATATTTTTGCAACCTGGAGTTGCTCATCTCTCCTGTATGTGGCTCGAATTTGGTAGCAATTGAAAAAGAAGTTCACACGGGCCCCTGAAAATGGCCGTAAAAATTGGTGCATCAAACAAAAAATTTGGTTTAGCTTTCGCTGTGAGTTTTTCAGGTTTTAAGGCTTTTTTAAAGGCTCTACTCATGATAGAGGCGTCTACTAAATTTGATTTAAGTGCAACAAGCTTCAATGGCTGAATTTTGAAAGTTCTGTACATTTTCACCAGGATGAACAATTTTTGCATATGGAAAAGCGCTCAGAAAAGGAACTCTGGGCCTTCGTACCACATGCCCAGGCCCTAATTACGTGTTGGCACGCCACAAAGAATGCTGATGACCGCCTCTGCTAGATGCTGGCTGGACAAAATGGGGATTAGTGTTGAAATTTCAATATTTTCCATCAGTCATCCCGAGGCTAAGGAAGTAAAGATTTCCCCAAAAGCATGTTTTCACCTCTTAATTATTAAGAGACAGGGATGCAAACGCAAAGCATTTGCCACACTGCCCGAGAAGCTTGCATGTTTGAGATCTCATCTCCATGTTCACATCCGCTAAGGCCGTAACATCTGACTCTTCAATTTCATTCCCGCACAGTAATGAGCTCAGGTTTCTAAGCAGAACCAGGAATGCAGAATACACACCAATAGCACAATATTCTGTCGACATGCTCCCTATCTGAGTGGCATCAGAGATACTCTAGCATAACAGAGAGTACAATATGTGCATATTGACCAGAGAGACTCAGTTTCATGAATGCAAATTCTCCATTGTAGCAATAGTACTTGAAAGCAGCTCATTTCAGCATGCTGTGAGTTGTAGTTCTACTGGAGGGCTTTTTCTGTATAGTCAGTTTACAGAAAACAACAGATGAAAACAAACTTTCTAATGTCATGTTTAAAATCTCCATAACATAGATTTCCCTGGCTAAATGTGCCATTAAACTATGAATTATGTGATTTCCAAATATTTGTTAATACATCACACATACTGTATATGTTAATACTGGTGCAGAAATAAAAATGAAGCTGTGGAGTGTAAAGTGCGCTAAGACAGTAGCATGAGAAAGTAATTGGGCCATCCTGAACCAATGGGATATTAACACGCCATTGGGCCTCTCTGACTTCCCACCTCCGCCTTCATAAATGAATCAGAACATCCCATAGCACCAGGTGATTTAAGGCTAATTAAAGCTTAGCCTTTCCATACCCCCACCTACTTGTACCGGGGATGTCAGACCATTTTATTTGGCCGCTTGCAAACAACCTTCAAGGCACGGACAATAGACTGATAACCAAGACGTCGCAGGAACGCATCCCCCCCCCAATTCTTCGGTTTATGCAAATAATCCCTAATAAAAGCACGCCAACCCAGGAGCCTCAGGTACAGGCGGCAGGGGAAGGTCACATTGTAGGGGTAAATTATTCTCTTCATAGCATGGTAATGAAAAGTCTTTTACAGAGCAGAGCCCGTCAAGTTCTTGTCTCCCGGCTCCTGTGCTGCACCGTTGACTCGAACGAGACCCGTCTTGATTTACTTTGTCCACAGTGGTGGCTGATGAAGTGAGGTGCTATAACCAATTGACTGCATGGGATGGGGGTCATGGTAAGGGTGTACTTTGAGGGTTTTGTAATAGAACTGGCCATATTAGTCTTATTTGGTTTGAAACATGGATTACCCAAATGCTTCCGACATCTAGGAGCTGTATAGACCACACCGTTTTCAACTGACTGCGTGTAAAAACTGTTGGCAATATGTTTACATTACATTTGGACCAGAAAGGGGAAGTCTTTAAAAACAATAGCGATACATTTTCTGTCTAAATGCCAAAACCTGTAGTTCGTCAAAACATATGTAAATGTGTGAATAGTGAAAATAGTCCTTGGTTTTCAATGTTCTCTGTGTACCAGGTTTCGAGGTTCGCGCAGCTGCGCAAGAATACTAAGTGATGCGGCATAAGACTGCATGCTGCATTTTTACGTCATTTTTGCACGTCTGTGTGAATGACAATGTTGTCATCTGTACATGAAAACATCTGAACATGGGTCTAAAAGTGGAGCAAATACTGTTTTCTGATGTTTTTAAATGTTTTTGTCATGTGTATGTGAAACTTTTCACAGACCCGTTTGCAGTCCGCTATTGAATATAACGGTTTTTAAGCTTGAAGACCCAAACATTTGAAAATGGTACTGGAATACTGGTACTGAAAAAGGTAGCCGGGAAGAGCATTACAGCTGTCAGCCTGATATTCTTTTCGTCCTTTACGTGCCGGACCAAAGATTAATTTCTGTCACGATGCCGAGCCAACCGATAGGCACAAACCCGCAAAGCGGAGAAGTTGGATCTTTTCTGCTAGTTTGCTGCTACTGGTAGCATTTTCCTGTGCCGCTAACTACCAGGTACCTTGTTTGGGTGGCAACGTAGGGCTTGACATAAAGCATTATAACGTCTTCCAATGATACATGTCGAGACATTAGTCTAGTTATCTCACACTTATTGATAAAGTAACGAAACACTGTTACTGTGAGACATACGACATGAACAAACTCTCTCGGCTCCCCGCCCTACATGGCCCCGCACATGGAGAAGCAATGCGTTCAAAGTCACTTAGGAATCCCAGCGCTGAGCACAACTGAGCTGTACTGTGCAGGTATTTTATTCCTTGTAATGTGTGTTTTAATGACTTTTTAGGCTAGAAAATTCTCATTTTACCATAACTAAGAAATTATAGAAAGAAACCTCATGATATGAGGAATAATCAGCAATATAAATTATGCCTTGAATCTGCAGTAATAGAAACCGCGATACAACATTGAAATGGTTGTCTGTCAAAACGTAAATATCTCCCAGTCATTGAAAAAATTATAATGGCAGAACACGGTGTATCAAGCCTAGCTGCAAAACTTACCAAAGTCTTTATTCACGTTTCTTGAAATACTGCCATTACCCTCTACTGTCCTGGAATGTATATTAGTTTTCCATAATTTTTTTGTCCGTGTGAATGGACATTTCTATTCTCTGTACATGAAACCTATCAAAAGATCAAAGGTTTTATCTTGGTTGTTTATTTGACTATAGCCCTTTTGGAACTTGAATAGTGAAAATGAGTTTCAAAGTGGGCATTTTTAAAAAGGATGACAGTAGCATTTCCATCTGAACGTTGAAAACAGGCTGTAAAAACGGTCAAAACAGTAATGGCAGATCACATGCAATCCAGTGGAGGTTCATTACTTTCCAAAGTCTTTTTTCATGTATCACAAACGAAGACAAAGAATAGGAAGGTTTCCCATCGCCTTCTACTGGCCTGGCATGCATATTACAGTTTTTTTTGTCAGTTTTGCAAGTCTGTGTAAATGGTCGTTGTTCTGAAATGTTCCCTCGACCCCCGAAAACGTGAAAAACATTTTCATCATTGTTGTTGCGTACATACTCTTCGACAAATCTCATTAAAAACATATCCAAAAGAAGTTTTCACTTGAAGGAACTGTGGGGGGGGGGAAATAGAAAAAATAAATAAAGAACTGTGGATGATTTATATTGACACTCCAAGTTGGCACGCTAAGGCAGGCCTAATTAAGCTCAGCAAATGTAAATATTTTTGACATACCAATCTCCCAAAGTCCACTTCACAGCTCAGTGAAGGATCTAAATTTTTCTTGGATTGTTTATTTGCTACCCACAAGGTCAACTATAAACTCTATTTATTTATGTTTGATTAAAGTTTTGATAGACCCGATCCCCCATAATCGCGAGATTGCATTTATTTAAATGTAATTATACACTTTATCACCCATTTTTCTTTGCCAAAGCAGCTGGCAGCGCTCTGCGCAAAATTTTCTGACGCTGTTCCTGAGCGTGAAGACATAGTTAATGAAAGTAGTAATGAAAGTATGCCAAACACGTCTCCTACATCAGAGTAGCCATATGTTTTCACTTCCCCATTAATCTCCATCGTGGATGTTGACTGCGCCCGTCCTGCGCACGTTGTCACTCCTAACTTTTCCCCTTATAATTCCGTCCACTGACCAGCACACAGATGGGCTGTCAGCCCGGCCTAAGGCGGCCGACGGGGCCCCGACACACAAAGCCGCTTCGCTTGCCTGGCATGCGGTGACAAACAGCGGCGTCCTGGTCAATGACAAATTGCAGGTCTGAGACAACAGTCTGCAGTGGCACTCTCCTGAGGGACTTCTGGAGATCTCTCACAGGGTGACCCACTTTCACATTGCCTTCCATTTCGCCTTTTCTACTATCATTCGAAACAAACACTGCCTTCTGCAGCAGTCACAGAGCGCATTCCTTGTTTTGTGGTCCACATGGAAAACTCATGATAAAAGCCATGTAATTAATCCATTAACCCACCAACTGCCTTGTGGCCCCTAAGTGTTAGTTCTTCATCATTTAAGGACAATTTAGATGACTGTATGCTTCTGATATCTGCAATTGACTGGCAGCCAGTCCAGGGTGTACCCCACCTCTTGCCCAAAGTCAGCTGTGATATACTTCAGCTAAACAGCAACCCTATTGAGGATAGCCGGAATGGAAAATTGATGGATGGATACTTTTAATTTTGTGGGTTTTAGAAGGCTTTTTCTTTCACAGTGCACAAAACAAGGCATGTTTGGATTTGTTTGGAGCCCTGACCTCAGCCCCATAAAACACTTCTGGGCCCCTTCCTTCCAACATTTGACCACCTGAACAATCCAGTAGCAGCATCAAGAGATCCTTGTAGTGGAGAGCACATGGATTCAAGGACAGTTTGGCACAAATTATACATTTATAGATACAACAATATTCTATATGGCAGGGTTTTTTTCAGCTGGTCTCACTCCAGGGACCAAAGTCATTAAGTCGGGACCCAATTACTCGTGATGGGCATGGCAGTTCTTTTGAGTGTACTGTATCATTTGAATCATCCATCCATTTTCTGAGCCGCTTCTCCTCACTAGGGTCGCGGGTGTGCTGGAGCCTATCCCAGCTGTCATCGGGCAGGAGGCGGGATACACCCTGAACTGGTTGCCAGCCAATCGCAGGGCACATACAAACAAACAACCAGTCGCACTCACAGTCACACCTATGGGCAATTTAGAGTCTCCAATTAATGCATGTTTTTGGGATGTGGGAGGAAACCGCAGTGCCCGGAGCAAACCCACGCAGGCACGGGGAGAACATGCAATCTCCACACAGGCGGGGCCGGGGATTGAACCCGGGTCCTCAGAACTGTGAGGCTGACGCTCTAACCAGTCGGCCACCGTGCCGCCTCATTTGTATCAGTTCTTTAAAAAGATTCGTTCACCGAATCATTCAGTTTTTCACAAAATCATTCAAGTGCTTCCTCATTTAGTTAATGATTCATCCCTGAGGTTCACGTTCATTCAACACGTTCACCGAAGCGTTTTTGTTGTCACGTATTGTATACTTGGAAAGGCGGAGAGATTTATAAAAAAAAAAAAAAAGCTTCTGATAAATTATCATCTACCTATCTCTCTCTCAGCAAGCTCTCAAACACCCGGCTTCAGTTGTGACTCGTGAACATGGGTGCAGTGATCTTAGCTCACTCACCTTACTGTTATTGTCATCTGATTAGTGAAAAGCGTCTTTGTGTGTCTATATAAGTTCAATTTATTATTATTGTTATTATTATTATGAAATAATGCTTTAATAATCGCATTAGAGACAGAGGGACTATGTGTACGTATATACATTTATTATTAATTTACGTTTATTTTAAATGTGTGTGCATGTTTTCATGTGTTTGACTGACTCAACATTAGCCGTTAGCTTGAAGAAGTTCACTGAAAGAATCACTCAGTTCACTTAAGTCCCTCTCCTGAAAAATATCACTCTTCAGTTCTTCAGTACAGGAGTACACCAGTTCAGTGAACAAATCACTCACTGACTTAAGTCCCTCCCCATCATCACGGCACTGCCTGGCGCTGTCTGCTCATTGGTCATTCACTCAAGTGAGTGACAACGCTGGCGAATCGCAAATCACATAGCAGTATGTTTAATGAAGCCCTGCCCCTGCCTAGATGCTGGCTGCTCATTGGTCATTCGCTGAAGTTTCAGAAGTGAGTGTAAGAATGCTTCAGCAGTTCAGTTTCCGCTCCCAGCTGACTGGCTCGCCTCACGCCGGCGGGCGGCGGCCAGGCTTAAAGAACGAATCATTTCATAAACTGATTCAGTTCAGTTCGTTCACTAAAAAGATTCGTTCTTCTGAACGAAATGTTCGCGAGCGAAACAATGCTACCAATTACATGGAAGGCAAATATGTCATGTCATATGTATGTTATATTTTTAAACATACGTACACGTTTCTATGTGTGCAAAGTGCAATTGAGAGCCTATTAAAAAGAGGATTAAGGTCAAATATATAAATTCACAAAATAAATAAGGCCACTTGCGCAAAAACTCAGGAGAGACATGGCTAAATTGAAAGTACACAAGTACCACGGAGACTAAACTTGCCTTTTGCCCCCCAAACTCTACGGATACAAGTGCATAAATGATCCTAACTACTCATTAAACCTATTACAGTTTTGTCTTTATACAATTATAATACCAGTAAAGACATGGTGTAGTTGACAGCTTGAGTGACAAAGAAGGAGCATTGGTAAAAGAACCAAGAAAACGAACTATGATGTGACTAAAATGCATTTGTGTTCATTTTCATGGGGATGGCATATTAAGCAATAGGAGAAAAAATGTGTATATATATCCAATAATGTAATTAGCATCTTCAGTAAACATGTTCAGTTATGTTCAAATCATGAAACTTGATTTCGGACACCTGACAGTAAATGGTATTAAAAGTTTGAAAAATATGACTTTAAAATAACTTTTTTTCCCCCTTAGAAGCAATTATGACCTTTTGATGGATAAAATCTACCAATAATTCAAATACTCAAACAGTATAATTAATTGTTTTTAAAAAAATATACAAAATAACATTTAGTGGGGCATGTGTTTACCGTTATAGATCAAATGATATGAAAAGGAACCATGTTCTCACACACACACACACACACACACACACAAAAGTTCCGAGTTTTAAGTATACACACGACACACTCTACAGTCGGTCCTTTATTCTTGCCCGGTTCCTCTCTTTGTGGCAGTCTGCTACTTCCTTCACAATCATTCCATATTTTGTGGTTCAATAAAAAAATAATACAGTCCAGTATATGTCTCAAAACCCGATACAGAGTCGCAGTTTTTAGTGTGCTGGCAGATGTGCGGCGCTCAATCACTTGGTGTGTGTGGAGAAGAGGGGCCAACTGTAATTATTTTTTAGTGATGGTCCACTTCAGTTGCATTTAGCCGTGTCGCTAGGTGTGCGGCGGGCTTAAAATGCCAGACTTACGCATGTGTCCGCCGCATGCCTTTCCAAATAAAATGGTTTTCCACATTTAAAGTCCAATATCTGATAAACATTAAGTCCCTCCAATTCAATGCTAATGGCACCTGTACATTTGGACAAAACAGAAAGACACCTTCACCATTATACTGAAGCGTACTGGATTTACAGTGTAATGTCTTTTCAGTCTAAGCAGGCTAAAGAAGTGTAACATTACAAGCACTAGGAACGGCTTTCATGTTACAGCTTCAGGCAAGAAGCTAACGTAACAAGGTCTTTTCTTGCATAATTTCCTTGTCTAAATCCCAAAGTAAGAAGCTCCTACCCGGTGGGAGCGCGACAGATTGAATTAGTCGAAAGTGTCGTCCCCCCCCTCGCCGCAACTCCCTGTGAGAGGTTAAATTTACAGTAGGCGAGCAAATAGTTCTCCGTAACAAAGGCGACGTGTCGGGAATGCTAGATGAGGTGGGAGGGGTGCGGCTGCCATCGCGTTTAAGCAGCGCACCTCTGCATTAAGTAGTTGAAGATGGCTGCAAGCAATGCAGGTGCAATAAGAGAGAGAGAGAGAGAGAGAGAGAGAGCTGTGCCACGCTGTTCATCACTGCAGCAGTACAGCAACTACATGTCCGCACGGTGATACCTCGTGCCGGCCCCTCCAGTGGCTGTGCTGATTAAGCAAAAGCCCACCATCCTGATTACCTTGGCAAACATGTCATCCTTGAATTTCTTTCATTTTTCATTGATTATTCTCCCTAGTACTCCCTCCCTCGTCACCCGTGTGTCCCCGCTGTGTGGACCCCCCGATTATAAACACGCCACATAAAGGCTGCTCTGCCATATTGAAGAGTAAAAGAATAAAGAAGAGATGCCTCCTTTTGTCGCAGTTCCAAAGATATATGCCCTGCGTGATTCTTGGATACTAATCAAGGTCGCAAGTGTTCCTCCTGCCTTGGCCGCTTTAATGCTTATTGAAGGTACAGCGTGTCTCTAACCACAAATGAGATCAGTGAGATCAGACTAGTCTTTTTATTTATTTTTTATTTCCAATTTCATACGTTCTTTGGAAAGAAATACGCAGCCCTTCAGTTTGCACACTCACTCCCTCCTCTCTATAATATAGAATGAGTTCCATTTAATTGGGCTCATACATTTGTTTGCAGATTCGAACACAAAAATGTCTGGTGGTGTAGAGATAGTGATTTCAAGCTGCGTTGCATTGTAATGCAATTGTTCTATTGATAATTTGACTGTCAATGTTTTT
This sequence comes from Phycodurus eques, assembly GCF_024500275.1. Classification (NCBI taxonomy): domain Eukaryota; kingdom Metazoa; phylum Chordata; class Actinopteri; order Syngnathiformes; family Syngnathidae; genus Phycodurus; species Phycodurus eques. The sequence goes on along the minus strand of NC_084537.1, from coordinate 21,013,531 downwards.
ATTGATAACACAGCACGACATTGAAGCGTCCTCGGACTCTTCCTTCGTTTTGCTCAGTTTTGCAGTGCGCGCGCATCCTCCAAATGACCTTCAGTGGAGCAGAAACAACTGGCTCCCTTTTATTCCGTCATCAGGGCACTTAAGTTAAACAACAGTGTGTAAACCATATTGTTTTTGCCTCCCAAAGAGAGACACTTTGGTGGGTCACAAAACGACAAATGGCTTTCCCCTTTTTATCCTGGAGTGAAAGGGAGTCACTGTCTGATGAAAAAAATAAAATAAACAATGCAAACAAGTTTCACGTCATGTTTTTAACAAGTACAGGGGGTCCTCTGTTTCAAGTTCCAATTATATGTCAGCAATGTAACCAGAATTTGTACGTAAATCTGTACGCACCATAGTCTGTCACTAACCTATGATAACGTAGAAGTCATAATTACAGTAATTATTTTTACGGGGAAACACTTCTAGACTAGAAATGAAAAGCAGTGCGTATATAACCAATTGTGCCATCTTGTCCCGCATCACTCCGTATTCCTACGCACACTAGTTCATTGTGCACTGTTTGTAACCTCAAACCGTCATAGATCGCTACTGTTATAAAACGAGGGCCCCGTGTCCTGTATCTTCTAAATGTTGTCAGAACTTTTTGTACCTGTTTCTTAAAAGTTTTATTCATCTTGAGAATTGCATGCTGGCTGGATCAAATGGTACGCGACCCACATGTTGCAGATTTCCCACCTCTCTCATGTATGGAGGTGACAAATTAGCCTGTTAAATGACCAAAAAGTAGTTCATTGTATGCTGTGCGTAACTTCTAAATGTCAGAGTAAGGATTCATATGAAAAACACTTGTCGCTCATACAAGGCTATATAAAAGAATCAAATGGAAAAACTAAGTACAGCGAGTGTGCCTTCTCATGTAACGACGTATTTTTAAGACGCTGCAGTAAACTCGTTAATTTCACCTCATTCGTAACGTTGAAATGTAACACTTCTAGGCCCTGAATACAAAAGAATCAAATGGAAAAATAGAAGTTAGAGTGGGTGTAATTTCATTAGCTACCGGGACTTCCCTTCGAAACACATACTTTCACCTCAGACCACATCTCCCCAACTTTGCATTTAAGACTAAAGCTTATCGCCGTTATTCTTTTCAATAATAAACCGACTGCCAACAACATTCTTGATTACTAGTGACCGTAAAAGTAAATTTTTCGCTGAAGTGTGATCAAACCTGAGCCATTAAACGATGACTTATGGTGATTTCAGTGTAAAGTTTCAATGCAATGCTTTGATGACATTGCGAGCTGTCGTTTCCAACTGAGAGGAACATAAGCAGCTCATGAATATCCATTCATCATCGGAAGCATGGGACACAGGTCCGCTAAAACATATTAAAACATTAAACGTATGCATACACCATCCAGTGACGGCTGTGAAAACATGGATTTATGTTTCCTGCGCTAAATCTGTCATTTTGCCGTGCGTTTTTATGAAATACTTTGCCTGGAAAACTGTTTTTTTTATTATGAAAATGTGACAGTTGTCGTGAGATGGCCATGATTAATCACTGCGCGCGTTGTGAATAACGGTGTTTTTGGTAAAGCCACTCGTCCTTTAAGTTGATTAAATGTGCTTTTAGCCATGTATGAAAATGGGATGCGGTGTAAATGGATCATGCTGTGTTTCAGATGCTCAAACATTGTAAACTTTGTTTGCTCACAACACCACCTCACCCGATACCCACCGCTTGATATGTAGATGCAGCTGGATTAATTTTGACATTTCATATCACTAATTTAGACCTTCCGCCCGATTGATTTTATCGCCTTTCTCTCACCCATCTCCTCACGGCTACTTTTTTTTCCTCCTCTCCTCAGTGCGATGCGCGTATTGCTATCCAAACTGCCCAGGCCCTGGATCGTGGATGAGAAAAAGGACGACGGCTACACCGCGCTGCACTTAGCGGCCCTCAACAACCATGTGGAGGTGGCGGAGTTGTTAGTTCATCAGGTAACGACAAGCAAGCGAGCGAACGGGCCCCTCGCTCATTTAAATGCCTGGCGACAGATGCGCCAACTGTGCTCCCTGCAGCCAGCCGAGCTGTACTAGGCCGCTTGAAGCTGCTGCAATTTTTTTATTGAATCCATACATTTGCGGGCTTCCGGGGGCGTTCTTTAAGGCAGTGTACTCTCCTCCTCCTCCCCATGCAATCATAGTTACGGTTTCCTTCTCCTGTCTTTTAATTCCCCCAAGACTTACAAGAGTTTGCCGCAAAAGTCACCTGACTACGCAGCAACTGGGTTATTTAGGATAAGGTGCAGGGCAGAAATATAGCTGCAATGTTCCCCAAATGCCTTGGTAAACCTTACCCCCTCCCCATAATTCTCTGCAACGGGGCTGTTTCGCAGCGATGCTTCAGCCTTCTGTTTAGCGCTCGTGCGTTGTGCACTGCAGATTCTCCCCGCTGGCCACCCAGCCAGTCTTATTTCTTGCAGAATTAATTAGGTAACCTATAGCAATGATTAGCTTCCTTGCACATCTTCTCAGCTGAGGAGTTTGCAATTTTGGCAGTAATAATCACACGTTGTGTTTTTGTTGGATACTTTTTTATTTTTATTTTTGTTTTTTAACACAGCCCGCTTGCCCTTGTCATGACAGACAAGGTTAAAGAAACAGAAGGTTCTGTTATGGTACATGAATCCCGAATGTTTAGTCCATTTTTCATCATTCAGACGATTATTTTTGCATCTTACAGAGCAACCTTCAAACAGTTTATGGAAAATATGCCTCTGTAGTCAAGCAAAGTACTTGGGAGGCTGAACAGCCATCTTGCATTACATCACACAAATCTCATAAGATTGCAAACGAATAAGGCTGCCCGTGCAAGTATAATGATAACAATAGAACCTGAAATTCACTGGCGTCCTGCTCTTTGAGTGTTATGTGAGAGAAATACATTCATCCATCCATCTACTGCATACTATAGACAATCGCTCTAGATTCTATAGCGATTTTCCGCATTAGGTTTGCAGGTGAGGTGGAACCTTTCCTATATGACTTCAAGGTGAGAGGCGGGTATAGCCTGGACTTATCGCCAGCCAATGGCTGGGTACGCAGAATAGAGGCTGATACGGGAGTGGATTTGGATTCCCACTCCCAGAGAAGTAATCCATTCCCTCCCAATCCCGAGTAAGTGTTTAAAAAAAACACACACACACACACACAAAACACACTAGCAAGTCGTCTTCTGAATGGCTTAAAGAACAAAACAAAATGAAGGTTTAGGAGTTGCCTACTTAAAGTTTGGACTTGAATCTGATTGAAATGCTGTGGCATGACCTTAAAAAAGCGGATCCTGCTCGATAACCCTCCCTGTAGCTGAATTAAAACACTTCTGAAAGGAAGAGTGGGCAAAAATATCTCCACAGAAATGTGAAAGACTTGACAGTTACAGAAAACGCTTGATTTCAGTTGTTGCTACTGAGGGTGGCCCAACCAGTCATTAAGTTTAGGGGGCCATTACTTTTTCCACACAGGGCCAGGTATTTTTTTTTCTTAATAAATAAGATCACCATTTAAAAACGGCATAACTTGGGTTATCTATGTCTGAAATTTACATTTGTTTGATGAGCTTAAATATTACAGTGGGGAAACTATGCACACACACAAAAAAAGAATTTGAGTAAGGGGACTGCTTTTTCACAGCACAGTATCTGCCGTATGCTAATGTAAATGTATTCGTCCATTCGCTTAATTTCATGTGTCTTTCCTTAGTATTGTTCTCGTCTGGTTCCCAGGGCAACGCCAGCTTGGACATCCAGAACGTCAACCAGCAGACAGCCTTACACCTGGCCGTTGAGCGTCAGCACACTCAGATTGTCAGAGTAAGACTGCACTTGTTCTTCCTCATCATGCATTATTAGTCAAACACAGTAAGTCACTACAGTCATGCTGTGTTTGGACAAGTCTGTCTTTTTGTATTGAGTTTACAACGCTGCCATCTTGTGGACTCAATAAAAAAGCATAATTTTTAAGTGCAGCCCTCACAATATTGAAACTCAACCGTTGCCAGCAGCGACTTGTAAACCCGCTTTATGGCATTTATGATGTGCTGTAAAAAAAAGAAAGAAAGAAAGATGGCCACTGTAAGAGTTTCTTTTTGTTCCCTGTCACGTTTACGCGCCAGCTGCTAGTGCGAGCAGAGGCCAAGCTGGACGTACAGGACAAGGACGGGGACACGCCGCTCCACGAGGCACTGCGACACCACACGTTGTCCCAGTTGCGGCAACTCCAGGATATGCAGGACGTCAGCAAAGTGGAGCCCTGGGAGCCCTCCAAGAACACGGTATACATTCACTTTTTTCATGACAGGCGCACCATCTTCATAAACTAAGATATCATGGAATTTTTTTTGTTTGTTTTCTTTCATAGTCAATACAAATAGTGAAACTTGACTCATGACTCACAAAGTGAAATATTTGGAGAGTTTATCTGTTATTATTTTGATGATTGTAATTTACTTCTAAACAAAAAAAATAACCACAAATAATTATATAGAAATTGGTTAGAAATAGACCTAAAAAAATGTCCATGTGTTTAATGATTCCGTATAATTGGAGTTTCACTTTTTCAATTGAACTACTGAAATAAATGAACTATTCTACAATATTCCAATTTATTGAACAGCACCTGTAAGTGTTTTTGTTAGTGTTGGGGCTTTTTAAGAGCCAATTTAATGCAATGTGATTTAAGTAAGCTGTATTAACACCTAGTTACAGGTTTAGGTCCATCTACAAAATCTTGTGATAACTGTGCTAAAAATTATGAATTATACCTTTTTTTTAATCATTATTTTACCAACACAGTCTTATGCCCACAATATCGTACAGTTAGTCAGTGAATCTTGTGAGACTTGAGCTAAGCAAGCATCTAGACGATTAACGGCACAAATGTTGCTTTGTGGTTTTATTTATTAATTCAATCATGAAAATATACTAGTTTCTAATCTTAAAATAATATAATAAATAATTATCTATTGTTATTTTTACGATAAAGATTAAATTTATATTTGTATGTCTAAATAACACCGGTAGTAATTGTAAATCAATAATATACAAAATAATATATATTTTTACATCAATTACAACACACATTACTACACAACACTTACTTCCAGCACTATCTTTATTTCTTTATTTTATTTTATTTTTTTCTAATTTTATTATCTATTTATCTTTTTTATCTCTTTTTTATCCATCTTTAAAGCACCACTAGTCTAGACTACAAGTCTTAATAGAAGACGTGACATTCGGCTTTTCCCTATCAGGGGTCGCCATAGCGAGTAACCCGTGTGATAAGTTTGGCACAGTTTTTACGCCGGATTCTCTTCCTGAAGCAACCCACCCATTTATATTCGAGCTCGGGACCAGCTAGGAATTGGTGCACTGACTGGGAATCGAACCCGCACTGTCCTTCTTTATTATGTGGTTTTAAAAGGATAAGTAGTTTTCTTTTATTTTACTTTAATGTAGGTTTATTATACAGTAATTTATAAGTCAATGACATTTGTACATGTTACAATTTAAAACATTGCCTGTACAATTAATAAACGTTTTATGATTGCCACAGATTGAATGTGGAACCAATGAACTTTACCTTATTTCGTATATGGAAGTTCTTGTTAGATGGGTGTACTTAATGTTTTGTCATTACAAAAGCTGGACCATTTTCTGAACTTTCAACCATGTTTAGCAAGTTGTCAATAACTATGGTCTCGTCTCCTTAAATCTCACCACCAATTAGAGTGAATAGACACGTCTACTCATGCAATTATGATTCATACTGCCTGTATTTAGAGTTGTCTTGTCAGCATTCTGCCATGGTCCTTTTCACGCCCGTATGAAGATCAGTATGGGACGCCGTGGCCGTCGTGTGAAAAATGACGACACTTCCCATTTGGACAGCGAGCTCAGAGCTGAGAGCTCCCCCATGTCTTGCACCACTGCTTGCACACTACTTAGCCCATCACTCAAGACTGTAGCCTGACACTTGTAGGAAGGCAGCCAAGCGGCTCGCACAGTAGCTTGAACAAGTTTATCCCAGAGAGAAAGGCCACCGTGTCCCTTTCGGGCCCGATTGACACATTGTTTTGTTTCCCCCTACATGGATGGCTTGAAGACCTTCAGTACCTACGGGAATGCAACATGGCCGCCGTGTCCAGTCTGTCTTGAGTGGAGTACGCACATACTGAAAGTCTGGCCATATTTGACCATTTCCCACCCTTGTGATCAAAGTGATCAAAGGTCAGATTGTCGGATGGGTCTGTAAGATTATCTGTTGTATGGGGTGGGTTGAATGATTAATCTTAATCCTCCCCGGCCTCCCGATCAGGAGGCAAAGGCCTGATATTCGGATGTCTCTGAAATGTTATCCTGAGTGATTATGCTGTGGTGTAAGAGATTTTTTTTCCTTCCCTGATCTAGAGGCAAAGTCTAGATTTTCTGATGTCTCTAAAAGATTAAGAGAGATTTTTCTTGCCCAATCTGCTCAAAAAATGGTCGGGGTCGATAATGGTGAATGTTAAACATGTTTAATATTTACTCAAATCCTTGTGTGGTCAACACAGAGTTCGACCAAATGGACTCCGCAACTGTGACATGAAACAGAACGATGATTGACTTACCGTTCTGGAAGCGACCTGAAGCTCACGCTGTTGCCGGGGGCATGAATAGAGAGCAACTGGTTTTGTTGTGACAGCCTTGGTACTATGGAAGACATCAATATGTCTGTCGGGGTGTTGGTAATCTTGAGTGCACCACACACAATGACAGCACACACATGGCAATTTTTTTCCCCCTCATGTGTAGGGTCTCCCATGTGTACACCGCTTTACTTCTTCTTTCTCCCACATCACGGATCCTGCTCCTTCCCTGTGCCCTTGGGCCTGATTGAGGTGTGTTGCGCTAGGGTCGCTCTCACGTGGGGCTCCCGTCCTCAAGATGAGAACTGAATTAGCTACATGGTCTATGTGCTGACGACTGTCACACTCTGACTGAGGAGGCGGATGTTGCGATAATGACATTTTAGATGGGGTCACGCTACGAGAGAGGCTTCTTAAAACATGTCTCTGATTGGATAATTGCTTGTGATCTGATGGCACTCTGACATGGATCATCTGATTCTGTCTGCAATGGCTCACCGCCCATTTGTTTGTGTGGCTCTCTGCAGTTAATCATGGGCTTAGGCACCCAGGGGGCAGAGAAGAAGAGTGCAGCATCCATCGCCTGCTTCCTGGCCGCCAATGGAGCTGACCTGACCATTCGCAACAAAAAGGGCCAGTCGCCTCTGGACCTGTGTCCTGACCCCAGCCTCTGCAAGGCACTGGCCAAATGCCACAAAGAGAAGAGCAGGTAAACGGCCGCAGTTTGACTCCACTCGACGCTGTAGTAATCGGTCTCATTCACCAGTATGCAAGACTTTTCATTCTTGTTGAATTCAAGAAAAGTGAGGATTATTGTCAATAATAAATTTTGACTACAGTATTGACATGAAATTGAATTAAACCTTCGGGATGAACATACTGTGATATGATGTGGAACAATGTTTTTAAAAATATTATGTATTACTTAATAGTTTTTGGGGAAAAAAGACATTAGTTTAAAAATACTTTTAAAATAATGTATTGATTAATAACTAAGAATCAGTTTTACATGAAGTTGTAAAAATGTCTAATCCTTTGATTATTATTGTTAAAAATACTATCAACCCAATATTATATAATAATATAATTGATTGCTATTTATTCATCTTTTTTACAAAGATACAATTGTGTATTTACATTTTTTTTTTTTAAAGCAAATGAAGGTACGGTTGTAAGTTAACTCCAGTTGTGCAAAAAAATTAGTACTAATTACTATATTCAACATTTTACAACAAAGGTACAATTGTAAAAATATGTCGTTAGTTTTTATTAATAACTAATCATTTAATAATGTTACAATTGTAATTTAAATTCAGTAATATATAACATATGTATACATAATCCTTTTTACAAAGATACTTTTTATTTATTAATAACTCAAAAAAATACAGTAATGAAGGTACAATTGAAGTTTAAATGTACTCATATTATACAACAGTATAATGTGAGAAAATGCAATAAATGATTCCTTTGCTCATCCATGTTTGAACTCTATAAAGTGTTTACATATGTTGTTGGTTGATTGTCAGAAAACACTGTTTGGAAATAATGTGTAATAACGATTTAAGAACTAATTTGTTTTGGTGATTGAGTTCCAAGCTTCCCATCTCATTAAAGGAAAATGAGCAAGGGAGCTGCCACAGACATTTATCCACAGAAAGTACTACTTACAATCCAAAATGTGACAACTAGAAAAGTAAATGACCAGCGTACCGCCACTTTAATAGTTGAATGTGTTCGCTCTAGTCGCTCATTTCTTGATCTTGTTCACTCTGTGATTCCACAGCGGCCAAGTGGGCACGCGCAGCCCGTCTCTGAACAGCAACATGGAGTCCTTGGAGGAGTGCATGGTGTGCTCGGATATGAAGAGAGACACTCTCTTCGGTCCGTGCGGACACATTGCCACGTGCTCCCTCTGCTCGCCGCGTGTCAAGAAGTGTCTCATCTGCAAAGATCAGGTCCAGTCTCGTACGAAGGTATTGCAAACATAAACATAGCTCCATATTTTCTTTATCTTTCACTTCCTATCGGCACAAAGAAGACCATTTGTCCCTTTACTTGTGGCCCTCTTGTGTAAATTGGCATTAAGAAACCATCTGACATGTGCCACAAGAGTACTCCTCAGCGGAACTGTGATAAAACAGTCCCAAAACATACCCATAAATGCACATTATGTGTAGTGGTTTCCGTCTATTTAGGGAGATGTATGTATTTACTGGCATATGGCGACAATTGGAATAGAAGCCACTATTTGAAGACATATGGCAATAATAAACATCTGATCTTTGTGTCATATTACGACCTGGGTTTTTTTCTTGATCGGGGCATTTATTTGACTAGAGACATTTATTTATCATTTCTTGTTCACGTCACCTGGCAACTAATTGAGACGCAGTGTCTATTCAAATAAGAGCCGCAGTAGTCTGATCTTTGCTTCCTATAATACGACTGTGTTTTTTTCCCGATGGAGGGCAAAAAGGGAGGCATCTATTTGTTCCAGTGGCACCCGGCCACAAATCGAGACCGCGTCAATTCAAGGAGAGGCCACTATTTGAGGAAACACAGGAAAAAGAACCATTACTCTAATCTCTGTGTCTTACCTATTTTTTTCCTGATGGGGGAAAAAGTGAGGCATCTATTACATTATTATTATAATTATTATTGCAGCATCTATTCAAGAAGGGACCATTATTTAAGGAAATATGGTAATGATTAACGTGAGTCTTGCATCATATTACTTTGTGTATTTGTTCAAGTGGCATCCATTCCCTGTTTGTGTGTCACCTACAGATCGAGGAGTGCGTGGTGTGCTCTGACAAAAAGGCGGCTGTTTTGTTCCAGCCCTGCGGCCACATGTGCGCTTGTGAGAGTAAGTTACGCATGTCAAAATGTTGCCGCTGTAGACATTTATGGAGGATCGAAATGCACAGAGATGTGAACTATGTTTTACTGTATATCCGTCCAGACTGTGCCAGCCTCATGAAGAAGTGCGTACAGTGTCGGGCTGTGGTGGAGCGCCGTACCCCCTTTGTGCTTTGTTGTGGGGGGAAAGGTATGGAGGATGATGATGATGCCGCAGATGATGATGATGATGTGGATGATGATGATGATGATGATGACATTAGTGAGTGAATCTTCCATACGTTCCCTTTTAATTCCTTTGTTTCTTTCTTGACTTCCTTTTCCCTCCTTCAGCTGCTGCCTCGTTTTAAGCATGTCCTCTCATATGTTTGCATCATTTATGTTTACATCAATTTTGACTCATCAATGCTTATAATTAGCTTCATTAATCTACTGTTAATGAATATACTTCTGCCTAATGGGGAAAGTAATTTAGATTCTATAGAACTAGCCCTGTATTTACCATAACATGAGCACTTTTGGCTCTAAAGCCTCCCTGACAGTAAATATCATGTATATGAGGTCTGTTTGAACAAAGCGTGTAAATAATTTTGTCGGGTTGCATTTACACTCCCATCTTTTTCTTGTCTGTTAGCGACGTAGCCTTTTATTATTTTTATGGTCCACACAACTCTGGTTCAGTTTTACATCTCACATATTCTACTTTGTGTTGAGTTAAAAGGGAAACTGTTGCAAGTTCACTGATTTAAAAAAAAAAATAAGATTAAAAAAAAAATATATATATATATATATATATATATATATAATGGTTTCATTGTGTCTCGGGGTGGGGGAGGGTGGAAGCAGGCATACACCCATGCAAGGGGCAGCAATGACCATTTGATCCCCTCCACTCATCCCGGCAACACCGGCCGGCTCTTAATAAATAGGTGCATGAGTTGCTAGCAAGTCAATCATATCAGAATCATCTTTATTTTTGCCAAGTATGTCCAAAAAAACACACAAGGAATTTGTCTCCGGTAGTTGGAGCTGCTCTAGTATGACAACAGAGAATGCTTTTGAGACATAAAAACATTGAGACTTACTTTTAAAAGGTTCTGTTTTCCCCCTCTTATTTCCTGCTGGCTTCTTCTTCAAATCTTTCTGAACCTCCCTTTAGAGGCTTGTAGTGAGTAGTTCCGCTGGTCCTATGGGCCAGCTCCTAGCTATAGCTGCTGTAACAATGTGACTGGTTATTCCCAGCAGGGAGCTCTAACTCTTTGGCAGGGGGATCGCAGGATCTTCTCCAGCCCAACAATCTGGCACTAAGTTGGTGTAAGTATGCCTCCACAGTCCCCTCTCCCTTATCAGAGCTCTGACCACACTGCTGCCCTGGCCTCCCTTATCCCCCCCCCCCCCCCCCTTTCTTTCATCTTACCAACACACACACACAGACACTGTAACTGGGTAGCTAGATGCTGATACATATACACTAATTAGACACTTGCACAAAAAATGAACTGTAATGCAAGAGCTGTGTGAAAAATGTTTATTATTGCTTGTAGTTTTCATTCCACTGCATCATACTGAGCTGCGACAGCACAAATTATAATAAGGGGAAAAAAGGTATCTCTTCGGTGTGGCGCCTATTTTATTTTTTTTAAGTGAGCGACACACCCGATGCTTATTTGGGGAGACCACTATTTGAGTATATATGCCATATCTACACATATTTTGTCACTAACCCATTTCATCCCTAATGTACTCACACTGCAAAGTACATCCACATTAGTAAACATATTGTTGAATGAATGGCAATAACACTGAGCATTATTACCTTTAATGCAGCTTGTGTATTGGATTTCATGACCTCACCAGTGAGACTAGATGTGTAACTCTTAATTATCTCCTTACTGAGACCACAGATGAGCCGTTATGGCAGCGCTCCACTCGTGGTTTTACAGTTGCTGAGGACTTAAACATGCCAAATGTATTTGCCCGTGCTAGATGATATCTCTTAAGAAGCAACACGAGGCTAAAGGGTTGCGCTGCCAAATGTACTCCTTATGCTTGTAATATAATGATGCTCGCAGAGCAAATCGTAAAAGAAAGTGAAGGAGCCTCTGGTGTTTACTCTTAACGTCTCTGTGTGTGGTTGTGATGTGTGTCCAAACAGCAAGCGGCAACATCCCCGCCCTGCAGCGGGACAAGGACAACACCAACGTCAATGCTGATGTTCAGAAGCTTCAGCAGCAGCTCCAGGACATCAAGGAGCAGGTGAGCCTGTGTTCAGGCTCGCGATGAAACAATATGAACATTTCATATCACAATTATCATGACCAAAATATTACGATTATCATATGCGACTTTTGGCTTGTTCTATAAGGGGTCGCCTCAGCAAGTCACTCGTATAATTTGTTTGCCACAGTTTTACGCTAAATGCACTTCCTGATGCAAACAACCTGTTTTATTTTCAGTACAAAGATATCATATCAATCATAATGTAGTTTTGTGTACATATTGTTTTCAAAATAAAGTCTGTTCCTTTCTTAGTTTTTAACGTATGTTTACCATCCTCGAAAAGGATTGCGCGCAAAATACAGTCAGATACATAAATATTAGGACATCGACACGATTCTCATCTTTTTGTCTCCAAACACCAACGCAATGGATTTGAAATTAAACAAACAAGATATTTAACTGCAGTCTTTCAGCTTGAATTTGAGTTTTTTTTTTACATCAGGTGAACAGTGTAGGAATTACAACAGTTTATAATTACTGTATGCATCCCACTTTTTAATGGACCAGAAATCAAACCTTCGCTTTTTTATACTTACTTGCAAATCCTCTGTCCAACTTCATTGGAACTGGGTTTTCTATTTCATAGCCACAAATTAGTATTTTGTATGCACTTAATACCTATTTCGTGGCCACGTTAAATCCATATTATGGCCACAATTTATAGCATTTTCCCATGTCGTGTCTGGGGATCCATAAGTTAGCCTACCAGTCGTCGCTCGCACCCTCTCTGTCGCTCACTCGCCTGTCCTTAAAGAGGCGGCCCACAGCAAAGCACACTACATGGTATTAACGATAATAAAAAATAAAAATAAAACAATTTTCATCTTAGTTTATCGGTAAACTCATAAAATGCTTCGGCCCAAGTGCAGATGGAACAATTGGTCACCAGTCCTTGCTTCCTTCACTAACATGCTTTCTGTTCCGTCCGCAGACCATGTGCCCTGTGTGCTTGGACAGGCTGAAGAACATGATCTTCATGTGCGGCCATGGCACTTGTCAGCTGTGCGGCGACCGCATGAGCGAGTGCCCCATCTGCCGCAAGGCCATCGAGCGCCGCATCCTCCTCTATTAAACTCTTAAACGCCAGACTTTTTTCCCTCACGCCCACGAACGCACCACCAGCCACCAAAGCGCATCATATACTTGTCTTGACACAACATGGAGAAAATATTGAATGGACCTCCACTTTATCCTGCCGCTGGAACTTCTCTCAAACTTGAAGGGCATGTCTCTTGAATCTCACCCAGGGAGTGACTGACTATGATGAAATACAAGTACAGGAGGTTGGATCGCTCTCTTATTTGGTGTCAAGTGTCGCATTCCCCCCCCCCCCCCCCCCAAAAGCCAAGTTTTATCTCCACTATTCCTCGTTATGCAAGTGTGGGTAGCGTCCTGTGTGGATTTGAAGTCATTTTCTTCGTAACAATATGACAACTGTCAGGGTTCTGAGAGTATTTTTTAGGAGGCAGCGGAAGAGAGACCGGCTGGTTCCAAAACGGCAACTTCAGCAGGTCCGCCTTGATTTCTGTGAGGAGACAGGTAGAACACCACCTTGTTAACTAGAGATCCAAAACATTCAGTCATTTACACTATTGTGCAATGAGCGTTGTTGACGTACAATTTGCTTCCAAAAATCTGCTCGTCCGAGGGGGGGTTAAGGTGCTCTTTGTCTTGTATTACTTTAATTTAAGTGTATCTCCGCTCAAAAAGTCAGCATTTATTGAAATAGAGTAAAATCTATTAGAACTTTTAGGTGGGACTGTAGATAAATTATTTTGTATTGCTGCCCAAAAGGAAAAAATAGGATTTCTAGGTGTCATTGCCTTTCTAATATGTAGCCTCAAAAAAAAAATCTGCTTTCATAGTCATACTTTTTTTGTGTGTGTCATACATACAGGCACCTTTATTTGTGTTCTTTGTTGTCAGTTTGTTGTAAAGTTAATTGTCAACCGTTTCAAGTATCTTCTCATCAGTGTTTTAATTTGTAGTTGGGGAACCAATGGTTTTTAAGGCAGAATTTGCCTTCAATGACAAGGCTGAAAACACACTAACAACCATCATTTATTTTCAAGACTGCAACTTTTTATTATAATTCTGTTTTTTCAACGATGACTCCAAACTATGGCAGTGTTGTCTTGCTTTGTTGTTTCAAAAAAGCCAATTTTCTGCTTAATTCGTTCCTGTCGGAAATGTATTGGTCATATCTCCTTTGGCATGAACGTTTCACATACGCATTACGACGTGTATCATGGAATTCTCTTTCAGTCTGTTTCGCAAAGAAGTGCTTTTAAAACAAACCACATAGATTAAATAAAAGTCGCCAATGAACAGTGAGGACAGTTTTGTTTTTCCTTCTTGAAAGGCAGGTTTTGTGAACAACATTTTTCTTGATTTGTTATTTCAAGTCGAGCTCAGATGTGTGTGTGTGTGGGGGGGGGGGATGAGCATGTTGTTGCTTTTCCCCCGCTGTGTGGCGTCTGCCTGACAGAGGAGCCAGCGGGCGTGGATGGGGAGGTAATTAAAAATGCTAACACCTTAATGACTCAACACCAGAGTGTGATGGGTCAGCTATGCTATTGAGGGAGAGATGAGAAGAGCCTAACATCTTGTTAAAAAAAAAAAGGAAAAAAAAGACGAAATCGTGATTACAGGCTCCAGGGCATATACAGTAATCCATATGCAGTGCCTAACAATTTCATTAGACGACCACAACTGTAAGCTTTATGCCACCACTGTGCTAAAGGAACATCATTTTTATTTACCAAAATCGTTTTGTTTTTTTCTGTTAGTAGTTAATACACAAGTATGAAAAGTCTCTTCAACCAAAATTACAATTTTAATGTTAAAATATCATTATTGTTAGCCATTTTAAAATTTTACATTTTACAAAAAAAGGTAAAGCACTGTAATTTTTTTATTAAGATGTAAACAGTGATTTAGTACAGTCCTCTGTGAATATTGTTTCGAATTCCTCATTCCTGTTCAAAATGGTAAATGTCAAGAGCTCACTAAATTAGTCTGCATTAACGAGCTTCGTGATGCTGGATTTTTATTTTATTTTTTTAATCTGAAAACATTGAACAGTGATTTATCCAATAAATACACCTAATGTAATGGTTGATGGCACAGCTGCCCTAGATTAACAGTATTGGTAATTATTAAAATGTGTGTTTTGGGTTTTTTTTCCGTTTGTAGCTAATACGCCAGTATGAAGAAGCTCTTTGAAATTTATATTTTGAATGTTAAAATATCATAATTGTTAGCAATGAATTTTCAAAAACTAGTTAAGTACATGGTAATTTCTTGACTAAAATTACATCTTTAACATATAGTTATTTACTTTTAGTTAGAATTTTATGCTTGATTGATTTGACTTGTCAAAATTTGGTTATAAAAAGGTGGCTTCATTGTGAAGTCCCTCTTTCATGTTCAAAATGTGGCAGGAGCAAACACTTCTCGTTTGGGTGGTCTCGCACAGTTGAGTGCCAACTATCTCCAAAAGCCTCCAGCTTTTCAACTTTGTCTTTAGTTTTTAAAAACAGTGACTACAGTTATTTACAAACTGCAGTTCTCTTGTCTTTACTACTAAAAACACTCACCTTAGTTTAGTTGTGGTGTGATTGAAGGAAATTTTGGTTCATCGAGTTACTTGTTTTATTTATTCAGTGACACAACACCTCAATTGAACTGTTGTCATCTGGGGACGCTGCTGGATTTAACTGTGTGTTATCTGCATAGCTGTGATAGTCAACATTAAAATTCTGAAGACATTTTCCCAAAGGTAGCAAAGGCTATACAGGCTAAACAGAAGGGGTCCAAGAATTGACCCTTGAGGGACCCCATCCTCTATGTCATTGCCATTCGATCAGACTCAAAGCTTGCAATGGTCACAAAATAACTCCTTTCCTCTGGGACCTGAACCATTGAGTCATACCCAAAAGAACATAATCTTTCATAAAAAATGACTTCTTAAGAAGGTGACGATATATAATTTAAAACAGAGCATTTATTGGGGGGGGGGGGGGGGGCACAAAAAAAGTCCCAATAGCCACGTAAAAAAAGATGTTAATAAAAGATGCAGATAAAAAAGAAATGTCATTAAAACACCCTAATAAAAGCACCTTTGTCGAATGGACTCACAATGCTGAATTAAAGAGTAACCAATATCCTGTATTACTGAACTAACCTAATCTAATACTTGGGACAGAATTGTTAACAGCGCTACGTTGTGGACATAATTAGTCTTTTTAAAGGCCGAATTTTTAATAGAACTCAAATTAAATTATGTTATAAAGCTCATTTTAAACTGTAAAAATAATATGTGACTAAATCATTGATAGCAAAATAGCATCAGAAAGCTTTGACAGTCCATCACTCTCACTGACTGGGGGGGGGGTAGCAGTCTCAACCTGCAAGGGTCGCCTCACGCTGTCAGGGTGTTGGAGACGCCGCTATCTCCTCCCCAGGACGTGGCCTGATCCTGGGGAAGATCCCCAGACTGCCTGGCCTGCCGCTTGGACACTGCATGCTCGCTGACCGGACCGCAGGGGTTGTTACTCCCACGCGGGGTGGGGGGGGTGGGGGGGGGGGGGGGGGTCTTCCTCGCAGCGGGTGAGCAAGCAGCAGTTTAACGACCCACCGAGCATGGGACAAATTGAACTCCTGAGGAGAAAGAAGAAGAATGGGGCAAAAGCCCTTTTTTTGTTTTTTTAAATTGATGCACTGCCTGGAAAAGCTGTCATTTTCTGCCTTTTTCTTGCCACTGTATGAACAGCACCACTTTGGAATGAGGGGACAATTTTTCGCCTTAAGCGGAAGTATCAGAGTCAGGAAGGGTGTGTGAAATTTTAACACGTGACACTCACGCCATCAATCTTAGAAGTGTTTTAAATGTCACACCAGTTTCTCACATCAACTTCTTTCACGCATGCAGAGATCCCTGCAAAATTGCACCATCAAAGCCATGACGGAAGACCTTGCATTAATATCGCCACACTGGTGTGCGCTTTGACACAGAATCCCGCAAACAGATTACATGCGTGACTACATGAGCACCAATGTTTGGCACAGTGATTCTCAGTGTGGTACGCAAAGAATCACTGAATTAAACATTCTAACTGCATCGTGTTACAGTGGCTTGAGTGTTTATTTTTTTAATTCTGTACACTACATTTGCTCAGTACAGTTCAGTTGTATTTAACTTTTAAGAACTGTACTGTTGCATTTAATCTTTTAGAACGGTACAACAGTGTAGAACATTTTAATTGTAAGTATTTTTCTACATTGAAGTGCAGTAGTGATGTTTTCTGTGGCTTACAATAAAAATAAATATACTTTTTTTTGGAATAAAACCACTGAAGCCTACCACGCTTGTGTATTTTAATGTTGGTAATGATGGTGGTACATTTTAGTATATATTATTTTATTTATTTTTTTGAGCTGGTACTTGGTGTAAAAAGTCTGTGAACCACTGATTTGGCGTATTAAATCTTTTACACGTTTTTCATATCAAACATTTTGCATTAAAGCCATACAGCTAGACCTGGCATTTATCTGCCTTTTCCTTTTTTTGCGGAACCCAGCGAAGTACAATGTTGTGCACTTTCACAGTATTACACAGCATCACGCAATCCAATAATTAGACAAGTGATGATGTTTCTCTTTCACAGTTTTCCAAAAGTCAGAAACAATCAGGTGTTAGTGCCTTTTACTTTGATTACAGAATCCAGCGAAGTGGGATAGTTCTGCACTTGTTTGCCCTTTCACACAGCAACACTGCATCCCATGAAAAGATAGATGATGTCAGCATCTGGTTTGATGTATAAAATCCCTTTGCCCTTGCACACCGGTTCCACAAAATGATCGCCTTGTACCCTTAAAACTAGGTTGGGCAGTCGGCCAATCACCTGCTCCCGTAAAAACCTACGGATTACAGAAACCACAATTGCGGCCTATGTGTGCCTCATGGCACTGAGAGCTCTAACTAACCAACCCTTAAAACTAAAAATGGCATTTATCCGCTTTTGTATTTTGCACTGGAACCAGTAGGAAATTGCAGTGTCTGTGTACTATTTCACACAACAACACCACATTTGAAAACCTGATCGTTAGAGGATGTCAACGCTAGCGTCTGGTGTGGGTTATAAAATACTTAGGTACAGCTTTCAACACAAAAGGGCAGAAGAAGTGAGTGTTTCTTGTCTTCCCATCTTTCTGGCATTCCCTTAGACACACAGGTACCATCCTGTCTCTGTTACGGTTCTGTTACTATCTCAAAATGGGGGGAAAAAAAAAACTTTTGCCAGGGGTGTTGAAGTCATTGCTGCTGTTTAAGCAGAACAGCATCACGATATATAAAGGTGTGAAAATGCCTAATATTCTACGTAGGCAGGGTGAAAGGGACTGTGGTCACACATCTAATGATTTTGTTTCAGGATGCTGTGTCACCGTATGAAAACGTCATTCTGATTCAACGGCAAATCCAGATAAGCACCGGATCTTCCGTTAAGTCTCTGATGCAGGAGTTTTGCAGGATCACTGTGTGAAAGAGGGGCTCTGCTGTCACCTGAAAAGACAAAAAGGTGCGTTGAAGTGTTTGTGTGATGTGCACTTTGAGGCTTCTTCACAAGGTGGCGGTACAGCCACTGACATGGAGGTGTTACTTCCTTTCCACCTCGTTCTGAAGCAAACCTGCTGAAATTCTGATGTTCTGTTTCAGCCCATTAAAGGCTCACTGACTTTTTTTTTAGGCTAAATGGATCATCAAGCTGTGTGTCAGCCATGAATCAATGCTTCCCTTCAGTTTTTTGTTTTTGTTTTTTTGTTCTGCTCTTCCACCCCTTGTCCATTGGTTGCCAAGTTGGAAGAATTGATTGTGGGCTGTCTGAAGGTCCTTTTTGCTTTCTATTCCATGTCATATAGTTCACGACTGCTCTCATTTATTGTCTGCCGTTTTTTTTTTTTTTTTTTTTTCCCCTCTCTCTCTTTATGGCCGAGCTGAGCAAAGTTCAAGCTCTCTCGAAGGAGCTTTCTGGATTCATGTGCGCCTCCTCAAACGGCGACTTTTTGGACTTTGTTGCCAGTTGTTTGTCCAAGTTGCTGAAAGAGAACCCAGCCCCATTTTTTTTAAACTGCATTAAGAAGGACACACTAGTGTCAACAGGTTGTGTTTATGGGTAGGTTGTTGGTAGTTGGAACTGAAAGCAGCAAAACCCCACCTATGGCTGTAAAGCTGTAAAACGTCCTCAAAACAGGCTGGCCCCCTGATGTTGCTGATTGCTTTATTGTATTGATCAGGGCAAAGTGTCAAAAGTGTTCCGATTAGTATTGTTTTTATTAGCAACACTGCATTTACTTTAGCAGTCTTTTTTTTTTTTTTTTTTTTTTGTGTCACGTAACACACCGTTTTGCCTTCCAAAGCATTTGATGCAGCCTGCCGTGTAATTCTGAAAACAAATAAAAGCCCAAAGGAACTGTTATAAAAAGCTCCCCAAACATTTGTAATATACTATACGTAGGGTCCTTGGTTTACAATGGGACCCACATACTAGGTTTCCAGGCCGTTATAAGAATACATGATTCAGTTAGAACCAGGGGTGGACTTACCATTAGGCAAACTCAGGCGATTAATTGCCTGGCGACCTGAGCTTTCCAGAGGCCCCCAAACATCTCATGAAAAGTAACTATGAAACTTTTCTTCTATTTAAAGTATAATTATTGTTCTATTCTTAATAATAATACTTCTTATGCCTTTTAGTTCACAGAGGAACATCGGCCATTGACGAAACTGCTCCATTCTTTCCAGTCTTGGGCCGTCGGTTCCAGAAGTTGCCAAGACAGCCCTTCATTCTTCATCTCTTGTTTTGTGGTTCTTCTCCAGGTGATTCTCAGTCTGCCTCTCCTCCTCCTGCCCAATGGGTTCCAGGTCCACGCCTAGTCTTAATACACACACTTGAAAATATCAAAATGCTTAATCCGAGTGCTTCGTCATCCCTTCTCATGCAAAGGACTATTCTTTATTCTTGCCATGCATGTGCAGGGTTGATTCAGGAAGAGGCTAGAAAACTTGTTGGCACGTTGTAAGGAAAATGAAGTGTGGAATGGTGAAAAGGAAAAGGTGAGAGGAAGACCGTTTTAACTAAAACAACCAGAGGTTTCAACCTCTTTCAAGTTCGGGGCACTGGGCATCATACTATTTATCAATGGACCTCATGGTATATTTATGTTGGAGTGGCTTTTGACCCGTCGAGTGGTTGCCATCCTTATCATCAGCGTGCGATTGGAAGGCTGGCGCTTTGCAAGCCACATTTACAGTGCAAATGTTATCGTTCCGATGGCACTTTAAACAGCCTTTATCAATATATACTCATTCAAGGTTTATGAGCTTTGATAAAAAAAATGCCACAAGGGGTCATTACGTGTGTTGCTCTGACATGGTTATTATTATTTATTTTTTTTATTTCGGATATATTTTCGACACAACATTTTACAATGTATAACGTTCTCAAAAATAGTGTCCTCAATACAAAAGTATTGATTTTCCCCCGACAGAGTGGTCGAGCTCCAGTGTGAGCTTGGCAGAACCTTATCATCCTATTATCTTTAAAACATTGGGTTATCATAATTGCTTACTTAATAATTCTATAAAATGGCAGAGGTGCAACCTTTGCCTGGTTCGTAAAGTGTCAAGTGTGCGTTTGTTGCTGAGATTTGAAAAGATACCTTTTGCTTTAAATGTTGTAACCTATTAATTGCATTACTGTACTTGCAGGATGATCATTTGCTGATTCCATATTGACTGTGTGGGTGACCATTAATATCAGCACCAATTTATGTTATAGATTTCCAACCTACAGAGATTCCCACTTGCCAGAATTATGTCATTAATATGCACATGCATATTATTTACTGTTAATCTTGAGAAAAAATGTTATTCACACCAAAACTTCAATTGGTTCCACCTCAAATTGTCTGTCTTGGTCCATGTCGCATCTCCATAAGTTTTTAGGAAATGATTTAATATCATTACTAGCGACGAAACTGCATTTTCACAACCACATCCTAAAACTGAATTTTGAAAACTGGGAAAAAAAAAAAAAAAAAAAAGTTTTCAAAAAGTATCTTCAAATCTATATCCAAAGTTTGTTTTAAAGATACATTGTCTCAGAGATTTTATGTTAAGAAACTGTATCTCCAGATGTATGGGGGGTGGGGTGGGGGAATGTTTGTTGTTTTCGGAATTGTAATTTCACCCCTAAAACTCGGGCAATAGCTCCCACTGGAAAGTGGGGAGGGAAAAAGCACGGTAACACCCGTTCCACCGATCAGCGTGAAATTGGATGAACTTGTCTATCATAACAGGACACATGATAAAGTCTGAAGGTCCCATTCTGAAAATTAAACAGGAAGTCGGCCATTTTGGTTTGAAGCAGCCATTTTGAATTCTAGGGCTTGTAATTTGAACTCCAAGGCCATCTAATACGGGTGGAGCATTGTGTCAAGATTTGATCATTTCAAGGATTTTTTTTTAAAGTTTAGTCTTTTGAATAGAAGCAAAAAAATTATACATTTACAGATGTTTTTTTTTGTTATTATTATTATTATTTTTTTGCACAATCCCTAAAACTACTGTACTAATGACAAACATGGGTCTCCACTTTTTTTTTTTTTTTTTTTTTGATGAAAACAAACAAAAAAAGACATCTAGCCTGCCCTTAATGAACATTTGTTCTGAATAGAAGTGAAACTATTTTGTCCCTTATTAAGGGGTTTTCCTTGTCCCAGGCTATCACTTTTGCATAATCCTCTTAACAACCTCCTGTATGTAACACCAGGTATTCCAAGTACAGTACTACCATTGCTAGCCCCTTAAGACAACCTTTCCAAATAATCAAACCCGTGGGAGTCTCTCTTCTCTATTCAGACGTGATGAGTTTCACAGCACTGCCTGCATGCGGAACAATGGTGTAGACGTACTTAATCAACAAGTGCAAACTCTTGTCACGTTTGAAGCTTAGGCTAAGCAAACAAGCTGATGACACACTGTCCTTCTGCCTCTGAGCATTTGTGCTTTGAATGTTTTGGGGGCTTTTTAGAACAGTTACTCTGAGGTTTGATTCGGGTTAGGGCCTCTTGAAACTGCTTCATCTTCATGAATAAAAATGTATCCACAGTATTTTTAGGAAAATTCACCCGCCAAAGTCAATTTCACCTAGCAATATGACATTTAATAGCTATGTCTATCATGATTAGGCAAAAAAGTCTCAAGAAGCCATACCTGAAAACACACAGGAAGTCTGCCATTTTGGTTTGGAGCGACCATTTTAGGGTCATTTTAGCCATTTCCTGGGGTCCGTCAAAAGTAAACTTGAAAAAAAAAAAAAAAAAAAGAGCTCCTGACACTGCTGTCACCGATTGACACAAATTTGGGTGGACATGTCTGTCATAACAGCACGTACGAAACGGTCTCAAGAACCCATGCACGCAATAGAACAGGAAGTCTGACAGTTTGATTTCAAGCAGCAATTTCCGGGTCATTTTCGCCATTTCTAGCGGTCTTTCAGGAGTAAACCTGAGAAAAAAACATTTAAAGTTAGGAACTATATTTACATTTCTGTTTGAGCAGATCATTTTAGGATAATTGTAACCGTTTCCAGGCGCATCCATCTAGAGGTTTTGTCCGATTGCTACCAATTTTGAACGGCGTATACTAGGCCGATGGGCGAGGCTAGATTAGCATTTTCGTCATTGCATGTCAACGAAGTTTGATGACGCAGCTGCACAAGGTCAGTTCCCGAACAAACGTAATGTGTGCGAATAAGGCCACACCCTGAAGTGTTCCGTCGGTGCCCCCAACATTGTGGTAGAAGTGTTTCTTTCCACTATTGTAAGGAATGAACACAGTGTATCCGAAAACAAGCCTCCATCTGGCAGGTGTTGGCCTCCACTGCTGAGCTGGCAATAACCTTGGAGGGAGTAGACGGGAATGTTAGCCGCCCTATCTGAGCTCACAGGGATTTTTTTTTCTTTTCCCCCCTCTACTGAGAGAGCCAGATCAATACTCCAGAGTCCATCACACACTCAGGCATTTTTTGCTTGCTTTTTTTTTTTTTTTTTTTTTTTTTTTTTTTTTTTTAAGATTCCATTTGCAATTGAACAGGCTCAGAGTGACCCCTGGAAAAAGAGTTAATGGCTAACTTTATCTTTTTTTTTTTTTTTTTTTTCCCTCTCTCTCAACAGCCTAAGGGTTGTACCTCCAAATCAATACATGATACGCAAATCTCCCACGGCTCTATGTTCTTTTCCCTCTGCGCCTGAGAGCTAGCCCTCTTCGGACCACCTGCTCTCCTTTTTTTGAAGGAGAAAAAAAAACGTGTGGCAACATGTTTTCTCTTTTTTTAACAATAAAAACTCTCTCAGCAGTAATTTCAGGTTTAGACATTCTGAATGATGCCTTTATGAAGTAACTACATTTTGTACTAATCATATCTGTATGGCAACACTACCGCTAGCCGCCTGGTAGCATAGCTAGGTCCCGATCAAGATGATTTGCAAATCATTGTATTTTGTTTTTATTTTGGTTTAACACAATGTCCCAACTTCATTGGAATTGGGATTGTATTTTGAATGCATTGGAAATACTTTTGTACCCTTCTTCGAACAATGAGATGCCTCTAATGCAGTGGAAAGTCTCAGCTTGTGCTATAAGGTGAAGAAAAGCCTACAAGAACAGCTAAACATTATTTGGGGTTAAACAGAGGCACTTTAAATAGTGGCAGGTGTGTGTTGACTCCCATTCAACATGAGTTTGAATGTGATTAGTTAATTCTAAACAAAAGCACATCCCCATTTGGGTGTGCACAATTGTGCAACCACACTGTCTCAGTTGTTTATTTTTATTTCCCCTTTTGAAAAGATTCATTTTAGCTTATAGGTCACATTTTTGGTAGAAAAGGTTTTGAAATGACTTATTCTCAATTTGTTTTTCTTATATCACAAAAACCTGGCATTTGAACAGGGGTGTGTAGACTTTTTCTATCCACTGTAGTTTAACTAACGTAATCACTATACACAGAGCCACTATGTACTGTAAGCCATCTTGTGTTATTCGGAGAAGATTCCCTGTCTTATCGCTGTTTTCTCTCTTATCGCTGTTTATGCTAATTAGCTCAGCTAGCTTGCTGCTTGTTGAATGGTCACATTTCGCATACAAACATGAGAATTTTCTCAATTAAACACACTTGTCGAAACAACCTTCTTGCACATTAAGCATGCAAATGTTAAAGAAATTCAATTGAATACAATATAGTTTTCTCTACTAATATAAAAACAATGACTTTTTTTCAGGAGCATAAAAATACAACAGAGTCCCGTCGTTTATGTAAAGGCGCAACACAGCGAAATGAGTAGCATGTGTAATGTACACAATCTTGTTGCCATGTTGTATTTTTAAACGTAAACTTTGAAGACATTGTGTTCATAGTAGAATGTAGTACATGATTAAAAAGACACTTGTCATTAAATGCGCAACTGCAAATGCTTAACACTTCTGTCATTTTGCGGGTCAATTTGACCCGTTTTAAGCGATAAATAAAATTAGAAAAAAACTTTAACTACTCTTTCTGCTTTCCTAATTTGTTTCTTTTTTCTTATTAGATATTTTATTATATTGACTCATGAACATTTTCCATTATAGTTAATGAACTGTGTTCATTATATTTAATATGACAGATTTTAATGACCATTTACCTTGCTTAAATATTTGTGTAAATATTTTTCGAAATAATTTTAAAAATTACACAAATGTTTGGAACATTGTATTTAAGTCAGTTGTGTCCAACTGCAAATACTGTTAGAGTTGAAATATATGTACTGTACATGTAATGAAATATACAAAATAGTGTTATTATTTTGAATTATACTATTTTTGCAGTGAGTTGACTGAATGTGAATATTCGTGTAAATATTTTAAAATAAAATACTTTTTAAAACTTGCTTTAGTATTTTTTTTACCTCCTGTTTTATACTATACTGTGGGGGACTCCAAAATATCTAGTTTGCACATTTTCCTTTTTCAATAAGCTTTGGACAAGGCTGACTAGATATACAGTATGAAATATTTATCATGACTATAATGAATATAATTGAATTAATCAGACCGTTTTTTGAGGGGGTTTAAGTTGGCTAAATATTTGTGTAACATCTGCAGATATTTGTAAATATTTCCGATTTTTCTGTTGTATAGTTGTACAGTATATATATACTTCATATAATTATTATATCATATATTTAATGAACTAGATTTTTCCCCATCCCCACGATTTACACTTTTACCAGAGGAAAAAGGGAGCAATTTCTCTAAAATTCCCAATTATTCGCTACATTTGGTCTTTTTTTTTTTTTTGTATTATTGAAGAAGAATTTGACAATAGTGTTTTAATACAAAGAGCGGGGCAAACATTGAAAAGTGGAGGCAATAGTGGACTTTAAAGGGGCTATTTTTCCCTTATCTGTCAAATTGTGTAGCATGGCACACAAGTTGAAGGCCTCATCATGGGAAAAAAGCATCTGGGTGCACCGTGTTGTTGCTCCCTGTGCAGTGGACGCTAGAAAAATCAGCTGAATGTTTGCTTTCATTCTTCCTCCTCGCATCCAAGACGCTGGCTTGATATCCGCCTGATAGCGGAAGGACCTTGGAGCAAAGCAACACAGCCACTGTTCTGCAGATAAAGCAACCACAGCTGACTTTTGGAGCGAGGAGCACCCATTTAGCTGGGGAGGGGGGGGGGGGAACGCCCCCACCATTGCAAACTAGTCATCAGATAGTCGCCGCTAATCTCCCGAGGTTGACCCGTCCGTCGGGTTCTGGAGACGGATGACGTGAGGCTCACGATAGGCTGACTCCAGAGACACGGGATAGGGAGCAGGATCCTGGGCGACGGACGCACGGGGGTGTTCTTTTTTTGGGGGGTGGGGGGGGGTAGACGGGTTCGGTCAGGGAGGTGTTTGGAGGTGGGAGAAGACTCCTGATGAGCACAGAGACACCTCTCTGCTGGAGATTGTTGCACGACTGACACTGTTTGCTTAACACCAACCTCACAGGAGACCCCCCCCCCCCCCCCACCACGCCTCTTCTGTGGGGGTGGGGTGGACTTTTTGGCCTTGAAATGCGGGGGGACTGAGGACTTCTAAACCTCGGAAAGGCAACACTCACCTTCTTGTTGATGCTGGTCCCACCAGCAATTTTTCCCAATTTTGAAAAAGAAAAGGAATAAAGAATCCCAAAAAAATAATCTGAATTTTTGGGGGGAGATGCAAAAAGAAATGAACGACTGTTGTTCAAAGTATTTACATTAACAATGTTGAAAACACCATTTAAATATGAAAACACAATATTCCCCCGTGTATAGTATAAAAAAACACTACATTTTGCCAGGAAAAGATCATATTAATCGTATGAATATACGAGGGCTTATGTCGACCAGTCGACTTCACTCCACAATGACATGTCGAGCTCGACGTCGACTCGTCACTAAGCACGATTTTTGTATTGCTCGAGAAGGAGGTGCGACGCTTTCGGCATCAGATGAGTCCGCTGAATGAAATTTGTCTGTCATCGTAATTGAATACGCTTCTTTTCTGTTTGTGCGTGTGTGCAGCTTTGGAAAGTGAGGGAGAACCAGGAAAGAGGAAAAAGGCCAGGCTGGAGTCAGATCAAAAAGCTTTTTTTTTTTTTTTCTCTTCTTCTTCTCATAGTCCAACACTATCTAATATTTTCCACCGCACGTTGCCATATTTGTACATCACGCAGAACTTGCTGCTGGAAATACAGTCACCATCATTGCAAAACATTCCCCCCTGCCTGGATTCTTTTAATTATTATAGTATTGTACTGAAAAAAATATCAGTCACATCATCATCGACGAATCAACTCGACTTTAATCACTGTCAATTTTAACAAATATGAAGGTGCGCAACCCCTAGAATAGACGTGGAAACTATTAGCCATTAAAACACTATTTTCACCCCTGTATGATATAGAAAACACGATATGTTGAAACGATTCTCATATTTTAACATGAAACACAATATTACCCCATCAAAATACTGTACAATATTTTGACATTATCATCCAATGAAAAGGCTACAGTGTGTTTTGACCCGAAAACACACTGTAGCCACACGCACACAAAACACTACTCTGATATGGAACATGGAATATTCCCACTATTCTCTTGTGAAATCACAATCTTTCCATGAAAACGCTACTCTCTATTTTCTTGGTTTCTAATAGAATGAGTTTTTGTGAAAAATCCCGATAAACAGCCGGTAGATATCTTATTGAGCTTGCAGGGATTTCTGGCCTTAAGATGTTTGCTGTGCTCTGTGACGATATGAAACACCCACTGTGACTGGCCACACTTGTTCATCAAGTCGATGTCATTACTTTGCACGTTTGTGTTTTTGGAGGAACATTTTCATTATCAGGCCAACTGCAGGGTTTACAACACTTTGATTGTGTTAGCGCGATGATGACAGAAATGCATGAATATGATTCACGCGGGCAAAGCAAACAAACAAGAGTTTGTTGACACTCGTGCTGAACTTTATTTTCACTCAAACTCGCCTTTTGATTTCTTTGCTTCCCCTCACATTGTAAATGATTCATTAGAGTTGCGCCCTTTTATTTGACTTCGATGGCAAAAACACGGCTTTATAATATAGGGCTTTGCTGGAAATTGCTGCCCAAAAAAAAAATAGGACTCCATAAATTATTTACTATTTAATTCTTGTAAATATTTTGCATTTTAACTTGAGCTAGACACGTGATTTGTATTATTGTTTATATTGTGTTTATTATACCTAATACATGAATATTCAATCAGGCTTTATTTTTTAAAATATTTTAAAGATCAAATGGACAAAAACAATTCATTTGATTATAGATATTACTTATATTAAATCAGAAAACATTTAGATTTTTAATCAAAGAAATAGCTATTGAAATTGGTGTAAATACGAATATTTGATTATTTGCGTCATATTTGTATTATATTTAATTAAATGTGTGAATATTTAAGCAGACAGTTTGCTTTATTTTTTCCAAATGCATTATTTTTTTGTGTAAATAGTTTGTTGACATGAAATTACTTGTTACAAATTTAAAATAAAACAAGATTCATTCATTATATTTAAATATTTAAAAAAATAATTCAAATTCGATAAAATATTCATTAGTTTTAATCAACTTTTTTTGCAAAAATGAATCATTTGGTGTCAATTGTATTTTTGGTCCAATTTAAAAAAATCTATTTTATGCATTCTAATGAAAAAAATGCGAATTACATTTGACATCTGGCTTTTATTCACAGCCCTTTCAAAAAAAAATTTCAAATGAAATTTGTAAAAAAAAATATATATATATATATATATATATATATATATATATATATATATATATTAAATATGGCATTATTTTGAATGAAATGCAGTAACGTGAATTACATTTAGTCATAGACTGTATTTGGAGGCGGTCATTTGACAAAAACTTCCTATTTCTTCCAAACTTTGCACGTTTGTAGGTGATCTTCGCCCTCCCTCGAGTCGCATACCCACAATGCACCTGCCGAGCCTGTTTACACACGTTACGTTTTCGCTCGCGCCGCGTCGTCGCCGAGCACCTGAGCGAGGCCTATCAGTATGACTCCAATGTGTCAACAAATCCGCCGTCGATAGTCACTTGTTTAATGTAACCACCTTATCAATTTCTACAAGATGACTGGCCTCCGTGCGGCTGGAGTGTTTCCCCTCCACGCCGGCTACCGCGCGCCCAACTCCCCGAGGGCATTAATCAAGCTGGCATCCGCTTGAGCAGATAGGATAGTGACAACACTTATCTCCTCATATTCTCTTATCAAAAAACTATTAAAGCACAGAAAGAGACATTAGCACAGTTTTTTTTTTTTTTTTTTTTTTTTTTCTTCTCCCACGGGCCAAGTGCTCTCGCCCCTCACTCTGCTCAGATTTATTTGCACTGCACACACACACACACACACACACACACGCACGCACACACCTGGAGATGTCTGTCCTGATGTCATTCATCAAGTTCCATTGGACGTTGATACTTCCTGCAAAACAGAAACAGACAAAAAGCACAAAAGTGGGTTTTAGGCTAACATGGCGAGCCCAATTTCACCGCCCAGGTCGCCGTTACGGTTGTCCTGACCTGACATCAAGGATTATGCACACCCTGTATTTGTCTATTTGTGCGTATTGCGAGCTCCAACCCGCATTGATCCACCTTAGCCTTTCGCACGGAACCCGGCGACGCTGGATGCTGCCGCAAAAATTGTGCTTGCACGTGACTTTGCGACATCACAATTTGGTAATCATCATAAGCGTCTGCTGTGACTTACAAAATAGTTGTTCTTTCTTAAAAACATTTTTGATTTGTTTTTTTTTTTTTAAAAAAACGTTTTTGGGGGGGGCGGGGGGCTGGAACGGATTAACAGTGGCGGAGCTAGGGGTGGCCGCGGCCACCATAGACTGAAGGGTGGCCACCACACCCCGCCGGCCACCCCCACGTGTGGCCTTTCATGAAAACGTTTTCCATATTTTTGGACATTCTGCTCTGCTGGCACGCCGAGCTGAGGTTGGGTTATGTGACGGCGGCGTGCCCGATGGGCTTTGCGAGTGTTTGCTGTGCCTGTATTTAAAAAAACAAAACAAAAAAAAAACAGGTGGGGGGCCTTGCAGGTGCTCGGAGGGGCCAGGGGCACAGCGTCTCGGGGCCACGTTAACCATTAACGCCGCCATATAACGCTGTTACTCATTACCGCCTGGCGCTCTTGAGACTCCCTCTGACCTCAGTCACAGGTAGGAATCCCGCCAGGTGTGTGTGTGCGTGTGCGCGGCACTCCTATAACGAGCCTAGTTGGAACGCAGCCTTCTATAGATCATAACTTCCTCCTCCACGTTCTCTCCCATGCAGACTGTCAGTCTTTTCAACATCCTTCTCGATGACCTTCATCCTCCAGGCCATAAAGTGCTGAGGATGCGTGCCGCACGCACACACACACACACACACACACACACACACACACACACACACACACACTTGTATTTGCGTACAGTCCGAGAGAAGCTCAAAGGTGAGGAGACACATGCGACGTTATTCACTGTAGGCTCACGGCACCGCGCCAGTTTCGGCATACTGGAAGGAAAGCGGGTAAAAGCAAAGTGCAAGTCGTGGAATTGGCCAAAATGGCTGCTTCAAACTAAAATGGCCGAGTTCCTGTTCCTGTTCAATTCCAAGAGCGGTGGGCCGCTTTGGATTCTCATTTTTTGCTGAGGAACTTTCTCATCCTATCCGACCGTATTACTGTTATGCTACAAAACAACAACGAACAATGTTATTAGACATAGGAGGGGGCATCTTTTTAAACTTGTATAATGGCCAAGAATATTTGCGACGGGTTGCGACAATCAGGTCTTCGCGATGATTCGCCGCCGCCATTATCGTATTGCACGGATATCAGCGGACACTCGCGGCCGGGACGCCGACATCTACACGCACAAGCGCAAGGTTGCGTTCGAGCAGATCTGTAAACATGGAGCCCAGTGGAGACCAAGTTCCAAAGCTTCTGACTCACGTCTACCAAAACAAAGAGGAGGAGGAGGAGAACAACCGTGGGCGAGCACACTGCAGAAAGTTCACGTTCGTATGCGTTCTTCACCTTTGCTTATTTAGCGGGACTAAAGTTAGAATAGCGTGAGGGAAAAAGGCACGGGGAGAACATGCAAACTCCATGAAACTCCAGTAAAAAAAATAACACAAAAAAACAAGAAAGAAAAGTCCTCTCATTGCAAAAAAAAAAAAGAAAAGTCGCATTCTTGTGGAGAAAAAGTCACGAGAGAAAAAAATAAATCGTGCAATTTTATAACAAAGTTGTAATGTTACAAGAAAATGAGTCGTGGGTTGTAATGTTACGAGACAAAAAAAAAAAAAGATTACTGCAAATAAAGTCTGAATATTGCAAAAAAAAAAAAAAGGTCTCTTAGCAAGAATACGATGATTACGAGGAGAAACTAAATTATCAAGATTATTGCAGCAATATTGGAAGATGTTTTATTCATCAGGAATAAAATTGTCATTTCAAAGAGTTGTAATGTTGCTTTTAAAGTTATTATATTAAAATTGTGTAACTTTCTGAAAATGGTATTACATTGAAAAAAGCTTTTCTATTTTTAGGAGAAAGTCATAAATTATTAGAAATGTCTGAATATTGAGAGATAAAAGCTGTAAATTATTGAAAATAAAGTTGTACCATTGTGAGATAAAATTGTAATATGAGGGGGGGGGGGGAATACATTTTACAGCAATAAAGGCCATAATGCGTTTTATTGAATGTCAGGATTTATATTTTTTGCATCATGAAAACTTGGGGGTAAAAATGTGTAAATGATTGAGATTATTTTTTTTTTAAAATAATAATAAACATTCAAAAGTTGTAAATGCAGTAGTGCCTTGAGATACAATTTTAATTTGTATCTATTTCTGGGGGAAAAAAAAAAAAATAGAAATACATTTTATGTCTGTGTTTTTTGATAACGTAAAATAGAACTATAATATTTTACTTTTAAAAAAAAAAGAAAAGAAAAAGAAACATGCAATCCAAATCCTTGTACTGCTTCTTCCGGTGTGCCACTGGGGGCAGTAAAATATTGTCAGTAATACCTGTCTACATATGTTGCTCCACCGTTGGTGTTCATGTATCAGTTGCCACGTTTTTTTTTTTTTTTTTGAGTGAGTGAGTTGAGTTTGATTCTCTTGCTACCATAAAGTGTTGTAGTTTGCGCTCGCAAGTCAGAGCAAGTCAAAAAAAAAAAATCGGCCGCATTTGGGCTCGTGTCTCCCAAAACTCGTAAACTGGGTCACTCGCAATCTCAATCGAGATTGGGGGGGGGGGGGGAAGTTGTCCTTTTATGCTGATGAAGTTTATAACCCGAGTTGCCCTCCGACCTTACTCAGCGCTCAAACCATCTTTCCCATTTCCCGACTGCCTCGAACGCCGCATTCCAGTGCTAATACCGCTTACACAACTTGAGCGTTCTTGTAAAATAATCAGCGCGGACGTGACAAAAATGCCGACCGTGGAGGGTCTTTTGTACCACTCACACACAAAAAAAAAAATCAAATAAATAAAGTTTAATTTAGCGCTACGTGCTGCCGATGGTGCTGATATGTTCCCGTCTCACGAGAAGCGTTTTACATAGCTGCACAAAGTCAACAAAGACGCACAGGACGGGCCGCTACTGGGACATTTTTGGGTCCCGCTCGGTCTATTCCGTTCCCGGCGTGGGCAAACATGGGGTACGTAGAGTGGCAAGTAGAATGCGTACTGTATGTTTCCAACTCAAACAAAAGGCCACAGAAAGCGACCCTGTCGTGTGTGTGTGTGTGTGTGTGTGTGTGTGTGCGTGTGTGCGCGTGCGCCTGCTAGGCCGGCGTTCCCCTTGTCGAGTTCGAATCTTATCGCATCGCACACGTCTTATTTGTTCCTCCGCTCGCATTTGAACACCTGAAAAGTAGCGCGATTGACATCCACTCCTTCAAGGGCAAAGACATTTGGAAATTAATAACATGAGAATAGGAATCGGAAAAGTCACGAGACAAAAATTGTAATTGTACAGGATTAAGGTTTTTTTTTTTTTTTTTTTTTTTACAAAAGTCGAAATAGACAAGAGACAAAAAATATATAATTTTATTACAATAAATGTGGAATATTACACGAAAAAAAAGTCAAAATTTTACCAGGAAAATTTTCATAATTATGCAGAATAATGCCACTATATATACTTTTTTATTTTACCAGATTGAAGTTGTAATATTACAAGAAACAATTGAAATTATTTGCAATTAAGATGCATTATTGTGAGGAAATGTATGAAGAGTAAAGCCATAATATTGTGAAAAAGAAGTTGTAGTTTTACAAGATCAAAATGATAATTTTACTAGAGTAAATTTATAATATGAATTGATTAAATGATGAATTTAAGTTATAATAATGGATTAGAAGGTATCATTTTATGAGAATAACGGAATATAATATGAGGAAAATGTTCCATTTGTTGAAAATGAAGTCTTAGTAATATGACGGAAACAATATTTCAAATTATGATCAATAATCTCATGCTAATTAAAAAATGTCTTTAAAAAAAAAAAAAAAAATAAATCAGCAATTTTATGAGAGCTCTCTTGCATTGCGTGTCGTTCGGGGTGTTCCTAATAAAGTGAGCTCAAGACTCAAGACTTGGTGGAGAAGTCCGCTCGTCCTCCTCGCGTCGCCCAACACTGGCGCGATTGTTTCGTGGTTGCACATCCTCCTCCTCACCTCTCACGCCGACCTTGACGGGGGCCTGCAAGGTTGAGCAGCTGCCCGCGCGCGCGCGCACGCACGCTGCCACAGTCAAGTGTACTTCGGCGCACGTGTGTGTGCGTGTACTGTGTTGAGGCCAAGGCCGCCCGGTGTCAGCGTGCCGCTCGCCGGCAGCCGAGCGAGGGGAAAGTCACATGGAGTCCGCGACCTTCTATTCTCAGACAAAACACTCCGCACGCACACAGGAGTGTAAATGCAGGGAATGTATAGGTGTCAGTGTACGTGCGTGGGACACTATTGTTCCTTTTTCCAATTTAAGC
The DNA here is from genome assembly GCF_024500275.1 of Phycodurus eques. Lineage (NCBI taxonomy): Eukaryota > Metazoa > Chordata > Actinopteri > Syngnathiformes > Syngnathidae > Phycodurus > Phycodurus eques. The sequence continues at coordinate 20,979,983 of NC_084537.1, read as the reverse complement.
GGACGGCCTCCTGATCCTAAATACGAGTGCTCATACTGTTACTATGCTAGCCTCGTTTGACTCGTACTACTTGACTACTCGTCCTACTGATCCACTAAAACTGCCAACTCCTCCTGCTATTCTACTACTTACCCTTTTCCTGTTACTACCCTACTACGGATTAGTCATTGTACTCTCCTTCTTCTACACTAACTAACCCTCTGACTCCGCTACTCCAACTAGTCCCTCTACCCAGACTATCTCTCGGATGCGTCCGAGACTACGACTCATTGCACTGCACTGTACTGTGCTGTCCCTTTCCCATCTAACCTTTTGACTCATGCTCCCCCGGCTACCCCTACTACTCTAACTACCTTTTTGACACTACTCTACGACTCAGACTACTCTACCACTTCTACTTTAACGACCCATTTGGCTGCAACTGTACTCCCGTGAGTCCAACGGCCCCTTGTCCTCTAAATCTTCTGACCACTCCTTTTAGTACAACTCCAGCTCCTCTTAATACTCGTTACTACATCACCTCCTACTCTGGCGCTAATAACCATCCCTTTTACTCCGAGTACTGTACTGTACTACCAATGCTCCTTCTACACGAACTACCCCTATTACTTTACTCCGACTATTACTTTGAACTGCCTTTTTGATGCATACGACTCCAATTACTCTTACTACTCTTTCCAGTCTAACTCGAACTACTCGTAACTGCTGTCCCTTGCTCTGACTTGTATTTCCGATACCCCAATTATACTTCAACTGTCCTTTCAACTCGCACAACTCCCGATACACGGAGCCTATACTCCCACGACTAGTCCGAATATTCGTACTGTTGGTGCGCGAGTTCCGAGTGATGGAGGTGATGTGTAGAATTGTCCATGTCCGTCTTATCTTCTCCTAATGTCTTTTTGGGAAACCTCAACTTCAAATAGGTGATGGATGGAAGCTCTTATCTGGCTGCCGCCTCTTCCCAGGCGGACCTCTTTTTTTAACGACTAGCCCAAATGTGTGTGGCAGGCAATTATCCAACGCAAAAAATAAAGTACATCTCATAAAAAGGTTAATTTAGTTTGGGGGGGGGGGAGATAAATCTCCCTTCATCGATGGTATCCCCCGTTTCAATTCTGTCGCTACCCAAAACAGCAGCACCTACCGAGGCACGTAAACGAAATCTCAGATATTGTAAACAACTTCGCCTCACACGATATTGAAGATGACCTTGCATGAGCGTGCCAACGGATTCCGACGTGATCGCTCCACGATGTTGTGTAGTAAGACGTCACCGTTCGTTCTGCCCGGTGTTTCGTAACAGTCTGTCTAAAACTTCAGTTCTAAAGTCTCCACTTTTACGTGACGGACAGAGCCCAGGCAGACCGCGAATAGCGAACATGATAATTGACGAGCATTAGAATGCCATTTTTTTATTATTCTTTTTTTTTTTTTTAAAACCCCAGAAAGTTCTTCAATCAGTGGTGGTAAACAACCAACAAGCATTTTTGGGATTGCTTAAACCCAAAAAAAGAAAACAAAAAAGAAAAAGAAAAATGGGGGTGGGCGGGGGGGGGGGGAAATGAAGAAAATAAACTAATAATATTTGCCCCCCACTATTAATTTTTGTTGTTGTATGTCTTTTTTTTAAACTACTAACATGTATTTTATTGTCATTTATGAGGGATGGACTTTGATCCTTAAACTGCATATGTTGGTATGAGAGTATGGTACAAATTTAGTGCACCAAATTTGAGACAGCTAAATGCTAAATGGTTGGCAATCACAATTAGGTAACAAAACACTAACTACCATTCAGCTCACTCATAAATCATATTATATGTACATTACACATCTAACAGTGTCTTAGAAATCACTTACAGGCGCTCCTCTGTTGTTTTTGGCAAAGTTTATCACTGGCCCAACACTGTGCCCGTTTGCAATCAATGTCCGTGTGAAACATTGCATCCGGCGGCGCAAACATGGTTGCGGGCGGAACTTTTTTTTTTGGAGGGGGGGGGGTGAGGAGTTCCCAGCGGTGCTTCGAGGTGGAAATTTTGCGTCTATCTGTTTTCAAAGCCGAGTTATTCGATTGATTCCCCATCCCCCATCCCCCAGTCCTCGTCTGGACGCTATGGTCGTCATCAAAAAGCGACAAACGTCACAATTGTTCGACAAAACAGACGCGCGACCCCACAAACTGCCATATCCGAAATTGGTGCCCTATTCCTTCTTAATCTCCTACGTGAAATTATTCCGTTAAGAAAATGTTGGGTTCCGGTTACACAGAATCCTTGAAAACTGTCACAAATGCGTCAGGACTGAGACCTACACGTGGAGCTGTATTTTCTTCCGTAAACACACTGTGCCACGTCGGTGGCCCACCGCTATGGGCAGGCCTTGTTGAGAAGCGCCAATCTTCGTGTGATTTTTTTTCCCCAAAGAGCTTGTTTGGGCCTCCTTTAACGGCGCTGATACCGACGACACGATAAAGACGGCTTGTCATCTCAAAAACATTAGCAATGAGAGTTAAGCGAAAGGGTCAAAATGAGCCCCGCGGGCTCGTGTCAGGCTGATATGACATCACGACACTATGTGATAAACTACACACGCTACACACGCATCTACACGCACAGTACAAGCGGGCAGGTGAGCCGGACGTCAGCGAGCGAGGCCGTCAGCAACACGACAAAGGTTGCGTTTACACCTGTCCTTTAATCATCTACCAGAGTGAGAACGCCGGCCGCGGGCCTCCCACAATCCTTTGCTGCACGAAGGCTGAGAGAACGCGTAGCCGCACCTACGCGGACGGCGTCGGGTTTTTCAACTCCGCTGCCGCTCATCACGCTGCGCCCATAAAAATAAAGAATCAATAGTCCCCTCGGACACGAACAGGAAATGGAAGACGCAGCTGAACAACTGTAACTGTCGACTGCTAAGTTGGCGTTCACATCTAAACATCGATAGTAAGCTGCATGGATCTGCACTAGGCCCACTACTGCTTTAGGTACACTATAGTTTACATTTGAACCATTTTGTAAACACTGTGACAGAGTGGAGACTAATCCAAGTTGGGAATTTTAATATTCACACCATTGAAAAAGTCACAATTTAATTTCATAATTAAAAAAAAAAAAAAAAAAGGTAAACGTCAGGCCAATTTCATGTTGATTCGTGAAACTGGTGTCGGGGGCTCACCAGATAATATGTAATAATAGACCAAGGTAAACGTCAAATCATTTTTATTTTGTTTTTCCATTTCTGCTGATTTATTTTGAGGTTTATTTCAAAATGTATTCTTTTACCTCGTAATGAAATAATACTTTTAAAAATACAATTAATTAAAAATGATGATAAAGAAAATCATATATGTTATGCTACTATTTAGACAAATATCAAAACTAGTACATATGAATAATTAATATATAAAATTAATTATAGAAATAAATATGCATAAATATTTGTTGGGTTTATAATACATTGATAGTAATAAATCATACTAATAATGGGAAAATATACATTTAGGTAAATAAAATTCTACTTATTTTTTTACAATTTTATGTTAAATGGGGCCTTATTTTAAATAAAAACATTTTAAGGAGAGGAATTAATATTTTACAGTTCACCACACTTTGCATATAATTTCACCTCTCGTAACATTTTGGATCATTACATTTTGCATTCTTGAACTAATAAGACACTGACAATAAAGAATACTATGAACATTTGTTATACAGGATTATAGTTTACTAAAAAAAAAAAAAAAAAAAGGACACAAATTGAGGATCCAACAGTAGTGAGGAATAAAAATGTGTGCTTGTTAGCGCGTTAATCTTTATAATGTGGAGATTACGAATATACAATCGCACATTGAAGAGGAGACAAAACACTCGCCAGCATCCATAATAATAAGATAAAGGTGCGATAATCATAACAATTATCCTTTTTAAGGATCACACACACACACGCACACGCACACGCACACGCACACGCACACACACACACACACACAGCAGATAATGATTATCCTGGAAGTACACTGACACTTGAAGTGCCTCAACCATTAAAAGGAGAGGAAAAAAAGAGAATTAAAAAAAATACATTTAAAACTACATTCTGATACTAACAGCAACCAATTTCCAAAACAGGCGGACAGAAGGTTGACTAAATAAAGAAAATTATGGATTCGAAATGATACATTCTTATTTTGTATTTCTAATTGTTCTTTATTCTAGCTTTCCGATATAAAAGAGACGTTCACTTGGAAAAGGCGGGTGAGTACAGATGTATATTATTGGTAGAAGTAATTTTTATTTTTTTACATTTTGTTTATTTGTTTTTTATTCCATTGTGTAGATGAAGAGATGCGCACGTATTTTTTATTATTATTAACATCATCATCATATTTTATTGTCAATTTCCATTATTTTATTCATTATTGTTTGATATTATTTAGTCTTTTAGATGTTTTTTTCTCAACTGTGCTGGTGAGGAGACATCTTCGCACGCTTAACACCATTTTTAAGTTATTATTTTCCATCATTAGTAGACAAATGAATAGTTATTCTTATGTATTATCTATTAATATTTTTTTAATGTGTATTTGTTATTGTACTACTTATTGACATATTCCGCAATATGAGGGAGGGGGAAAAAATATCATTTATTGATTCATTTATAATTATTTGTAAGCTTGACTCGGTGAGGTTGTTGAAAGAAGACGAGGGGCGCCGTGGGGGCGCCGTGGGGTCCGCCCGAGCACCACGTGTCACACGACAGCTTGAAAAAACCAACAACGCCTCATTCATCAAGTCTGCTGCTGTTTTTAACGCACGCGCGCGCGCATATGTATAAGTAATGCTCGGTTGCATGTTGGGTCAACGTGATACCGGGTCGACTGTGACGTCATAGAACAAACACTCGCTTGGAGTGCATGAAAGTGGATTTTCGAGGCAATCGTTATAGTTTGTGAACTATAATAATATCAGGATTTTTTTCGAAGATCATAATAACGAATCATTATTGTTGGTACTCTGACACTTTTTTTAAAAAAAAAACATTACTTAATAACGCAGCATAAGAAAAAGAACAAGCAAAAATAAAGATGTATTATTTTATAATAAAAAATAAGTGGAAGTAGTGCACTAAATTATATGTTCGTGTCATCATATATTAGCAAGTACATATTGGTTAGTATGTTTATCTTTTATATGAGTTTCATTAGAAATGATCCTTGTTGTCAATCATAGTAGACATTAACGGTGCTGTAGTTATTTACTACAGTAAGTTTATCAATGTAATAATAAAAGCAATACATCATAATGATAGGTGTGTTTTCATTTGTGCGTGTTTTTGTATAAACACAAAGACACGTGGAGGCGCACAGCCTGCATTTGAAATGAGCTGCCCGGCAAAATGTACAAAAAAAAAAGGAGGATTTTTCGACGAATGTAAGAGAAATAGAAGAGAAGAGAATATACGGTGGCCACTTTATTAGGGACACCTGCAGCACGGTGGACAGATCATTAGGAACAGCTCCCCGGTCGTCTTCGATGCACTTCTGTGACTCGAGCTCGCGATGCCGTGTCCCTAATAATATGGAGGCATCACGTGTGAGGGTGTTAACACAATTACAAGGGGAGAATAAACAAGCGGCGGCACACACACACACACACACACACACACACACACACTCTGCTTCATGAGTGGATTGATTAAATTTGACACCTTTGTGTGTGTGTGTGTGTGTGCGCGCGTGCGTGTGCATCGTTTGATCATATCGATGTTGATTGGCGCTTGTGCGCATGTGCGAAGCAGCCTCTCGCGCTCGCTTGTTAAATAAACGAATTAGCTCGAGGGGGGGGGGGGGGGTATTTATTGATCAGCCTGCATGCAATCAACAAAAGAAAAAAAAAAAAGAAACAAAAAAAAAAAAAAGACACGAGTCAGCACGTTGACCACTGGAAAAGTACTCATTTCATAACTAATGTTGAAATCGACGTGCAATTGAGGGGGTCATTGACAGCCCACTGCAAGTGTCGCATACAATTGTGCAAACACGTGACTTATCCTTGACTTCCACCAATGAAGCGATTGCTTTTGATCGCGAGCAATACGCGTTGATTAGGGCAGGCCCGTCGTGATTACGTCAAATAAGATGCCTTTTAAATGGTGACGTTGCTTTAAAATAACCTCAATAAAGAAAGGATCATCAAGAAAATGTTCTTGCCTGGTTGCGTTTAAAACCTGAGACATATTGGAAGTGTGTTATCGTGAATACACGACAGTATACAATAATAAAACATCTATGTCAGTAATAATCCTCAGCAACGGTCTTATCGTATGGGTGTTACAATAAATAGAACATCATCATAATTCTAATAACCGCAATCATAATCCCCATCGCAATGATATGAGTGGTGCAATAAATGAAAAAGAACAATAAAAAAGTGTTATAATAAGAGCCACTTTTATGAAATCATACAAATAATAATATGAAGAGTGTTCTATTACATATTAAATATAATATATAATCATGCAAAACATGAATAATACAAATAATCCCCATTTTCTCTCATTTTTTAAAACTGAGTATCTTGAATGGCTCCACACACGTCTCAGTTCTTCTTCTTGTTATTATTTGTATTATTATCACTATTCATTTGTCATTATCACTAACATAAATGGGCCTATTTGTACGACTAGTTCAGCAGAAATATTTTTTATAGTTTCTTAAATAAGACTGTTAAATAAATAAAAAACACCTATACATAAATATTTTACTTGATTGCCTCTCACACTGAAGGGTTTATTTATATATGTATATATATATATATATAGCACAGTGTTATATGACATTATATTAATATCTACTGGACATGGAAATCATAAAAGCAGCACAATGCCTGTTGTTCATTATTAACATGGCCAAGTCAAATAAACGAATTTCCATTTTCTGTGTTTAAAAAAAAACAAAAAAAAAAAACAGTGTGAATTCAGTGTTGTTTTTGCGCAGGACGAAAGTGATTGGAGGACACCGAGGAGGCGGGCACGCACTCCCACCCCGTGAACGGAGACCACGCCCCCCGTGGCGTCAGACCCCGCCCCCTTGTGAACCAGGTCGGCGCTCGCGGACTGGTCTCGCTGCATTTGCGCTGCTCGCCGACCAGGGAAGCAAGCAGCGCGACGCTCGCTCCTCACCTGAAAACTCGACGTGTGCGTGTGCGTGTGCGCGCGACACCTATGGCACACCACTGAGCAGGTACGTGGACCCCCGCACCCCACCCCCCACCCCCGCCCCACACACACTTTACTCCCTTTAAAAAAAAAAAAAGAAAAAAAAAGATCCTCGTTCTCTTATCGGCCTCTTATCAAACTTTTATCTAACTTTTTGGGTGGGTGTGGAAGACAATGTATTGCGTGGATCGCGCGTGCGCGTTGAGTTATCCTGGTGGTTCCGTCGGGATGCAATGACAGCCGATTTACCGACAATGTGCGTATCTATTCGTGGCAGTAATTTAAAGGAGATGCAATGTAAGTTGCTGCCACAAAACTCGAGTCAAAGTAGTAACAGTTCAATTTCCATGCGGGTTTGGCCGACGGACTCTTTTTAAAAAATGTTTTATCCCCCCCCCCCCCACACACACACACACACACACACACACCCACTATAGTTGCGTGTTGCCTGACCGTTTCAGTGACAACATGGATTTGAAGCGTTAATGTTGTATGGATCCAGGACATACTGCGACACCGCAGCAGTTCCGTGTATTGTCAATAAGGTGTCAGACGTGCAAAATGTTCACGCACCGCGCGCGTCATTTGTCTCCGGTGTGTTGCAGGGCCGACGACCCCCTGCCTACTTTTCCTCCAATCGACCCCCCGAGGGTGTATGGGAAGTGCTCCTGGATGGACCTGGGCGAGACCGGCTGGTCCATGGTCAAGCGAGAAGCATCCAGCAGCCCAGGGTCACCGGCCGAGCCGAGCTACCTGCAGCCCGGTGACAGCCGGCGCGGCGGCGCCCGCACCCCGGACGAGCTGAGGACTCCCCCGGGGGACGTCGACGCGCTGGGCGGCAGAACACTCCACCCGTACGCCCACTTCGGAGTGCAGAGCTCCGGCGAGGACGTTCCGCTCTTTACGGATCTAGACCAGGGCGGCAAGCTGGTGCTGTCCGGCGGGGCGCACAAGGCGGCCGCGGCGGGCCTCATGGTGGACCCGTCAGACATGTACCAGACCCTGGCCATCGCCGCGGCGCAGAGCCAGACCGGATACGACTCGTCCTCGTCGGGGGCTTACATGCACTCCAACCCCAACTCCCCCGTGTACGTGCCCGGCTCCCGGGTGGGCTCCGTGATCCCCGGCCTGTCCTACTTGCAAGCCGGCGGCTCGGCCCAGCCGGGCCACGCCGTCTCCGGCCACTCGGTGTGGTCGCAGGCGGCCCCGGAGAGCCCGTCGTACGGCACCGGAAGCCCGCACGCCGCCTCCGGCCGCTTCCACTACCCGCCCAGCCCGCCCGTCAACAACGGCACGAGCCGGGGGGACGTCGGCTACGGCGGCGCGCTCAACGCGGCCAACCGGGCCGAGCAGTACGGGCTGTCGCGGCCGCTCGCCGGGGCCTACCCGGGGGCCTACTCGCCCTACGTGGCGCCGCAGCTCTCCCAGCTGCCGTCGCCGTGGACGGGCGGCCCCTTCGACAACGGCATGCTGCACACCTTGCAGAGCAGGGCCGCGCCCTTGATTCGGGGACCCAACGGAGGTGAACGACCGGCGCCGCGATGGACGCAATTGCCGAGTCGGGCTCGAACACCAAATAGCATCGCTCAAATGTCGTTTCGCACGCTTAACACCAGAATCAACACGGAATATTCCCATTTTATACATTTGACACGTTACCTGTGGCTCATTTTGCCATTTTGTGTGAATCTATTTCAATGTACCGCGTGTAACCATGACGCGCCATCATTAATTCAACAACAACAAAACGTCAAGTCCAAACTAAATACTCAGTCCTGTCCAGCCCATCCGCCATGTTTCTGTTCAGCTCCAACCTAAATGTCAAATTCAAGCAAAAATAGATCGTACACGCCGTAACAGCGCACAACTTTATCAGTTGGTGTGCGTAAAAAAACAACGACACACATTCGCCTGATTCTACCGTGTTCATCATCTATAAAAACGCAAAGTTGAAGCAAACATAGCTTTCATATGCTATATTATGACACTCATTTTGTCATTTTGTGTGCGTAAAAACCCATGGAATTAGTTGTGGCAAACTTCACAAACAAATCCTTGTTTGTCATGAATTGAACGTGTTTCTTTTCAAGTTGACCTGAACCTAGCCAACTTTCAGGCATATGATGTATTAGGACTCTCATTGAGGCATTTTGTGTGTAAAAACACACAATAATTCCTTCGCCATTCGCATAATGCCTTTGCAGTTAAGGTTGAACAATCATTTCCATCTTAAAAATAGGTGATATGGGATTTAGCGTGACTAATTTGGCGAGTTGTGTGCATTAAAACAATACTTAAATAATATAAAGAATCCTCAGTCATGACTATTAAAAAAAAAGTTTGTGTTAAGGTTTACTTAAAATGTAAAGTTTAAACCAATACTATATTAGATATGATTTGTAATGACACCAATTTAGTTGAAAACACACGGATGATTGGGCCAAACTACAATAAAATAAATAATCCCTAATGAATCAATAGATGAAGCCTTTCTGTTAAAATCAAGAAAAAAATGCCACGGGTGAAATAATATAATGTGCGTTCGTAAAAACAAACTTGCCTGTTTGTGCCCAGCCTGGACACAATGCAAATAATCATATAAATGAGAAATGACACAAAGATTTGACATTTTCCTGAAATATACAGTATAATATCATATCATATAATATGATTTTGTCATTTGACGCGCAGAAAACCAGCCACCGTGTATGCCAAGTGCGTGTGCGTGCGTTTTGTTGCAGTGTCGGAGTTCCTGGACGACATGTCGGAGAGCAGGGAGTGCGTCAACTGCGGCTCCATCTCCACGCCGCTGTGGAGGCGCGACGGCACCGGCCACTTCCTGTGCAACGCCTGCGGCCTCTACAGCAAGATGAACGGCCTCAGCAGGCCGCTCATCAAGCCGCAGAAGCGCACCGTGAGTGATCGCGGATCGGTAAATACGGCGCTCGCGGGACACTTCATTAGGCACACCTGCGGGAACAAACAACCCCCCCCAAAAAAAAAGCCCGTTTCAAAGTTAGCAGTGCCTCGGAAAGATAGCGTGCTCGGAGGTGGACCTAATCATTTGATCACCTGTCGTAGGTAAATAAGGTTGCCGTAATATTGCGAACAACTCTTAGTATGCAGTTGTGCTCCACTGCAAACTCAAAATATTAACCATATTGTTCAATCAATTGCTTAGGATGTATTTGTCCATTAAAATTGAAAAATGATATGAATGACGAGTTTGGAGCCATGACGCGTCACTTTAAAAAAAAAAAAAATTTTTTTACGCAAAAACAAATGCGTCAATTTACATGCAGTATAATGAGATTGCGCAGGTGTACCTAATAAAGTGGCCTTGTACGTGTAGATTTGTCGGTTACATTTGAATACAGATTTTTGTTATTTGTTTGGACTTTAAAAAAAAAAAAAAAGAAGGTTCTACATATTACCCAAATGCGGTTCTTTGGCATTTGAGAGGAACCCCTTTTGGCAACTATTTAGGACCCAATCACTGGCGCTGGAGAACCATTGTCCAATAGTTTTAGGGTACCCACTAATGACCTAATGTATTATTTTAAAGACAATCGAGTCGCGGGTGATGTACAGAACTACCACTTCTTTAAACAACCTGTAACGAACCCCTAAAAACCCAAGTCGTGGTCTAATTGTGCAATAAGGAGGGGCTGCTATAGAACCAAGAGTGCAACAGAGAACCCTTTAAAGCACCTTTCATTTGTATTTTTTTTTTTTAAGAGTGTAACATCATTTAGCAATCCCCCCCCCCACACACACACACACATTTTGATCCAAAATATTTGTTAATGTCAATGTTGAATGTTGTCAGGAAACCGCGCGTGTGAGGAATTGAAAGTAGTGAATAAAATAAGAGTGATTTAGCCATTGCGGTGCCATGACGCACAACTTTTACGCACCGAGGAATGTCCCATTGAGATGAAATAGACCATTCATTATTGTCAGGAAACGACCGTGCGTGTCAGACGCGTGATTAAATTAAGGGGTGTCGTGCACGTGACAAGCAGCAGATCAATCAGAGTGTTAAGAAGCCCACCCCACCACCCCACCATGCATCCCTCCTCCTCGTTTGCAGTCGACGTCGCGGAGGATCGGCCTGTCGTGCGCCAACTGTCAGACGAGCACCACGACGCTGTGGCGCAGGAACGCCGAAGGGGAGCCCGTGTGCAACGCCTGTGGTCTCTACACCAAATTGCACGGGGTCAGTCCACTTACGACCACCCCCGCCCCACGCGAGTCATGATGATCACCCCCCCCGATTATTATTAGATGCAGTATCTAACTATGCGTGATGACGTGCACAGGTGCCAAGGCCGCTGGCCATGAAGAAAGAAGGCATCCAGACTAGAAAAAGAAAACCCAAAACACTGAATAAAAGCAAAGGAGGCTCAGGTGAGTGTTAACGTTGCGCATCGGGTGATGATGTTGAATGAGTTGCGCTTTATTTGAAAAGGAATTTACCCCCAAAATCTCTTCATGTGCTGGCATTTTTATTGAAATACAATTGAATGTTTAATGTTCAATGTTGCTCGTCAAATTGCTTCTTTTCTCGTAAAATTGTGACTTTATTCAAATAATCTTACCTTTTTTCTCGTAATATTCTTACTCAGTATGGCTCTATCTTTATGTACTTTTTTTCCCTTCTGTTCCCCCTCATATTATTCCAACTTTTTCGATTTCATTCTCCTAAAATTGCCATTTATTCTTGTAACCTTTTTAGATTGTCTTCACGACTGTGCTCGTGCAGAATTGTTTTGGTGACTTCATTCTTTTAATATTCATTTTTTTTAAATGACTTCCTTCCTCATGAGGCTTTATCCTCAATATATTTGATCACATTATTATGACTTTATTATTGTAAAACTATGATTGTATTCTCGCAATGTATTCTCGCGATATTATTGCTTTACTCTTGTCAAATTCAAATTTTATTGTAAATTTGCAGCTTCTTCGTACTTTTCCCTGACTTACTTTCACATAAAATTACGACTTTATTTATTTAACTTTATTACAATTACGACTTTTTCACGATATTGTCACTATTCTCTCAAAAGTACTACTTTTTTTTTCTTTTGGTTTGACTTTATTCTTGATAATTGACTTTTTCCTGTATTTATTTATTTTTTTTTAAATCATAGAATTAGGACTTTCTGTCTTTCCCTCCTGTTATATTTTGACTGGATACCTTCACATCAGACTTTCTTCTTAGTCGTATTAATTAGTTTTTGTTTCCATTGTGGCTCTGGTACTGCAACACATTGCTCCACCTTTAGTGGAAATCATCTAAATAGTTTAGTACAAGTGGTGTCCAAATCGTTCGAGCTGTCGCTTGCACATTTTCCGGTTTTTGTCTTGAGTTGTGAGCGAAAGGTTCGAGTGCTAAATGGTGGCAGCAAACTTCCCAACCAGCAGCAGACGGCGAACAATTCTTCCCCAAAGAGGCCAAGTCCTCGATTTCAAGCTGTTTATTGCCATTCTCGGTCGGCAATTACAACTACAATTATTGACAAGACGAATGCACAATGCGTATTTAACCCAAACCCCATAACGCGTGAACGTCGGTTAGCTTTATGCTAACACAGAATGCAAAATGCTATAGAATGGTTGACAACACTAGCACCAACGTCGCACTAGTTCTCACCATTTACGTCATGCTAACTGGACGCAAACGGTGCAGCAACACGTAGACATAATATGTAACGAAACCCACAGGCATATATTCCTTGTCCTGTGCACAAACAACAACAACAACAACAATATTACTGCAGTTTACTAGTTGTGAAACTCTTCTTTGTGTGTTGCGCATGCCTGTGTTATACAGCCCCCTGGTGGACAAGGCATTCCAACATGAGCTCACGATGTTCAAACTGTTTTCACTCGATTTAGTGATCTTGTGAATGTCTGTTTTTTTTTTAAAAACATACAAACTACAATACTGTCGAGTGATATTTTTTCCTCATTAAAACATATGTTGCAAACAAAATTTGAGAGGGAATGATTTTGAGTTACAAACGTGGTCAGTGAGTGTTTTAAGTGCCATTTAAAACAACAACAGCAACAACAAAAAATGATATATTGTTGTAATATTTGGATTTGTAGGAAGTAGCAACTCCGTCGCCATGACGCCCACATCCACGTCTTCTTCCAATTCCGAAGACTGCTCGAAAACCGGCTCTCCCTCCACGCAAGTGTCCGGGGTACGTACCTCACGCTCATCTCCGACGAAATGAACACATTGCTGCTTCATTTGCGCTTCAAATGAACTCACGTCTCGCTGATTTAAAAAAAAAAAAAAACGAAACATGTTTCAACGTGAACTCACTGTTGCAGGTCAGCTCGTCCGCGCTGGCCGCCTCGGGGGAGGGCTCCGTGCTCAAGTACCCGGGCCCGGAGGGTCTGTACGGCGCCGTGGGCCTGGCCCAGACCACCGACGTGGGCTCGGTGAGGGGAGAGGCCTGGTGCCCCATGGCTTTGGCTTGAGACAAAGCGAGAGAGGAGACCCCGGACCCTCCTGCAGTGGAAGTACTCGGGATAGTGAGGGCGAGAGGGGAGGTTGGAGGATTTTGGAATCCGGATTGACGGTTTTGGCAGCGGGATGAAGCGCCGTCGGACGCTTTTGTTGTTGTTGCGGACCATATACCTCCAAGAACGCCCACAAGCGTGACGGCTTCTCCAGACCTTCAGTGCACAGAACGGATTTCCTCTCCCGGCATTTGGATACTCAAAGACCATTCCCCCCCCCCCCGCCCCCCTTCTTTATTATTATTATTATTATTTTGTTTTGTTTTGTTTTGTTTTTTACAACTGGAATCATCACGCCTCAAGAATCAAAAGAAAAGAATATTTATAAATCTCCCATTGTTGAGAAGATGATTGTAATAAAGTTCTGGATGTAGAATAGACGCTCAAACCTTTCCCATGTCTTCTTTTTCCCGCCTGAGAGCTCTTACTGGTTCAAACAGGGTACCACTGATATATATATATATATATATATATATATATATATATATATATATATATATATATATATATGTGTGTGTGTGTGTGTGTGTGTGTTGTCTATATTTGTCTTGTTGGATTATGTTCCAAATGCAATTAATGCCACTAAGGTACTCTTGACACGTATGAAAACAAGCGCACCCAGGCTGAACTAACTCGCTTTCGCCGCAATATGCTCAAATTGAGCAAAGCGAAAAGAAAAGTTAGTTCGGTTAAACTGGATTTCAAAATGTGAGCAATGTGTATTATGCTACCTTCGTGAGGACAAGCAATATATTATAGAAAATGTATTTTAGAGTTTAGTGGCTGTGGCAGAACGTCAACATTCCAGGGGTAGGTTTGATTTGATACAATGTACACCCCTGCACGGGTGGGTGGTGTCCAAAAATTGTCTTTCACTCATTTTGGCTTATTTATTTTGGTGTGTTTTTTCTTCTTCTTCCCCATTGTTGTAGAATTGTGTTTAGCATTCTTTTTTGGATTTATTTCATTTAAATCCAGTCCAGTAAACTGTTTTGGTGTTAATGAATTTATGTTTAGACCATGTTGTGAAAAGTATAGTATTCCCCCCCCCCCCCCCCCCCCCCCCCCCATTGTTGGGCATTTTGCGGGGAAATATACAGTGCGGTGACAAGAAAATATGTATTTTTTTTAGCAAGTAAAATGCAACAATTGTTTGGTTTTTTTCCTTAAGGCTGACTTTGCTGCCACAATTTTTTAATTAAAGCAAGCCTTCATTAATTCCGATAGCGTTCTATTTTCTTACAGCCTGCATTTAAAATGATATAATGCATCCTTTAAAAGCAAAACAAAAGCTACAAATAATACTATAGCGAATAAAACAAATGGTCTCAGGTTGGTTGTTTCAAAAGATAATGATGCAAAAAAGCAAGGGATTTTCAGTGTAAGAATGTTACCATGTTTCCTTTTGCAATGGAGTGTGGAGCTCTCAGACACAAGCAAATATTTCTTTGAATATTACAATGCAACTTTTTAAAATTATTTCTTGAGGTGGGATAAACAACTTTAGATTCAACAGCTTGTTTGCGGGGGGGGGGGGTGAAATAATCATTAAACAAGTTTAAAATGAAATACAAATTTAGATAATTTTTAAAATTGATTCTGTTTAAAATTTTAAAATATGTTTCTAGTAGAAATTCCATTTCCCATGTGTTATTTACATATTAAGAAAGATAAGTTTTGAAAGGTCTGTGGTGGATTTGCAGTTTTAGCGTAGAGTGGGAATGATGAAAAAGAAAAAAAACAAATGATAATGATGAGAAAAAGTGTCTAAGATAGATGAGAGAAGGTCTCAAACATGTCTACCTGACACTACTACTTTTTTTTTCACCTAAAATATTATAACGGCAACATTGGGGCAATTTTAGAGCTTGAGTTTTTGTTTTTCCCCAAAACAGAAGGCGACCGGCCTGGCTCATACATTCCAATGTTTCCATTAGTTTTTCCATCGGGGATCGTTGTGACAGCAATTTTTGCAAAACTGCAGTTTTACCAGGTGGTTGTGGTGTGAACGAACGTTCACAACGAACGGCTTCGCCGGGTTGAAAGTCCTCCCGAAAGTAAACACGGCCACGAAGGGCAGCAGAAAAGCCTGCTGGTTCCCTTAGGAGGTGAACGCTGATCTTTCCCCACTTTGACTTTCAAAGGAGAACACCGCTGCACCCCCCCCCCCCCCCCCCCCCCACCCCCCCACACACACACACACACACGCCCACCCTCCACACCCTCCAACTCCCGGAAGAGATGCCATCTCTGACTCAGCCCTTTTGGGCTTCCTCAACAGACATGGGAAAGAAAAAAAAAATCAACTCTTCAGAACACCCTCACAGCTAACTTGGCTGCAAAAACATTAAAATCGCTGCTTAATCAACTAATTCACTGAAACTCACCCTGCAATAGCGTAACCAATAACACTTGCGGTAACGGAAACAGCTATTAGCTCCCTGCAGTGACTACCAGGTTAGCGTCAGGTTAGTGCAGTTTATTGCAGTAATCAAGAATCTTAGTACAGTGAACTTGTAGAAGCAGTTGACCGCATAATAGGCTCGACTATAATGTGATGAAAGTCAATTTGGAGACGTCGTTGATATTTGTTTTCAGCACAGTACATCGGTCCCCGACCCGTTTGGCGCCACGGAACGGTTTCACGTAATGATATTTTGACAGACTAGCATAAGAAGGAATAAAAAGAAATGATTAAAACTGCAACTCACCATGACGTAAATTCCATAGCATAGCGTGTTCATCGTAGCCAAACCCCTAAAAATGTTTATTTCACTCTTTCCATTTTATTTGTTGCTCGCGTTTTTTTCCGACACATTTTGGCGTCGAAGATGGAGCTTCACTTTGTGGCGCTGCCCTCGCTCCTCGCCGCCAGTGCCGTATTCCCGCTGGTATGAATATTTTAAGACTAGCGGCGATCGGATGAGCTGACGCTAGCGGTGCTAACCGCTATTTTTTTTTATCCAGAACGAACTTATTTTTGTTCTTTTGCTGCTCCACAAACCGCCTCTAAAGTCCTCTATAAATTGGCCGACTGGAAGACGAGATGCCAAAAACGCGTGATTACGGATTAGTCGACTTCCAACTTTAAACGTTGACGCGGAGTGGTAAAGTCGACTCGACGACTAATCGGTTCAACCTCCACTTGCGTAGCCAATTCGCGCACTGTACTAATTAGCCAGTTCACTGCGTTAACCGAGCAGTCACTGCAGTAACTAACCGATGCAGTCCATAACCAATTATTTCCCAGGATTCATTTGCGCTCGCCTGTCAATTCTTTGTACATACATCAAATTGCTCGATCACGTTACAAATGAATTGCATGTGCTCATGGACTCTTAATGGACATGATTCCGACAAATGCGCCGCAAGGGTGACTTGAAGCCACTGACTTTGCCTGGCTGCGCTGGAACAAATCAGTAACGGGGGACAATAGCGCCTCTCCCAACGGCGTCACAAAGCCGTCTCAAATGCGTCTTAATCACAGGAAGTTTGATCCACGCTGGGGTTGGGCTTCCAAGTTCAAAATAACAATGCCCCACCCCTCCCAAGCTAACGCAGCAAGGAAAACCTTTGAGCCGTATCACCACCGTCGAGTGTTTTGCCGTGACGCGCTGTCGAGTGATGACATCATCACTGCTTTGTAACAATGGGAGTGTTTTCAAGGAAAAGGTTGCAAAGTGAATGAGTGGAGAAACGTGGAAGTTTGTGTAGGAGTGTGTACGCTCTGCTTGTATTTGAGCATTTAAGAGGGCGCCACGGTGGGTGTGACTCATGACTGAAAGTTGAGGGAAAAGATAAGGACAGAGACGCTCGTACGGGCCGGAATGGTGCCAACGACTACCTAAATGCTCATATTTTTTCCCCATGAAATTGTATGAATTATTGCTAACGGTCCAGTTTCCCTTGGCGGCACTACTTTCAGTATGTTTTATGATGATGTCGGGTGTTTTGTCCAATCCGATTGCAAGCCTCAATGTGCTGCCGTGTCAATCTCATCTGCCGACGGCCTTCAAAATCAGTATTGCCGGCGGATGGAATTTTAACCATAACGTGGCGCCTTGACTTCCAAGTTTAATCTGTTCCGTTACCACGCTTGGAACTCAAAACACATGTATCTTAAATCATCTTTCTCCATTGAAATGAAGGGAAATGCTATTAATCCGTTCCAGCCCCTTAAAAAACACCAACAAAAATGTATTTTTAAGAAGAAAAATAGCACTCTACAGTACTGTACTTTCTCAAGATGTACAACAATAACATAATTGAATAGACTGTAAAGAATTCAACAGTTTTGTGTATCACGATTTCATGGATTCATTATGTGGCTCTTTCTGATGTGTGTTCTATGGCCACCCATCAGTGTAATACGCACGACCGTACTACAAGTACACGAAGACAATCGCAACTACGTTGCAGTAATATTAGTCGTTTTTTTTTTTTTTTGCAGAGGATAAAGAATATATATGCCTGTGACTATAGTTATATGCTTTGTCAGCATGTGTTGTTATTTACGTTCTTTGGGTTTTTCATGCTATTGGATAAATATTGGTTCGGAACTGCTCCAGATGATGTACGTGGGACAGTTGCATGCTGTTGTATTGTATTTCTGGCTTTCTGGCTACAATTGCAACGTGACAGTGAGGGGATTCAGAGTTGTTGTTAAAAGCTGCTCCTGTGACAGAATTACTGCGGGATGTATCGCGCTTGGCGGCCAGCTCAGGTTCCCTTACATGAACTTCATTCACAAGGCCTTGGACACGCGGGGACAGGGAGAGGAGGAGAGACAGCGCTAACCTCGTTTTGAACTCCCGACATTCCGAGCGGGCTTCTTGGACGGTGACGGCGGGGAATACTTGCATCAGTCACATGATTTAGTGGCGCCGTTTCAAAGGCAAGACGCTTCTCCATGCGAATGCAGTGCGTCTCCAAATTGCTGCAAATTGTGTCAAACCCCTATTTTTATTTTATTTTTCATTATTGTCTTATTTTCATGAGTTCAACATGACCTGCAGACATACAAACTGTTAAGTCATTCCTCCCTTTGCAGCCAGAACAGCTTCCATTCTTCTAGGAAGACGTGCACCAAGACGTTTTAGTGTGTCAGTGGGAATTTTCGTCTATTTGTGAAGTCAGAGGTCTTTGATTTTGGACTTGTCAGCAGTTCTGTGAACGTACACTATCTGCCAGTTCACTCCAATGACTTGCCAATGACTTGCCAATACACTGAACTATTTAACCATCACTAATAACTGCATCAATATGTTAGTTGACTGCACATAACTCCATTTCCCAGTTAACATGGACATTTGACTTCTAAAGCCGTCAATGGCAGTGAATGTGTTAATAATTGTGTCCCAATACTTTTGTCCATCCAGTGCGGCGTCGTGTTATTCTTGCACGCAAGCTGAACTCAGTGACTAAGAGCGCCGCTTCCTCGCGCTCCCTCCTGACCAAGCAGACCCTTTGGCCGAGCCAACCAATTCATTATGGACTTGACTTTAAAACTTCCTGTTTTTCCCCTCTTTAATTAAGCCAATCTGCGCCACTGCACTAAAGAGAGGAAATACCTCCAAATAGTCCCTAATTTGAGGCCAGCTTCACTTATTCTGCGGCGCAGATTACATCGACCGCGTTAATGTAACAACGTTTGATCACGGGGGGGAAATTATGTCTGTCATTTCTTCCTGCCTCGGTCTCAATAATGTGGGAATCGTGCAGCGACTCGAGAGGCCGGCACGACACAACTACGTGCCCTCTGTCAGGCCCATATTACATCCATCTCTGCCTTATGTGTTTATTATTATTACACTCTTGTAGTCTCTTTTTTTTTTTTTTTAAAGGGGAAAAAAAATGTTGATTTATGCGTCCACTGTTGGCCTTTCCTGTCCTCATTTATGAAAACAAGAGTCCATGGAATTCCTGCAGCACTATTAGCGCTAAGCACTTATGAGGTCAGACTTTCACTTGCACTGCACTATTCAAAAACAGTGGAGCGAAAAAGACTCTTAAAGTCGAGTTTTTCGTATTCTTTCACAGTTTGTGTCGGAAAGAGTGGTTCAAATGCTCACATTTCTTCTTTGTTATTCTTTTTAAAAAATATATATCATCCATCGATTTTCGACAGCATAGTGTCTTTTTCTCACTAGCGTTGCAGGGGAGGCGGAGCCTATCCCAGCTGATTTTGGAGCGAGAGGCCGTCGTTCTCGTTCATGTTTTTGGATGTGGGAGGAAGCCAGAGAAAACCCGCAGAAGCCCGGGTACAGCATAGCGACTCCCCAAAAAAAGAAGCCCTGAATCGAGATTCAAACCCGGAACCTACATGAATCAGTCATCTGGAAACGGATGATCAATGGTATTTGCAATTTTTTCTTGTTGGGGCAGACGCGCGTGCGTACACATCAACAATCGATATATTTCGATAACGGCCAGCTGGCGTTTATCGGGTATCACCCATCTGTGTGTTTACGCTACACTTGGCAGATATCTGATAAGTGCATTTTTATCAACATTTGGGAAAGGTCTGTTTCCGAGCTGAAGATATCTGATCTAAACTGCAGTTTGACTTATTTTGTGCGTGACTCACCAAAATGGCTGACTTGCTGTTTATTTCCAGGCACGGGTCCTTCATACTTTGTTGTGCTTCCTGTCATTCTCAACACGTACACTGATTTTTTTTTTTTTTTTTTTTGTCTCAATCAGGGCAATTTGTTTTTTTCCACTTTCCGTTTTTCCCTTTTCAGTAATGACTGACTAATCACAGGAGAGAATTTTCTTTTTAACACTTATTTTGCAACTTTCCCTCCAAAGACGTGAACGAACAGCGGTGCCCTCGGGAGATGTACTGAATTCAGATCTCTCTGCTCGGCCAAATGTATTCAACAAACGGAAAAAACGGCTGTCGTCGAATAGCTGCCAGTGTGCTCACTTGCCAGTGTGCCCTTTTCAACTTTGAACTGAAACTCACCTCCGAGCCTCACCCTCCACTATGTTTTCCACCAGGAAACAGGAAGAGGGAGGGCCGACCTCTCGATGGAGACGCAAAATCTTTCAAAAACGGCGACCATCTTTCTACAGGTCGTAAAAATCCATAATCATTTAAGGTGCCACAATAATTAAGAATCGCATTTTTTAGATGGCAACACGTTTCCAGGTGAAAATCTCCTATTGTTCCCATCTGTCAATCATTGACGATGTGGGCAGAGCCAGGTGTGCTGGACGCTTTATGATCTCTATGACATTCCTGGGAATACAATGTCTGGCTTTTCCACACAACCATTTCTACTTTGTCATCTATGTCGCTACCATGTGCAGTTAAGACCAACATTAGTCAGGCTTTGAGTTCAATTGAATCGATCATGCGTTGGATGCCGCATATTCGCGGTATGGCCTTCACGAATCCACCTATTCGCGGATTTTTTGGGGGAACCTATGTTCTGTTTTTCATGGAAAAACACGCATATTGACGTTTTTTTTTTTTTTTTTTTTTTTTTAAACCTTTTTTTTCTTTTCACCCTATGCCCTGCTTATTTGCATCCCGTTCCCGTATTCGGGATCCCGTTCCAGGATGCTCAGGCTGCCAAGTGGGCAACATGTATCTGTACAAAGTTCGTTAAAACAGCATGAAAGTCAGTTCAATGAGATGAGATGACGCGTCGCAGGTCGACGCCTTTCCGCATCGGGACCTGGCCCTGTCGGTCGATGCAGAATCCTCCATAGCGACGCCTGCGGGGAAGCGGTCTACCTCAGATCGTGTCCCCGTCGGTCAGTGCAGAATCCGTAAAGCGACAGCCTCAGATTTGGTCACCTCTCCCAACAGGAGAGAAGGAGGAGGGGGGTAGAGGAAAGGAGAAGCGGCAGTAAAACAGGCCGTAATGTGGTTTAACTCAATGCCAAAGTGTAAAAATAAGTCTTAAGTCAAGATTTAAATATTTCTACCAAGGTAGGCGCTCTAATGTCCGCCGGTAGGGCCTTCTAAAGTACTGGCGCTCGGATAGAAAATGCGCTGGAACCTGGAGACTTCTTTTTCGCTCACCAAAAAGACGAGCGTGTTGCGAACGTAGGTTTCAGGACGGAACATACGGTTCTACGAAGTCAGCAAGATAAGAAGGTGCTAAACATCGCATGTCTCGCGCTGATGAGAACGGGCCGCATCCACTGCGTGTGTATTATTTCGGACATTTGGGAAATAATGTTTCAATAATAATTTTTTAAAAAGCAAATATTTCTAATTAATATCCCATAATGTGACTTTGTACAGGCTTTTGACAATTTTTTGGGGAAATAAAAATTCACTTTTACTCACACTGTGAATCATTTTGGGCTTTATCGGCTGCATCTGTTTGTATCTATTTTCATCTACTTAATTAGTCTTTTATAATTGGGGCAAAGAACCATATTTCGCACTTTAACCAGCCAATTAGAAGAGAAAAATACTGGAACTCATTTTAGAATTTCTTTTAGACTATTTTGTAAAACTATATTAAAATTATGTAATCATAAATGTAGATATATAATGTACATATGTTAAGATGTATAAATATATCAATACCCATATTAAGTATTGAAATAATGATAGGATATCAGTCTTTTATTCATATTTATTATGGTAAATTCAGTAAAAAAAAGTAAATTGCCCACATTTGCGGGCCAAAAGCCAGTGACTAAAATCTCAGATTTAAAAAAAAATAAAGAAATCTTCTCTTTTATATACCCATAAAAGATCATGTTGTTTTTTGTCAGGGCTACTTATTGACAAAACGATCGCATTTTTTGGAATGTATTTCATTTTATTTCAATTTTATTGGGTGATTCAAAATGAATTAACTTGGAATGACGGTGAATGCTCATAACAACTACTGTATATAGGAAAACAATGTCAACGTGAAAAGTGATTGGCGCAGTCGCGAGCAGAACTTGGCTGACGTCCAACAAGCGACAAAAAGCTTTCAAACGCTCCCAAATTGAAGTGGAAAGCATCTTTCAATGGGGAGAGCCCTCAGACGCTCCCGATTTGGCGCTGGCACAATGACATCACTGTCGTCGTCATCATCATCATCATCATCAAAGAGGAAACCCGAGTGGGCCCGCTATAGAGGCCCCTCAATAAACAGACTGGTTATCACATCACTAACATTTATTTAACCCCTCTGCAGAAGGTGTTCTGTTGGAAGGGAGGGAGACGTACCCAAATCTATTTGGCTGACCTGGTGATATCCGACACACGCACACGCATACACACGCACACGCATACATACACAAACGAGCGCTCACAGGACACATTCTCGTGCGCAAAACACAAGTGTGCCCTCCAAATTAAAAGGTGGTCATGGACAGTCTGACAATAAGTACGTATTCGAGCACATCTTGGAAGTGAGCATGAAGCGCTTTAATGTGGACTCTTTCGATTTCGGTGAGCTTTTCATGTTTGACCAATTTGTGAATGAGCAATTTCAAGCTCTCTCTCTTTTCTCCCCTTTTACAGGAATGCAACTAAATCCCTGTAATGTCCCATCTTGATCAAGAAATAATGTGAATTCACTTTTTTTCTTTTTTTAACTTTGTTTTGTTCACCAAACAAAAGTACAATTAAAAACGAATGGATGACAATCGTAATTAAAGCCGTAAGCGTCGATCACGATCGCCAAACTTTCGCGCCTGTGCTCGCTCCTCATTGGACGGTCGTGCTGCTTTTCACGGGAAATCCTTAAAATGATCATCAAACTTTGACGCTATGTTTGCGACGCCAACATTAAATGATGCAGACAGAAGAAAACTTTGTCATTTGACATCAGCCACCTGTCAAGGATACCTGCTTCCGCTCGGGGCTCATGTGGGTGAATTCTTTAGTTCGAGTTCATCTGATTGCCCAAAATGGATGCTTCAAAACAAAATCTAGCATTTCCTGCTCTATTTTGTCCAGATTTATTTTCATGCATCCATTCTCGATAAACAGGTCCACCCAATTTCATGCTGATCGTTGGTGTCGGAGATCATTTTTTCCAACTTTCCACGCGGTGCCACTGAATGAGTTTTGGCCAGGTTGTGTGGCAGACTCCCAAAATACGGCACAGACACTCTCAACGTTCCCAAAAATATATTTTGCGAACAAACACTGCAGTAGCTTCTCGGTCAGGCGGCCGCGTTTCTTCCAGGATTCACATGAGGTGGTTGCCATGGTAATTCAAAGCTGTACCCCGCGTTGGAAGGGGGCGGGCTGATCAGTGGCTGATTTGCACGAGACAGGATTTTCTGGTTCGGACCAACGCTGCTCACTTGGGGCAGCTGCGGCCTGAACCTTACATTGAATACACACACACACACACACACACACACACACACACACACACACACGACGCACGGTTGGTGCCTTTTATGAAGTCCACTACTCCCCGGCTTTAACTATTCCTCCCACGTTGTTTCTCGCACTCTCTCTCAAATGAAGAAGGGATGGAAAAAAAGAAAGAATAAGTGTATGAGGGAGGATGCTCCTTTCCTCCAGCCCAACCCCCACAAACACCATTCCTTTCCCGTTTGCGCAGCTCTCTCCCACACATCTCCGCATCCCCGAGCCAGGCCCCTGTGTGTGTGTGTGTGTGTGTGTACGTGCGTTTGTGTGTATGTTTTCATTCTTCATGACTTTAAGGAAAGAAAATGGATCAGGGACCAAAATAAATACAGTGCTCTCTCTCTCTCTCTCTTTCTCTCTCTCTCTCTCTGTCTCTCTCTCTCTCTCCCTCGCTCACGAATCAGACAATGTGTCATAGTGCGTGCGATAGCTCCTCGGAGGAAGCGGGGGGAAAAAAGGCTTGTTGTTGTTTTAGCCCGGAGGAGGATGGAGCGCTTTCGGGCCCTGCGGAGTGTCTGTCACCCGCCGTCTGCATCGCGCGCACGCTCCGTCTCTTGCGTGATTTACACTC
The DNA here is from genome assembly GCF_024500275.1 of Phycodurus eques. Lineage (NCBI taxonomy): Eukaryota > Metazoa > Chordata > Actinopteri > Syngnathiformes > Syngnathidae > Phycodurus > Phycodurus eques. The sequence goes on along the minus strand of NC_084537.1, from coordinate 20,955,306 downwards.
TAATGCCTTACTTTTTAAATGCGGTGAAAACTCACCGACCAGGTGTCACTACTGCGCTGAGTGCAATCGGTTTGAAAGATCCAAATCCATCTTTCAAAGCCGCGATAGATGCTCCCTGTACTAGCTTGAAACGTCATACTTCGTCATCCACTTAAGACAAATAAACTTATTCAAATGGACGTTTCCCATTTCCCCTTCAGGACCAAAAAACGGGCAGTAACTTTAATAATCTCACACTAAAACGTTAACTCCAGAGTCCATTTGAACTCTGTTCCTAACTGTCACTAACCAAAACAGCAGCACATATCAAAGCACAAGCAGTAACTGTAATTATCTCAGCATTTCACTACTGTCACATACATTTTACGTAGCCCCCCCCCCCCCCCCCCCCCACACACACACACAGTATTATAATAAATATTGTGTTTGTGCAATAGGAATTAAAAAGATTAAGTCATCAATTGTCATCAATCTCAGGTGGCCGCCATGTCGGGCAATGTCGCCCTCTGCTGTCGACCGAATCGAACTTCACAACCGCTCTCGCTCTTGTATTGCCAACGTCACGTGACCAAAGTGGAAATCATAACTACGGGTTGATGACATAATGGTTGGAACCAGATTTTTGCAATTTACCTAATACCGGTTTTAGACTAGTGGTGGCGCATACAACGTAATCTTGCTAAAAATAAATACATAAATAAATAAATAAACGTCCATTAACGGTGACTATCTCAGTTCTTTGGCGGTAACACACGGACATTCAGAACCGCTGAGTCCATTGAACTCCATTGCTAACCAAAACAGCAGCACCCACTGAGGCACATAAAATGTCTCTTGCATGAATTAAAGTGTGAAGTGTTAGCAGGTTCAGTATTAAAGATGATGATAGAGTTTTCACTGCAATACTAGTACACACGTATCACTCCGTAACATTGCGTGCATACATGTTTATCTTCACAATATATATATTTTTTAAGGGAAAAAAAAAAACATTCTTCCAATCTTCCTGATGACTTTCTGTGTGCGTGCGTGCGCTTGCAGAGCGACAAGCTCCAACGTGACGTCGGGCGTTCTGGTCGAGGCCTCCACATACTTGAATGTCTCGAAATGTGAAACATCCCCCACGCCCCCACAGGATGGAACTGGAAGGCCGTCGTCATCGGGTTTGCACGGTTCTGTCGCCAAACGGCCAAGTTGAGCCGTCGAGCGCTTACGCCGCGAGTTCATTTCTGTCCTCGGAGGTTACAATGTAGGACGACGGGATAATGGCGGGGACTCTGTGTGCCTAAAAAAATAACATCGGTGACAAGAAGGAATTCATAATTGCGAGTTGAAATATTAAAAGAAAAATTGTTTTAGAGAGGAATGTCATAATAACGAGAATGCATTTTTAATTGTGAGACTAAAGTAGTAGTTGAGAGATTCAAATCTAACTACAAGAAAGAAAGGGAAATATTACAACAATAAAGATTGAATCACAAAAAAAATCTTTTGGAAGTGTTAGAATTAAGTTTTACTTAAAACAACAAAGTTGCATATTTCTAGACTTAAAGTCAAAATATGACAAAAAGACGAGAACAAAGTCGGGATTTCAGGAATACGGTCAAACAATTACAGTTTGTCGTTGTAACATTACGCAAAATATATATGCACAGAAAATGGATGGATATTAAAACATTCACGGAGAAAAACTTTACCGTAACACTACGACTTTTTCTGATTCTCACGAACTTTGCGACTTCTTGCTCTCGCAACATTGCAACTGTTTGACTGTTGACGCGACGGCTTTATTGTCATGACTTTGCGGTTTGACTCCCCCCCCCCCATCGCCCCCATCCCCCCCACTTATTCAGACCAAATGCATTTATCTCCAAGGTAGCACACATTTGTCAACTGCAACATATTAAAAGCTCTTTATCACACTCCATTTGTAACTAATAAGAACATTGTATTGAATCTCATTAGATTGCTGTTTTGTGTCCCAAGCAAGCAGTTTTACGTCAACCCTCCTTACGACTGGTTTGGTACGCCAACAAACAAACAAACATGACAGAAGCGTGAATTAAAAGATGCCTATTATGACTTATGTTTTATAATTGTTTTTTTGTCCAGGTTATAAGCGGTGCTTAGCCGTCTTTTTTTATGAAGTGTGCACTTCGGGCGACGCTCGTTAAATGGCCAATTGAACGCTCTGTCAAGCAGAACCTTCCTTTGACCCTGAAACACACACACACACACACACTGGCACAGTCTAGCACAATCCCTTAGTCGGACATCAATAGTTTGTTTATAATTAGCCCTGGCACCTCTTGACTACTTAGAGAGAGTGATTGTTTTTGAAAATGGCCCCTGGGGTCCTGTTGACTGATTGTGTGTGTGTGTGTGTGAGGGGGGGGAGGTATTGCGAGGGTCCGCTATAGAAAGTGTGCTGGCCTGGACCAGAGTTGCAGTCGGCATTCCAGTCAAGCCGCTGTGGACCCTCGCCTGACAGGCCCTCCGATAAAGTCGCAGTCAGATAGAGAGAGGCGTCGGAGCCCTGCTCTCCATCACTCAATTAGTCTCCGCACACAGCAGTATACACTAAAGAAAAAAAAAAAAAAAAAGCACACAAATCATACAGCAGCGCTGTTTATGAAGAGAAAACGTCTGCTTCGTGTCCACTCTGTGTGCTCATTAGTGGAAATACGATGCGTTGCGACGTGCTTTAATGCGGACTCTTTCGATTTTAGTGAACTCTCGACCGCTTTGACCATTGTGAACAGGAATGAGGCATTTAAAAAGTGAATTCCCTGAAGAATGCAAGTAAAGTAACTATCATTTGACATCATAACCAATAAATAAACATGTGCTTTACTATTTTTCAGATGTTTTTTACCCCCCCGCCCCCAATGCAGTAAATGTGAAAATTCATGGCTAACAATAATAATGACATTTTTGCATTCAAAACTCATCCAAACTGGTGTACGAACCATGACAGAAACATGAGAACAAATATTTGGGGATGTACCGACCTGTGGCATTTAGTAAAACAAAAACAAACAAAAAGTGATTTAACGCGGACTCTTTTGATTTCAGTGAATGCTTGATGTGTTACCGTTTACACTAAAGTCACTTTTCTACTGAAACGCAAGCTAACAGTCTACCACTAAAAGTAATTTCTCTGTTCAGGACTGCTGCTTATTAACTTGAAAGAAATGCTATCTCATATCATATGACCACTTTAAATACAATGTTCACATTGCTTAAAATGTTATATTATTCAAAATATTATGAATAATAGGGACGTTCGATGGCATTGTTTTTTTCAGACCGATACCAGTGCGTGTATTCACTCTTGAGTGCTCGCCGATATCAAGTACCGATACACTAGTATTTTTGATACATAAAATTTCAGTTAAAACAATAACATATAATTATGAACAGAGACAGTTCTTTCTGACACACAAGATGATTCGCCTGTGTGTCAAACCGCCACAGTGTAGCGCCAACTACTGGCGAGGGGGACTTGATGTCAGATTCTTTTGCCGTAAGTATCAGTGGCTGGTACAAGCAGCCTTCACGAGTACCCGACACCTTGAAATTGGTATCGGCCCGATACCAATACCGGGTATTGGTACTTATATAAAATACTGAGAAAGTTAGGGATATTCGGGTTTCGGTGAATTTTCAGGAAGAACCTAAAATGCACTCTAACATTACAGGTCAACCATGCTCCTGGCGTCATGGATATTTGGTGGTAGAAAGTCCATCAAAATGTACAACTACTCAGACCACGTCTAAGTGCCAGCGCAAGCTGGACCGCTGGTCTGACGTGATTTTGGTGAACTGATCGCCGCACAGGCAGGGGGGCCGCGTGTGTCTAACCGTTCAGTGTTTCAGTACTTTTTGCACAACTTGCTGTTCTCTAACATGGAGCTCAAAGGCAAACTTCACAACGGATGTTTGAGCCATGCAAATTTCCAAGGACGTCCACTTCTAAGCCTTTCTGTGACTCTTCCAGTCTTTCTGTAGCTCTGTTGCACTCAGTCACCACTTTCCTCTGAGAACATCCTGTCTGAAGCCTCGCAAGGGCAAACAACCAATTGTTCGGTGTCATCTTGGTCACATGATGTAACAATTTGAAATGAACAGCATGACGAAGACGACCGTTAAAGTACCAATTCTCGTTGAACCAGGAAATGTATTGTTACAGTCCTGGATCAAACAGCTGTTTGTGTGAATTTTACCATTCAGCTCCTGGTTAGAGAACAGAAAGTTGTGCAAAAAGTATTTGAACAGTTTGACATGTGCATTCAAAAGTTTAGAGAAGGTCAAATTAAGTTCAACTTGTCACTCATTTGAATTTCATCCTTAAATGTCTCGCCCGGAAACTGAATATCCCTAACTTTTTGTGTGTAGTGTATATATACAAATATCACATGACTGGCATCCTAAGGGGCACAGGTTTCGGGTCAAACATTTCCCGCCAACCCGAGAGAGACCCCTGACCCGCGGCTGACCCGTCACCTGCAGACGCCCGGCGCGCTCGTCTTTGATGGCGTGTTTGCTCTTTCGTACAGTAGAGGTTAGTCACACACAGCTTGAGAGAGCGACGCGTTGGCGGCACACAATGGCCACGCCGGCTTCGGGTTTGTGTGAGCAACGAGTCGGGGATTAAGACATGAAAGGCGGCCAGTGTGGCGGGTAAACACGGCCGCAACAATCTTTTACCTGCGACGCGATGTGCGCGTCGAGGCAACCTCACACCTGATTGATTTGTTCCGTTTCGCTTTTCAAGCAACATTTTGTTTGCTGATGACGAAAGTGCGAGTTGGCGGTTCAACAGCAGAAGCTGGCTCGCTAGGCTCGTAATAGATTAGATAGGGTTGAATTTGTATTGAATTTTTTTACAACTACATATTTGTGTGTATTTGTTATAGATAGCACGCGAAAATATACACAGACCGATAAATAGATTCTTAATTGAGGAAAATGCAGGTTTGTAGTTGGGAACCATTCGTCACAATGTTTGAAATACACATTAGCGAGAGCTTGTTAGCTGCAACGTAATAAATGTTTGTTGTACTTGTATGGTACTTCGGTAGCAAGCTTGCGTGAGGAACAGATAAGACACACCGAAGAACTTAATTTAATTTAACTTATGATTACCCAGATCAGCTTTACGTACATCAGTAGGCTTTTTGGGGAATTCTCCATCTTCTGACTCCGGGAAGCGACCCAACAATTTCTAATTATTCATTTACTCTTTTAACTTTGCTAGGAAAGCATGCTTTCTGCTGAAAGACACGTCTTTTTTCTTCTTCTTCTTCTTCTTCTTCTCCTCCTGGAAGAGGAAATAATATCCCCTGAGCTGAGGGACCGTAGCGTTTAGAAATGAATTGTAACAAGACTCTCTCTTAGGGAATATGCTCATTCACATGCTAATGGGAAGTGAAGTTGTATAATGATATGTGGAGGGCAAAAAAAATCATCAGTATTTTTGTGACAGCAAAAAAAAAAACAAGGTCAAACAGTAAATATCAAATTGAAAAACATAATTCCCATTGGAAGTAATAGGAATACATTTAACGATTTTTTTTCACATGTAAAAATCAGACAATTGCTGCTAAGATTAACGCATAAAAAAAAGACAAAGCGAAATGGGAAGTGTAATTTGACGGAATTTGAGGTCTGATTTCAAAACTTGTATTTGTCTCACAAATATGAAAGTTAACAAAATTAGCCACTTGGTCGGGGTTGTAATTTTCAGCAATTTCACCAGGTCCAAGGCTTTTGCAAAATGCAAAATTTTCAATTTACTGTGCACTTTTCTGGAGTTTTGATCTTTCAGCCGTTTTAACAGGTGCATGGCTGTCGCAAAATTGCACATTTTACAAGGTTTTGCCTTGCAAATGCCTTTCGTTTAGATCCAATAGTATTAGCAAATTAACAAATCTCAGATTTTGCTGAAATTAAAAAAAAAAAATACTTTCAAGTTCAGGAGTACTGGTAAACTTGCCACAGGTGTGCCCAAAAAATAATAATAATTTTCAGATCCCAATTTCGAGTCCTACGACTTTTAGAAGTTCAAAAATGATCACGCAAAACACGTTTGATTTGTGACCTAATTCTCTTGAAGTAAAATCTAAAAAAAAAATAAAAAAAAATCACTAAGTCTAGTATTTACGCAACTAAAATATGCATATCGATGTGAATTTTAAGGTTTTGTTTACACCATGGAGGATTAATGTTATTCCTTAAAATAAATAAATAAATCAAAAGTTAAAACCATTTTCACGCTGCCGGTCACACTTTGTCATTGGGCTGTATGAAAGGGACCGTCAAGGATTTCCGCTTCAGAGGCAGAACGGTGGCTGTGTGAAATAGAAGAGCAGAGAACCGGGACCGGGGATGTCAATTTGTCTGGACATGCACTACTGTTAACAACAATTACTCACGGGATGATCATGTCACGAAATGAAATAACGTCACAATCGCAAGTTTAAACGGCAGTGAGCGTGGAGGAAGTTGTTGCAATTTTTATGTGGATATTTTCGAGCGTTTCACATCAAAGTATATAAAGCCTCTGGTCGCACTCCCTTCATGACACGAGGCATCCAAACGCTGAATGCAAATTGAAAGTCTCCACCCTTCAGTGTGGCGGTGACGTCGGCGAGGCCCGTGGGATGAATCACAAGCGCACCATTTGAGAGTGAATCACGCTGGGCCAATATTTCGACTGGATCTCGGCCGCTTGGCTGTTGTGTCACGTAGCAGGAAATTCACATGAAGGCCGCGGGGGAGTGAGTCTGTGGTCAGGTGTGCAGATTTACTGAAGTTTAGTATGTAGCGGCTATTGTATATTTAGCCTAGCTTAGCATCAAAGCTAAAAGTTATGCTCAACATTAAATTTGTTAAGCTCTTTCCATCAATGTTGCAGCCACTCATAATTGTGGGTGTTGGCAACCCCCCCCCCCCCCTCCCCCCGTGACCAAATTAATAAGAATAAGGGTAATAAAGATTCATGTTGCACCGTTGTAAACAAAGTTACAGGGTGCTTTACGGGAAAAAAAAGAAAAAAAAAGTTTATACAAACAGAAAATACAAGGGAATTTTAAAAAGATAGATATAAGAAAAGTACTAGAAATCAAATAATTGCCCATCAGATATGAAAACTGGTTTTGGGGGAATTCATGGCAAGAAGTGTCACGTTTTTATTTTTAGATATTGATGAATGAAAAAAAAATAAATTGGGCTCCAGCAGAAAGGGGCACTATTTGTCATCCAGGGCAAAAAGGCACGTGCTTGAGCACCACTAGGGGTCTATCAGTGCACGTGCCTGCAAGACAGTTGAAAATGTTCAGATATTTCTAAAACAATAGCGATGCTGTTAATAAATCACAATTTGGCCTGGGATGAGATTATTTGCATTATTTATTACAGACAAAATTCCAACTCTGAACAAACTGAATGTAGATCAGTTTATTAGTAGTTTAATAGTATATTCGAATGAAATGACTTTGTTTTTTTTTTGTTTTTTCCACTTCTATTGATGTCACTCTCGCTATGACAGTAATTACTGAGCCTGTCATTTCTCCTTGTTTGCTACACAGCTGATTTTCAGTGGAAATAAAGTCCAAAGCACGCAGAGGCACGAAACGTTCACTTTCCGAGGGAGCTGCTGCCGATGTTTCCTGGAAGAGGTGTCAGTAGGAGTCAGTCGCCGCCTGCGAACAGGCCGTCTTCATGCCTCCCTCCCACTGGAATCGGATGACAAACCAGGTGGAACCTCTGGGCTCACGAGGAGCTGCGAGCCTCGGCTTCCCGTTGCGTCGAGCGGAGGAGGCGCCCTGTCAGGTGAAAGATGAATTCTGGCCGCCTCGGCTTATGATTCGGGCGCGGAAGGAGGTATTGGTTGGCTGCTCCCTCTGCAACAAAAGTGTGATCACAGGGTCAGCTTTTAGTCATCACAATGGAGACATGGTGGTGACGTCAGGCAGCACCAATTGACTTATTTTGATGCTTTTTCTGCAGTTTTCAAAGGCTGAATGAGTTTGAACTCAACCTCCACCAAGGAGGTTTCATCACTTCAAATACTTTTAAAAATAGCCTCTGCAAAAAAAAAAGCCTCTCAAAACACATGTACAGTACATTATATTTTTAAAGGCCATTTCAAAGGAGTTTGACATACAGTACCACCAAAAGCATATTACTCGCCATGTTACCCGCCAGCCAGAGGCTGAGCTGCACTTTATTTGTTTATGCAGTAAACTAGCGACTAGAGCAGAAGTGAATAACATTTCCTGTCGCTTATCTAATGTGTTCCATGTGGGAGCTTGGTACGCCTCTGTACTGTAACCCAAAGAATCAGAATACAAATAACGACCAATGGACTTTTTTTTTTTTCTTTACTAGCTCTCTGCGACCCACCCAAATTGGGTCCGCGACCCACCAGTTTAGAATCGCTGCTGTACGTTGAGTGCCAATGACGTCAGGTGTGTGCGACACTTGCAATGTTTCTCGAAGCCACTGGGGCAGCAGTTGAAATCATGGCCAATACCATCACAGTCGGCAGCAGTTAAAACAAGACAAAAAAAGCATCCAAACAGTAGACAATATTGTTGCCAATACCGACATCCATTTTTACCCTATGACTAAATGTGCTTAATATCTATCAAAAGTCAATTATGAAAAAATTAGTGACACATACCATGATTCCTGAATTCTTTGGATAGCCACATAAATTAGTGAACATGTGAACAATAATAATCAGATCTAATTCATTTGGAAACGACTTAGGTTGAAAGGTCAAAATCTTCATTGAGGCCTGGATGGCGAGTCGCTTTCCACGAGTAAATCCAAAATGTCTCTCCCTGCTTGAGCCGAATAAATGTCTCCCCAGCCGTGGCATCAAGATAAAAATCTAAGCTTTTCACATTTATGTTATCCGACTGAGTGCAGGGATCTGGAATTCTTTCCAACCTATTTTTAGATCAACTTTACTACTGTTTGTTAATTATTTGCAAAGAGGTTTTTCTTTCGACATGAATGAATAATGTATGAATGTTTAGGACAGATATCAAACAGTGTAAAACACTACAGTGCCAATGGCCCTCGTCTAAAAGCAGGTATGTTTTAACGTTGACATACTTACATTTGTGACGTGAAAAGGGTTAAAGGATGAAGCCCCTCAATTCTTTAATCACTGGTAGTTGAGGCCAAGTAAAGTAACGGCGCTAACGCTTGGCATTCTGGGCAACGGTGCGCTGCTGTTGTCCAAATAACATTGTTTGTCTTCAAATGCCCCCTCCAAAGAATGGAGCCGCTGCCATTTGAAATGGCCATTCCTCAGAAGCGGGCAATCGCCAGCACCGTTTGGTATTATGGCCATTATGTTGCAACAACACTTGCTGTTTCCCAGTTCATTCAAACGTAGCTTACAAGAATGTACAACCGCTGGAGTATTTTATCTGTGGATGTTAAGGACCAGGAAATCACCGGCAGCGCTTCTCATTCTGGGGTAAAAGCGCACGGACACTTGCTTTTCCTCCAATGAACGTCATCGTCCTGTAGTTGCAACCTCCATAGTATGCAGACCTTGAATTCTTTGATCCGTGGTTCTTGAGGACCGAGAACCCCTCGTTATTCTGGGTAAAAGCCCAGTGACGCTTTCTTTTTGACAGTTAATGTCATCATCCATTTTCAGACTCTGAAGGATGTAGCCCGGATTTTTTAATCAGTGATTCTTGAGGATCAGAAAAATCACCAGTACCGCTTTCCATTTTGGGTTGTATTAACGTACTGCAAAAGTCCTTCGGTTGCAACCTCTGAATGGGGGCGCCACGATTCAGTATTGTGTCCAGCAGTTAGCTGTAGCTAGCACCCTGATTGGTGCTCGCATGTCCATTCACTGATTATCTTGCAATCCTGGAAGGAAAAAATAACACTCATTAGACAACAACATCTGTATTTCCACATTTCCAGCCTCTGCGTTTCCTGTGACGCCAAAGAAAAGGCCAAAAAGTGCCGACGTTGCATGAAAGATGGTGTTTTTATAAGTGTCCCGGCATCGCTGTCACACACTTGTATCCATTATCTTTCTGGGGGACTGGGGGTGGGGGGAGTTATCTTGGGGACTCATTGTGTGTATGGGAAGGGTGGGGGTGGGGGGAGGGGGGCATCTCTACTGTGCATACAGGAGGTGTTGTGGCAGTAGAGGAAAGTCTTGGCTCCAGAGAGGGGGCGGCGGTGGAGGTGGTCGGAGTTCTGTCCTCCCCCCGTGGCCCCTGCTGGGCTTGGGGGGAAGCCACGCACGGAGACAGTAGGCTGGGGAAGGGGACGGGGGGTGGGGGGTGTTAGAGAGGAGGCACTGGGCCCGGGCTCTTGCCCTCTCCCTGACAGGATCTGGTCAATGTCCTGCCGCCGAGGGTCGCGGCCCAGCTTACACATACAAACTTATCTCCAGTGCATCTGCCGGGCCGCCTGCACAGTCAGGCTGTCTCCGTAGCGGGCCACGGGCGCTTTCCTGTCGGGAGGGGTGGTCGGGGGTGCAGAAGAGGAGGACGGTGGAAGGATCGAGGGGAAGGGGGTGGTTTGATGTTCAACTGCCAAGTCGCTGAGCTGTGTGGAAAACACGAGCCGCCTCCAGGGTAACGGGACCACTTCTGAAGTCCTACGAACAGAAATAGCTCTGATGTCGACCCCTCCGCCTCGTCGCGTTCCCACACCCGTGTTTTGAATCTCGACGTCATTTATTGTGCGGGGGGGGTGAAATTCAATAATTGTGTATTTATCGCTTTCGAGGATGGAGGCGACCTCTCGGTGACCAAGTTCGCCGATGTCCCTTCGGTGAGTCATTTTCATCAGTCCAACAGCGCCGGTTTCCAATTCTCATGACCTCATGCGTTGCAGAATGCTTGCAATCCGCCGCTCGTGTTTTCTCTTCGCTCCCTCCTTTCCCAAGGCTTTCTCACCAGCCGCACGACCGCGCCAGGAGAATGGTCGTGGGCCAATTGCCTGTAAAATTTCAATTAGTCCTCATAAAAATAACAGCATCACTTCCTACAGAAGAGCTGATCTTTTTTGGTTTTTATCTGCAGGTGTGAGGCACACAGGAAACACAAGGAGATATCTATGAGTATCATTGGTCCTTTCATTATATCTGGTAGCTTTCAGAGTGGGTAATTTTTTAAATATATTTAGTATTAGTGGTCCTTTGTGGTTGTTTTGCTTGGCCCATTTTGAGAAAGTGCTTTCCAATCCTAAAAAAATATATCGCATTTTGTAGGTTTGGTCAGGGAAAATTGGTGAGGAACTTTTTTCTTAATTCAGTCCCTGAGGCCAGTTTCTCTTAGCAACATGCAATTTGATAGCAATGGTAAAAAAAAAAGACACAGTATAAACATACAGGAAGTGTGTCATTTTTATTTAAAGCGGCCATTTCCAGGTGTCCTTCAAAGATTAACTTGGTTTATTATTAGGGGCCAAGCACAGCAGTGCGAAGGACAATCTTGAACTTCACTTTCTCACCCTTTTTTTTTTTAAATTTTGTATGGATCAAAAGTGCGAAGCCTAAAAATTGACTCGGAATTGACTTCAGCCCTCAAAGCCGTTTCCCGAAGCAATTTTGCACGTTTGGTAGGAATCACAGATCTCAGATTTTTATTTTATTTTTAATTATTATTTTTTTACCTTCCTTCACGTAGCAACATTGAATTTGGAAGGCATGTCTATCATGAGTAGACCAACAACAACAACAAAATCTTAATAAGCCATGCTCGAAAGACACAGGAAGTCTGGCCTTTTGGTTTGAAGTGATCATTTTAGGGGCATTACCGGGGTCTCCTTAATAGGCACATTTAGTTTATTATTTGAAGACCCAAAGAACCTCCTGAAGTTCTTTTGTTTCTTTGTCATTGTTATTCTTGGCCCATTTTGAGAGTTTCCCCAACACTCAAAAACTCACCGCGTTTTGCAGGTTTGGTGGGTATCACAGGTGTGAACCCCAAAATATGCCTCACAATTTGTTTTCTGAAAAATTCAGCCCTCAAGGCCAGTTTCGCTCAGCAACATGACATTTGTGTTTTGCTATGTGTCCATGAAGCGCTGCCTCGATGAGTGAAAATCCTTTTACGACAAAGAAAGTTGCTAGATTTTTATTCCCCCCCCCCCCCACACACACACACACACGCTTCGGACTCGGCAAGTAGAAGACACTAGCTTGTTCAATCCCTGGTTAAAAAAAAAAAATAAAATTCGGTACTCTTGACAATTTAACCTTGAAATTGATTATTTTGATTTCAATTATATACCGTGTAAAAATGTCTTACAATTTCAAACAAATCTTTTGAAAGTGACAGTTTGACACTATAAAATGTGTAATTTCCCTTTATTTCTAAAAAGAAATCATTTTTTTAATATTCAAATAAAATCAGTGGTGACGTGACTCACCTTCACATTATTATGTCTTCGTTGTTCGTCTTTGAAGTTTAGACTTTTCACTTCTTAACGTGAACAGCGGTGAACTTATTTTTACACTTCCATCTACAGTGGAGGGCAGGCCAGTTTGACCCCGTAACTGATTATTTCCATTCTATCCCCTATGGGAAAAACAATTTGAAAGTTCGAACAGAACAGCGGTGATGCCACTCAGACTTTTGCTGTTTTTTTCCCATCTTTAAAATGAACAGTGGCTCACTTATTTTTACACTTGTGTGAAAGGTAAGAATGTTTTTTTTTAATTATTTTTGTTAAAATCCTGTACAGTTGACAATTTGACCTCGGAACGGATTATTCTACATGATCTCCAATGGGAAAAATACATTCGCTGCAAAATCTGAGGTGATGTGACTTTTTATTTATTTTCGTATTACAAGGAACAAACATTCCTACGGGAACAACGGTTCCCCACTCGGATGCTCGGCTATACTTCTAGAACAAACGCATGCTTCAGCGTGTAAGTGTACAAAGTTGACTCTTCGCTGACTCCTATGATCTGCGTTTCTTTTAAGACTTCACATTTCGCCTGTAAAAACAGAACATTATTGCCCCGACGCTAATCCTCATCGCAGGACCTGCCGTAAATCCTGCACGACGCGACAGCGCACACCTGACACGGACACATGCGCACCTATAAAGCTCGACTCCCGTCATCTGCTCCTCATTGGCTCCCGTCTTCAAGCAGGACCTTTCGCACAAGGCTAAAAAAAAAATAAAAAATAAATAAAAACCCTGCCATGGTTCTTTACAAGGCCTTCCTTTAAGCGTGTGTTGGCGAGAGAGAACCTTTTAACCTCCACACTGCTTGGGAGCAAACATTTTATAGTCTTAGTTCATATATTTTTTTTCTTTTTGAGGATGGAGGGTGTACGGAGAGAATAAGAAGAGAAGAAGAAGGGAGGAGAGACGACCTCCTTAATGTACATTCTGTTCTGCTTTGGCTGTGATTCCCAAGGTTGTTTGTCTATGTGTGTGCTTGCGTGTGTGTGTATCCATGTGTGTGTGTCGGTGTGTGTGTGTGTTAGGTGGTGCCAGGCGCTAGCGTCTCCTCTGGCTCGCTCTGTGTTGACCCGACCCTGGACTCTCCTCCCACTATATGGGCGAGGCTTGGCAGTGCAGCACGTATCCACACACATACACTAATTGCCGGTATGTGCGTGCATGTGCATACACACACACACACACACACACACGGATAGGTAGGTGTGTGCACTTGCAGGATGGACACACTGACACAGAGAAGATTGGCTCACAGGACAGAATATTAGGGACACAGTCCATTCAAATCCTATGCAAGAGCTGAATCTTGACAAAGATTCAGCTTTTTTTCACCAGAGTGTTAATGAACACTCTGGTGAATTTTAATGTTACATATTTGAAATGTGTGCCTATCAAATAAAAGTATGAATTATTCTCCTGGCTAAGTAAAATAAATAAATAAATAAATAAATAAATAATAAATAAATCATCGTCATATAGTCAAATGCAGAGGGTACCAGGCATCTATTTTTTGTTGTTGTCAGGGATTAATTTCTACAAATGCACTTCAATAATACTAAACTATATGTATAAAAAATATATATTCATTTTAATATATTTAAAAATATATGTACGTGATTTCCAGAGGCGTTTATTTTGATCGGATATGTTTTTCAACCTTTATTGACCCAAGGCAAATATTTTCCAGTGCTTGACAAATATTTCATGCTACACTTACAAACAAAAATATCACAAAAAGTATACATGCTGAAATAATGATTATTTCTTCTAAACGTACTCACATATTCATTCACTCTGTGTGAAACCTTGGCCTGTTTAGTTGAACACAAAACTATTATTCTGTTGAGTGAATGGCAACAGGTGGATAAACAAGTTAATTGGACATTCTGCCGTCTTGTGAAAGGGAATTTCATTATTCTGTCTGTCACTACATGCCACTGGCATAGATAAATGAACAAAGATGCATTAGTAGTATAGAAATGAAACTTTTCGGACAAATTCAGTAAAATTGGATAATACAATCTATAATGTGCCACGGCACAATGGTTAGGTTTTTATAAGGCATATTACAAATATTGCAATTCATAAATGATGCTAAAATTATATTAAATTAAATAGTATTCACTTTGATAAATTTTGTATTTCCACGGGTGTTTATTCACTCAACTGCAGAGAGTGCCAGGCATCTAATTAGGGTAAAATGAAAAAAGAAGATAAAAAGAACCAATCAGAACTCGGATAAGGTTTTTATGAGGGATATTTTTCACAAAATGCATATAAATGTATATATTACATATTTTCCAGAAACGAATTTAAATTTCAAATTGAAATTAAATTTGCAGCGTATTATGCTCTAATCTACTTGTTTTTCTGTGAAACCTATCCTCGGCTATTCACTGAAAAACTTAACCTATTTGCAGTTTTTCTGCGCTTTCTGTAAGGCTCTCAGTAGCCACAAGATGGTGCCAAATCCCTGATGGATAGGAAAGAAGTAATTGTTGTCAAGGAAGAATATTGCAGTGATATATCTTGAGAGTTCTAAGATCTTTGTATGACAGAAATGAGTGAAGTTTAGCCTGGGTTGTTAGCAGAAGTTACAGAAAGTCTTCGCCACATATGTATGCTTTTACTCTGCTGATTTTTTCTTTTAGGAAAAAACTTAGTAACTGCAATTACACCTCTTCATAGATGCTTGTTCAACTTTTAAAAGTAACTTTTCTGTTGTTAACCAAAACAGTAGTACCGACCAAGACACATAAACAGTCTCTCACCTGAATTGAAGTGCGGACACTTAATTCCATGTTGTAAACAAATTCCTAACAATTACTAAAGGTTTGTTTTGCCGCAAACACTATAATTTATCGGTATAGGCCTTTACTTATCCAAGTGGATGACGCACCCGACGATTAATTGGGTTATGACATCGATTAGATTGGAGGCCCTTATTTGAGGAAATGGGGTAAATATTGTATAAATGCAGGTTGAATGCGCTTTCTTTCCCCTCGGGTCCCTCGCTCGCTTCCCATCAGCCAACACTCGCGCACTGAGATCAAATATTCCCACGTGCGATGAACGCGCCAGGCATGCCAAGGTACATTCCAGGGAGTGTGTTACCCTGATTTAAGGCTGTCTTGTCCAAGGCTGGGCTCCCTGGCTCTCTCCTTTCTCTGTTTTTGCGTGCGTGTGAATGAGCCCACGTCATCCCACTCGCCGCAGCGCCTGATCCCGATCCTATCTAAGCTCCTCGTCTCGTCTCACCCACTCGCTTCCAAATGAATATAAATGATTGTTTTCCTTGTATGACTGCATTACCCGAAACACTCCGAAAAGGCCACGAGCGGCGTCATCTCGAAAAAGAAAACAAATGGACAATTAAGAGTAAAACGAGACGCTTATGGTTACATGTGAACAGTCACAGTGTAGCCGAGATGAAGTCGTCATCGTGATAATGAAGCAAGCTCACATTCCTGCGCTTAAAAACATTACAAAGTGACAAATGGGGAAGGAGGGCAAAGGGCACAGCAGCGGGAACAAATCACTGGATGTGACGCCGAGTCCAACACTTTGCATTGGCCGTCTTACTAGTGGAGAGGAAATATGCATAATACAACTAAGCTGTTAGTTGGATACTGGTAGATGATGCAGACGGTCGATGAAGCATCCGCCAATACTGAGTTCGCCCAAATATGAGCAATGGCCTAAGCTGGTATACGCGCAACCTACTTCTGCGTTCGGCAAAACGGCTCTAAGCGCTTCCTCCTGGTTCGGTTGAATGGCGATCCTGTGACAAAACACCGTGGGGACTTTCAAAGTCGACAATGTCTTTTTTTTCCTCACACAAGACATCAGCACAGAGCCACAAAAGATGACAATATTCCATGTTTAGCCTTCGTTCGTGTTTGCATATATCGGATTATATTTGTATAAATAAATGATATACACGTATTTAACTTTTGCCTAAAGACAGCAGCCATAAAGAAAATGAAAATTTAGGAAGTTCAACTGCATGTAATCAAGCCGTAATCATGCTAGTTAGCGTAGCTTACACAGGACGTAAGCTAACCTGTTTTCCAGGTTTGGTCACGTGACCTTCCACATATGGCTAGCTAGCTAGCCAGCCAGCCAGCCAGATAGAGAGAGAGAGAGAGAGATTAGAGTGCAATACTTGTGTAAAGATTTCACTAAATAGTGGTGAGAACATACTCTATATAGATCTTGCCAATAAACAAAAAAAATTAATAAAAAACAAAGGCTCACAGAGGACTTTGTGAGGCTGTCGTGCTTCTTGGTGCAACCTTGCTCTCTCAGTGTAAATGTCTGCGTCCAGGACCCCAGCTGACCCCGCCGGTTAGCCTTTGTTTGGCAGACGCCCCGGCCCCCTTTAATCTTGTCCAGAGATAAATCCTTTGATGGACCTGGTCCGACTCACTTGAAAGTACGGCCCGGGCCATCTCCATAGATCAACATAATACGGCATGTTTGATGTCGGAGGCGGAGGGAGATAGAGGGAGGGGGGTTCGGCTATGGCACGCGGGTGGGCCCTCAATCTGGCTCCCAGTAACGGAGTCATCAATCCGCGAACGAGCACCGTAGCCCCTCCAAGTCCACCGCGGAGGACCACCTGCCCTCTTGACCACAGAGAGGCAACACTCCAGCATCAGGATAAGCGTGTCTGTCTCTGTCCAGACGGGCAGACGGCAAGGCATTCCTTATTCCACGTAATTGTTTTAGAGCAACCACACAGACAATATCGCAATACGGTTTTCTGTCCTGAAAAACAAAGGCAAAGAGCGAAAATCCGTGAACAATTAACGCCCACCTAAAAAGTTCTGTAATTGCCTATAGATGCCACAAGATAGTGGCAAAGCTATGGCTGGACCAAATGAAGCTCCTCCGTTCACTTCAACAGTTTTCCTTGGCAACCAAAGCAATATTGTTATATTAAACATGGCTTTGCGCTCAGCACAAAATCAGCGATTAGGTGAATTTTTCAGCACATAATGAAGGGATTTGTTCACCAAAAAAATGTGAGTAGGCAAATGCCGAACGGCGAATATGTGGGGGTTTGCTATAAAGCGTGACAATTGGTACGTGAGAAAACAACCATCGACCACGCCTCCTGTCACTACACTATCTCATTGGCTATTCTTGTCCCACCATGCCAATTTTTAAAATAATTTTAAATCATTTTAATACAGTGTTTGTTTGTGTTTAAACTGCAAACGGCAGCTTCAATCGAAAAAATAATGCACAGATCAATCGATTATTAAAGTAATCCAAGTCACAATACATTGCGATGTATTGTGACTTGGATCATTTTTTTCCCACAACGCCCCCTTGAGGCCTGGCATGCGGATTACAGCAGGCCTGGTGGAATTTACAGGTGGTTTTAATAGCAGCCATGCAGCTATAAAAGCAACGCTGCCTCACTTTATACACAGTGTCATTTCCTCATCATCTGCACACGCTCATTTGTCACTGGACTAATTGTGAAAGGGGGATGATCCTTGCCACCGGCTGTACAAGTGTCATCCTTAAAACTGAGGCGGACTTCAGGGAGCTCTTTAGATTGCTCCGATAAGAATACCCCCCCCCCCCCACCCCCACCCCCACCCCACCCCACCCCGCCCCACCCCACACACACACGAACACACATATCAACCTCCCTCCCCCTCATCTCCACCATTAAGACAAGCCCCACACGCTGGCTCTTATCTAAAACCTTCATCGGCGCAGGGCCGCTAATGCTGATAGATTTAATCCTGCAGTGGGGAATATGCCAAAGTTCAATGACACAAATTAGAAAGTTAGCATGATGATGATGGTGTGTGTGTGTGTGTGTGTGTGTGTGTGTCCTACGTGACAGCATCACCCTAAAATAGGAAAGCAGGCATTTTAATTGCTTTGCTCTGCGATATGCCTCAAAATGGTACTGAGGTATTTTTAATATTTTCACCCTCTCATATCGCACTGAGTGGGATGCGGTGCACTTTCACACCACTGCAAACAACGGCCACAAACATCAACATTAAAAATGAGCATCGTTTTTACAATTTTTGATGCAGGCCTCCTATTCATTATTAGAATGTGCAGGCGTACCTAATGATGTGGCCCGTTCCTTTGTCCGCCGTCCGTCTGTTCATGACCAAAACGCTATGTTCCTTCCTTTTATTCAATGAAGAGACAAGTCTACAACTTTAGTGTCCAGAAAGCGACCAAAATGGTTTTAAATAGTTATCCTTTTCCTTTTATTAAGCTATAAAATCCTCAGTTAGCATAGTGTCAGTCTTGATGGTGTGAGCACTAGTTCCTATAGCTCCCAAGGGCCCATTAGGGAACAGTGAGTCATGCCCACTGGCTGTTTCGTGTGCTTTCGTGCTGCTGCCGTTACAGCACAGTACTGCTGTATGTAGTATCGTGTGCAGCATGCCTCACGATGAGCTGCTCGAGTAGGAAGCCAGGCACAAACACAGGAAGCTGAGCGTTTCTCGCAAGCGAGGTCTGCTGCAAGGGCTGCCGGGACGCTAATGTCAACTTTTTTCTTGTTCTTTTTTTTTTTTAAACATCATGAAATCTTGTTTTTCAGTGTGAAAGTTTTCACTGGGTACAGGAAGTGACGGACGGGCACCGTGTAATGGATCATGACAACAGGCGAGGTCACGTTGCTAAAACGAAACTTAATGCTTATGTGCAAACCACATTAACTGCATGCTGCGTGTGAGTGTCTTAACCTTGTGCAATAGCATCATCTAGTGGTCAAAATTGTTATTTCAGTCTACGAACAAACGGTAACGACGGTTTGCAGTATGACACTTACTACTGCTTGACCCTCCAAATTTGGGGATCTAGCGCATTAATAAAAATAATATCTATTTTTCAGATTCTTGTAGTCCCAAAGTAAATTTATTTTTTGTCAGTCCGACATTATTCAAAAAATACTAATGCGCCGAAGGCAAAATTATGTATTCAAAGTTATAGCTATTGTATACTAGGGCCTGTTTTGGTAGTATATGATCAAACTGGGATATATATATATATATATATATATTTAATATTGTGATTAATTCATTGAAGATATAATTATTTTTTTAAATCCTACGTTGAAAAACAATGTGGGAAAAACCTTGATTTTTATTGCAGTTTAAAGTCACAGTGTATGCTTCTAAATTCCAACACAGCTTTCTCTTAGCAGGGAATAAGGGTTCAAAAAATGGAAACAGAAATTATAATCATAATCAAAATTATGATTATAATTAGTTTAACATGACATGCATTTAAATAAAAAAAGAACTGCTTCGTGGAAACAAAATGGATCTTTGGTTAATGGTCCCAAAATTTTTAACAGGGGATAAATGTAAATGAATGGATGTGTGAATTAATGAAAAGAAATCAATAGAAATTATTATTATTATTATTATAATTACTACTACTACTACTACTACTACTACTACTACTAATATATTCATTGTGAATTATTCAATCATGATATAAATAACAAAAATGTACAAAGTAAAATTTCTTAAAAATGTGGATAAACGGAGCAAATAAAAAAGCTAAATAAATGATAACACATAATAATAAGTCCTAAAACATGAATGAAAACAAGTATTATTATCAATTTGGATGAATTAAATCATGATCCAAATAAATACAAATATACAACGTGAAAAAAAGGAAACGAAAGCGATAGACGTCCGCTCTTTGACCCCTAGAGGGCGCCCTTTAACAGGTTTGCAGAGCCATCATGAAAAACTTTCTCCTTCCATCCACCAGAGGGCGTCATTGCACAACACCGAACTTTTTCTCCTCCGCTCATGGTCCGTTGGACTGTGTGATAAGTGTGGCAAAAAGTCGTTCTCAGTCGTACTTTTTAGTGCAAATGGTGTCACGACATGACATTCGCGTGATGCGCGTGTGCGTGCGTGCGTGTGTGTTTTGTTGGCCTTTTTAAGTCAGGAAAAGGGTGGGGGGGAAAGCCGGCGTCTGATTGGTCCAAACGCTCCCCCGTGTTGCCGCAAATAGGCAACCACGTGACATGCCTGTTTTCAACCCACTTCCACGCGTGCACTTAAAAAGACGAACGATGTGCGTCGGCGGCGATACATACACCCGCTCAAGTGAACCGAATTGAAAGCCACGTTTCGATGCATCGTAGGTGAGGAGGTTGGAGGAGGAAGGAGGGAGGAGGGAGGGGAGGGGAGGAGAGGGGAAAAGCATGGCGGCAGCCGCGAGCAGTAGCAGCCCCTCCGCGGCGGCCACGGCCACGCTTCTGCACGGCCACCGCATCAACAACTCGCAGACGCGGAAACGCATCGACTCGAGGCGGAGGCAAGCGGCGCTCTCCTTCCTCACCAACATCTCCCTGGATGGACGACCCGTGCAGGACGAACGCCGGGAGGTGGACGAGGACGGGGAGCCGGAAGCCCAGAGTCGCCTGGTGGAGTCAGCCGCCACCGCCGCCGCTTCCTCCTCCTCCTCGGCTGCCGCTGCCGCGACCGCCCTGGCCAACCAGGCTCTCCTGGCGAGCAGCCGGACCAGTTCGTTCGCCTCGGCTCCGGAGCCCGGCGAGGCCGACGCGTTTGCGCCGGCGCTCGCCGCTCCTTCGGCCGCGTTCGGCTCGCCTCTCTCGGCTCTCCCTCCCTCGGCCCGCGGCAGGCTGCAGACGTACACCCCAGGGGTCACGGCCGCGGTCTTCTCCAGGCAAGGATCCCAGAACTACTGCCTGGAGGGCGGACAGGTAGCCAACTCTGCCATGGAGATGCAGCGGTCCAGGTAAACAATGTTCACACACACTGGCTCAGACAACTTTTGGCCTGGTAATGTCTATAACACTATTAGTAACTGTAGTGGTACTTTGACTTGCGAGGTTCAAATGAATGAAAATAACATTAACCAAAAAAAAATAATTTAAAAAAATCAAACTACAATTTTAAAATTACATTATTTTTTTCTGATAAAGAGAAACAGCAATGTACTGTATAAAAACACAAAATAATTAAGAATAATATTACAAAATAAACTGGTATTATAACGGGTAATTGCTGTACGTCAGGACAAGCCGAATGTCACAATAACAACTGTTGGGTGTTACATTGTTATTGGTGCTTATAGTTTTCCTGCTCCGCCATGTTAGAAGTGTTTTCTTCTGCTGCTTATCGAGTATAGCCAGGAACGAATGAACGGCGATTCGAATTGACCCACGAGTCCCCATGAAAAAAACCGAATCATAATTTTCACATTAGAATCCAAACGAATCAAAGAATAACATACGACTGACTTGATTGTGAAAAGAACTACAATGCTGTCACGCCGCATTTACTTCAGTTGTTTATGGCCACCGCCATTTGGACTTACTGCGCATATGTGAAATTGTACAGTGAGCGACTGTGATCACGGAGCAGTCTCCACCGGGACGATAATCTCCGAGGCGTCCGATGGCCATGCTCGATGAGCTGCACGGCTGTTCATGGCAGCTTGTGACTGCGGCAGATAAACTGGATAAAGTTGTGCAAAATTCATTCAACACATTGTGGCTGATCATTGAGAATGAGCATGAATTCATGCATTTGAGGGCACAGAGAACAGCACAAAACAGACCACAGCCACGATGCAGTGAGGGATCCCGGTTAAAGTAAGCCATTTTCTACGACAAAGAAGCGTTTTGACAACTGCCTGGTCAAAGCGCGACAGCATACTCTCTTTCTGGTGTTGTGAACAAATCTGCAACCAGGATGTAACCAGGGGGCTGTAGCTAGTTTTCAAATGATCAAATTGGATTGTTCATTTGTTAGACTTATTATTTCGGAATAGTACAAGGAGTAACTATTCAATTTTTATTCGATAGTCCATCGTTCCCGTCGATGCAAATAGCGAATGGAGATTTAGAGGACGCGTCCGAGCCTTTTTAATACGTACTTGAATAGAGAATCCTCCCGATCTCAAGCGCCAACGTGACGGACAAATACTGATCGTGTTCAAAAACTACGGTTCCTCTAACGTGTAGCGCTGTTTCCGGTTTCAAGCCTGTTAGTCGCTCGTTGGATCACTGCTGCGTTTCTACGTTACCGCCACTAGCTCCTGAGCTGCAAGAAGAGCAGCACAGTATATATGTGTATTTTGTTTATTGGCAAGGCTCTGTGCTCATATTGGTGCTGGTCAAATCAACCGCCACGCTATTAGTCGAAGTCAACTAATGTAATTGATCTGTAATTCATTGCTGATATTGGACCAAGCAGCCAGACCAGTGCCCTGTGTCTCTTTGAGGTCTGTTTTCTTTTCTGTGGTTATCGTTTGTCACACTCTTAAGCTTGGCAGTCGTTGGTACCCTTCATTTTTTGTTTGTTTGTTTTTTGACTTTGGAGGCACAGCTTTTCCGAACATGTCGGGATGCGTTCGACTTTGGAGGTTTCCTCTTTCACTTGAACTATTTGAAGCACACCTGCTGCACCCTCCATGTAAACGCGATGTAACCGTGCACCCTTTTATTGACTGGTGACCGGACAGCTGTCAGCAACAGTTGTGCAACTGTCAGAACCTTCTGCTTGGACATCTTCTTCAAGTCCAGACCCTCCCCTCCCAGACTGGAACTCCTGTTTCACCTCCCTCCCTCCTGACCTTCTAATGCACTTGACATTGCCTCCCCAGTCATAAAGGAGACATATTATGCATTCCCGGCCCCCCACCCCCTCAATTTAAAACAATTCCTGTGTATCTTGATAACATGTCTGACATGCTTTCGTCAAAATACCCCAAGGATCAATGATTTTAACTCACTGGGCCAACGACAAGACTGGCTTTTATGACCCTGACGACGAGGAGCGCCGCTAGGAGATTGAACAAGGCATGCGGAAGCAGAGCCCAACGCATGTAAAAACAAAACACACAAAAAACGGGCGCCAGTCAAGAGAAAAGTATTTTTACTTGTGGAGGCAACACTTTATTTACTACACTGTGTGTATGTGGCGCGTGTAGCGCCATCCCTTCCCAATGTGGCACCCTTGGCGATATTTTTTAGTGTTTTTTTTAATGGCGCACTTAATAGTAATAACTAGTAATAACACGGTTGCCCTTAGCATTTGCCCGTTTTGCCTAATGGGAGCATAAACACCTCACCAGAAATAAATAGTCACTTCCTGCCCTCCAAAATGTCACCCAACAATCAAGTATGCGCCGCTTATCTAAAGCCGACGCTTTTAGCTAATGCTGATTTGTACAACAAACAAAAGTCATTGCAGCTCTGCTTACCTTTCAGCCTTGACATGTGAGTGTGGCACTCGAGGTTGTCTCTGCATGATAGTGTTTTAGCAAGTGTAGTCGCTTGAAAGTGGCTCTGGATTTTTCACCCAGTCACAGTGGCAACAGAGATATAACAACTGAACTTCTTCGCAATGCCGGGTGCGAAGGGCGTCGACCCCATGGAGCCGTGTTCCAACATTGTGCATACATATCTTCACAGTGCTGGTTTGTCCTACATATGGCCAGCTGGTAGAAGAAACGTGTCCAGAGGTGCCAGCCTCTCTGTCTCTCGCTCTCTCACTACCTCTCCTTCGCTTTTATTTTTTTCCCCCTCCCCCGTTCACTTCCTCTCTCAGGCCCGCCGCAGACGCACTCTCCCCTCAGACTTGTTTTTGGCCTCCGGCCTCGCTTCCATTCAGGAAGTCGCAGAGCGGCTGCCAAAATCGACGGCGAGCACAGAATGCAAGAAAGTGACGGTTGACTTCACATCTTCTCACCATCTGCTAGCTTCGGCGTCGTCTCGACGCCGCGTTATTGTGTGTTTTCATAAAGATGGGATTGAGCGGCCGTGAAACGAACAGTTGCAGTGGGCCTTCACGTTTTGGTCACACGAGGTGAGAGGTTGGCGTGCTGAGGTGTAAAAGGCGCATCTTTTTTTTTTTTTTATGCGTCGAAAGCTAACGCCTGTGTATATATATATATATATATATATATATATATATATATATATATAAAATCAGTGTAGGAAACAATAGCAGGAAGTGGCGTTAATGTCAGACTGGATAAGTGAAGGAGTGCGCAGCTGCATTGTTATTGTTTCCAAGGTATTTGGCGTGAAGAACACGTCCCGCAGCCCCGTTGGTCTGCAGACGCTGGTGCAAAGTCCTCACGGGGTTCATGCAGTGTCAACAACTCACTCACTCCTATTCTAATTTGGCGTATTTGTTCATGGAAAGATGGATTCAAATGATTGTATTCAACCTGCCAAGTCCACTCTGGTAAATACAAGCAATCAGACAGGGTTACGGGCTCAATTCCCCGCTCCCCCCTCGCTTGTTTCGTGAATCTGAATGCTTCATTTTACCGAGAAATTTCGGACAGTCGTTTGCATCCAATTCTTCCGTTCCTTATTTTAAGAGAAGGCGTTCAATAGACTACTAAAGTTTTTTTGTGGTTTAGTTAGTTAGTCATGTTTTTTTCAGAATCACAATCATCTTTATTTGCCAAGTATGTCCAAAAAACACATGAGGAATTTGTCTCCGGTAGTTGGCAGACAGTCAATTGACGGAGAACACTTTTGAGACAGAAAGACATTAAGAAAAAACAGTCACTGAGCAATAAAGGGTTGCTAGTTATCTGGTAATGCCAGTACAATTATTGATTTTTTGTAACAATTGTTCAAAAAGATGCAGAGTCCTCCAGCACTTAGAGCAGTTCGAATGACTAATATAGCAATAGCCCGGTGCAATGACCGTTGTGCAAAGGTCGCCGAGACTTCAAGGAGTGTATGCAGTTTAAAGTGACGAGCAGCGTGATAATCTGGGACAATGTTGATTGTGCAAATGGTGCAGATACTCCTCCGTCAGTGTGCCATGAGTGGCCAGTATTGGTCAACAACAGATATGTTTAATACATTTGCAAATACCTTTTTCATGTTGTCATTATGGCGTTTTGTGTGTAGAATTTTGAGGGAACTTAATGAATGCCCCCCCTCCCCCTCCCCATTTTTGGAATAAGGCTGTAAAATAACAAATTGTGGAAAAAGCGAAGCGCTGTGAGTGCTTTCCGTCCGCTCTGGAAAACCGGAGCGATGTCGTGTTAAAAAAAAAAAAAAAAATCCAAATAAAATAAAAGGGCTTCTGTTGCTCTTGGGCTCCTTGCGTCAACACTTATCTCACGCCATCTACTTGGCTAATGTGAGTCTAAAACCTCGGGAGGGCAGAGCCGTCTTATTATTGATCTCTGCCGTTGATTAACCGCACGCTCGACAAAAAGACTCTGTTGTGAGCCTGCTTACGTGTCCGCTGCTTGAGTCGGATGCCACAGCATCACACGACACTTGAAGAGTTAGTCGAATAGTACAGTGTTTACGGAAGGAAATGGACATCGTGTAACGGTCCGGCAAACCGCCCTGCTTATTCGCAGTTCACCTCCCACACACACACACACACACACACACACACACACGTATTCAAGTTTTTTTCCCGTGGAACCGAACTAGCAACTATTCCTCTGCGCTTTCCTAAAAAGAAAAGAATTAGGTTGTTCTAAAACATTTCCCAAAGTATCAAACCGCCATGATTTATTTATTTTGGGCTTAGCGTTCCACAATTAATGGATTTCAACACGATTTGGTTTAAACACTTTGGCTGACTAATCAATTTATCGAGCTTATTTTGGTAGAGGCGCACTTCACACATGCTGCTTAAACAGGCGGTGGAGTCATGGCGCCGCAGTGTGACAAATGGATGTTGCTTGTGGCAAAAAATGTGTCCAGCGACCCGTTCTGTTACGCTTTTAGTATGTATGGTGGTTCATTGGTCACCATTTAACCTCAAACGATAAACAAATGCTTACTTATTGTTGTAGCTGATTGATGTTAAGTAGATAAGTGACAATTTGTGCTGCTGCTGAGCTCTTTGGCTTTTAAAGGTGATTTTGTTTTAGTCCAGTGGATGCCGATTCAGGTCCAGGTTGAAGGGACGACAAGTTTTTTGCTACGTCAGGTGGATTTTCAGGATGCGTGGGAAATTTGGACCACTTTTGACGGTGCTTTTCAAACCTTTTTCTTATCAGCTCATTCAGGACATGCAAGCTATTACTTTCTATTTCCGAAATATTGGCCTATCTTCTTCTGCAAAACAGGATCAAAGGGTAACTCATGGTCAGTAAAGCAATGATGCCCTGGCCTGGTGGCCCCAGCATCTGATTTAATAATAATCCCCATTCTGCTAAGCCACAAGAGGCATTTGCGCGGTGTGTGTTTGTATTCAAATTTAAAAAAAAATGATTGATACTTTTTTGAAAAATTCAAATTCTCTATATTGGAGTTGAAGCATTCATATCTTGTGTCTTTATTATTTCGTAGTTTATTTATTTAGTTATTGCTTTAAAATGTATCGATTGTATTCGAAAGTTCTTGTATTTAATTCACGATCAGCATTGTTTTCTGGTATGTTTATTTATATTTCTAAATGGATTATTTGTATTTTGTACTTATTTTTCATTCATAATTATTTTCATTTGGTCAATGTAATCTTCTAATATTAAAATTGATCATTTGCATTTTAAATTCTTTAAAAGAATTTCTTATTTTTAAAAAAATATTTTCATTATTTTCCAGTGTATTAGAATTTTAAAATGTATTTTGTATTATTATTATTTTTTTTATATCGATTGAAATATTCTTTTCTCTATTTTTACGAATTAAAATATTTTTCACCTTAAAAACATCTTGCCGTGATTCTTTACCTATTTTTAATTTATTTGATTTATTCTTATTATCATTATTATTTTATTAGTTTTAAATGACCGTTTATTTATTTTTATTATCACAGAGATTTCCTTTCTTTTTCTCACCAGACGCCGTCTCATCTCTCAGCGCTCCTCGCTAGAAACGTTAGAGGACATTGAGGAGAATGCGCCTCTGCGCAGGTACGACCGCGACACTCTTTGAGCACCACACCATCAAAAAAAAACAAAAAAAAACTTTCATCTTTTTTTTGGTTTGTTTTCTCTCATCTCAGGTGCCGAACCCTGTCAGGTTCCCCTCGACCAAAGAGCTTCAAGAAGATCCACTTCATTAAGAACATGCGGCAACACGACATGCGCAACGGAAGGTACGAAGGAAATGGAACTGAAGCGATATTTGCAACACCCAGTCTTTGTTTTTTGATTTGCTGTTTTCTCACTTTAACGCTTGAGTGCAGACTTGTGATCACAGCATGAAATCACTGAAAATCGCACATTGCACACAGTTAAGCCATTGTTTCGACTGCGATTATTTTGGG
Source organism: Phycodurus eques (assembly GCF_024500275.1). Classification (NCBI taxonomy): domain Eukaryota; kingdom Metazoa; phylum Chordata; class Actinopteri; order Syngnathiformes; family Syngnathidae; genus Phycodurus; species Phycodurus eques. The sequence continues at coordinate 20,927,584 of NC_084537.1, read as the reverse complement.
AGGATTTTGTCCTCTTTTGGAGGCTTTCAGAGTTTACCGATGGAACGTCAGTCAGCACAACATACAATCAGTGCGTGTTCACAACCAAAATTCCGAATGAACGGCCGCATGAAATGATATTCGGCGACTCACAGCCACACACCAGGCGGGCGATTGACCCTCGCACGCATACCAACTTGCTGCGACAGAAAAACAACATTTTAAGGTGCCACATATACTGTACTTTTATTTTTTTAAAATTAAACCACAAAAGACATGGTGCGGCGGCACGGTGGGCGACTGGTTAGAGCGTCAGCCTCACAGCTCTGAGGAGCGGGGTTCAATCCCCGGCCCCGCCTGTGTGGAGTTTGCATGTTCTCCCCGTGCCTGCGTGGGTTTTCTCCGAGCACTCCGGTTTCCTCCCACATCCCAAAAACATGCATGAATTGGGGACTCTAAATTGCCCGTAGGTGTGAATGCGAGTGCGAATGGTTGTTTGTTTGTATGTGCCCTGCGATTGGCTGGCAACCAGTTCAGGGCGTACCCCGCCTCCTGCCCGATAACAGCTGGGATGGGCTCCAGCACGCCCGCGACCCGAGTGAGGAGAAGCGGCTCAGAAAACGGATGGATGGATGGACGACAGGGTGCGATTGTCAAGGAAACGGCGGCTTCCTGCCTTGGCCAACATTGCACACAAAGAAATGGTTGAGAAATAAAGGAGAGAGTATGGATATTTGACAGGCTGTTGGCAATGACCGCCCCATTCATTGAGTGCACGCGTGTTTTTCGGTGACATACAAAGTTTTTGAAAACACTGTACATGCCATGAAAACAATGCCGCGAATGGCGGCAGCAGCAGCAGCAGCAGCAGCTTATAACAAGCCAAACCGCGCTGCCATCATCCTCCTGATGAGCTTGTTTTGTTTTTGTAGGATAGTCCTAATCAGTGGCAGAAGATCCTTCTATAGTGTATTTTCAGTGCTGCCCTATCGAGATTGTAGCCAAGCGGGGTACGTATCCTCCAGCATGACCGCCATCCTCCTCTTCCTCCTCTCTGTGCTCCTTCCTCCTCCTCATCCTCCATCCTGGCTTCCTCTCTTCTGTGGATTGTGCTGTCGTTTTTGACTCACGGTTACCTTAAGACAAACCGTGTCTGAGGCGGTCACTGCTGGTCTGCGCTGCTTAAGTGGCGCGTGACCACGCTTCAGTGTTGGTCAAGTGCAAAAGTGTTTCATTAGTCGGCCGGATGCTTCGGATATTCCTCCCGTTGGTCTTCCTTCGCTCCTCGACAAAGAGCGTCGCGGAGTTACGAACGAGGTGAAAGTGCGACAGTCGTCCTGCAAAACGGCGACATCAGAGGCGTCACAAAATAAGACTAAAAGGGAGCATTGTCAGTCTGATGAAAGAACTAAAAGACACAAAGATGGCTTTGATTATTCTTTTTTTTTAAAGGTTTTTAACTGCAGGCTTTATTTTAATGGGTCATGAGCGCTTATGATAATTCCCACTTTGATTCGACAACAAAAGTCCTATTAACAGAAACTATATATATATGTTAAAAAACGTTTTTATTCTGTGCCAATTGGAAATAAATAGAAAACCAATTTCAACAGTAATTAAACTTTGAGAAGTTATAATATTTTTGTTATTATGAAGTATTTTGTAAATTCTCCACTACTAGATTGTAAAATACAGTCCAAAATTATTGGAAAATATTTATTGATGTTGTAACCAATCTGGTGTAACGTGTAAAATATTTTGGGCCAAAATTAAACATAACTCAAAATAATTACATTAATACAAATATGATTAAGTCTAGATGTGTAAGTATGAAATGTTTTGGGCTATTGTCCATTAATTAATGAAATGGTTCAAATTTAAATATTAAATAATTTGGGCTATTGTCCATTAATTCATAATTAGTTCAAATAAATATTATTATATTAAATCTTTTAAAGCTGGTGTAACCTGTAATTTGTTTTGGCCACAATTAAACATAACTAAAACATAATTACCTTAATACAATTATAATGAAGTCTAGATTTGTAAATATTAAATAATTTGGGATATTGTCCATTTATTAATGACATTGTTCACATTTAAGTATTAAATAATTTGGGCTATTGCCCATTAGTTAATGAAATTGTTTGAAATAAATATGATTTTATTAAATCTTTAAAATCTGGTGTAACATATAATTTTTTTTGGGCCAAAATTAAACACAACTCAAAGTAATTAGATGAATAAAATGATTATTAAATCTAGATTTGTAAGTATTAAATAATTTGGGCTATTGTCCATTAATTAATGAAATTGTTCAAATAAATATCATTTTATTAAATCTATTTAATGTTTAATGCCAAAATGATCGAGGCCATATTAAAGAAATAATATATACTTAATATTGTATTATATACCGTATTTTCACGGCCATAAGGTGCACCTTATTAAAAGGCGCAGTCTCAGTTACGGGGTCTATTTCTGTATTTAACACATACATAAATCGCACCGTATTATTATAATTATATGATCTTATATATTCGGGTTCAGCGTCTTGCCCAAAGACACTTCGACATGCGGACAGTCGTAGCAGGGATTCGAACCTGTTCTACCTACTGAGCCAAAGCCACCCCAGCATAATCCCATTGGTATCGCAAGACAAGTCCAGATTTATTGACTTGGGAACTTGGTGCACACATAAGGCGCGCCGCATTATAAGGCGCCCCATCCATTTTGGAGAAAATTTAATAAGACTTTTAAGTGTGCCTTATGGTCATGAAAATACGGTATTTTAAAAGTTTAAGAATTTCTTAAATTGCAAACTAGAACCAGATTTTATTTTTTTAAATATATTTTGTTGCCAGAATTAAATACAACCCTGATTATTAATACTTTTTGGGAAATTATTTTGTCCCGTAATTACATTCTGGTATGATTTTGCTCAGATAATAGAATTATTTTAATCACCAATAATTTCAAGGGTTAATTATTTGTAAATATAACTTTCATTGTGAAATGATTATTAGATTTTATTAACTAATTCAACTTTCTGTTAAATAATGAAATTGAGTAATGAATGAAATATAATGTGAAATGGGCCTCACATAAATGTAAGCCCAAGTAAATAAATAAACAAATTAAATAATTTTAAAAATACATAAGGAAAATAACTTTAATAAATACATACAAGCTACTAATTAATTAATTAATTTACTTTTTTTTTTTTTTTTAAATAGTCAAATTGTCAGTTAATTCATAAAGTATAATGTGAAGATACTGCATTGAACCTAATTGCATTTTGATTTCACGACTGCTATGAACAAAGAATTGTACAAAAACTTGGTGATCCTGCTCTAGCTTCCACTTTTTCTTTAGCCTTGAACGCATGTGAAGTCAAAAAAAGGTGTCGACGGCTGTCGGAAGGTGGCGGCGCGAATGTGTTCCTGCCGTTTTATGTACAGCACACTCAAGCATGTTGCATGGAGCGGGCGCCATGTGGAGCATGTTCCTACGTCCAGCTTTCGTTCCTCCTCCTCGGCTGCTTTTTTACATTGATTGATTGATTAACCTTTCTACTGTATTATTTTATTGGACGCTTCCTAGACGACACGCCTTGTCTCACGTTCCCTGGGCACAGAGGCCGCCGTGACGCTAGCCTGTTTTTCCTGCCACGTAACGCTCTTTGGATTCTAACTCCTCCTCCTCAGTCGTGTGTCACGTGAGGTCACTTATATCTTTTTAAAACACAACACCGCGCCGAAAGGGGGGGAAAAGATAAGCGGGACGCAGCAACTTTCATGCAAAACAGTGCAGTGGTCAGAAGTTTACATCCACTTCTCAATGTCGTAGTAATGACTGGAGCTTTTGGAAATTTATTTGAACTCTTCTTTTTCCCCAAGGTGGATTGATTATGAATGCAATTACACACACAGGCTGAACTATCGCCATTCAGTGTTGGATACATTTATTAACCCAGCGCTAAATAAACATCATTGGTCACTCTGTGACAGCTCTTTAAACCAAATGATCATTTGAATGCTAAACTATTATTGTTGTTAACCATGAATTTCAATAAAAGTACTTTTGGGGAGGGGGGGGGGTGGCAGGAAACAATAGCGCTTGATTAAGTACTGGTTAACTCATTCACTGCCACCCTTCCCAGTTAACGTGGATATTTGACTTCTAAAGTCGTCAATGGCAGTGTATGTGTTAAGATGTCAAATTATAGTTAATAATTTGAATACCTGAAGAGAAAAATGACTTAATTGACGTAAAACATCAAGGACTCAATGAAATGGAAACAGTGCAAGTTCATGCCGGATTGTTTATTAAAAATGTATTAGTGGTTGTGGCAATACACCAGAGGGATCTGTGATCTGAAGTGCCGGGATGTGGCAGCCATTTTGTAGTCACACAATAGCAGGCAGAAAAATAGATGGTGTTTTGATTTGATATATATACTGTGTATATATATATATATGTATATATTTATATTTTTTTATGTTATTTAGTAATATTTAAGCACCCTTGGGTCCAAGTTTTATAAAATTAAAAAGTAAACTGTTATTATTATTATTATTATTGTTGTAGTAGTGTGGAAGGTTCGGAAGGTGGGGAAAGCACTATTGACTCCTCGTTGGTGATGACAATTGACAGTAGGGAGTTGCAAGTTTCTTTTTGCCAGCACTCATTTGATTGACTCAGAACAACAGTGGAACATTTGAAAATTGCAGCTTGGACACCAGGTCGTAACGACATGAAATCAGCTTGTGGATGCAAACTTGTGACCGCAATTGAGCCACTGACAACGAAAGTTCGCTTACTCCATTTTTGTCGTTTTGCAGAAGTGAGATTTAAAGTTTTATGGCTGCAATAATATCCGCTCGATTTATATGGCAATTATTGCTTCCTCTGGATACTTGTTTTTACGGTAATTGTGGTTTAATTCAAATTTTAGTTTATGCCAAATTCCAAACATCTGTCAAATCTGCCGATATTTTATGCAAGATGATAATTAAAATTTACGTATATTAGCCTGCACTTGTACCCAAGCTAAAGTACTAATTACTTTTAGAGTCTTCGTAACTTTCTGGGATGTTTTTGCAAGAGGTGAAGCCTGGTTTCTCAGGCATGGCCATCTTGGAAACGGGAGTGGGCCCAGTTGTTGAACCGACGAATCAAGAAAAGTGCTGAGTGCAATCATGCCCCCTATATGTCAAAATTGGAAGCAAACCTTGATTTCGACCCGAATTAATCTGAGAGGTTTGCATTTACGCTATTCATTTCTGCTTTTAATTTAGAAAGGACAAAAATGGAGTCAGCCCACTCTCGTCCTCTAGCTCTTTTTTTTGCCCCCTCACCCTGCAGTAAGATGGCCGCTCCCTCGCCGTTGTCTGGTTTCCTTCTTTTCGTTGACCTCCTGCACCCGTCTGGCGTTTCAACCAACGGCCTTAAACTCTTTGTGCTTCCTCCCGAAGGGACACTTTCGTTACCCGACGCAAATAAGGCCGGCCCATCGGAACCGCATACGAAAGCCTCGCCGCCCGGTTAGGGAATGTGAAAAAAAAAAAGTAGTGGCTGTAAAGGTTTTGTGCTCATCATCAGGGACGTGAAGATGGAGGCGGCGGGGCGCCAGCGACACCCGTCGGGAGGAGTCAGCGCCAAAGAGATGGTCATCGGCCTCGAGGGCGTCGAGCTCGGGGCTGATGGGAAGGTGAAAACCCGACAATAGCAAATAAAAAAAGGTACATGAAAAAAGAGACGACTTCACGAGACCCACTGTGTGCGTTTGCAGACGGTGTCGTACACCCAGTTCTTGTACCCCACCAACGTGCTGGGCGGGCGGAGGAACACCATCGACTCCACGTCGTCCTTTTCGCAGTCTCGCAACGCCAGCCACCGCAGCCTCAGCCTCGCCCGCGCCAACAGCAACCAGAGCAGCCTGGACACCGGTCGGTCAACGCCTCGCCGCCACTTATTCCGCGCACTCCGCCTTTTGTCGCCCGTTGACGCGGTTCAGTGGAAGCCACTGTTTTGGTTAGCAAAGGATGGGATCAACAGTTAAGCGGTTACAGTTATTACCGATTAAGAAAATGGAGACGGTGGTGTGTCGTAGGTGGATAAAACTGTTGACTTATTGAGCATTTATTATTAGCCCACCACACCACTTTCACTGGGTGAACATGGCTATCATAACGTGACACGCGAACAACTCTCAACGACCCATGCACGAAACTGAACAGGAAGTCAGCCATTTCGGGTCAGTTCCAGGACTGACAAATAGTAATTAGCCCAAACCAGTCCCAATCGGAAGCAGGTGTCCTAGACCAGTGGTTCGCATACTGGGGTCCTCAGACCCCCAGAGGTCAGCGAGCCAAAGCTTGAGGGTCCGCAAAGAATTTCAATTAAATTATACCATATCATTTTTAGACTTTCAACTTTTGTTGCCTACTTTGGCTTTTTTTTTTTTTTTTTTTTTCAACAATAAAGAGCATTTTCCATTGACAATGTAGTCCAGTTTTTGAGTATAAATGCATCTTTTCCAGAATTAAATCCATAATATTCGGAGAAAAAACGTTTTTTTTTTTTTTTAATTCTTTCTTCACTCTAACGCTGACGCTAATTTCATAATATTACAACTTTATCCTGGAAAAAGAAGACTTAATTATTTTAAGTCAGAGACGTAATCCCTCCAAAATACGTCTTTGTTGTTTTTTTTAATTGAAAAAAATACAACTTTACTTCCGTCATGTTTTTTTTTTTCATTAACAAAACATTTCCAATGTTTTAATTCCTATGATTTTCTAAGGGGGTACACATGGTAGATATTTTTAAGTTTGTTTTATTTACGATTATGAGGGCGCCCTTAGAAAAATGTCTCCCCTCTAAGAGATCTCTTAACTCCAACAAATTTGAGAACCGCAGCTAATGCCCATTACCAAAATTTGGAGTCACGTAAAGCAATCAAACTCTATTCTGTGAAGTTCATATTTTTGATCTGAGTCTAATATTAAATGATATAAAATCAGTCAATCAATTTAGTTTTTTTAAATAGATTAACTCATTCACTGTCAGTTAACATGGATATTTGACTTCCAAAGCCGTCAATGGCAGTGAATGTGTTAAAAAAAAAAATTGATTTTGATTTTATTTTTTTGTGTGATCTTATTAGGTAACGACCTTAGTGAATTTCGCGAGTACGACCCCAATCTTCTGGACGACCCCCAGTGGCCTTGCGGCAAACACAAGCGAGTGCTCATCTTCCCGTCCTACATGGTGAGTCAGTGAACGCAACACCGACGACAACAAGTGTGGCCTTAAAAGTGCTGAAAGTAACGAGCGACTAGTATGTTCCGTTTTTTGCCAGCACTATCAAACAGTGAGAGGTTATATTTAGTCGTCGGTCATTATCTCACAGAGGACGATGAGGTCCGAAAAGCTCGTATGTGTGGAAGAAAGCCAGCAGGATGTTGTTTTAATCAGTTATGGTCGAACTCTCTGCCCAAATCATTACACGCTTGATTAAAACACAAGTTTGTTTCCCAATGCTGAGCAGCAAGAACAGTTGTTTCATGACTGTTGCATTGCACGAGCGTCTTTGAACGCTCCGTCAAGGCCGGGCTGTGGTTTTTAAATGTAGGGTTACGTTTTGTTTTTGTTATTATTTCCCCTCCTCTCTTCCTCCAATTACAAAAGACCAGCGTGACACATGAATGGCCATTGTGGAAGCGCAACATTCCTCGTATTGCTCCACGTCCACACAAACACTTTCAACGTAAAAGGCAGGAAGGAGGTCATGTTCATGTTGTGAGGAGGCCATTTTTTTAAATGATGGATTTTTTTTGGCGGGGGGGGGGGCATTTAGCATTGGCTGGTGAAGTCACAAGTGTTAGGAGATTGGATTGTAACACGACTGTGTCACTAAGCAGCCTTTATAAAGTCCTTGCTTTGTGCCAATTTTTACTGCATTTGAGTCTATTCCGTCTGTTATTTGGGCTGCATTCATTTTGCATCCAGATACAACTTAAATTGTTAATAGTTAAATTCAATAACCCGGAAATGATTACGTTTTTTAGTATATTTTCTATTTATTTAAATTATTATTATTACTATTAGATATTTTAAATATTTAAATATGTCAACAGATTAGTTCACAATTTTTTTCATTGTTTTATTTATTTTATTTAGAAATGTATTACATTGGTTTTGCCCCAAATTATTTATTACAGGATTATTACATGGTGTTTATTTTTAAAGAATGAATCAAAGTAGCAAGCAGAAAAAGTTGGTCATTAATTTACTTATTTTATTTGATACACTTTTAGAAATTATATTATCATTTTTATTTTGAAATCTCTATTACAGCAGATTATTATTTTTTTTTTACCGCAACGTGATAAGTAATCGAATGTAGAAAACAGTAAAAAATGGTTTCAATGGTATTAATTACTTTAGATATATTTAATTTTATTAAACATATATTTTTGAAGTGATTCTTTCAGACCTTCAGCAGGATAAGCTTGCACTGGACAATACATTAATTACAGTTGAATTAGTTATTAAGTTAGTTAGTTAGTAAATTATGAAAAAATTAAGATTATGCAGAGAAATCTGCTTAATCTTTAAAAAAACAAATAAAAACAAATAAAATGTAATTTAATAAGGTAATCTCTAAAAAGATATGCCAGAATTATACTACTTGAAAAATTGTTTTTAAACATTATTTATTATAATATTATTTTTAGAAAATGTACGATGACAAATGAAATCCAATGGGTAACAATTTAAATAAAAATCTCGATTTTAAAGAAGTAATGCTATTGTGAAAAAGCGAAATATTAGGAACAGCTCTCAGTATGCCGCCTTGTGGTCGCACAGCACAATAATAAACAGCATCGTTCCATGAATGGTTGGCAGACGACGGTCATCGAGTACGTGAAACCCTCCGACCTGAAGAAGGACATGAACGAAACCTTCAAGGAGAAGTTCCCTTACATCCGCCTCACGCTCAGCAAGATCAGAAGGTACGCGCGCGTTAATAAACGCCTCCGTCCGCAACCCCCTCGCCCGTTTTCAACGCCCGCCCCTTTTCCCCTCTTTGCAGCCTGAAGCGGGAGATCAAGAAGCTGGCCCAGGACGAGTGCGGCTACGAGGAACCCACCGTGGCCATGGCCTTCGTCTATTTCGAAAAGCTGGTGCTGCAGGGCAAGCTCAACAAGCAGAACCGAAAACTCTGCACGGGGGCCTGCGTCCTGCTGGCGGCCAAGATAGGCGGTGACCTCAAGAAGCACGAAGTCAAGCTCCTCATTGACGTAAGTGGCCTCGGAGCACGTTTCGTGTCTAAATGCAGCTCACGTAGTTCCTGGAACTTGTGACTTTAGTGATCTTGGGCCCTTTTGCACCACTGGAACTAGGAACTCCTTTGAAGTTCCTGGTAAATGTTTTGGGGTTGAAAAAACCCTGCCAGTGGAAACCTAGGACAGGTTTGATTATTTATTAATTTGTTTATTTATTTATTTTTTTTTTCGATTATTATTTAGATTTTTTTAAGCCCTTTTGCACAGCAGGAGCAGCAGTACAACGGTATCCGGCTCGCATAAGATGGATGGTTAAATGTTTCCTTTTTTCAAGCGAAAATTTGGATTTCAATAAAAAAAAAAAAAAGAGAGAGAAACTAGTCGTGAAAAATGCATATTTAGTACCATGTGTTTATCATTATATATTTTCTTAATGGTTTAAATGATGGCAAAAATATAGAATTCATGGTTCTCATTGGTGCTTGAAGTTTGCTATGATTATTAATAATAATTAGTTTTAAGGATGAAAAAAGTGCTAAAAATTTGGTTGGAAAAAATGTATACAATAAATCCATTACAAAACTATCCTACTTTAAAGTATTTTTTTAACTTGTGTAACAGACAGCTAATTGAGCCAAGTAAAAAAAAAAAAAAAAAAAAAGAAGTGACTAATGCTTTACAATATTTAATGTTAATGTTTAAAATGTTTTGTTAAGTTCATCAGTGCAACTCCAAATGATGAAAGGCACCTTAGTAAACAGGTAATGGAGAGGAAGTAGACGCTTAGTTGCTCTCGCCCGTTTCGCTATGTCACGTCACATTTATCCCACGCAGCAGTGTGCTGTAGTGTTAATTGATTTTTTTCAAAATCCATCAATCTTGCAGAAACTGGAGGAGCGGTTCCGCGTGAACCGGCGTGAGCTGATCGCCTTCGAGTTCCCCGTGCTGGTGGCGTTGGAGTTCAACCTGCACCTCCCCGAGCACGAGGTCATGCCGCACTACAGACGACTGCTGCAGACCTCCTAGCGTCGGGGGCTCGGGGGGGGGTGACGCCTCCTGATTGACACGCCATCAACTTCTATTCACGGTACCGCTTGGTACCGCTCTGCTGCAGAACTTGGTTCTCATCTCGTTTCCCGCGCCATCATTTCATAAATTTTAGAGTTGATTTTTAAACTTGTTTTTTGTTGTTGTGAAATGAAGATTTTGCTCTTAAGTTTTTTTTGTTTTTTTTAAATCATCATGATTGCTCGTGGCTCATCGATGGTCTTAAAAAGTGCACTTTTTTCAGAATATTACAAGATTTTTACGCAGCTCTGGACCTGGTTTGCTCCAGCAATGTGACCTTTTCTTGTATATGTGTGAGGGAAAAACATTGGACTCTTTTTTTTTTAATTTTTTTTTTCTCCCCTCTTTCATTTCATTATGCTATAACAATCACTCTGACCAGTGTCTAATCTTCTTGTGCTCTACGTTAGAGTGTATTGCTAGCACCTAAAGGTGCCGTATGGACGGGTGTCAGGATGGTCGTTATGGTGGATATGATCCAATTTCACAGGCAATGGGTCCTTAACACTTTACGTGCGTCCTGTTGTGATTGACATGTGCGCCCACTTTTGCTTTTGATTGTTGAAACTGGTGTCGGGGGCAAATATTTTTCAACCATTTTTCATGGCAGATCCATCAAGCAACAAATGTCATCTTTTTCATTTCTGTCATCTGTAAAGGATAAATGCTCCTGACTGGGGCTCATTTGGTTGGGCATTTGTCAAAAAAAGAAAAGAAAAAGGTAGTCCTGGAATTCACCCAAAATGGCTGCTTTGAAACAAAATGTCCGACTTTCTTTTTATTTTCGGGCATGGGTCCTTGAGACTTTTTCGAGGGTCCTGTTACAATAGACATGTCCACTGAATTCCATGTTGATTGGTGAAACTGGTGCCAGGGGTTGTTTTTTTATGATTATTTGTAACTTTCCAGGGGGCGCGACTGAATGAGTTTTGGAGAGGCGTGTTCGGAACTGCGAACTAAAATGTATACATTTTCACCAGGATGCTTAGCATTGTCTGGTGCCCACGGCCCTAATAAATATTTACTTTATTTGGCATGTTTCTAAATTGTTGCCTTATTGTATTATCCCCTTCAGCAAGTATTTTAAAAAAAAAAAAAAAAAAAAAAAGCACCATTGAAAGAGCTCAAATGTATTTGCGCATGAATCTTGATTGAATTGTTTTGGATATTTGAAAAATAAATCTCACACCAAATTTGGAAGTGGGGGAAAATAAGTTGAATTGTTGGAGTTACGAAAAGACGAAAGGGCAACAATTATTACTGCTTGGTTATGATTTGTAAATAAATCAATCTTGTCCAAACAACTGACTTTTTCTGTTTTATTACTGAAAGGTTGCTGCCGGCCAATTGCTTTTTTTGCCTTTTTTTTTTTTTTTTCGGCTTTACAGGAACGTTTTTTAAGGATACTTTAAGGAAATAGAATTGATGGAATGCTAACAATTAGCAGGTGCAAATGAAATCACGATGAGGATTTTATGAGCTGCTTGTTGTGCCTTTGCGGAGGATTTGGATTGAGAATTGATCAAAATCTAACAGTTAGCATGATCAAATAAGGTTGCAACATGTAAAGGTCAAAGAAAGCCAAATTTGCATCAGATACTTGATCAAATGCTAACATGTTAACAGTTGGTATGCTAATTAGAAAAACTTAAGTGAAATCCCTGAAAGTGAAACTGATACGCATTTTGCGTCACCTAACACCGAACTTAAAACTCTTTGAAGTCGTGAATAATAATTTGAAACCCTAAACACTCTGGAAACCCTACTTTAAAACCCGAACACTGTTTTGAAACCCTACGTTGAAACGCCAACCCTGTTTTGAAACCCAACTTGAAAACCAAACCCTGTTTACAAACCCGAATGTGAAAGCCCAACACTGTTTTGAAACCCTATACCTGTTTCAAAACCCTACTTTGAAACCCTAATCCTGTTTTAAAGCCCTACTTTGAAACCCTAACCCTGTTAACCACAAGTGAGATGAGGTGGCATTCAGTTTTGTGTTGGAGCATGAACCCTGTCCTGGAACCCCCTTGACCGCCCTACTTTGAAACCATAACCTTTTGAAACCCTAACCCTGATACCCACAAGCGAGATGAGGTGGCCGAGAGGTTAAGGCGATGGACTGCTAATCCATTGTGCTCTGCACACGTGGGTTCGAATCCCATCCTCGTCGATATTTAGTCTTATGTTGTGTCGTAACACCAAGCCCGTCTTGAAACCCTACTTTGAAAGCCTTACCCTTCTCAGCCCATATGTGATGAGGTGGCCGAGAGGTTAAGGCGATGGATTGCTAATCCATTGTGCTCTGCACGCGTGGGTTCGAATCCCATCCTCGTCGATATTTAGTTTTATGTTGTGTCGTAACACCAAGCCCGTCTTGAAACCCTACTTTGAAAGCCTTACCCTTTTCAGCCCTAATGTGATGAGGTGGCCGAGAGGTTAAGGCGATGGATTGCTAATCCGTTGTGCTCTGCACGCGTGGGTTCGAATCCCATCCTTGTCGATATTTAGTCTTATGTTGTGTCACAACCCCAAGCCCGTCTTGAAACCCTACTTTGAAACCCGAACCCCACTTCGACCCTATAAGTGATGAGGTGGCCGAGAGGTTAAGGCGATGGACTGCTAATCCATTGTGCTCTGCACGCGTGGGTTCGAATCCCATCCTCGTCGATATTTAGTCTTATGTTGTGTCGTAACACCAAGCCCGTCTTGAAACCCTACTTTGAAAGCCTTACCCTTCTCAGCCCATATGTGATGAGGTGGCCGAGAGGTTAAGGCGATGGATTGCTAATCCGTTGTGCTCTGCACGCGTGGGTTCGAATCCCATCCTTGTCGATATTTAGTCTTATGTTGTGTCACAACCCCAAGCCCGTCTTGAAACCGTACTTTGAAACCCGAATCCCACGTTGACCCCATAAGTGATGAGGTGGCCGAGCGGTTAAGGCGATGGACTGCTAATCCATTGTGCTCTGCACACGTGGGTTCGAATCCCATCCTCGTCGATGTTTAGTCTTATGTTGTGTCGTAACACCAAGCCCATCTTGAAACCCTACTTTGAAACCCGAACCCCACTTTGAGCCCATAGGTGATGAGGTGACCGAGAGGTTAAGGCGATGGACTGCTAATCCATTGTGCTCTGCACGCGTGGGTTCGAATCCCATCCTCGTCGATACTTAGTCTTATGTTGTGTCGTAACACCAAGCCCGTCTTGAAACCGGACTTTGAAACCCGAACCCCACTTTGAAACTCGAACTCCACTTTAAAAAACTACTTTGAAACCCAAACCTTACTTTTAAAACCCTAACCCTACTTTGGAACACTACAATAAAACCTAAACTCTGCTTTGAAACCCGAACCCTGTTTTGAAACCAGATTTTTTGAAACCCTAACCCTTTTAAACCATACTTGGAAACCTTAACCCTCATTTGAAACACTACTTTGAAACCCAAACCCAACTCTAAACCAAAAACCCTCTTCTGAAAACCTAACCCAACTTTGAAACTCTACTTTTTAACCCGAAACCCTACTTTGAAACTCGAACTCCACTTAAAAAACTACTTTGAAACCCAAACCTTACTTTTAAAACCCTAACCCTACTTTGGAACACGAATCCCACTTCTACCTCATAAGTGATGAGGTGGCCGAGAGGTTAAGGCGATGGACTGCTAATCCGTTGTGCTCTGCACGCGTGGGTTCGAATCCCATCCTCGTCGATATTTAGTCTTATGTTGTGTCGTAACACCAAGCCGTCTTGAAACCCGACTTTGAAACCCGAACCCCACTTTGAAACTCGAACTCCACTTTAAAAAACGACTTTGAAACCCAAACCTTACTTTTAAAACCCTAACCCTACTTTGGAACACTACTATAAAACCTAAACTCTACTTTGAAACTCGAACCCTGTTTTGAAACCAGATTTTTTGAAACCCTAACCCTTTGAAACCATACTTGGAAACCTTCACCCTCATTTGAAACACTACTTTGAAACCCAAAACCAACTCTAAACCAAAAACCCTCTTCTGAAAACCTAACCCAACTTTGAAACTCTACTTTAAAACCCGAAACCCTACTTTTAAAACCTACTTTGAAAGCCTTACCCTTTTCAGCCCATATGTGATGAGGTGGCCGAGAGGTTAAGGCGATGGACTGCTAATCCATTGTGCTCTGCACGCGTGGGTTCGAATCACATCCTCGTCGATATTTAGTCTTATGTTGTGTCGTAACACCAAGCCCCTCTTGAAACCCTACTTTGAAACCCGAATCCCACTTCCACCTCATAAGTGATGAGGTGGCCGAGAGGTTAAGGCGATGGACTGCTAATCCATTGTGCTCTGCACGCGTGGGTTCGAATCCCATCCTCGTCGATATTTAGTCTTATATTGTGTCGTAACACCAAGCCCGTCTTGAAACCCTACTTTGAAAGCCTTACCCTTCTCAGCCCATATGTGATGAGGTGGCAGAGAGGTTAAGGCGATGGACTGCTAATCCATTGTGCTCTGCACGCGTGGGTTCGAATCCCATCCTCGTCGATATTTAGTCTTATGTTGTGTCGTAACACCAAGCCCCTCTTGAAACCCTACTTTGAAACCCGAACCCCACTTCGACCCCATAAGTGATGAGGTGGCCGAGAGGTTATGGCGATGGACTGCTAATCCATTGTGCTCTGCACACGTGGGTTCAAATCCCATCCTCGTCTATATTTAGTCTTATGTTGTGTCGTAACACCAAGCCCTTCTTGAAACCCGACTTTGAAACCCGAACCCTACTTCGAAACTCGAACTCCACTTTACAAAACTACTTTGAAACCCAAACCTTACTTTTAAAACCCTAACCCTACTTTGGAACACTACTATAAAACCTAAACTCTACTTTGAAACTCGAACCCTGTTTTGAAACCAGATTTTTTGAAACCCTAACCCTTTGAAACCATACTTGGAAACCTTAACCCTCATTTGAAACACTACTTTGAAACCCAAACCCAACTCTAAACCAAAAACCCTCTTCTGAAAACCTAACCCAACTTTGAAACTCTACTTTAAAACCCGAAACCCTACTTTTAAAACCTACTTTGAAAGCCTTACCCTTTTCAGACAGTATGTGATGAGGTGGCCGAGAGGTTAAGGCGATGGACTGCTAATCCATTGTGCTCTGCACGCGTGGGTTCGAATCCCATCCTCGTCGATATTTAGTCTTATGTTGTGTCGTAACACCAAGCCGTCTTGAAACCCGAACCCCACTTTGAAACTCGAACTCCACTTTAAAAAACTACTTTGAAACCCAAACCTTACTTTTAAAACCCTAACCCTACTTTGGAACACTACAATAAAACCTAAACTCTGCTTTGAAACCCGAACCCTGTTTTGAAACCAGATTTTTTGAAACCCTAACCCTTTTAAACCATACTTGGAAACCTTAACCCTCATTTGAAACACTACTTTAAAACCCAAACCCAACTCTAAACCAAAAACCCTCTTCTGAAAACCTAACCCAACTTTGAAACTCTACTTTAAAACCCGAAACCCTACTTTTAAAACCTACTTTGAAAGCCTTACCCTTTTCAGACAGTATGTGATGAGGTGGCCGAGAGGTTAAGGCGATGGACTGCTAATCCATTGTGCTCTGCACGCGTGGGTTCGAATCCCATCCTCGTCGATATTTAGTCTTATGTTGTGTCGTAACACCAAGCCCGTCTTGAAACCCTACTTTGAAAGCCTTACCCTTTTCAGCCCTAATGTGATGAGGTGGCCGAGAGGTTAAGGCGATGGATTGCTAATCCGTTGTGCTCTGCACGCGTGGGTTCGAATCCCATCCTTGTCGATATTTAGTCTTATGTTGTGTCACAACCCCAAGCCCGTCTTGAAACCCTACTTTGAAACCCGAACCCCACTTCGACCCCATAAGTGATGAGGTGGCCGAGAGGTTAAGGCGATGGACTGCTAATCCATTGTGCTCTGCACGCGTGGGTTCGAATCCCATCCTCGTCGATATTTAGTCTTATGTTGTGTCGTAACACCAAGCCCGTCTTGAAACCCTACTTTGAAAGCCTTACCCTTCTCAGCCCATATGTGATGAGGTGGCCGAGAGGTTAAGGCGATGGATTGCTAATCCGTTGTGCTCTGCACGCGTGGGTTCGAATCCCATCCTTGTCGATATTTAGTCTTATGTTGTGTCACAACCCCAAGCCCGTCTTGAAACCGTACTTTGAAACCCGAATTCCACGTTGACCCCATAAGTGATGAGGTGGCCGAGAGGTTAAGGCGATGGATTGCTAATCCATTGTGCTCTGCACGCGTGGGTTCGAATCCCATCCTCGTCGATGTTTTGTCTTATGTTGTGTCGTAACACCTAGCCCGTCTTGAAACCCTACTTTGAAACCCGAACCCCACGTTGACCCCATAAGTGATGAGGTGGCCGAGAGGTTAAGGCGATGGACTGCTAATCCATTGTGCTTTGCACACGTGGGTTCGAATCCCATCCTCGTCGATATTTAGTCTTATGTTGTGTCATAACACCAAGCCCGTCTTGAAACCCGACTTTGAGACCAAACACGAACTCCACTTTGAAACCAAAACCTTACTTTTAAAACCCAAACCCAACTAGGGAACAAAAACTCAACTTTGAAAACCGAACCCTGTTTTGAAACCAGATTTTTTGAAACCCTAACCCTTTTAAACCATACTTGGAAACCGTAACCCTCGTTTGAAACACTAATTTGAAACCCAAACCCAACTCTCAACCACAAGCCCTCTTCTGAAAACCTAACCCAACTTTGAAACTCTACTTTTTAACCCGAAACCCTACTTTGAAACTCGAACTCCACTTAAAAAACTACTTTGAAACCCAAACCTTACTTTTAAAACCCTAACCCTACTTTGGAACACGAATCCCACTTCTACCTCATAAGTGATGAGGTGGCCGAGAGGTTAAGGCGATGGACTGCTAATCCGTTGTGCTCTGCACGCGTGGGTTCGAATCCCATCCTCGTCGATATTTAGTCTTATGTTGTGTCGTAACACCAAGCCGTCTTGAAACCCGACTTTGAAACCCGAACCCCACTTTGAAACTCGAACTCCACTTTAAAAAACGACTTTGAAACCCAAACCTTACTTTTAAAACCCTAACCCTACTTTGGAACACTACTATAAAACCTAAACTCTACTTTGAAACTCGAACCCTGTTTTGAAACCAGATTTTTTGAAACCCTAACCCTTTGAAACCATACTTGGAAACCTTCACCCTCATTTGAAACACTACTTTGAAACCCAAAACCAACTCTAAACCAAAAACCCTCTTCTGAAAACCGAACCCAACTTTGAAACTCGACTTTAAAACCCGAAACCCTACTTTTAAAACCTACTTTGAAAGCCTTACCCTTTTCAGCCCATATGTGATGAGGTGGCCGAGAGGTTAAGGCGATGGACTGCTAATCCATTGTGCTCTGCACGCGTGGGTTCGAATCCCATCCTCGTCGACATTTAGTCTTATGTTGTGTCGTAACACCAAGCCCCTCTTGAAACCCTACTTTGAAACCCGAACCCCACTTCGACCCCATAAGTGATGAGGTGGCCGAGAGGTTATGGCGATGGACTGCTAATCCATTGTGCTCTGCACACGTGGGTTCAAATCCCATCCTCGTCTATATTTAGTCTTATGTTGTGTCGTAACACCAAGCCCTTCTTGAAACCCGACTTTGAAACCCGAACTCCACTTTACAAAACTACTTTGAAACCCAAACCTTACTTTTAAAACCCTAACCCTACTTTGGAACACGAATCCCACTTCTACCTCATAAGTGATGAGGTGGCCGAGAGGTTAAGGCGATGGACTGCTAATCCATTGTGCTCTGCACGCGTGGGTTCGAATCCCATCCTCGTCGATATTTAGTCTTATGTTGTGTCGTAACACCAAGCCCGTCTTGAAACCCTACTTTGAAAGCCTTACCCTTCTCAGCCCATATGTGATGAGGTGGCCGAGAGGTTAAGGCGATGGACTGCTAATCCATTGTGCTCTGCACGCGTGGGTTCGAATCCCATCCTCGTCGATATTTAGTCTTATGTTGTGTCGTAACACCAAGCCCCTCTTGAAACCCTACTTTGAAACCCGAACCCCACTTCGACCCCATAAGTGATGAGGTGGCCGAGAGGTTATGGCGATGGACTGCTAATCCATTGTGCTCTGCACACGTGGGTTCAAATCCCATCCTCGTCGATATTTAGTCTTATGTTGTGTCGTAACACCAAGCCCCTCTTGAAACCCTACTTTGAAACCCGAATCCCACTTCCACCTCATAAGTGATGAGGTGGCCGAGAGGTTAAGGCGATGGACTGCTAATCCATTGTGCTCTGCACGCGTGGGTTCGAATCCCATCCTCGTCGATATTTAGTCTTATGTTGTGTCGTAACACCAAGCCGTCTTGAAACCCGACTTTGAAACCCGAACCCCACTTTGAAACTCGAACTCCACTTTAAAAAACTACTTTGAAACCCAAACCTTACTTTTAAAACCCTAACCCTACTTTGGAACACTACAATAAAACCTAAACTCTGCTTTGAAACCCGAACCCTGTTTTGAAACCAGATTTTTTGAAACCCTAACCCTTTGAAACCATACTTGGAAACCTTAACCCTCATTTGAAACACTACTTTGAAACCCAAACCCAACTCTAAACCAAAAACCCTCTTCTGAAAACCTAACCCAACTTTGAAACTCTACTTTAAAACCCGAAACCCTACTTTTAAAACCTACTTTGAAAGCCTTACCCTTTTCAGACAGTATGTGATGAGGTGGCCGAGAGGTTAAGGCGATGGACTGCTAATCCATTGTGCTCTGCACGCGTGGGTTCGAATCCCATCCTCGTCGATATTTAGTCTTATGTTGTGTCGTAACACCAAGCCGTCTTGAAACCCGACTTTGAAACCCGAACCCCACTTTGAAACTCGAACTCCACTTTAAAAAACTACTTTGAAACCCAAACCTTACTTTTAAAACCCTAACCCTACTTTGGAACACTACAATAAAACCTAAACTCTGCTTTGAAACCCGAACCCTGTTTTGAAACCAGATTTTTTGAAACCCTAACCCTTTTAAACCATACTTGGAAACCTTAACCCTCATTTGAAACACTACTTTGAAACCCAAACCCAACTCTAAACCAAAAACCCTCTTCTGAAAACCTAACCCAACTTTGAAACTCTACTTTAAAACCCGAAACCCTACTTTTAAAACCTACTTTGAAAGCCTTACCCTTTTCAGACAGTATGTGATGAGGTGGCCGAGAGGTTAAGGCGATGGACTGCTAATCCATTGTGCTCTGCACGCGTGGGTTCGAATCCCATCCTCGTCGTTATTTAGTCTTATGTTGTGTCGTAACACCAAGCCCGTCTTGAAACCCTACTTTGAAAGCCTTACCCTTTTCAGCCCTAATGTGATGAGGTGGCCGAGAGGTTAAGGCGATGGATTGCTAATCCGTTGTGCTCTGCACGTGTGGGTTCGAATCCCATCCTTGTCGATATTTAGTCTTATGTTGTGTCACAACCCCAAGCCCGTCTTGAAACCCTACTTTGAAACCCGAACCCCACTTCGACCCCATAAGTGATGAGGTGGCCGAGAGGTTAAGGCGATGGACTGCTAATCCATTGTGCTCTGCACGCGTGGGTTCGAATCCCATCCTCGTCGATATTTAGTCTTATGTTGTGTCGTAACACCAAGCCCGTCTTGAAACCCTACTTTGAAAGCCTTACCCTTCTCAGCCCATATGTGATGAGGTGGCCGAGAGGTTAAAGCGATGGATTGCTAATCCGTTGTGCTCTGCACGCGTGGGTTCGAATCCCATCCTTGTCGATATTTAGTCTTATGTTGTGTCACAACCCCAAGCCCGTCTTGAAACCGTACTTTGAAACCCGAATCCCACGTTGACCCCATAAGTGATGAGGTGGCCGAGAGGTTAAGGCGATGGACTGCTAATCCATTGTGCTTTGCACACGTGGGTTCGAATCCCATCCTCGTCGATATTTAGTCTTATGTTGTGTCATAACACCAAGCCCGTCTTGAAACCCGACTTTGAGACCAAAACCTTACTTTTAAAACCCAAACCCAACTAGGGAACAAAAACTCAACTTTGAAAACCGAACCCTGTTTTGAAACCAGATTTTTTGAAACCCTAACCCTTTTAAACCATACTTGGAAACCGTAACCCTCGTTTGAAACACTAATTTGAAACCCAAACCCAACTCTCAACCACAAGCCCTCTTCTGAAAACCTAACCCAACTTTGAAACTCTACTTTTTAACCCGAAACCCTACTTTGAAACTCGAACTCCACTTAAAAAACTACTTTGAAACCCAAACCTTACTTTTAAAACCCTAACCCTACTTTGGAACACGAATCCCACTTCTACCTCATAAGTGATGAGGTGGCCGAGAGGTTAAGGCGATGGACTGCTAATCCGTTGTGCTCTGCATGCGTGGGTTCGAATCCCATCCTCGTCGATGTTTAGTCTTATGTTGTGTCGTAACACCAAGCCCGTCTTGAAACCCTACTTTGAAACCCGAACCCCACTTTGAAACTCGAACTCCACTTTAAAAAACGACTTTGAAACCCAAACCTTACTTTTAAAACCCTAACCCTACTTTGGAACACTACTATAAAACCTAAACTCTACTTTGAAACTCGAACCCTGTTTTGAAACCAGATTTTTTGAAACCCTAACCCTTTGAAACCATACTTGGAAACCTTCACCCTCATTTGAAACACTACTTTGAAACCCAAAACCAACTCTAAACCAAAAACCCTCTTCTGAAAACCGAACCCAACTTTGAAACTCTACTTTAAAACCCGAAACCCTACTTTTAAAACCTACTTTGAAAGCCTTACCCTTTTCAGCCCATATGTGATGAGGTGGCCGAGAGGTTAAGGCGATGGACTGCTAATCCATTGTGCTCTGCACGCGTGGGTTCGAATCCCATCCTCGTCGATATTTAGTCTTATGTTGTGTCGTAACACCAAGCCCCTCTTGAAACCCTACTTTGAAACCCGAATCCCACTTCCACCTCATAAGTGATGAGGTGGCCGAGAGGTTAAGGCGATGGACTGCTAATCCATTGTGCTCTGCACGCGTGGGTTCGAATCCCAACCTCGTCGATATTTAGTCTTATGTTGTGTCGTAACACCAAGCCCGTCTTGAAACCCTACTTTGAAAGCCTTACCCTTCTCAGCCCATATGTGATGAGGTGGCCGAGAGGTTAAGGCGATGGACTGCTAATCCATTGTGCTCTGCACGCGTGGGTTCGAATCCCATCCTCGTCGATATTTAGTCTTATGTTGTGTCGTAACACCAAGCCCCTCTTGAAACCCTACTTTGAAACCCGAACCCCACTTCGACCCCCATAAGTGATGAGGTGGCCGAGAGGTTATGGCGATGGACTGCTAATCCATTGTGCTCTGCACACGTGGGTTCAAATCCCATCCTCGTCTATATTTAGTCTTATGTTGTGTCGTAACACCAAGCCCTTCTTGAAACCCGACTTTGAAACCCGAACTCCACTTTACAAAACTACTTTGAAACCCAAACCTTACTTTTAAAACCCTAACCCTACTTTGGAACACTACTATAAAACCTAAACTCTACTTTGAAACTCGAACCCTGTTTTGAAACCAGATTTTTTGAAACCCTAACCCTTTGAAACCATACTTGGAAACCTTAACCCTCATTTGAAACACTACTTTGAAACCCAAACCCAACTCTAAACCAAAAACCCTCTTCTGAAAACCTAACCCAACTTTGAAACTCTACTTTAAAACCCGAAACCCTACTTTTAAAACCTACTTTGAAAGCCTTACCCTTTTCAGACAGTATGTGATGAGGTGGCCGAGAGGTTAAGGCGATGGACTGCTAATCCATTGTGCTCTGCACGCGTGGGTTCGAATCCCATCCTCGTCGATATTTAGTCTTATGTTGTGTCGTAACACCAAGCCCCTCTTGAAACCCTACTTTGAAACCCGAATCCCACTTCCACCTCATAAGTGATGAGGTGGCCGAGAGGTTAAGGCGATGGACTGCTAATCCATTGTGCTCTGCACGCGTGGGTTCGAATCCCATCCTCGTCGATATTTAGTATTATGTTGTGTCGTAACACCAAGCCGTCTTGAAACCCGACTTTGAAACCCGAACCCCACTTTGAAACTCGAACTCCACTTTAAAAAACTACTTTGAAACCCAAACCTTACTTTTAAAACCCTAACCCTACTTTGGAACACTACAATAAAACCTAAACTCTGCTTTGAAACCCGAACCCTGTTTTGAAACCAGATTTTTTGAAACCCTAACCCTTTTAAACCATACTTGGAAACCTTAACCCTCATTTGAAACACTACTTTGAAACCCAAACCCAACTCTAAACCAAAAACCCTCTTCTGAAAACCTAACCCAACTTTGAAACTCAACTTTAAAACCCGAAACCCTACTTTTAAAACCTACTTTGAAAGCCTTACCCTTTTCAGACAGTATGTGATGAGGTGGCCGAGAGGTTAAGGCGATGGACTGCTAATCCATTGTGCTCTGCACGCGTGGGTTCGAATCCCATCCTCGTCGATATTTAGTCTTATGTTGTGTCGTAACACCAAGCCGTCTTGAAACCCGACTTTGAAACCCGAACCCCACTTTGAAACTCGAACTCCACTTTAAAAAACTACTTTGAAACCCAAACCTTACTTTTAAAACCCTAACCCTACTTTGGAACACTACAATAAAACCTAAACTCTGCTTTGAAACCCGAACCCTGTTTTGAAACCAGATTTTTTGAAACCCTAACCCTTTTAAACCATACTTGGAAACCTTAACCCTCATTTGAAACACTACTTTGAAACCCAAACCCAACTCTAAACCAAAAACCCTCTTCTGAAAACCTAACCCAACTTTGAAACTCTACTTTAAAACCCGAAACCCTACTTTTAAAACCTACTTTGAAAGCCTTACCCTTTTCAGACAGTATGTGATGAGGTGGCCGAGAGGTTAAGGCGATGGACTGCTAATCCATTGTGCTCTGCACGCGTGGGTTCGAATCCCATCCTCGTCGATATTTAGTCTTATGTTGTGTCGTAACACCAAGCCCGTCTTGAAACCCTACTTTGAAAGCCTTACCCTTCTCAGCCCATATGTGATGAGGTGGCCGAGAGGTTAAGGCGATGGATTGCTAATCCGTTGTGCTCTGCACGCGTGGGTTCGAATCCCATCCTTGTCGATATTTAGTCTTATGTTGTGTCACAACCCCAAGCCCGTCTTGAAACCGTACTTTGAAACCCGAATCCCACGTTGACCCCATAAGTGATGAGGTGGCCGAGCGGTTAAGGCGATGGACTGCTAATCCATTGTGCTCTGCACGCGTGGGTTCGAATCCCATCCTCGTCGATACTTAGTCTTATGTTGTGTCGTAACACCAAGCCCGTCTTGAAACCGGACTTTGAAACCCGAACCCCACTTTGAAACTCGAACTCCACTTTAAAAAACTACTTTGAAACCCAAACCTTACTTTTAAAACCCTAACCCTACTTTGGAACACTACAATAAAACCTAAACTCTGCTTTGAAACCCGAACCCTGTTTTGAAACCAGATTTTTTGAAACCCTAACCCTTTTAAACCATACTTGGAAACCTTAACCCTCATTTGAAACACTACTTTGAAACCCAAACCCAACTCTAAACCAAAAACCCTCTTCTGAAAACCTAACCCTACTTTGAAACTCGAACTCCACTTAAAAAACTACTTTGAAACCCAAACCTTACTTTTAAAACCCTAACCCTACTTTGGAACACGAATCCCACTTCTACCTCATAAGTGATGAGGTGGCCGAGAGGTTAAGGCGATGGACTGCTAATCCATTGTGCTCTGCACGCGTGGGTTCGAATCCCATCCTCGTCGATATTTAGTCTTATGTTGTGTCGTAACACCAAGCCCGTCTTGAAACCCTACTTTGAAAGCCTTACCCTTCTCAGCCCATATGTGATGAGGTGGCCGAGAGGTTAAGGCGATGGATTGCTAATCCATTGTGCTCTGCACGCGTGGGTTCGAATCCCATCCTCGTCGATGTTTTGTCTTATGTTGTGTCGTAACACCTAGCCCGTCTTGAAACCCTACTTTGAAACCCGAACCCCACGTTGACCCCATAAGTGATGAGGTGGCCGAGAGGTTAAGGCGATGGACTGCTAATCCATTGTGCTTTGCACACGTGGGTTCGAATCCCATCCTCGTCGATATTTAGTCTTATGTTGTGTCATAACACCAAGCCCGTCTTGAAACCCGACTTTGAGACCAAACACGAACTCCACTTTGAAACCAAAACCTTACTTTTAAAACCCAAACCCAACTAGGGAACAAAAACTCAACTTTGAAAACCGAACCCTGTTTTGAAACCAGATTTTTTGAAACCCTAACCCTTTTAAACCATACTTGGAAACCGTAACCCTCGTTTGAAACACTAATTTGAAACCCAAACCCAACTCTCAACCACAAGCCCTCTTCTGAAAACCTAACCCAACTTTGAAACTCTACTTTTTAACCCGAAACCCTACTTTGAAACTCGAACTCCACTTAAAAAACTACTTTGAAACCCAAACCTTACTTTTAAAACCCTAACCCTACTTTGGAACACGAATCCCACTTCTACCTCATAAGTGATGAGGTGGCCGAGAGGTTAAGGCGATGGACTGCTAATCCGTTGTGCTCTGCACGCGTGGGTTCGAATCCCATCCTCGTCGATATTTAGTCTTATGTTGTGTCGTAACACCAAGCCGACTTTGAAACCCGAACCCCACTTTGAAACTCGAACTCCACTTTAAAAAACGACTTTGAAACCCAAACCTTACTTTTAAAACCCTAACCCTACTTTGGAACACTACAATAAAACCTAAACTCTGCTTTGAAACCCGACCCCTGTTTTGAAACCAGATTTTTTGAAACCCTAACCCTTTTAAACCATACTTGGAAACCTTAACCCTCATTTGAAACACTACTTTGAAACCCAAACCCAACTCTAAACCAAAAACCCTCTTCTGAAAACCTAACCCAACTTTGAAACTCTACTTTTTAACCCGAAACCCTACTTTGAAACTCGAACTCCACTTAAAAAACTACTTTGAAACCCAAACCTTACTTTTAAAACCCTAACCCTACTTTGGAACACGAATCCCATTTCTACCTCATAAGTGATGAGGTGGCCGAGAGGTTAAGGCAAAGGACTGCTAATCCATTGTGGTCTGCACGCGTGGGTTCGAATCCCATCCTCGTCGATGTTTTGTCTTATGTTGTGTCGTAACACCAAGCCCCTCTTGAAACCCTACTTTGAAACCCGAACCCCACTTCGACCCCATAAGTGATGAGGTGGCCGAGAGGTTAAGGCGATGGACTGCTAATCCATTGTGCTCTGCACGCGTGGGTTCGAATCCCATCCTCGTCGATATTTAGTCTTATGTTGTGTCGTAACACCAAGCCCGTCTTGAAACCCTACTTTGAAAGCCTTACCCTTCTCAGCCCATATGTGATGAGGTGGCCGAGAGGTTAAGGCGATGGATTGCTAATCCATTGTGCTCTGCACGCGTGGGTTCGAATCCCATCCTCGTCGATATTTAGTCTTATGTTGTGTCGTAACACCAAGCCCGTCTTGAAACCCTACTTTGAAACCCGAACCCCACGTTGACCCCATAAGTGATGAGGTGGCCGAGAGGTTAAGGCGATGGACTGCTAATCCATTGTGCTTTGCACACGTGGGTTCGAATCCCATCCTCGTCGATATTTAGTCTTATGTTGTGTTGTAACACCAAGCCCGTCTTGAAACCCTACTTTGAAACCCGAACCCCACGTTGACCCCATAAGTGATGAGGTGGCCGAGAGGTTAAGGCGATGGACTGCTAATCCATTGTGCTCTGCACGCGTGGGTTCGAATCCCATCCTCGTCGATGTTTTGTCTTATGTTGTGTCGTAACACCAAGCCCCTCTTGAAACCCTACTTTGAAACCCGAACCCCACGTTGACCCCATAAGTGATGAGGTGGCCGAGAGGTTAAGGCGATGGACTGCTAATCCATTGTGCTTTGCACACGTGGGTTCGAATCCCATCCTCGTCGATATTTAGTCTTATGTTGTGTCATAACACCAAGCCCGTCTTGAAACCCGACTTTGAGACCAAACACGGACTCCACTTTGAAACCAAAACCTTACTTTTAAAACCCAAACCCAACTATGGAACAAAAACTCAACTTTGAAAACCGAACCCTGTTTTGAAACCAGATTTTTTGAAACCCTAACCCTTTTAAACCATACTTGGAAACCGTAACCCTCGTTTGAAACACTAATTTGAAACCCAAACCCAACTCTCAACCACAAGCCCTCTTCTGAAAACCTAACCCAACTTTGAAACTCTACTTTTTAACCCGAAACCCTACTTTGAAACTCGAACTCCACTTAAAAAACTACTTTGAAACCCAAACCTTACTTTTAAAACCCTAACCCTACTTTGGAACACGAATCCCACTTCTACCTCATAAGTGATGAGGTGGCCGAGAGGTTAAGGCGATGGACTGCTAATCCATTGTGCTCTGCACGTGTGGGTTCGAATCCCATCCTCGTCGATGTTTAGTCTTATGTTGTGTCGTAACACCAAGCCCGTCTTGAAACCCTACTTTGAAACCCGAACCCCACGTTGACCCCATAAGTGATGAGGTGGCCGAGAGGTTAAGGCGATGGACTGCTAATCCATTGTGCTCTGCACGCGTGGGTTCGAATCCCATCCTCGTCGATGTTTAGTCTTATGTTGTGTCGTAACACCAAGCCCGTCTTGAAACCCTACTTTGAAACCCGAACCCCACGTTGACCCCATAAGTGATGAGGTGGCCGAGAGGTTAAGGCGATGGACTGCTAATCCATTGTGCTCTGCACGCGTGGGTTCGAATCCCATCCTCGTCGATGTTTAGTCTTATGTTGTGTTGTAACACCAAGCCCATCTTGAAACCCTACTTCGAAACCCGAACCCCACTTTGAGCCCATAGGTGATGAGGTGGCCGAGAGGTTAAGGCGATGGACTGCTAATCCATTGTGCTCTGCACGCGTGGGTTCGAATCCCATCCTCGTCGATATTTAGTCTTATGTTGTGTCGTAACACCAAGCCGTCTTGAAACCCGACTTTGAAACCCGAACCCCACTTTGAAACTCGAACTCCACTTTAAAAAACGACTTTGAAACCCAAACCTTACTTTTAAAACCCTAACCCTACTTTGGAACACTACTATAAAACCTAAACTCTACTTTGAAACTCGAACCCTGTTTTGAAACCAGATTTTTTGAAACCCTAACCCTTTGAAACCATACTTGGAAACCTTCACCCTCATTTGAAACACTACTTTGAAACCCAAACCCAACTCTAAACCAAAAACCCTCTTCTGAAAACCTAACCCAACTTTGAAACTCTACTTTTTAACCCGAAACCCTACTTTGAAACTCGAACTCCACTTAAAAAACTACTTTGAAACCCAAACCTTACTTTTAAAACCCTAACCCTACTTTGGAACACGAATCCCACTTCTACCTCATAAGTGATGAGGTGGCCGAGAGGTTAAGGCGATGGACTGCTAATCCGTTGTGCTCTGCACGCGTGGGTTCGAATCCCATCCTCGTCGATATTTAGTCTTATGTTGTGTCGTAACACCAAGCCCGTCTTGAAACCGGACTTTGAAACCCGAACCCCACTTTGAAACTCGAACTCCGCTTTAAAAAACTACTTTGAAACCCAAACCTTACTTTTAAAACCCTAACCCTACTTTGGAACACTACAATAAAACCTAAACTCTGCTTTGAAACCCGAACCCTGTTTTGAAACCAGATTTTTTGAAACCCTAACCCTTTTAAACCATACTTGGAAACCTTAACCCTCATTTGAAACACTACTTTGAAACCCAAACCCAACTCTAAACCAAAAACCCTCTTCTGAAAACCTAACCCAACTTTGAAACTCTACTTTTTAACCCGAAACCCTACTTTGAAACTCGAACTCCACTTAAAAAACTACTTTGAAACCCAAACCTTACTTTTAAAACCCTAACCCTACTTTGGAACACGAATCCCACTTCTACCTCATAAGTGATGAGGTGGCCGAGAGGTTAAGGCGATGGACTGCTAATCCATTGTGCTCTGCACGTGTGGGTTCGAATCCCATCCTCGTCGATGTTTAGTCTTATGTTGTGTTGTAACACCAAGCCCATCTTGAAACCCTACTTCGAAACCCGAACCCCACTTTGAGCCCATAGGTGATGAGGTGACCGAGAGGTTAAGGCGATGGACTGCTAATCCATTGTGCTCTGCACACGTGGGTTCGAATCCCATCCTTGTCGATATTTAGTCTTATGTTGTGTCGTAACACCAAGCCCTTCTTGAAACCCGACTTTGAAACCCGAACCCTACTTCGAAACTCGAACTCCACTTTACAAAACTACTTTGAAACCCAAACCTTACTTTTAAAACCCTAACCCTACTTTGGAACACTACTATAAAACCTAAACTCTACTTTGAAACTCGAACCCTGTTTTGAAACCAGATTTTTTGAAACCCTAACCCTTTGAAACCATACTTGGAAACCTTAACCCTCATTTGAAACACTACTTTGAAACCCAAACCCAACTCTAAACCAAAAACCCTCTTCTGAAAACCTAACCCAACTGTGAAACTCTACTTTAAAACCCGAAACCCTACTTTTAAAACCTACTTTGAAAGCCTTACCCTTTTCAGACAGTATGTGATGAGGTGGCCGAGAGGTTAAGGCGATGGACTGCTAATCCATTGTGCTCTGCACGCGTGGGTTCGAATCCCATCCTCGTCGATATTTAGTCTTATGTTGTGTCGTAACACCAAGCCATCTTGAAACCCGACTTTGAAACCCGAACCCCACTTTGAAACTCGAACTCCACTTTAAAAAACTACTTTGAAACCCAAACCTTACTTTTAAAACCCTAACCCTACTTTGGAACACTACAATAAAACCTAAACTCTGCTTTGAAACCCGAACCCTGTTTTGAAACCAGATTTTTTGAAACCCTAACCCTTTTAAACCATACTTGGAAACCTTAACCCTCATTTGAAACACTACTTTGAAACCCAAACCCAACTCTAAACCAAAAACCCTCTTCTGAAAACCTAACCCAACTTTGAAACTCTACTTTAAAACCCGAAACCCTACTTTTAAAACCTACTTTGAAAGCCTTACCCTTTTCAGACAGTATGTGATGAGGTGGCCGAGAGGTTAAGGCGATGGACTGCTAATCCATTGTGCTCTGCACGCGTGGGTTCGAATCCCATCCTCGTCGATATTTAGTCTTATGTTGTGTCGTAACACCAAGCCCCTCTTGAAACCCTACTTTGAAACCCGAACCCCACTTTGACCCCATAAGTGATGAGGTGGCCGAGAGGTTAAGGCGATGGACTGCTAATCCATTGTGCTCTGCACACGTGGGTTCGAATCCCATCCTCGTCGATATTTAGTCTTAAGTTGTGTCGTAACACCAAGCCCGTCTTGAAACCCTACTTTGAAACCCGAACCCCACGTTGACCCCATAAGTGATGAGGTGGCCGAGAGGTTAAGGCGATGGACTGCTAATCCATTGTGCTCTGCACGCGTGGGTTCGAATCCCATCCTCGTCGATGTTTAGTCTTATGTTGTGTCGTAACACCAAGCCCGTCTTGAAACCCTACTTTGAAACTCGAACTCCACTTTAAAAAACTACTTTGAAACCCAAACCTTACTTTTAAAACCCTAACCCTACTTTGGAACACTACAATAAAACCTAAACTCTGCTTTGAAACCCGAACCCTGTTTTGAAACCAGATTTTTTGAAACCCTAACCCTTTTAAACCATACTTGGAAACCTTAACCCTCATTTGAAACACTACTTTGAAACCCAAACCCAACTCTAAACCAAAAACCCTCTTCTGAAAACCTAACCCAACTTTGAAACTCTACTTTAAAACCCGAAACCCTACTTTTAAAACCTACTTTGAAAGCCTTACCCTTTTCAGACAGTATGTGATGAGGTGGCCGAGAGGTTAAGGCGATGGACTGCTAATCCATTGTGCTCTGCACGCGTGGGTTCGAATCCCATCCTCGTCGATATTTAGTCTTATGTTGTGTCGTAACACCAAGCCCCTCTTGAAACCCTACTTTGAAACCCGAACCCCACTTCGACCCCATAAGTGATGAGGTGGCCGAGAGGTTAAGGTGATGGACTGCTAATCCATTGTGCTCTGCACGCGTGGGTTCGAATCCCATCCTCGTCGATATTTAGTCTTATGTTGTGTCGTAACACCAAGCCGTCTTGAAACCCGACTTTGAAACCCGAACCCCACTTTGAAACTCGAACTCCACTTTAAAAAACGACTTTGAAACCCAAACCTTACTTTTAAAACCCTAACCCTACTTTGGAACACTACTATAAAACCTAAACTCTACTTTGAAACTCGAACCCTGTTTTGAAACCAGATTTTTTGAAACCCTAACCCTTTGAAACCATACTTGGAAACCTTCACCCTCATTTGAAACACTACTTTGAAACCCAAAACCAACTCTAAACCAAAAACCCTCTTCTGAAAACCTAACCCAACTTTGAAACTCTACTTTAAAACCCGAAACCCTACTTTTAAAACCTACTTTGAAAGCCTTACCCTTTTCAGACAGTATGTGATGAGGTGGCCGAGAGGTTAAGGCGATGGACTGCTAATCCATTGTGCTCTGCACGCGTGGGTTCGAATCCCATCCTCGTCGATATTTAGTCTTATGTTGTGTCGTAACACCAAGCCCCTCTTGAAACCCTACTTTGAAACCCGAACCCCACTTTGACCCCATAAGTGATGAGGTGGCCGAGAGGTTAAGGCGATGGACTGCTAATCCATTGTGCTCTGCACGCGTGGGTTCGAATCCCATCCTCGTCGATATTTAGTCTTATGTTGTGTCGTAACACCAAGCCCGTCTTGAAACCCTACTTTGAAACCCGAACCCCACGTTGACCCCATAAGTGATGAGGTGGCCGAGAGGTTAAGGCGATGGACTGCTAATCCATTGTGCTCTGCACGCGTGGGTTCGAATCCCATCCTCGTCGATGTTTAGTCTTATGTTGTGTCGTAACACCAAGCCCGTCTTGAAACCCGAACCCCACTTTGAAACTCGAACTCCACTTTAAAAAACTACTTTGAAACCCAAACCTTACTTTTAAAACCCTTACCCTACTTTGGAACACTATAAAACCTAAACCCTACTTTGAAACCCGCACCCCACTTCGACCCCATAAGTGATGAGGTGGCCGAGAGGTTAAGGCGATGGACTGCTAATCCATTGTGCTCTGCACGCGTGGGTTCGAATCCCATCCTCGTCGATATTTAGTCTTATGTTGTGTCGTAACACCAAGCCCCTCTTGAAACCCTACTTTGAAACCCGAATCCCACTTCCACCTCATAAGTGATGAGGTGGCCGAGAGGTTAAGGCGATGGACTGCTAATCCATTGTGCTCTGCACGCGTGGGTTCGAATCCCATCCTCGTCGATATTTAGTCTTATGTTGTGTCGTAACACCAAGCCCGTCTTGAAACCCTACTTTGAAACCCGAACCCCACTTCGACCCCATAAGTGATGAGGTGGCCGAGAGGTAAAGGAGATGGACTGCTCATCCATTGCGAGCGATCCGAACGGGGCCAAGCGAGTACAAGAAATGCTTTGTTCGTGGCGCCTTTTGTTTGTTGTTCCAGCGAATGAAAGCAGAAGCGCCGTCGACAAAAGTTTTTATTTTTCTCTTCTCTGTCCAGTGTTGTGACTCGATGGATGTGTCACACGGGCGCTGCGACGTAAACGAGGCCCGGGTCAAAACAAACAGCGAGGACGCAAGTCATCCCGCGGCTTAGTCGCTCCCATTGACGGCCTAATTCCCCCACTGGGCGGCTCATAAAGGCCTCCATTGACACGCATCATTGTGCAAATGTGTGCGGCGGGTGATGCGCGGCGTCTATCTTCGCCTGGAACATACCAACATTTGGCTGAGGTGGCATTTTGTATTCCCCCCGTTACTGCGCTGCTGTGACTCAGGACTTTTCCCGTGTAAACACGAAGGTCGGGAATGTTGGGTCCGGCGGCGTGTTAACCCGTTTTCTGGTCACACTTCTTTTCATTTTTAATTTATTTACCGAGAAGTAATAAAAGCCGCTGTCCGACCTCATGACGTCCACGGGATCATCTTCACGATCGAAGCGGCCGCCTCATCCCTTTTGTTTCAGCCACGTGGGAGACAACTGCAGCCACTGTAATTGAAAACCAGTGACGCAAAGAGGAACATTCAAACCCTCTCATGCTTATTTATTTGTAAACCTGCGAGGGGCAAGTTCCACATCAAAGAAGAGTATGGTTGTCTTGAGTCAGTCAACCTTGGTGGATTATACTATGAACTGGATGCTTGAGAATCTCCACAGACAAAGAGAAAAAAAACTAACATTTTCAGCAAACACGTTCTTTTTCATGATTTTTTTAATTGATTGAAGCAAAGCAAATTTATTTATATGGTGCATTTCATACACGACGTAACTCAATGTGCTTCACATGATTCTAAGCATCTAAAAATAAAGAGAAAAATAGAAGACAGCTTAAAAGTAATTAAAAAGAAGGGACAAAATAAACAAAATCTACAGTGCAAGAAAGAGCATTTAAAAGCAGAAATGGATTTAATATCGTGTCCTGTGGTCAGGTACTATTTTGAACGAGAGCAGCTCAAATGCTAACATAACTTATGCAAACTTATAGCGCTAAGGGAGATTGATACAAATTCTACATCTGGTCCAGTAGTCGGTAGTAGTTCCTTGAGAAAATGCTAACAAAAGTTGATATGCTGGCACTAAAACAGATTGATACAGTTTTTAAATTATTCCCTGTAATTAGCTACTCGTTCTGAGAATTGATAAAACGCTACCATGAAGCGGGAGAGCAACTTGAGTACAAATAATAGTACAGAGGCCGCAAATAAGGTTTTGGTTCCATGCCAATGAGAGGATACGTGAACTGAATCAACAGATCTTTTCCATAATTGTCATATTCGTCCTATTACCGAAAAGGTCAAGAGGCGGCACTGCAGGCCGCCATTCAGCCAATGGGCGAGGAGCATCAGTTGGCGCACGGCCCATCAGAACAAACGACAACATTCTTTCATAACGCGTTCATCCCGACAGATGACATGTACCGAATATTACACAATTACGTGAGATTCATAACTGCATTATCTAAATAATTCAATATCACAATACCCTTCATAACCAATTACATACAAGTTAAATTTTATGTTTGGAAATAACCTACTGAGCTGCCGTGTCATGTCCTAAAGATGGAATGAAGAGAATATATATTACATCATAAAATGTATATTTTAATATGCTAGCCAGATTTGGAGCGGAGACCCTCGGTGCATCAATAAGTCATAGTCTATCTGCACTACGCAACTAGAGAGGGAGGAAAGTGCACAAGTTGGTTAATAATGTGGGAAAATAAATACAAGATGCACATTTATAGGCACATTTTATTTGTATTATACTAGATATGGTGCCAACGTGTGTGCGGTGTGTAATAAAATGAGGTCACTCCTCTTTCACTGCAGTGCAATGTACTGCAGCGCCGTCAAGCGGTCCGTGAAGTGTTTACACCCTGCAGCAAGGAGGCCAATTCTTCTGTTCGTTGCTGGGAGAAAGTATGGCAGTATCCATGTGCCATCATTTGGAATTTTAATTGCTAAACACGTTTTTTTGTTTGTTTTTAAAAACAAATTTCCAACACTGATTTATTTACCATAACAAAAAAAGAAAAAAAAAAAAAAAATCAAAATTCAGTATGCAATTCAGATTAAAAGTCAACATTCAGTGACAAATATTCAGATGCAAACGTGCCCATCAAATTTGGCCTCAAAATACCACAAGAGCTGGCAAGGAGATGCCAGGCTAAAGCAATCATCCAACTTCCATGGGTGATGTTAGCATGTCTCATAACACTCTCTATTAGTTGAAACTTCATACAGCAGCTTAGTATTGGGCTTACGTTTATTTGAAATTACTTTGGCTGGACTGGAAATTGGGAGGGCTGCTTGCTTCGATTGCTTTGGCATTGCTTCGCCCTGGTGACACCGAAGTGGTATTTTGACACCAAATTTATGGGTGCGGTTGCAGCTGAATATGCTGCAATATGACAGAATTTGTAGCTGGCTTGGACACTGAATTTTGAAGCTGAATCATTTTGGTTGAATTGTTTGATGGTTAAAAAAAAAAAAAGTGCTACAAATTCAAACTGATCATCATTGTTCATATCTGTGCCATCAGACTGATATACTTCCATTTAAAAAAAAAAAAACCTGTCATAATCCTCACGCCAATTAAACTACATAGTATACTCCTAAAAGCCATTGGACGTAAAAAGGTGCCAGTGTCGGGGGGGGGGGGGGGGGAAGTCAAATTAATATTTTCAGACACAAAATTGCAACATTATGAGAATAAATGAGTTTATAAAAAAAAAAAAAAAAAAAAAAAAAAAACGATTTTGGTGGGATTTAAAAAAATAAATAAATAAAAGTTAACATTTTCCAAGAAAATTGTATGATATTAAACTCAAAGTTGAACAAAGGAAGAAAGTCCGTGAATTGCAAAAAATCAGAATACTACACTCTTTATTCCAGAAAAGCTTTTATTCTCTAAAAACCGGACCATATTCTTGAAAAAATAATAATTCATAAATAATTATTGCTAATTATTTTGCAGATCTCCAAGCTACAGCACACAGAGGAGACAATGGCCAAGAAGGTGTCACAAACGTGCATTTTTGGGGTGAAAACATTTTAATAATGTACTAAAATTGTTTTTAAAAACTAGTATCCAAAAGGAATGGTTGCGTCACTTCAACACAGTTTCATAATCATTCAAAACAAAAACACAAGTCCATCAATTAAAAGTTGTATCCCAACAACAACAAAAAGTGGTACTGTTCCTTTGAGAGCATGTTCCAGTATTACAGTTAATACTAAGAGGTAATATTGTAAAATAATAACTTACCAAACATTACTGTCAAGGATGTGAGAGATTATTTAAATTCCTTAAAATAGAGGTATTCACACATGTGCATAACGACTGTTCAGTAACTGCAAAAAGATCTTATTTTACACAGTTCGTCCATGTTAGGACTTTCCTAAGTATACCTTGCTGAGGCTTCTCCAAGCGTGGAGGGCTTTACGCCCCATCTCGCCAACAATGAGAGCAAAACCTGAGTAATTACACACAGTAGTTCCAAGCGGCAAGTTATTGCATCGTTAGTTACTTTGTATCAGAGGATTTGGAACATGTTAGCTTGAGCTCTGACTTAAGCAGACTTGTGTATTTAAAAAATAGAATTAAAACCAAAAAAAAAATGATAAATTGAGTTTGTGGTTTACATCTAAAAAAAAAAATATATATATATATATATATATATATATATATATATATAAAATATATATATTTTAAAAACTGACCTGTATTCTCCTTTAAAGATTCCCAAATCACCTACCGGTTATGCAACTGTCTGTCAACTGAGAGTTGTGCATGATATTCCAGTCTTGGTTCTGTCACGGAAGCGCCAGACAGTTGTAGTGTGACGAGAAATGTCAAGTAATATTCCTCAGTCCAATCCATGTAAAAAGTCAATGGCGGCCATGACGAGTGTCAGTAACGGCTGGAAGAAGACGAGGGTGGGGTGGAGGTGGGGGAGCCTGTGGCACTCACAACCCACACGCTCCCGTTCAGACAAAAGTATCGTTGTCCTGCCTGCGTTAGTAGTTCAGGAGCCGCTCCCTTTCGGTCCCGACGAAGCGCCTGTTGGC
The DNA here is from genome assembly GCF_024500275.1 of Phycodurus eques. Classification (NCBI taxonomy): domain Eukaryota; kingdom Metazoa; phylum Chordata; class Actinopteri; order Syngnathiformes; family Syngnathidae; genus Phycodurus; species Phycodurus eques. The sequence continues at coordinate 20,891,343 of NC_084537.1, read as the reverse complement.
TGCAAACACCTTCGCCCTGTTGGCCGAGGGACCTGCCAGAGTGACACACCCTCAGCAAACAGTAGATTTCAAAAGAAAGCATCATTACACACCTTTTTCCACCTTTAACTATAATGGTCGATGGCTGATATTATTGCATGTGCTTTATTGTTAATGTCTTCTTTGTAAGAAAAATCTTGCCACCATATCCCATAGCACAGAAGTGTGAAGAATATGGCAGATTGTTGTCACATACACGACACAACAGTACTTGTGAGAAATTCCTGCCTCTTTCCAGCCTCCCTTGACAAAATTTTCTTGGATACTTTTAGCCCAACAACAGAATACATATTATATTATATTCGCATGCACTTTGTTCCAGCTGGGGTTATCATCATTATTTTGTTTTTTTTATTTTAACAGGGGTGTTTAGACTTTTTATAGCCATCATACATGCATCACCCGTTGCGGACTGACCTGTGTAGCTGAGCAGCACGGGCAGAAAGATGAGGCCGTGCGCGGCACCCAGCAGCACGATGGCCAGGTACATGCGGAAGTAGAACACCTGGAAGATCTGCGACTTGGACAGCGCCAGGATGAGGATGCCGCCGAACTTTGTCATTGTGATCCCGCTGAACACCTGCCACGAAGAACAATCGGTATTATTACTCGGTGTTCGACTAGTTTTGGAGAAAAGTACACCGCTATAGTCACAAAGACAAAAAAAAAACACAGTCGTCCATGGGGTTTGTTGAGCACGCATCCAATCACTTACTATAAACATTTAGCACTTTTGTACGACTTATTTCCGAATAAAGACCAAGCCTCAGCAAGGGACTTCGTGATTTGGTCTTTTTAAGTTTTATACCTTTTTACACTTGAGAGCAGAAAAAAATAAAAAGCAAAGAAAATATGTTGGACTTGGAAAAAAAAAAAAAACATTTTACATTGCATTTACACTTGTATAACAATTGACAATGTTAAAAATGAGATGCGTGAACAAAAAAAAACAAAAAAAAAAACCTCTCCATCCTCAAGTTTAGAATGTTTAGTGTTTTCATGTCTTAAAATGAACAATGGGTTAACTTCTATTTACACTTACCATGACATTGAGGACTGTTAAATGTTACTTCAAACATTGCCTGTACAGTTCATAAAGATTTTATAATGGTGACAATTAAGACTCTGGAATTGGCATGTTAGTGAGTCGCTGTTCACAAACTGTTTTTTCTGCAGAATCTATATTGAGGTATTGCTGAAAAACAATGCCACAAGATACCGCTGAAGTCCTGGCTAATAGGAAAGTAGTACCGTAATTTCTCATGTATAATGCGCACCCATGTATAATACGCACACCCAAGGTTGACATCAAAATTCTGGAAAACCCTTCTACCTATGTATAATGCATTTTTACAATGCATGATTTTGCTTCTACCTATATGATCAAAACAAACTGTATTTTGTTAGGTTTTTTTTTTTTTTAAATAATTATTCTGAAATTAAGCACTTTATTTGAACAAGTAATCATTTTTTTAATTTACTTGCTATTATTTAGAAATTCACAGCCCTACTTTTATTTAGTAAATTAGAAAACACACAGTTGTGCTCTTATGTTTGATTACCCAGACAGAATTTGTAAGATGCGTACAATTCCTTAAAGAAAACATGAAGGACCAGGCAAAGCACATTTAATTTTATTTTAATGGGATTCAAACGGGTAAGCATTTAAGAAAAGCATCATCATAAAACGAAACGTAACCATGAATAAATTAATGATGCTTGTTGTTCAGTCCTCAGTCATATTTAAAAAACAAACAAACAATATTTCACATATTCTGCCAGGGTATGTAAACTTATGAGCACAACTGTACATGTATGCAGTCATACGTACCCCTGTCATATTGGAATGAAAGTGTAGTCTACACCTTTTTTATAACCACGAGGTGGCGGCGGCATTTTGGAATGAACGTGTACAGCTTTTTCATAACCACTAGATGGCGGCATAAATGTGAATTTTTTTGCCATTTGCCCTTATACCCATGTATAATGCACACTATTGACTTGACAATTTTTTGGGGGGAATGCGCATTAGAAATTACAGTAATTGTTATCAACTTGGAAATTTGTTGAAGTGATGCACCTAGACTGTTTCAAGATTTTTTTATGTCGTGAAGGAGTTGTTATCAGAAGTTCTAGAAAGTCCTCGCCATGTTTTTTAAAAAGCTCAAGCTAACAAACGACAGACGTTTTCAGTATTGGTTCACTATTTCATGGGTAGCAAAAGGAATATACAGAACCACTCAGTGTAAGCCATTTATTCTTTGAAGCTAATGTAAGATTACTTAAAAATGATATTGTAGTGTTTTGGGATCACAGTTTGTGGTACATTTACAGTCAGATGTTATAAATATGTTTAGAGTCTATAACTGTATTCATATTACTACCAATTGAAAACAAATTGTTTGAAAATCTGGCCAAAATGGAGGGCAAACAGCATCCAGCAACAGTTTGTGTTGTGTTCAACATTTAAGTTAGGCTTACCGAGCTGCCCATGTGAGCCAATGCCTCCTCAGCTCGTGCCACTCTGCTCTTCTTCATGCTAATAGAAAAAGCTCGAACCAGATGACTGCAGAACTCAACGGAAATCCCGCAGGCCTGCAAAAGGAAACGCCAGTAGACAACAACAACTCTGCTACTACCACGACTGTCACACGTGCACGCTCGTCTCCTCACCATGACCAAGTTGACGAGTGAGACGGCGTTGAGGCTGATGTTCCACAGCCACATGACGCCGAACATGTTGACCAGGATCATGGCGATGGTGACGCACACCAGCACGGCCGACCACAGCTCGAAGCCCAGCAGCACGGCGGTCACCACAAAGATGGCGCCCAGCGACACGCTCAAGTTGAAGGCTGTGTCGTACGCGATGGTCAGGTACTGCTCGTAGAAGACGTAAAAGACGCTGCGGAGGAGTTGTTGAGTGTTGGTTAGTGGTTAGCACGTGATTACATGATATATTCTCCCGATAATCACAGTTCATTGTTTGGGCTCCTGCGAAAATGGTTTTAAAATATGTTTTTTTTTTTTTACTTTTTATTGCAGATTTTCAATGATAGCAGGAGGGTGTTAAATGTATCACAGGGGTTACATTTAAACAGACGTACAGTAATTCCCCGAGTTAGAGCATTACAAAAAACATTTTTTTTTATGTATGCCGAACCTTTCCCCACCCCTCGTATACATTTGTGAAGGTATGACTTTTAGTATCTATATTGAAGGTTACACTGCTGTATATTGTCTCTTTTACTACGTGCTTATCATTTGACCCATGTCCTTGAACATGACGTTCAAAACAAGCTGCTATTTTACAAAAATGAGTCTCAGAGAAGACCGCATCCCAATGACAACTTGACAAGTAAACCTCTGCCAAGGCTGAATTTTTCACAAAAGTTGACCAAAACGTTTTTGGCGTTTGCTTGTATGCGACCAGTCTACTTCCTGTTTTAGAGAGAACAAGAGAAGACGATATGAACAGACGGACGGCACCATGTTGGTTCTAAAAATCCTCTTTAATAAACGCAAACTTGTGAATCAACACCTGTTGTGCTACACTATTTGAGAAAACACTATAATTGCATATTTCACCTCCTATAAGACCGAGTGTTAGGCTAAGGCTAACATTAAGGCAAAAATGTGACAGTAGGACCCACCTGTAGGCAAAAACCTTGTGGTCCATGGTCTGGCTGATGTTGTCAGCCAAGACGCGGGCCATTTTCAAAGCCTCGATGTAGTCTGACGACTCCTTCAGAATGGTGTGAAAGGTCATGAAGTAGCTGGCTCCCACCCGGGTGTCGTTGGGATACACATCCACTGCTGTGGCGTACGCTGCGTGGCCGCTGCAGAGAAAACAAACCACAGTCCAGTTGGTGATAGGATACTTTAAAAAAAACAAAGAAACCCAGCATCTGGAATTACCCCTTTCCACACTTGACATTGGGATTGTCCGACAGGAACATGGGAAGAAAGTGCATGAAGTCACCGCCCACGGGCCTCTGCTTCCCGCTTTGCGTCATGGGTCGACAGTGCACACATGATGGATCCACCACTAGAAAGTAACAGGCCAGTGGGAATAGAATTAGGCTTTACTCTATTGGAACATTATATGATATTATGGTTGTTAAGACATTGGTTCAAGTCATTTTACATAGCGCTGAGGATTTAGGCTGTTAGTCAGCTACTGTTAGGAGATGCCTTTTTCAAATTGGCATTTTGTTATATTTGAAGATAGATTAGCGTTTTTTTTTTTTTTTACAAAATTTTTAAACACGCTTGAGGCACTGCTTCTAGTTTTCTGCGCCAACTGACCACCTATTGATTTAAGCAAGATGTCCGACTCGTTAATGCCAAAACAAGTGGTTGGCGATTAATCTCCTTCAAGCTATAATCGTCACTGCGCAATGGTAAAGTCCACGCGTCAACTAGTTGGTTCAACCCCTACTAGTCAGTAGGAAGCAACTATATGGTTTTCACCTTGTGTCAGAGCACTGCAGTGTTAACAAAATGCTTGTGCCAGTATGTTTGCATGGCTTTTGTGCGCAGAGACAAAACTGAGTATGTGGAGGGAAAAGTCAGCCAGAGAGTTGTTGACATTGGATAAAGATTTACCCGAAGCGTTACAGAAGGCTCCGGTGGCGTTGTAGTAACGGCAGCAGGTGGATTGTGGCTTTACCCAATCGAAGTAGTCGTCCAGCCAAGAGGAAGGCGTGAAGGCGATGGTGGAGCTGAAAGATTTAGTAAAACAAAACAAAAACAAAAAAAGCATTCCCTGCTGGCACTTACATATTTTAACGTGTTTTAACTTTATTTATTTATTTATATCTATATTTTTTTAAAATCTGAAGATGTGAGACGTACTAGTTGCTGATGAGCGACGCAGAGTAGATCTGCTGCACCAGAGAGTTGTTGTTGCAGCCCACGCCGCCACACACTGCGTTCTGGCCCTCCAGGCTGCTGTAGTTCAGGCCGTCCTCCACTACAAAATAGACCGGAGCTCCCGTGTGGAGATACTGGTTCAGGTTCTTGAAGTACTCCAACACGTACGAGTCCTGGTTGAGGACACAGACCGTCAGAGATGATGAAGTGCAGAAGTCGTAGAATTGGGAAAAAAAAAATAGAAATATTACAATCAACAGTTTTATGTGGATGAAAGAGATTAACTGTATTCTCCTCTCTTTTTATCGATCAAAAACTAGAAATAACAAATACTTAAGGTACTCCCTGATTAATAGACAATAATCGAGAGACATTAAAATATATATATACTATTTTCGTAATTGAATTTTTCTTGAAAAAAATACAACTTCATTCTCATAATATTGCAGTATAATAATATATTTGTGCGCAAATGTTTTACTTTATTCCTGGAAAATTAGACTAATTACATTTATTATTGTGATATTCATTTTTTACGTTAAATTTAAATCTTAATTCTCATAACATTTTTTAAATAAATGTTCATGGTACAAGAACTTATTTTGATAATATTACAACTTTATTATCCTTACACTCTTCTGACTTTATTCTCATAAAAAATAGAACTTTTTATTATCACTTAATTCCAATACCATTATTACTTATTTTTGCATTTGGATTAATTTTTAATTTATTCCTGGGAAATTAAGACTACAGCATTTAAAAATGTTTTTTAAAATACTTTCTATTTATTCTTGCTATATTTACAACTTTTTTCTTACTCTTAATTTACAGATTTATTCTTAATATTACAAATTTATTCTCATCACAGTAAGCCTTTACACTGCTAATATGAACACTATTTGTTGAAATTACGACTTTATTTTCATAATAAAACAACTACCTGGTATTCTTTATGATACTCCAACTTTATTCACGTTAAAATGTTTATTCGTGGGAAAAATACATGATTCTAATAATAGAAATGCTTTTCACATTTAAATGATTGAATAAATGACAATTCTCAGAAAAGTACAAGACAAGGGTTTTGTATTTATTCTTGCAACTTTATTCACATTGTATTCTGTTTTTTTCCCTAGTAAAATATTTGTTGTTAATTTAAAGTTTTATTTTCCTCACATTCTCATTACACTCAAATTTTATTCTCGTTATGTCACAGTATCATACCACAAAAGTTTTTGGTTCTTGTTAAAATTAATACGACTTGTACATTTGAGAATTTTTTTTTTTTCTACATTACATTTTTCTTTAATATTTTCTTCTCATAAAATAAAAATGTTTTTCTTGAAAGAAAAAAAAAACTACTTTTCCCTCATAATTTGACCATTTTTACTCCATTATATTCCTGGGTGAGAATGAATGAATGAATGAATGAATGAATGAATAAATAAATAAATAAATAAATAAATGCTTGCCGTGTATGGTAGGTAGCGTGTGTTGCTGCTATCTTCAGGCTTGGAGCGGAATAATATCAGCATTAGTAATATTTTTTCAGTGTCAATCTAATTTTAACACTACTTTTGTTGTGCTTGCATGATAGCTTCTTCTAAGTTCCAGTTTGTGATATTAATGTCCTCTATATTCACAGGGTGACTTACATCAGGCATGGAGAGCTGCTGATCCAGTCCGATCTCAACTTTATTCACTACAGCTATACTGAAGGAGAGTGCTCCCACAAACACAGCCACCTGGACAGAGATGCTTTTTGAACAATGATGCCTCCAATGTCAACTTGTGTTTAAAACCGAAAAGCACAAAAGAAAGGCCGGTGTTGCAGACATGTGCCGCAGACGCACTTACAACAATGGGCCGAACCCACTCTTTGAGGATGAATGGTGCGTAGAACTTCTTGAAAAAGCGGAAGAGGATGCTGTCCGTCCTGGCTTCCTGCTCTTCGGGCAGCTTCACGCAGCAGATGATATCCAGACGATTCGCCTTTCGTGACAGCACAATTGAGGACTTTCTGCTATAATCATTCAGAATGTGTTCAGGCTCACCTCCTGTCTCTTCAGGTCCAAGCCCAGAAGGCTCACAAAGCAGCTGATCTGCAACAGGAAATCAATAAAAACAGCCAGGCCAGCAAAGAGGGAGAAGGTCCTGACTGCAGGCATGTTGGACAGCGCTCCTGCAGAAGAACAACATTATGGAATGAGAAGACACGCCGCCATTGAGAACATATATTCGCTTATACATCGGATTCATTGTCATATGTGTTCTATTTGTATACCAAGGAAGAAGGCCACCGTCTCAGAGAAGGAGGACAGGAACATGCTCGGTGCGACGTCGCCGAGGATGCGACCGATCTGCTGGTGAAGTTCCTCCTGGGGCATCCGCTCATCTCGCTGACGCACACACAAAAGATTATTTAGTCCATGATCGAAATGACCAGGTGATGGCTTCAACCAGGTGCACATACCTGATACGTCTGCACGATGATGAATATGTTGTCCACGCCGACAGCCAGCACCAGGAAGGGGATGACCTCGATGACGATGAGGGTGAGCGGGATGCCAAAGTAGCTGAAGATGCCCAGCGAGGATGCCACCGAGCTCAGCACGATCAGGATGCCCGCTATGCCCAGAGAAATCTTGGAGTCCACCTGTGTGTGTGCATGCAAAAAAATAAAAATAATAATGCTCATTAATGTCAATGAACAACAGCGACGTAGACCTACAACATTGTATTATTACTACTACTACTACTGTTAGGCACATTATTCTCCGTCTATATTCTTTGTCTCGCTCAAGGAAAAATTATTTCAGTCAGTTTCTAGAAACTAACCATGAATTATGGAAATAATCCAAGTGTGTAATTCCTCATTTTATTCAATCAACTTTATTATACAAATGACACAGTTTAATTTTTGTATTTAATATATTTAGTATATATTGTTTTTAAGAAATAATATTTTTGAAGTTTTGAATGGTGTTTTGGTCTTTTGCAAATTCTCTTTTATTTTGCTGCCATTCCTGAAAATTATTTCATTTCTAGGTTGAGTTTTTAAATTACATGTATTTATTCTCAAAATCCCCATGACTATTTATTTGTTTTGTTATATTCTCAAAAATTCCCCATCAACGCCTATTTAAGTTTGAAAACTTTTCAAAAACATTTTTGGAACTTTGCAACCCTTATCGCTATCCGCTGTGTCTATATAACTGGCCGCCTCAAGTCCTGGCTGTGCCGGATGCTTTCATTTTATTTACCGGTTTCATATGACAAGTGCCTTGAGATCACAAAAGTAGTGAATCGGTGCTATTCACATGAAACTGGACTGCCTCTTATCCCTCCTCTGCTGCTCCCTTTTGCGAGCCACGCCGCAAGTCATGCGGCAGCAGGTCGAGCCGGTTTTATTGAACCTGCGCTGCTTGATGTGAACTCGTGACACAGCGGCCGCTTACAGGCAGTCTCCTGCAGCTGTGGATGTGTCCCAGCGCCAGCGAGATGTAGACGAACATGATGGCGTAGCTGAGGACGACTGTGCTGATGTCGCTGTTGCTCTCCCGGTTAATTTCATCCTCGATGCTCCTCTCGGCGCTGAAGGCGATGGTCAGGTTGGGGTTGTGGAACTCCTTCATGAAGCGGATGAATCTGGAGTACACACACGCGTTAATCAGATTAAAGGCAACAATAAGCAAAGTTTTGCTCGCAACACAAAAGGAAAAAAAAAATGCCCAAATGACAGCTAATTACTTGAAAATTTAAAAAAAAATTAAAATTTAAAATGGGGCACTCGTAAATCATGGTACCACTGTGGTATACTTGTTTTTTATAATTTAAAACAGTTCTCGTGTTTTAATGAAACATCTCCGACTTTTTCATCAAAATACAACAAAGAACAACAATTACAGGACATTACACACAATTTTTCAGTTTCACTGAAACTAAACCTGCTCTGTTGTCAACGTGACTGAATATTCAAGTGTGTGCCGCTTATCAGAAGCTAACACTGTTAGCTAATGTTAATCTGCACTTCCAATACTGCATCCCTGCCTAGCGTTTGGCTTTGACAGGGCTAGTCTTATTAAAAATATATATATTAATACAAAGATAAATAATTAATTTAAAAACAAATTACATTTTCATAATATATCCCCTTTAAAAATAAAAATTCTTACTCGTTTTCCCATGCCAGAGCTTTGCCTCGCCTGGTCATGTCGTGGAGGTAGTTGTTGATTGGGAAGGTGATGACGAGAGCGCTGGCGTTGTTGTAGTTGGTGGCTGGCGTGGGGGAGCAAAACATTAAAAAAAAATAAAAAATTTAAATAGCAAAAAGAAAAATCATCTGCTTCCTTGACAAATAAGTTTCTCATAACCAGCTCTCAATACAGTAAACACATGGATGAAGCACATCATCAGGAAAGGGAGGGTTGGTCCTACAGACTTACAAGAAACACTAGGTCAGGTAATTATAAAATCACACAAAGGGACTTTTTTCAATACATTTTTCATTTTCATTAGGTACCCAACAGAATAGTAACCAATACTTTGGCAATTGTATTGAGCTACATATGAGCTGCACTGCAAACTAACATTACAGACAAATATAAACTATTATTATTACATTACCACCTTTTGGACAGTCCCAATCATAACTATTATCTTTCTAAAGCCCGAACTTTTGATACCACTCTTATGTCGGATCTCATGAGATGAGCCAGTTTATCAAAATTGTTTCCCCAACATTGGTGCAGTTTTGAGGTGAGACGACACTACACGTACAGATCTTTGACCAACATAGCACAGCATTTTTGCGAGGAAAAAAAAAAAAAAAACCTGCTGTTTAAGGCGTGATTATCCAACTTTACAGGCGCCACGGAAAAGGCTGTCCCTGCACTTCATTTAGTGCGTATAAAGCTTACAGTCATAGCCACCCAGGGCCAGCCAAGGGAAGATGGGACCTCCAAAAGTGCCAAGACACGGATCGTGGAGGAGAGTGGTGTCGTTGAGGGATGCTGGTGCGCTGTAACACAAAAATCAATTTGGTATACACTAATTCTGATCAATTTTCTTTTTGTTTTACATTATACCACTACATTAATACCGTTCGTGATACCACAAACGTCATACATCTCCCTGGCAATGTAAAAGAAAGAAAAAGGAAGGGGATGTGAACCTGACACAGTAGAGGAAATGGCTGTGAAAGTCAGCGTAGATGAAGAACTGGTCGCCGAGCATGTGATCTAGCACAGCGTGGCTATTCTGGAAGTAGTTGAGGATGCTCAAGATGGTACAGTTGTCGTTGTACGGGGCCAGCGGGGCCAGGCATATGTCCTTCAGCGTGATGTTTTGGCCATCGTACGGGGCGACGAGCGCCTCGATGGCAAGCTGCAGATCCAGCACCTGGTGGGTTTGAGGAGGGCGGAAATGAAAGGAATGAACAAATAAATCACAGCTTGGGGGATGCAGCTGCAAATGTAATGACACAAAAGGGTCCCTTTACATACATTTTTTAGACAAGTAAAAATTAAGAATTTTGCAGCTCATCCCCTGTCTCTCACATTGTTTTTGTGGAAATAATGAAAGAAGATTTTTGAGAAATAAAAGAAAAATGTGAAACGGAAATTGTAATGACAACAAAAAATAGAAAAATTAAATAACAGCTTAAAGAATTATAGCAAATTAAATGCATCCTTCCTTGGATAAGTACCCATTCCTTGACAAATTGTTGTCAAAAACAACTAAATTCTCAGTATTGAGAAATTATGGTAAATTAGATCAAATAGAAGGAAAAAAAAAAGCAAAGCAAAAAATAAGACAACAAAATAGAATACAAAAATCTAATCACACAAAAAAAATATTTCAAACTAAACTAGAACTAAAATACAATTCTGGACTTGAATTGCTGGCTGTGGAAAATAGACAGCAAAGAAAAAAAAAATAGAGGTTTCCCTTTGAGCACCTCGTGAAAAAACTGGAAAAACCTGTATTGGTTTGAGAGCAGCAGCAGAAATTAATGTTGTTTATTGACAACATATTCAATATTCATCCCACTCGCCGACTCACCTGATGAAGGATGTCCTTATCCAAGATGGCTCCAAAGGGGACAGACGAACCTCCAAAGTAGGGATCGTAGGTGAAGGTCTCGTTGAGCGGCGTGGTGATGATGAGCTGAGCCGTCCTGTAGAAAGGCCCGAAGTGGCTGTCGAAGTAGTCCTTCTCTTGGCGCGCCTGGCTGCCGGGCGACGACCACAGCTCCACTGGGTCGGTGGTGATGCGCATGTACACCAGACCGCCCGAGGAGGCCACCACCAGGAGCAGGCTGCCCACGATGACCAGACCCGGGTAGCGCACGCAGAACGAACCCCAAGAGCTGAAGCCCGCCCGCAGCATGTTCTCGAAACGCTCGCCCAGCGTCTCGCAGCATGACGCGTGGACTACGGACACGAATGGAATGTTACTTTGTTTATGTGTCATTTCACATCCACTCAAAGGACACTTTATTAGGTTAATTGAATGAAATCCAATTACCTGCTTCAGGATTATCGCTGTTGAGAGACAACGGGTTATTGCTATCCAATATGGGCCCGTATTCCGACATGATTGTCCTTTTCCTAAACAAAAGTACAAATAAGATATAATTCAATTCTCAGGTAAAGGGTATCTCCTCTTATTAAAAACAAAATTTCACCATTCATTCGCTTCATTTGAGTGAAGCAAGCAATTGAACTCATCTTTCCAACACTAAGAACATTACCGGTACATTAATTGCTCCTTTATCCAAAAATTAATAAATAACATAATCTGGTGGAAAACCTAAAAAACTAAAATTTGTGCTCAGTCTAGAATTACACCTATTTTACCAAAATCATATGATTCAATCTAGGAAATAACAAGGATCTTTTATTAAAAAAAAAGAAAAAAAAAAGGAAAAAAAGAGTTTTGACGGGTTTCATGAGTAGAGTGCAAATCTATGCCGCAGGGCCAATTTATATTGTCTCCAAAGTATAATACATATACTGCGCACCCCTAGCCATGTTAGAGCCCAAAGATACAATTTGATGTTAACAGTATATCTCTGATATATCTGAAGCACTCAAGTTGGAAAATTGTAAATCATACAAAAGCCCACACAGTGACAAGTTTCAACACATTTGCATTAAAACTGCTAAATGGTTCAAAAAGGAAGCAAGATGGCCACAAATGGCCAGCATAGAGCCCAGAGGGTTCAAAAGACAATTAGGACATTGTAAAGATCTGCATTTTGTTTTTTTTACCTGTAACACCACGCTGCGAGCACTGTGCCGACAAACACGAACAGGAAGGCCATGTAAAAGATCCACATGATGACGGTCATGGCGTCAATACCAATGATTGTCCAGGGAGGCGGGGTCGGCGGCGGAACGGGTTTGGGCCCGCATGTAGTGGTGCAATCCTGGCAGGAGCAAGGACCGGAACCATCCTCCAGGCCTTCGGAGCAGCCATACGTCTTGTTGTTCATGGGTGTGTAGCCAGACACCGGCGCATCTAGGTGTACATTTTAAAAGACGATAATTGACATATTGATGACTGAATTAAATATACAGTATATTAAAAGTAATGCTTACCAGAGAATATTGGTATGATAGGAAACGGCGACTGCCCATTGTTTATGTCAAACATGTACTCGATCCAGTTGGTGGCGTTGCAGTCCTTGGCATCTTTGCCACACAGCAGCGACAAGGCTTTCACGTTGCTGGATGGTGCTTGTACGTCCCGGCAGGCGTTGTACATGGCTGCCAAAAAGTGACAGGAGCCATTGAACTGACAATTCACCAACACACGGCTATGTTGACAACAACATTCTCAATCTGCAACAGTTGTCAAAAAGGGCAACAAATTTGTTTAGGTTCTAGCTTGGAGTTTTGAAAACTAAAAAAAATGACAAAGAGTAATTTTTACAATAAAATAAAAATAAAAAAAATCGAATCGATCGGCGAATCGTGACGTTAAAGCCGATCAGCACAAAATCCTAAATATCGGCCGATACCGATCAGACTGATAAAAATGGGTATAAAGTCTACTAATAAACTGTCATAATAAAAATGTGGAACAAAAAAACAATTTGAAACTTTAACCAAATCATCACCAAAATCATCTCCAAGTAGAGTTATGAGAAATAAAATGAGGAAAAAAATAATAATGGGTTCCCTTCCAGAAAGGTTTGTGGAAGAAATGAAGAATAGATTTACATCGTCACAATTAACACAAATTCCGTTGTTCGTGACTAGAATGTTTAGTGTGAAGCCTATTACTTTGTTTGGTTCTAGGCTGCTCAGATAAGCGTGCTTAATACTCGGGTGACAGTCATACGCGTCCGTGCAAACTCACCGTTGGAGAATGCTTGTCCGATGTAGTACTGAACCTCCACCACGCTGGAGCTATTGAACTCGGTGGAATTTGTGCTTTTGAACTTGGTGGCATTCAAGAATTGACTCTGGTGGGGGCTGCACGTCAGCTCGCAGAAGAGGTTCATCAAGTTAAAGAAACACGACGGACACCTGCCAACGCCCACACAGAATGATATTCAGTATAAAACATGCCACGACATGTGCCCGGTTAGGTGGAGTTGGAAGCAAAAAATGTCATACCGGGACAGAAACTGGAGGGGCAGCTGGAGACTCCCCTTGAGAGTACGCAACTGGTCCACATTGCAGCATAGTTCGCGACTTCCATAGTCATAACCGGGACACAGTTCCTGTATCGTATGTAAACACAGAGTTAATTAAAAAAAAAAAGAATTTATTAAAAAAAAAAAAAAAAAAAAAAGAGAAAATACATTTGAAAACAATTACTAAATAAAAAAGTTAAAAATACAAAATCTAAATATTAAAATCAAACAAAATGAAAAAGCACTGGGAAATATAAAATGATTAAAATTAAAATAAAAGACAAGTAATTAATTATCAAACTAACAAAATGAACTACTAAAATACAAGAAAAAATACAAAAAAAAATAATATAACTATAAGATTAAATATCACAATTACAAATACAACATTAAACATTTAAAATGCAAGACAAAAATAATACAATTACCTATAAACATCAATATAAAATACCAACAAATATTTCTTAAAATAAAACTATGAAATTTAATTAAAATAAAACTAAACAAAAGGAAAAAAAAATCACTAATATTATGAATAAATAAAACTAAAATAAAATACCATTTTAAAAAATACCATCCATCCACCCATTTTCTTTTACCGCTTATCCTCACTAGGGTTGTGGGCTTTTTAAAAAAATACAATAAATTAAAAATTCAAATAAAACAGTAAGGTAAAATTGTAAAACATAAGGAATTAATTATAAAACTAAAACAAGATGAACTAGTAAAATATAAAAAAATTAATATTTTAATTAATTTAAAAATAAATATAAAATAATAAAAACAGTAAAATCACTAATATGTATGAAAAAAACTAAACTAAAATACCATTTTTAAAAAATACAATTAAACATTCAAATAAAACAGTAAGATACAATTGTAAAATACAATAAAACTAAATAATATCCCTAGAAATATTCAATACTACATAAAATGATGTAAATTAAAAATGAAATAAAAAAATCTATAAAATAAAACAAGGTAAAAAATGAAATGTAAAAATATTAGAAAAAAATAAAAATCAAAACAAATAAACTAATGTAACTAAAAATCTGTGTTAAAACAAAAAATCATTCAAATTATTAAAGACATTTTACTTAAAAAAAAAAAAATACATTTTAGAGATTGGTTTTATAATAAGGAAAAATACCTTGAGGAGGTCATCACCCTCTGGGTCCAGAGGAATAGGAGGTCCAGTGTAGTTACAGTTATATTTCTTTCCGGTGACAGTTTCAGACTCTGCGCACTCCCCGTACCACACGCAGCTTTGGGCCTGTGCCTGCTAATACAACACAACATAAACTTGGAAACTGCTAGTCTTTACTACTGCCACCACTCCAAAGACACCACATATCTTTGACGCGCTACCCATTTGCACGTTATGCTGGCTTTGCCGGTGTCATGCGGCTTTTGTCTGAAAATACTACTATTTCACTTCTGCAAACACCTTTGTGTTTCCACATTGGTATTTAAGGGTTGTACATTTTGAATGAAGACATGGCACTGGTTTAGTCACATCAGAGCCACTGACTCAAACAGCAGTCGTCGGTGACAACGGCAAACAACACACAGTCTTAAGAGGGAATATAGACGTCATGTGGACTGTGTCATAGGCTGGATTTACACTACATGGGTCAAGTTGCACAATATTATTATTAAAAAGGGGATAAAATATACAGACATGGGAATTCACGGGACGTGTAAAAAAAAAAAAAAAAAAAAAAAGTCTATCTTAAATGGCTTTTTGCCACATGGAGCGGAAATCCAACCTTAAACAGAGTCCAGCGTGTGCTTCTTTCTGCAGTTGTTAAGTCTTACTCTTCCTGTCTATTCAGCATCACGTGCTCCGTTAGTCGCAATGGCTTGGGGGAAGTAAATTCACTTACTCCACAAAGTGGTTTTTGTTTTTGATTTTTTTAATGACAATGAACCGTGGGCCATACACTCTTTTGAAGTGTGTGATGGACATGCCAGTTTTTTTTTTTTTTTTTGGGGGGGGGGGGGGGGGTCTTTATCACGTTTGCATCATACGCTACTAGATTTCTGACACCGGGGCAGCGTTTGATAGTCTTGAAAATTCACCGTACTGCACACAGATTTAAGAGACCCCGTGCCAGATGTATCAAACCAACCCCAGAAGATAACGCAGCCCCCTCCATTTTTTGCAGTAGGTAATCTTTTTGTTCCACAGGTAAAATTATTGATACCTTGTGTTAACAAAAAACACTAAGGTCACTGAAATCGACGAGACTGGAATGTGCCAAAATGCATATTGACGAAGCGTCTGGGAGAATGCCCTTTAAACAGATATGACAAAACTGGAGCTTGTGGGATGTCATATCAGCTCTGAGTTTCCAGATAAAGGAAAAAACACTCCACCTCAACTGGGAAACATGGAGGCCCAATTATGTTCTGGGGCAGCTTGTTACATCCAGCACTGGATACAGTGAAATTTAACTCAAAGCATTTGCCACGACTTTTATTTTTTTTAAATGAACAATTCTGTTGGAGCACAAAAATCACACGATGCCTGGTTTCCATGATTTCATTTATTCTCCTATTACTACTTTTGCCAGTTTCAAGTTATATCAGTGAGACCATTGCAGGTTTCCGTTTATGCTACAATCGGAACTGTACCAACATTTGTACGGCCATGTGTATAGCTGTGTGTTTAGAGTCTTTATGTTGTAGGGAGCACCAATGACTTAAGCTTTTTGACTCTCAGCGCATTTTTCTTCCAGAATGCTTCGATATTTTTGCGGTTTCATTGTACCCTTCACAGACTGAAAACACACCGTGCCGGATGTAGAAAAGCAGCCCCAGAGCATAACAGAGCCTCTCCCATGTTTCACAATCAGCACTGTGTTCATTTACTGGCAAAAAAGTGCCTTTTGAGCAGCAAAAACTGCCCCGAAAAATACTGTACACTTAAATGCCTCTTTGGCCCACACACTACTCGGTAATAGTCGATCAGCCCACCCCCCAAAAAGATTGTGTTTCAACCCCATATTTGATCATCACCCCTCACCGCCCATCAGTTGGTTTTTGAAGGGGCAATTAGTGCCCTCGAATACTGCCAAGTGAAAAATTCCCTCCGAAATACTGCACACGCCACTTTCAAAAGATGTTCTGTCGCCCCTGGGTGGCTGAGTTATCATTTCTTAATTACTTTTTTTTTTTTAACAAAACATTTCAATTGGACCACCTAAAGATAAAGCAATGCCTGATTGCCAATTTTCAGTGATTGGCAATTTATCACCACTTTTCAGCATCAGTTTCAATTTATTTCAGTGGCAACAAAATGGAACATTGTGTTCCTCCAAAGACAAACTTGTTGGTCACTAAAATGATATTTTTGAGATCTACCATGACGTGCTGTGATGTATAACATATGCTTGAATCGTGTCTTTCGGGGTTTGCTTTTTTAAATTACGAATGTGATTTAAGAGTATTGTTAAATGCACTCAATTTACATGCATACATTTGCCAATTCAAACTGAATCAAATTCCAAGAGTTACATCAGTAACATTAAGTAAAACTCCCGAGGCTTGTACTTAAAACAACGACAAGAATATCGAAGAAAGCTACATTTGGAAGCCATTAAGAGAATTAAGCCACTTCTTATATGGCGCGTTTATTGACAAACGTCAACGCCGCCATAGACATTTATGAAGAACGTGGTCAAATAAAAGCAGATAGCATGGGCTCACTTTTCGCCATCATTCTAGTTAACCCGCTGACCGGACGAATGTTCACGTCGAAGCAAAGAAGCTTTGGGAGCTGAGTCATGTTTTAATGTCAAGCGAAAGAAGCACGCACACACACAAAATAAATGCGACATACCCATCGAAAATGTGCCTCCGAGAGAAATATAAGGAGCATGAGTAGACAGAAGCCGCCTCTGTCCCGTAGGGAGCCCATCGTTGGCGTCAGAGAAAAGACAGGAATGCGAGGACAGCAGCGGCACCGCAGGGAAACTTTGACATATTTTGTTGTGGAGCTTGAGCTCTTCTTCTCCGTCGTTTATTTGCTCAGGGGCGGGGACAAGCACAAACAGAGTTGCTGCCACCAAGAGGCAATATTGTGAACTGCATCCTATGAATCGACTACTATAAAATACAGTGCACCAAATTTACTGTGCTCGCATGTATACACTCAATAAAACAATACTTATCCATCCATCCATCCATTTTCTGAGCCGCTTCTCCTCACTAGGGTCGCGGGCGTGCTGGAGCCTATAAAATTCTAATAAAATATCGATTCAAATGTTTACAGTAAAACAGTTAATGAAACATACTGCAACAATCTGAACTATGTATATATAATGTATTTTGTTTGTATATAAAACTGTGTACATTCTTAAACCCCACTTATTTTACATGTAATTTATCCAACCAACCTTATGTATAATAAAACATTTCTTTCCAAGTATACAACTGCATATTCATAGTATTTTGACTTATGGAAATGAATGCACACAGAGGGTTTTTTTATTTTTTATTTATTTTTTATCCCCCTCAGTTAAGAGGAATTTCTTGCTGTCACTTTCGCCTGTCAGACTAAAGAAGAGGACAAGATAAACGTTCCAGACCTATTACAATGAATGTACACAGTTTTGTAACCAAAACAAAGCTAATTTATTTATACAAAGTATTTCATACACAAGGTAACTCCATGTGCTTTACGTGATTCAAATCATTTCAAAACAAAGACGAAAAAAGACTAACAGGGCTTCAAAACTAGCAGTATGTCACTTTATAGCTGCTTTTCTTTTTTAGATCAATTTAATGCATTCTACACACACACACAATGACAAGATGTTGCTTCATCAAATCGCGTGTGAGTGATGGATTTAAGTCACTCATCAAACATTGAGTGAGACATCATGGACACACATGCCGATCTAATCTACAGTGTGTCGTCATTGACTCGAAGTGCCGCACTCGTGACCGATAACGTGAGTGAATCATCACTTTTTTTTTTAATTTATTTTTTTAGATAAAGCACTCCATTTTAGCTGGGGGGGGGGGGGGGGGGGGGGGAGAAAAAAAAAAGAGAGACAATGGTGTTTATTTCCATCGGGGGAAAAAATTATTTATTCATATATATACTTTTAAATGATCACAATTCAGGTGAGGATTTGCATACAGTACGGCGCTATATATTACAGCGGACTATATTCATATTGTGTATATCTATCACAGCATCGTGGATACACTGCTATACCTGTACATGTACCTGTGTCACATCTGCAAAAGTAGGCTGAACAGGCTGCTACATTGAATGCATTTCTTTAAAACTGGGAATTTCATAGTTAATACTCTCACAGGGAGGAGGCAAAAGACTGGAGGGCTCCAGTGTCGACAAGTCTGGGAGGAACTGCTAGACTGTATATAAATGTTTTTTGTTTGTTTGTTTTTTTCCCCCCTCTCTCTTTCCTGCAACCACAGGGGAAATACTACAATGCACACACGCATACAGGGCCTGACCTGACCTGGAATTCTCGCTCCGCAAAAGGGGAAACAGGAATGTGTTTGGAAGTTGCTTTGTTTTTCGTAAATCAATGTTTTTGTTTGTTTGTTTTTACCCAGGCAAAAGCAGACAAACAAGAAATGTATGGTCCTTGATGACCACATTGAATGCATCACCAAACACACCAATAAACGAAAACATGCGAGGAGAACTACGTTCTCCTGTTTTTACTTTTCAACATTTTCGCCGTGATACCAATTTTTATTTATTTTTTCCCTCAGAGGAGACCGAGGGTGGCAGAAGAGTGTAGTGCTGCTGCAAACTGGAGAGTGTGGAGTATACTAATGCACCGCATGTTTGCATAGTATGCATTTGACCAGATTCACACATTCTATGATTCCTCATTCGGGGAGGAACGTCACAGAGAGTCTGTCCAGCATTCTGATCCCAGGAAAGGTTGGTAAGCCCCCTACGTCACAGGAGGTCCATGGAACATCTTGACTGGTTGTAGGATGTCATACCAAAAGACTTTTGGCTTGAGCTGCTCATTTCAGTTCCCCGTTTTTGCGCCCGCTGTGGACGGATCACTTCTTCATTGTCGTCGAGAGAGGTTTTCACTTTCCCGCGTGGCCTTCTCGGGTCGAGTCTTTAGAGGTGACAGATAGTCGATGGTACCGCTAAGAAATGGCATTGTTCCGGTTCTAGGACCCATCAGTCCGGGCCCAGGTACTGCGCGTTCGTCGCGCCCGTCAAATTTCCGTTCATGAGGGCCTTGAAGGTGGGCGTGAAGCTCTGCTGGTAGTCGGGGTTGTCTATGCTGTTCTGGGGCTTGTACTTGTGGACGGCGTGAATCGTGCCATTGGGGCGGCACGGGAACTCGTTCAGGTACTCGGGTCCGTTGAGCCCATTCTTGAAGCAGTTAAGGTACTCGGACTCATCGGCGTCGTCCGAGGAGATGGTGGGTAGAAGCGTGCGTGGAGGGCCGGGGTGCTGGTACACGGGATTCATCATGTCCGAGGCCGTGTTCTGGTTCATGTAGTCTGTCGGAAAACATAGGTGAGGAGGATGGATTATGTTTTTGCAGATCAATCAATCAAGCATCAGGTCCAGATTTGAGCAACCTTTGGGGGATATACATGAGTAGTTTTATCATTTTTACACCTGCAACCTTTGATGCAAGCCCCGCTATATCGCGGTTTATCATTTGCCCCCCTTGCGATACTGCAGAATTTTTGGTGGCTCTGCCTGTCGTGGAAACTTCTGCTTCTTCATCATCATTCATTTGCTTTTATTGTATTGTAATATGTAGAATAATCCATCATTTATTGCAGGGGTTAGGTTCCGGAGTACTCTCAGAATATCTGAAATCTGCGAAGTAGCAACCGCATATACAGTATTTCTTTTTTTAAATTATTTATACACTTTAAAGCTTTATGAACCTCCCCAAACTCCCCAGTCTCTAAATGTTCCCGTTCTGTCCAACTTTTTTTTCCCAGTTAGTTTTTTTTTTTTTATCCCCCCAGTTTTAGCTTGCATATTTTCACATAAAAACAATTTTCACTTTCAAATTGATGCCATTGTTTTGGTTGTACAGGAAGGGGGGGCTAGCCGTGTGCGATATGTTCAATATACAGTATAACCTAATGGTCGTGCTCTGCCTCCTGTTTTTGCAGAAAGAAGTCCGATATATCAAAGTTTTGCTCACTTGTGCACATTTTTCCAGTCCAAACACATGATCAATTGCCAAAACACAGTTGGAGGTGAAAAAAAGAAAATTGAATGAGAAAACCAGCAAGTTGGTACGCAAACAAATGAGACGCACAGGTGACATTTGTAAACAACAGGCTCCAGGGTACTTCTGGGAAATTCAGTGACTGACTACTGCTGAGCGCCGACTTGAACTGAAAACGATGGCAAACGTGTTGCTGGAACCTGCAATGTGCTTTTTGACCGCTAGATGTCACCATTATTCACTGAATCCAACAGAGGCGGCGCTGTTGAGGTCACCTGGGTGACAAGTGCTTCTAAAAAGGAGGACACATACCTGAAGCAGGCTGGAAAGCGTCATCTAATGGTTTATCTGTGGGATCAGGAATGTAGCGAAGAACTATGCTTCCATCCCTGCTGGGTAATCCGTTCTGTAAGCAAAAAAAGAAAGGAAAAAAAAGCTTATTTTGTCTGTTTATGAGACAAGAAGATATGAAATGGCTATTTTGCGCTTACCAGTAATCCATTTCTGCCATTGCACGTCCCAGTGCTGCTGTTCAGGCTCTGTCGGAAAAAGAAGAGGGTCGGTTAATGACAACATTTTCCATTTGAGCCATTACTGAGTCTTGTTGTGGAACCGAAAGGAACCACACGGCTGTCACGGACAGCGTGAGAAGCAGCCGGCTGCACCGCTGCCGACGTGACGAGCTCTGTCGCGTCTGTCGTCGTCGTCGTGGGGAAACCAATTACTTTTAACAAGGAGAGCAAATTAAAACACGGCGACGGAACAAGCATCTGTAAAACATTTCACGACCCACGCCGGGCCTGGCCGCAGCCACCCCCCCCCCAAGCCCTGCTAAGATATTACAAAAACAGAGAGCTTCTGCAAAAGAAATCGCACTTGATGTTCCCAGGTAGAGGAGCCAGACTGACACATAGCCAACACTGAACCTGAGGAAGATGAGCTCCATCAGGGAGGAAACGTGGGAGAGGGGAGGATGACGAGGCCTACTTGTTGCGGTCGGACAGAGGTGGGGAACGGTGGTGACTATAATAGAAATAGGGCGACAGGGTCATAACTATAAATCAAAGTCAGGGACAAACCTCTTTAATCAATTTGTTTTTCTATTTATTTAAACACCTTTGGGATGAAGAATAAAGAGGATGCTTTCTGTCAGCCATGCCTCCCAACACTTTGTCCATGTAGTGTGTATAACTGGAAATTGGACACACGGAAGCACTCAAAAATTCAATAAACCAAAAGTGAAATATCCCAAAACTCAAATGCAGCAAAAGCCCCATACCTCACAAAAGACACATGCCTCAAAAGACCCAAGAATCGAATATCTCAAAAGTCAAATGCCCCTAAAGTCTAACAGCACTCGTCAAATTCCTCAAAAGTCAAACGGCTCAAGAGTTAAAACCCCAAAAGTCAAATGTCTCGAAAAATCATACACTTCAAAAGTCAAGTGCCTCAAAAGTCCAATGCGCTAAGTCAAATGCCTCAAGTTAAAACACACTCAAATGCTTAAAAAAACGAAACACCCCAAAGTTTCACACCTCAAAAGTCAAACTTCCCAAAGTTTCACACCCCTAAGTCAAATGTTCCAAAAGTGAAAAAAAAAGCAAACGCCTGAAAAGTCAAACACCCCCAAGTCAATGCCCCTGAGGTCAAACATCTCAAGAGTCCAATGCGTGTATATATACACACAAAGTATATAACCCAAGTCAAATGCCCTAATAATCCCAAACAACCAGACTCTGGCCATCGCTTGAAAGTGGCTCTGGATCTTTGCCCAGCCTAGCGGCTCATATGTCAAGGGGCAGACAAACTGCCCCTTGACATATGTTACGTAAATTAGCACCACTGGTCGACTATACCGAATGGCTCACTCACAGGCACATTTTCAGAACTAGGCAGATAACAAAAGACTTTACTCGGTTGTTTCAATTCATACTTGATGTCTGGGCAGGCATTGCAGACACCCAACTATTTGTATACAAGCTTTCAAAAACACTTTTTTCCGTAGTTTATTCCGCACTAGCGTTCTGTACAGAACACCGAAACGGTGGTTTTGACAAGCAGCGTTGAACGCTTACGGTGGAGTGGAGCAGCGGCGTCTGCGACGTGCTCGGGCTGGCGAAGAAGCCGTGGTGCGGTACCAGGTACTCGTCGGCGTCTACGGCGTCGTCCATGTCCCCGCCGCTCACCAGGGTGCGGTAGAACTTGTTATTGGGAGGATTCTGCAAATGCAAGCTATCGTCCCCCTGTAACAATGGCGTGACCAGAGTTAGCGTCACAAACTGTAGCCAGATGATTAGTACATTATTAAAGGTCAATACCTGGATGACGAGGTAACGGGGAGGATCCCGCGCCATTTTTGTGAACTCTGCTATTAGTTCTCGGAAACGTGGTCGACTATCTGCGTCGATCATCCAACCTGTACACACGGCAATATTAACACTATGAAAATCAATAGGGTCAAAGCATTTATGTAAAGCAGTTACCTATAAAAGTGTGACAAAGACATGTTTAGGACGACGCCCTACAGGTTCACCACTTGTGTTAGGGTTGTTGTCTTCCCCCGGTCTCGTACACATCTGCTCCCGAGAGCATCTTCCCGACCTGTGCCTCCTTTACCCTAATTACCCCTTGCATTTAACCTCCTGTTTCATTCTCTCTGGTCGCCAGTTGGTTTTACCTTGTTGTCACGTTGTCCGGCATTCCGTGTTTCCATTTGTATTGGAGTCGTGCATTTTGGGTCCTGTCCTCTGTTCCGTTCACGACACCACTTTTATTCTTCGTATTCTGTTTTTATTTACATTTTACACAACGTCCCAACTTCATTGAAATTGGTATTTGTACTATTACTATATTTAAGTGGAGTGAACATTTGTTGATATTTGGCCATGTTTCCCCAATAGGCACTTACATTTAACCATGATCATATAGACGTCGATGGTGCAGATGGGAGGCTGAGGAAGACGCTCGCCTTTCTCCAGCACACCGGCTATGTCGCTGGCCGGAATGCTGTCGTACGGCTTGGTCCCGAATGTCATCAGCTCCCACGCTGTCACGCCTGCGTGGAAAAGGAGAAGTCACTTGGCTTCTCGCGTGCGATACAGCTGTGGAAATGCGAGTGACAGGATGTGAGCAAAAATGGCCCGCGGCTTGCAAATGTTGACAAATGGGATGTGGGAGTTAGCAGGATGTATCAGGGGAGCTGAGAAAGGGAGAAAGGCTGTCATTTGTGCCAGGTCTTGCTGATGGCTTAGACAGAAAAGGTATGATCAAACCCCGAGGGGGTAGAGGAAGATTTGAAAGCACACAAGAAAGAACGAACGAAAGCAGCGTTGTGTTATGTTTCCATGACTCTGCAGTTTAGTACACGAGTGTTTGCAAGCTGTTTGTGTGGGTTGATGCGATATTGTCCAGGTGGGAGAGCTGGCGTGTCTGGGGGGGGGAAAAAAAAAAGCACGATGTTCTCCCATCTCATGTTGTGTTCTTAAATGCTGACAACATCCAAAGACAATATTCCATCTGCCTGCTGCCGCTCACGTGCAAAAGCTGTTTTTGCAATTGGAAGTTACACAAGTCGATGTGCGGGACCCACCGTAACTCCATACGTCGCTCTGGTGTGTGTACGTCCTATTTAGAATCGACTCGAGAGCCATCCACTTGATGGGCACCTGGAAAGTACAAAAAAAAAATTCATTAAAAAAAAAAAAAAAACATCTGTATTTGAAATGAACATTTAAAAACAGAATCATTGGTGACCATGCCTCAATTTTCCCAGATTAACCAGTTATCTCTGTTCACACACAGCCATAACCCAAACTAAAACCTAACCAAACTTTATAATTTGACTGCACTGCCACCTCATACATCAGAATGTCGATTTTCACAGACTCGTCACTTCGATGGCAACTAATAAGATTAATTACAAAACTTCTGCCTTTACAGGCGCAATGATGGTCAGTTTTGAGAGGCACCTTGTGTTTATTGTTGCGGTTGTAAGGGCATTTGTTTGAAGCATAAAAGTCATTGGAATGAAATTTACAGGTGATGAGTACCCATATTACATTGCACAGCAGCCTGAGGATTTTTTTTTTCCTCATGTATTTCCGATTAGACTCTTCAAGAGGGAACGCAGGAGCGACTCATCTTTCTGTAATTGTGCCGAGAATCTGATAAAAGAATGTTCTCATCTGATTTGTCATCTTTCTCTGAGCAACCGGGAACTATTTATACATCCCTTATGTAACACTTAAGCCGAAAACAAAAGGACGGCACGAAAATAGCACCTTTCGTGACTAATTGCCTAGGAAAGTAGCAAGGTGTCTATCACACAGGCCCGAATGGCAAAACAATGAAATCAAAACTAAAAATGGAATTTTATGACAGACCTTTCCTCCGTCTGCGTGGTACTCTTTCTCGTCGGCATTCAGCAGCTTGGCCAGGCCGAAGTCAGTGATCTTGACGTGCTGGGGGGTCTTCACCAGGACGTTCCTGGCAGCCAAGTCCCGGTGGACCAAGTGGCGCTCCTCCAGGTAGTTCATCCCCTTGAGTCAGAATGGCGAGGTTTGTAAAAACGCCGACGTCATCCTGTGGCGGTTTTAAACCTACAACGCGACAAGCTGGCCGAGCAGGTTCTTTATCTTCCGATCGGTCAGCAAAGGCCCGATTAGGCGATGCCTCTAAACCGAGGTACTCACATCCTGACAATTGGGGCAAACTTTTATGTTAAAAATGTGTTTGTGTGTACAGTGAAACCGCGCATATTCACAGTTCAGAATTCGCAAATTTGATTTGCATCTATTCATTGTTTTAGTGCCAAAGCCATGACTAATAAAAGAAACATTGCTTTGGCTCCATCTTGTGGCCAAGGAACTATGTTGAAGTCAGGAGAGGATCTTCATTTAGTCAGGCGATACCATAACCTTGTCTTATAGAAGAAAAATGCTTTGCTGCTATTCTGTGGCACCTGTAGGCAATTACAGTGGAATCTCAGTTTTTGTATCCTACGATTGTTATTTTTAGTTTTTTATGATTAAAGACATGTTTCTACAGGTTACCAATTAATCACTCGTCTTTTTCCCCACAATATTGTGCAATCGCTGGATCACTGGTCACGGTAATATTGTGTTTTAAGTTATTCAGTGATTCCCATATCAAATAAGTCAGCAGTCATGACCTAACTTCGCGCTTTGAGTGCTTGGCAGAGGCAAAGTAAATTCCGTCGGGGCTCACCTTCGCGATCTGCACGCACCAGTTGAGCAAGTACTGCGAGCCGATGTTGTCCTTGTTCTCCTTGACGTAGTGCAGCAGGCAGCCGAAGGGCATCAACTGGGTGACGAGCTGCACGGTGGACGTCAGGCAGATGCCCAGCAGGCGGCACACGTGCGGGTGCTCCACGCTGGCCATCACGTAGGCCTCCTGCGGCGCCAACATAGGGTTAGCTGATGAAAACCAGTTTTACTTCATCCAACCGTCCATTCATTTTCTGTGGCTCTTGTCTTCATTAGGGTCATGGGTTAAAAACCTTATTTAATGTACAAATATGTAAAATAGACAACTTTCATTGGAAATGTTGATTATACTTAAGCCCAGCAGAAGTTTAATACCAAAAACTATTTTTGTAACTTAAAAATGGGTCAATTTGACCTCTAACATAACACAGAGGGTAAATTAAAAGAATTATCACTTCACTTCATCATCACACAATACAAATAAAATGCCTCTGGGTTTTAGTATTACTATGCAATGGCCTTCCTGACCCTCTCAAATACATCAGGCATCGTCAACTTTACATTTGTATGACAGTAAGAAGAAGTATGTAAAAATGTCACATTAAACATTGCCTGTAGAATTAATAACTGCTTTATGATGTAGACTGTTTGAGTCTGGAACAAATTCACTCACTTGAAATGATTTCCTAGGGGAACATTTTGAAATCGGAACAACTCATGCAGTTTGAACGGGTTCCATTCATTTTCCAAAAGGCCTTGAATCACACCAACGCCCACACAGCCCCCATCTGGATTTATCATGGATTCCCTCCAGTGAGAAGGTTTCTCCGTTTACAGTGAAAACAAGTGGTCGTGGTGACTTTTTAAATGGGAGTCGACTTACGTCTAAGATCTCTTTGTTGGCTTTCGGTGCCGTGGCCTCTCGCAAAACCTTGATGGCCACTGGGATCTTCACGTCCTCTCCCTCCGGCACCCAAAGGCCCTGCACCGACACACAATCCACATAAGATATATATATATATATATATATATATTTTTTTTTTTCTCTCTCAAATTACCTCCAAAAGTATTGGAACAGTAAAGCTAATTTCTTTATTTTTGCTGCACACTTAAAACACATGGTGTTGACCTCAAACAGCGCATTTTCTGGTGAGCAAAAGTATTAGTAGTACAGCGCGGTATAGTAGGGTACTGCATGCCTGTCACCCATATTCAACTCTCTGGTTTTCATGTTGGTTACACCTCTAACGAGTTTGAATGCAGTCTTCATGGGGAAAAACTAAAATTACTAAGAAAAACATTTCATTCTTAAAAAGGAGTAATATTCTGCATATGAGAGTCCAACAAGAAGTTAACACAAGCAATAAAATGCTACCCCATCAGAAAAGAAATAGCAAGAGCATTACGTCAGACATTTAAACCGAAACCTACTCCTAAGCCGCCAAGTGTGTGCTTAATTCGCACGGGAAGCCAACGTGGAGTCAGTGGTGTGTGTGACCACGCGAGTTAAAAATGTGCCTTTTAATTGAAAAATTGACAACAGATGCGACACGCTTGGAACATGCCAATGCTGCTGTTTTAAGCAAAAAGAGGCCTGTTATTTACCTTGTAGACTGTACCAAAAGCCCCAGATCCCAAAACTTTGATTTTCCTGAATTCGGGTTCCTTCAGGATGCGCAGCAGAGCTTGGTTGGGCGCCTCGCCGCTTGGAGTCAGCGGTTCGACCAACTGGAATGATAACGCTCAGACGTTACTCCCACCAAAACAAAATGTTCCTATTAAAATATCTCGCTGGCGGTGCGGCACGGCGGCCTCATCGTACTTCTTTTTCCTGGAGGAGTCGCCGCATGGTCCTTTTCCTCTTGATGTGCCGTCGGCGGAGAAAGACGACGACAGACAGGCCGGCCACCAGAACCGCCAGAAGGCCGCCCACCACACCCGCCGCGATCATGGACAGACCTGAAGGACTAAAGTGGGGTACATGCTAACTGATTATCGGGTCAAATTTAAGCAAAATAAAAATGCAAATATGTGAATTTGTGAAGAGCGAGTTGCGAATAAGCAGGGGTTCACTGTGCACTACAGACTGTAAGTGCAGTTGGCACACACTTTTTGCCCCTTCATCATTTCTAAAATAATATATATATTTTTTTTTTTTAAATGGAGAGACCCCACGTAAAAAAAAATATTATTTTAGAAATCGGTACACTGTAGACACACAGCAAGTTGAGCATATACAGAAAGGACGATTAAGGACCAAATCAGGAATGCAAATCTGTGTTGTTGTTTTTTTAAACTCACCTTTTACCATGGCAGTCTTGGCGACCGGGCCCCATGCACCTGTTAAAAAAAAAAAAAAAAAAAAAAATGGATCACATTCACACCTATGGACAACTCTCAACCTTCAATGAACCCTACATGGCTGTTTCTGGGATGTGGGAGGAAGCTACAGTCCCCTGTGAAAACCCACACAAGCCCAGGGACAACATGCAAACTCCCCACAGGAAGCCCTGAGCCAAGATTCGAACCCAGAACCTCAGAACTGCGAGCCAGGCGCGCTAACCACCTGCTCTCAAACAGGGCGCCGTTCATTATACAGTATGCAGTTTAATAATACAGCTCAAAAAGCGAGCATTAGTACCCATGTCAAGACACGATACGGATAGTGACATCACAAAATTAAAATAGCGCTAGACTAGACAAGAGCCACTATGTTTTTGGTCAACAGAAAATGATGATGAAGAAAAAGTAGTAATTTTCATCATCAAACACTAAATGACACCAGTTTTCCAAATCAAACCCAGGAAGGGATGACTTGGAGCCATATTTGGTAACTTCAAATTAAGCTGCACGCCTTATTACAAGGCAGTAAAACCATGTGAAATCACACGAGCCAATCAATAAAGTAAGGTGGTGATTAAAGTGAAAATATCCATATAGTTAAATATGAGGAAAGAAAAGCATGTCATCATTCTAAATGTAATGATAATGATTACAAATTGGAGCTACTAACGCAAAATAAAGTCTACGCTGTTACCCTTGGGTGCAGTTGGGGTGACACAGCCGGCACACTTTGGTTTTGTCGGCATATTTCCACACGAGCGCGTCGTCCTCGCCGGGCACGCCTTGAGGGCAGCGGGCCACGCAGAAGAGTCCGTCCTTGAAGTTGGCGCACTTGGTGCAGTTGGCGGAACCCTAAACGCGTGTACGACCAAAACGTGCGATGTTAGACAACACGCATGGCGCCGTAATCTTTGAAGAATTTGACCTAAATGCCCAGTGCAGCCGTTTTTTTGTATTTTAATACCAATAAGTTACTTGTTGTGATATGGAGAAAATATGAAGATGAAAAACGGTATCCTCAAGACTAACAAGGAAATTTAACGTAAACTTAGTCGGTGTGGATGTCAAATTTGGCAACAATAGCATCAATAACAGTAATAGTAATACACTATTACAATTGTATTAAACTAAATAATACCGTACGAATAATTACATCTAATAAGAATGACTTTATTAGTTAAACTAAAATAAATAATAAAATGAGCTCAGTTATATAGTATAATAAAGCTGCATTAGATTAAAAAATATAGAATTGTAATAAAATGCAGAAGATTTCAATAACACAAGATGAAAATATTTGAAATACAAAAAAATACTCTCATTTTATTAAAAGAAGTTAACTTACAAATTTAAATAAAAATATTGTAATTACATTCAATTATTAATTACAAATTAGCTACATTAAAATAACCACAATAAAAAATTGTGTAGTCAGAGAGAAAAAAGGCTGCTTTAGACAAAACTCTGTATCTGTATTAATAATACAGGATAAAGTAAAAAACAAAAACTAAAATAATTCAACAATACCATACAAATAAATCCAACATGAATTCTTTTTGTTAAAAAACATTGATAAAATAATAAGATCAGTTATAAAGTTAGAAAAAAGCAGGTTTCATATTTTTTTAAATTACATGATAAATAATTTGTATAATACAAATAATTAAATTTTATAATGAGGTACAAGATGTGTTACATTTAAAAATATACCAAAAAATAAATATACTAAAAATATCAAGTTAGTAATAAAAAGGCTGCTTTAGGCAAAATAATTGCAATTTTTAAATAATAATGTCAATAAGAATGCACAATAAAAATAATTCAATAGTACTGGATAATATTGATAATTGAGTGTGTTGTTTAATACAAATAATAAATCCAATAAAATAATTACAAATATTAAATATATTAATGAACTCAACATAAATGATATAATAAAACAAAATGAAGGAGGAGCAATTGGAGGAGAATAAGAGCAAGACGATGTTATAAAGTTAGTGATAAAAAGGCTCTTTACAAATGCTGACTTTTCCCCCTTAGACTTGTATTAGTCAGCCATCTTGAGTCAATTATATTTTCAACAAGATGTCAACACATTATCGGACATACAGCAGCCATCATTGCATTTTTGATGCATGGCTGAGCTTGGCAACCAGTGCAGAGGTGACAAGGAATGTGTAGCAGATATAGAATGTAGATAAATAATTGCTTTTAGTTGGAAGAAGTGGGCTTGGGAAGTGTGGGTTCTTTTTATAAAAAAAATTAAAAAAAAAAACCCACAGACTTTTTTTTTTGCAATCAGGTGTTGGAACACTTTGTGTAATAGTTTGTTTCTCAACATGTCTGCTTTGTCACGCAACCACTCCGCAGGGCAGGAGCCCCAACGTTCGCCTTGCGGCCTCACGAGCGTCGACGGGAAGGAAAGGAATCAAGTGGAACATGCGTTGCTCCACCTCTTATTCCAATACACCTTGTCCTCAGGCCACGCTGATTAAATTATCAAGCTGCTCTCCAGGAAGTTTACACAGATTTCACGCTCAAGAGCTGTTTTTTAAAAAAAATAGTTTTATGTCGTTTGGCTCGTTTTATCACATAAAAACAAAAAATGTGTCAATGGTTCAGCCTCTACAATGTACAGTATTTTTAACGTACGTGTTGTTTGCCTAATGCAATCGCTCCTTGCTAAATAGAAACAAAGCCTCGAGTGAGAATGCCCTTAATAATGCTGTGTTCAGGGACCTCTAGTGTTTTAATATAAAGGCTTCACATACTGGAGCGCTGCAAGTCGCCGTCCCGTTCGTATGATGGCACTCCGGGTGACAAGCCACACAGGTTTTTTTCACCACGGCCTCCCGCGGCTCCCTACACAAAGAAGAGGGTTAATGTTTGACAAACAAACTGATGGGAGAATGTTTGTCCTATTTCTACAGGACATTTAACTGGCTTGCTTTATAATAACAAAACGTTCATTAAACATTACGCCGGGAAGGGAGTGCACTTCAGGGCACGGCACGTTCGCTTCCCTTACCCGTCCAGGATGTTGCAGGAGTCTACGCAGCTGCCGTCGCGACTGTGGTCCCTGCAGGCGATGCACATGTTGGGGCCGGGACCCCAGCAACCGTCCGCCGTGCACTTCCGATCGCATGTATCGTTTCTCACAGCTGCGCACAGAAACACAAAAAGAAGACGATCAATCAATTAAACCAAAAACATTCTTCGCTAGCTCCCGGGGACACAAACTTGATACAGACGCTTCGTGTTTTGTCACTGCACGAACATTCGTTCATTCATTTGATCATTGTGTAGACTACACAACGCTTAAATGAACAAAACAGACGTGAGTTTATTACAATAAATATAAATCAAAGCAATTTGAATTGGGGGCCCATTTAGAGGACTAGAGACTAGAAATGCATTGTAGCAGCTACAACTAATAGAAACCCAAGTTTGACTTTATTTACATGTAAGACCTCATAACATTTTAATTATGAGATTTTTTTTGTTATTTTCATTTACTTATTCTGAATACAAAAAAACAAAACAACAACAACAACAACAAAAGAGAAAATCAGCAGGCTACTGCAAGTACTATAAACTATGAATGGTGGACTGTAATGACAAATACACTCGATAAATATAAAATGTACAACTTTCAAATGGAATTTCAACGCCATATGCTTTGCACATATTTAAGCTATAAAATATTATTTAAAAAAAACAGATCTTACATTTTATAGAAATAAAAAAAATAATTTGTTGTTAGTAAAGTTTAAAGAGTGGCAAGATTACATTTTTAAAATGTGTAAAAAAAAAATCACTATTGTGTTTTGTTAGAAAAAAAGAGTAGATCGCATTTTATCGTAGAAGAAAAATGGTAAGATAGACAATATTGAATTTCATTGTTAAAATTGGAAATAGAGATTGCATTTTATTGGTTAAAAATGTAATGCAGAAAATCCTATCAAATATTATAAAATACCATGTATTGCATTTTGTGGGTTAAAAATTGTAACACAGAAGAGTACTGTGTATTATTTACAAAAGTTTATTTATTTTTAAAAAATGTCCCCAAAAAGTTCAGAACGTTGCATTTTATTACAGGAAAAATATTAGGAAAGAAGAAAATATTGTCTTTTATTATTGTTAAAAAAAACAAAACAAAACACGAATGTACTGTATGTGTCAAATCAGACACAAAAGGCAATGTTGGGAAACGACGCTGCTTTTTTTTGGTCTTACCACATTTGGCAGAGTCTGCGTTCTCGACGACGGTCGTGGTCTGGCTGGCGGACTTGAAGAGCGTCTTCCAGTGGCTCTCGTTGGTGTAGCAGAGGTTCTGGTTCTTCATGATGACCACGTCGCCGTCGCTGATCTCTGTGAGGGAGCGCAGGCCCAGGTAGCTGATGTCCAGCTGGGTCACAACCACGCTGCGGGTTCCACTAACATATGAAAACAACAACTTTTATGAACGCATTTAGGAAAAACAATCAATGTTTTAAAAAGATAATTGTGTCTTCTTTACCGCTTGGTTCGTCCTCGAATGATTTCCAGGTTCTCGAAGGGACAGAGGGCGCTCATGCTCTTGGGCCACGTTTGAATCCACAAGTATCCTGAAGCGGCCGCAGTCTTGTCAAGCATGAACTTAGTGAGTGGATCTTACAACTGAGAATCTCTTACCGGTTATTTCTTTAACTGTCTTGAACACGTTCAGCTGGGCGGGATCCATCTTTGGTGTTTTGGTGAATGTATCCCTGCAAACAAACAACAGGCATGTTAACGCCGTCTGCGTTGCGTGCATGGATGCTGTTGATGTCCCCGGACTTACCCGTAAATGGACGTGCGGATGAAAGCGATGTTGCCGTTGATTTTGGTGCAGTTTTTAAACGAGTCAATGTTGGTGGCGTTGATGGAGAGCGTGTGCATCAGGTGGCCTGTGCCCAGACCGTCACACACTGTCGACAATCGAGACAATAGGGAAGTCTTAAAAGCGAGACAAACTCATGTGGTGAGCCAAATCTGTCTCAGTACACTGCCACTAAAAATTACAACAATCATAAACAGACTGTATACATCGAGCAAGAGTCCGACTTCCTTTTGATAACTGCCAATTTGCACAATGGAAAGAGTAGAAATAATCCAGTGTAAAAAAAAAATTAAAAAGTCCACAGGCTAAAGAAAACAACAGAGACGCATTTTAAAATCATTCATGCAATCATTCATTGCAAATTATTCATGATAACTTAAATAAACAAAACAACTTCAAATAATCCACACAATCAATTACAAAATCCACGGCACGTGTGGCCACATGCATGCGCAATGCACGTGCTACATACTGTAATTAATGCAATTGTTCCTTTTAACAGTTATTCCTGATAGCTTCCACCTTGCACAATAGAAACAAACTGAACAAATAGAAACAATCCACATAGTATAAAAAACTACAACCCACAGTTCGCCAGACGACAACTGCAGCCCAATTACAATTTCTGTAGCGCGATCGGTCCATGCAAGTCATTCATGATGACCTCCATGTTACACAATAGAAATAAACAAAACAATCCACAGTGGGGGGGGAAATGAAGTCTACAGCACAGATCTGACTGTATGTGGACAGTATCTTATATAATGAATGTAAGTGCTTTTCGCACCAGTTATCGATGACCTTGCACAATAGAAATGATCCTCAGTCAAAAATAGTTTCAATAAATTAAAACATGAGTTACATTCATGATCATGCGAATTGGGGGTTTGTGTGTAAAACTTAATTCAGTGTTTTTCGATGGATGTTAGAGGCTTTTAAAAATATATGTATATATATTTAAAGGGCCTCTTCATCTTACAAAGCTCTTATGTAATATCCACACAGAATAATGCAATAATTTATGATAAATAAAGTAATTGCACTGTATAGTGGAATATGTGCGTTGGAATGCAGCACACACCCACGGGAGAGAATGTAATGACCGATACGTGCTGTGGATGAAACGAGAGGACGTCCCCGCCTGAGTTGCACGGTGAAAGTTGGGCACCTCACCTTTGGGGCATAGCCCATCGCATTTGGCACACTTCCTGACGCCGCCCTCCTCCACCTCGTAAGTGTTGCCGCTGCACGTCCGCACGCACGCGCCATGGTCCGTCACCACATAGTTATCTGAACATAAATACATCAAAAATACTCTTACTCTTGTTGTTATGGACAATGGAATGGAAAATCCATTTTATTTATTAAGATTTTATTTCTTCATCATGACAATGACTAAAAAAAATATTCAGAGAAGTTTCATTTTTTTAGAGACTAACCAGTAAGTCATACTTTGTCCAAAAAAGTAACTTGTTTCTGATTTTTTGTAATTATTATTATTATTTTTTGTAAACTCCTACAAGGTAAAAAAATTGAGAAGCGGTTATACTCGTAGGAGAAAGGAAGTCTTACTTTGAAAAAAAAAAAGTTGTACTATTATTGCTTTTTTTTTTCAGCAAAAAAAGCACTTTTTTCAAGATGGTTAAAGTGATCATCTTTAAATTGAAAAAAGCTTGTATTTTTTGACAAAAAAAGCCAAATGTTTGACAAAAACAATTTAAATAATAAAAAGATGAATCCGGCGGCACGGTGGACGACTGGTTAGAGCGTCAGCCTCACAGTTCTGAGGACCCGGGTTCAATCCCCGGCCCCGCCTGTGTGGAGTTTGCATGTTCTCCCCGTGCCTGCGTGGGTTTTCTCCGGGCACTCCGGTTTCCTCCCACATCCCAAAAACATGCATGAATTGGAGACTCTAAATTGCCCGTAGGTGTGAATGTGTGTACGAATGGTTGTTTGCTTCTATGTGCTCTGCGATTGGCTGGCAACCAGTTCAGGGTGGACCCCGCCTCCTGCCCGATGATAGCTGGGATAGGCTCCAGCACGCCCGCGACTCTAGTGAGGAGAAGCGGCTCAGAAAATGAATGGATGGATGGAAAAAATAAATTAATGTTTCTACAAAACGTTACAAAAAAAGTTTCATTTTTTTTGGTAGCTTTTCAGCGTAGCCTTGCGAGAGAACAGTCATATTTTTAGAAGAAGAAAAAAATTTAATGTTGTACTTTCAAATCAGACAATGTTGACTGTTTACAGGTTGATATGTCTCGGACGTGGAAGTTAAAGTGAGAAAGAACAGACGTGACATTAACACGCACAGAAACTCAATCATTTTCTTTGCACGTCTATAAGGTTTATCATTAAACTGGGATGCACAATGTCTAACAGCCACAAAGTGTTGACGGCAAGTGAAGTTGGACAGGAACCTTACGCGGGCAGCTCTTGACACAAGTGGCGCCGAAGTTGTACTTCCCGAGCGGGTTGGGTACCAGCTGGTGCTGGTTGGGGTCGTAGCGCATGAGGCCCGGGCAGGAATCCTTGCACACCCCGTCGTCCTGGAAGTCCCGACAGGCCTGCAGCGCAAACATAGCAGAGGGTTAATGAAAACACGACATTCCTCTGCGGCGGACTGTACAGCGGCCTCGGCGCTCTCACGGGTTGCAGAGGCTGCTGCTAAATATACAAGCTAATAATGCATTAAATATCCCAAGACGGGAGTTTTCAAAGAATTAGC
Organism: Phycodurus eques; assembly: GCF_024500275.1. Classification (NCBI taxonomy): domain Eukaryota; kingdom Metazoa; phylum Chordata; class Actinopteri; order Syngnathiformes; family Syngnathidae; genus Phycodurus; species Phycodurus eques. The sequence goes on along the minus strand of NC_084537.1, from coordinate 20,855,414 downwards.
CTCCCTTCAGGGAACATAAAACATCTCGGGCATCACCGAAAAATTATTCATTAATACGCACAGTGCTGCTTGTCTTATTGACATCTCAACATCGTATGTAAATCCTTTTAATAACTGCTGCCACTCTAAAACTGCAGGGAGTATTTAACAGTAAAATGTTGAGAGAAAATTTGTTTTGGACACCACGGTGGGGATAAAGTAGTAAAACGCATGATGAGTTTTTTTTCCCCCCATTTTCTCCCCAAAAGGTTTCATGTTAAAGTCATAAACAATTTTTATTTTTAAGAAAAAAGTATTTTGTTTGACCCCTCCCAATTTTTTAATGTAAGCAGTTTCAGATTATTTATTTCTCCCCATGAAGACTAGAAGTGTAACCAAAAAAAAGAGCCGTGTTCAGGTGTAAAATCTGGCAGTTGTGAAGCTGAGAGATGACAAATTATCAACCAGGGCCATTGCACAAACATTGGCCATAGCCAATACAAGCATTTGGAATGTCCTAAGAAAGAAAGAAACCACTGGTGTACTAAGTAACAGACATCTAACAGGTAGAGCTCGGAATACAAAAGCAGTTGCTGAAGGATGACATTATTATCGCTCCAAAGAAAGGCAAAATGAATTGTTTGTGAGATCAGCAACGACCTCCAGAGGCCAGGAGTGGAAGTCATGAACAGAGGTACAGAAGCTACACAAGGTGATGCAAACCATTCTTGAGCAAGAAGCATTGACAAGAATCGGCCACCCCAAAAAAGGACGTGATGGAAAGGCTAAAGCCTGGAGAAAAATCACCAGCGTAAGATCCCAGACATACAAGCTCATTTGTGAAACTCAGTGGAGGGGGTTTAGGGTTCTGTGTCTGATTCTGGGGCGGGCTGATTAATCTTCAGTGATGACGCAACACACGATGGTAGCAACAAACTGAATTCAGAAGTCTGCCAATTTCATGGAAAGACGCAAACCAATTTGGGAGATCCTCGACATGCAGCAATGCATGCACAATAAGAGGAAACAAACTGAAAATGTAAGTCTGGAAAATTCACAAAAGAAGAATGCTAATGTTTGGTGATGTCAATCCAGAGACCTGGAAATGAAAGCTGAAATGTTTCGTCGTACATTCAAAATAAAGGAATGATCCCCACTGTTGTTTAATGTAGCTAAACTTAGTTAAGCAGATTTCTGACATTTTTTTCAATGTCAGTTTTCCCAAGTTTCTTGGTTCACCTTTCAATTAGAAAACCGCTCCCCTAATAACAATTTAACGACGCCATCTCATCTTCTCACCAGACAGTCGGTGGGCCGGGGTCCAGTGCAACCCGCAGCGCAGTGTTCGTTGCAGCAATCGCTGGGCGAGGGTCCTTTGCACCTCTTTGAACACTGCTGTGCGCAGTTCAGCTTGGTTACTGCGCGAGAGAGAACAGCAAAGAAAATCGAATGAGAAGTTGTAAATCTTGATGTTGTACCCTTGTTTAAAGGGAATACATTTTTGTCAATTTAACTTTTTAATGCCCACCCATCACGTGCGCCATTCACAGGTACAACGGCCAAGCTAATCACATCACAGTCAAAGGGTAAACAGAGCTGCATTGAGTTTTGTTCAATGCACAAATTAGCATTAGCTGGTAGCGTTAGCTTCTGATACGCAGCACACACTTGATTTCTCTGTGAAGTTGTCGACACGGTGCTGGGATATTTGTGGTTGGTGATGTGTCCATCAGCCACATACACACAGTGTAGCATATGCAGGGCTGCCTCCATGACGAAAATTTATTTTCTTTTCTTTATGGGTGCTTCCCATTCCCCCTCCCAACATACACACTAAGCTCTACTCCCGCAATTAGAACTCATTCTATTCCAACATTTAGGCCCCACCCCCAGTCGACATGGTAACAAAAGCCAGACTCGCTATTGGCCCAGCAGTATTATATGGGGCGGGGTCTTAACTCGGTCATATGCAAGAAACAGATACTCGCCCCCCACAAAACGGGCTAATCTTTCATTCTTGATGTCACAGGCATGTTATTAAAACTCATGGGTACTGTTATAAAAAAAAAATGCATTATATGTTTCCTTCAACATTTTTTTGTAAATTATTTTGGCATAAATCACAAATATCATCTTACAAGTCTGACAGTTTTGAGGTCCGGGTGCCCAGCAGGAACCGTTGAAGCAGCTTTTGTCACATTTTTTACCTGTAAGAAGAAACGAAAACGTGTTTAATGCCGTAATTGATAATTAATAATATTGCTCAGTGCATCTCTCACAAAGCGTTGCGTTGCTAGCCGCGGGTGGCAGCTCCATTTTGGGTTTATTGTCCTCGTTAACGATGTCGTACCACTGGATGGTATCCACATTGCACAGGTGGTTGTTCCCAAACTTCACACCTCCTTTGAGGATTTCTGGAAAAGACAAACACATCCTGACTTAGCTTGAATTGATTATTCTCTAAAACGAAGAGGTAATATGTTGGCACGGACCTGTGAGGCTGGTCAGAAGGAGCTGGCTGGTGCCCCGACTGGTGGCTTTGTCGTAATTGGCCAGCACTGTGAACGCGAAGTCGCCCTCGTATAGCGAGTGACCACGAATGATGCGCAGGTTGTCCAGCGGGATCGTAGGTGCGGTGTTGAGGGCGATGAGTACGTAACCGCCCACTTCTTCTATCGTCTAGAAACGCAAAAATAGCAAATGTGCATTTAGAGTACCAAAACTGGTTGGTACGTTTTTAAAAAATGTAATGGTTTCTCTTTTAATTACTGGAATATTATCAGAAAATAAGATTTTATTCAATTAAAAAGTCATATTTTTGGTGGAAAAACAATTCTTATAGCAATCTCAAATAGTCCAATTTTTCTAATTCAGAATCTCACTAGAAAAAAGTTGCATTTAAGTGAAAAAAGTTGTTTTTAAATCCATTGTAAAATAAAATGTTATAAATAAAAAATGTCTTTCAGCAGTCTTACAACAAAATAACTATCACTTTGATGAGAAAAAAATTAAAATATCATTTTGAGGCAATCTTTTTTTGTTGTTGTTGAGAAAACGACTCAACTTCTTTATGTCTCAAAAGTGTTCTCTGTCAATTGACTGTCTCTTGTCGTACTAGAGCGGCTTCAACTAGAGGAGCCAAATTTTTGGACATATTTAGCACATAAAGATGATTCTGATTCTATTACGAGAAAAGTTGTAACCTTACCTTACATTTTCAGAAAAGAAACTTCCAAGAAGTGGTAATCTTGAAAATAATGTCATATACTTTGAGGAAAAAGTTATGTTTATATTTTGTAGTTAGTTTGTAGTTTGTTTTTGTTTTGTAAAAGTCGCACTCAAAAAAGAAAAAATATATATACTGTATATATTTTGAGAGTAAAAAAACAGTGGGGGAAATGTTTACAATGGAGAAAAAAAACTTTGTAATATGAATCTTTTTTTTATTAAAAAAAAAAAAAAGTATTTTGCATAAGCAAAAAAAAAACTTTTTTTTGAGTAAAGGTTCTACTCTTCCAAGAATAATTGTTGCAATCTTATGAGAATAAAATCATGTTAAGTTTTTTTTTTCTGGGGGGGAAAAAAAGGTGGATTTTACAAGGACAGTCATATTTTTGTGTTGGGCTGGTTCAAACAAGAAAAAAAAAAAAAGGGAGCTACTTGACACAGAGGAGTAATGTGCTTTTACCCTGAGGAAGGACAAGTCGCGATGCTCCTCCATGTAGGTGATTTCCAGGTTTTCCAGGACCACAGTGCAGTTGCTGTAGGTATTCACCATGTTCTGGTAGTGATCCTCTTTGGAGCCCAGCAGGTTTAAGCGGTTGGTGATGCTTTGGCACACTGCCGGGAAAACACAAACAAACATCTGTAACTACGGGGCAATGTCAGAAATGATTAAGACCTGCAATGCTATCAGTCACTGCCATTACACAACACACACACACGCTTGTGCATTTCCTCCATCTAGTCATAACTTGGCCTGCTTTCATATAAAAATAGCCAACGTGGGTTGCTTCTACAATTGGAATCAAATCTCCACAACAAAGCGCCAAATCCTGCTGGTGGGTGAAAATGAGCTGGCCGCATTCGTACTGGCAGCGGACGGAAAACTTCCCCTCGCTACGCAGAATGGCTTAAAGCCACCACCAAACAAACCTCGGCGTCGCCGTCCCCAGGCCTGCCATTGTCATTGTGGAGGTTATGCTCCTCGTGTCAAATAACTAAATGTCCCGAACTTAAAGGGCACATAAGGAAAATTGACCTTTAAACGGCTTGTATACAAATACAGCAGTTGCGTCTCTGGAGTGCCTGTCAGCACATCAAGTAAAATCTTTATATTTGGCGATGTGTCCATGCGTCACGTACCCACAGTGCAGAAACGATTAATCAAATTACTCAATTACAAAAAAAATAAAATGTCAAAGCATAAGCTCTCACTCGAAGCTTCGTAGGGATCATTTTTCCACACAGACTGATATTAGCCTACTGCAGAAGCACATACCAGTCTGCGTTGGAATAAGTGGCGTGATGGTGGCGAGCCAGGAGGGAAGAGTCAGTAAAAGACAGAATGTCCAAAGTTTGAGATCATTTCACACTTAAAAAAAGAAGATAAAGTGCAGTGCGTCTACTGCAAAGCACAGATTGCGTACGGCAACGGGACATCTACCATCACAAGGTAAATGCATCGATGTCATGTGTGTGCTAATTTATTGAATATAGCCTAGCACGGTTAGAAAAATATTGGAATGCCCCCGCAAGTGGTCGAGGTGCACTTTCAAACTCGTCTCAGTCATCCATATTGTCTGCGAGAGCAGCAGCAAATGTAATCTAATGTAGCATTAGTGTTTGAATAAATAACAAGTGGTGACTCAACAAAAATGGGGACTTGAGGCTTCCATTGAAGCGGGAGCTGGTCTGATGGGTTCAGACCCGCACCGTGCAGGAGTCATCCATATTGTGCTCCGCCAGCAGCACACACCGCCATACATTCACTCATATTACCAGCACATTTATTGACTGTACAATGGAGTTTTTGCTTCCTTTTTTTTTTTTTTTTTGCCGGTTCTTTTTAAAGTAGAGATTTACGGCTTTGCAATAAGAGCCAGCAAGCAAAGAGTCTTCCAGATGTTTCGTCCAAATCACCGTGCTGCTGTACTGTAAAATCTCCTGAGCGGCATTCCACGACAGGTTAGCGCTTGACTGCCAAACAGACCAAACCATAGACTCAGCAATTCTTATGCAAAGCAAAGTACACTTGAGTATTCAATTAGATTATACAGTGGGGGGGCGGGGGGGGGGGGGAGAATTATTGTACACTACTAGAACGAAGTCACAATGCTATGGGGAAAAGGCATCATATTACCATTTTTAAAAAAAGTTCTAACTAATTAGAATAAACTCGCAATATTACAAAACTTGCCTCATAATCTTCTGAGAATAAAATACATTTTTTTTATGAGAATAAAGCTGCATTATTACTAAAGAGTTGTACTTTAAAAAAAAACTTGGAATTTTATGAGAATTAAGTGATAATTTTTCACCCCAAAATATAATACTCCTAATAAAGTGCTTGTGTTTTGAGTTATATATATTTAAAAAATAAAACAATTAGATGAGAATAGTCACCACTTTACAGGACTTAAGTAACATTCTAAAAAAAAAAAAAAAAAAATTGTGGTGCGACAATAAAATAAAACTAAAAATTTTAAGTAAACTGACAGGTGAAAAGTTGGATGGGCCGCATTTTCATCACATTTAGCGTACACGCCCACAGTGTCTGTGAAGGATGATTCTATTGTTTCTATGCGATTACTCGTTTTATCAATCGGGTAATCTGTATCATAGTCGATTCTAAAAATGTTCGATAGCCGCAGGCGTCAGCTGCTGACTTGGACCAGAAAGAAGGAAAAATGCTGAAATTCGGCCCGATTGTCGGGATGCGTTTACCCCATTTTAGATGATCTAAAACGCATATTCAAACCACTGCACTGAATGATTATGACGCAACCATCTGCCTGCCGCCGTCCTCCCTCTCCCTCCTCATTAGTTTTTCCCTCAGGGTTCTCGCTGACATGAACCGAGCCAACCGTCCACGACAACTGAATGCAGACTAGCGAGCTTTAAATTAATTGGAGGAGCCACACGAGATGCAATTAGCATTGTAATTATTCCTCAAGCCAAAGCATAATAAGCAAACGGCGTGTACGGTAAATATGAACACATTGCGCAGCTGCTTCCTCCTGTTACTATCATACCGATTTGCAACAAAAGGCGGGGCGAGACGGGTGACGTCAACAAACCAACCCTGACCGACGACCAGGTTAACGACGCATGAAGTGGGGGGAAAAAAAACAAAAACAACAAGAAACAAGCAAAGCCACAGAGCAGCTTCTGCTCTGAGTGGCTGATTTCATAACGGGCCCTGCAGGTGGTAAATGGCCTGATAGCCCGCGACCATAAAGTCACTTCCTTATTAGGCCGCGACGCACGAAACAAGGTCAGGCTGACGCAACACACGAGCCACGGCAAGCTTGGCTCACTGGTCTAGTTAGTTAGAATTTTCCCAACTGAACCCAACAGCTGCATCATCTAATGACAGCCAAGAATTCTGACCTGATGATTATATTAAGAAGGCTGAGTTTGAAAAGGCACCACTTATTATATTTGTAAAGGCTAAATTATTATTATCATTTTTTTTTTTAAATATATATAGTTCTTCTATTGTGTCTCATTAAGAGACAGTAGGTGTGTGTGGTGGGGGTGGAATCTATCACATACACTGTACCATATACTGGCTAGCCCTCGAGATATTTTTTTATAAATATATATTTTTGTCATAATTGTAATTTTACAAAATAAGATTTACTGTATAGAAATTATTATCACATTATTCAAGAAAAAATATTAAGTGTATAATCTTGAGAAAAAAAATTTGAACAAAAGAGAATAAAGCCTCAATTTTAAAACGTTTTTTTAAATGAGAATAAACTACAAACATTTGTAATTGGATTAATAAAAAAAAATGAAGCCAAACAAATTGACAAATAAAATATGGATGAAAATTCTTAAATTGTCCATGAATCTGTCAAATATAATTATTATATTAAATCACCATGATTTAGTTCATGACCAAAATATATGTATATATATTTTTTAAAATTCATAAAGACTTATTTTTAACGTTTTAACTACCGAATGGCATTTAAATTGAGTGAATGGATTTTCATTTTACTGCATTAAAAAAAAAAAAAATTGTAAAATGTATTCAACCAACTTTTTTTATTGAAAGATCTACACATTTATTTAATTGCCTTTTATTTCACAATGCTTACATGCTTTGGAGAGCAACCATTGTGAAATTCATGGCGGGATGCAAGCGTACTTAATAATGTGGTGAGTGCGTGTACAGTACATGTGGAAGGGTACAGTTTGCCCAATTACAGGCTAGTAGAAGGAAAGAAAAAAAATCCACTTTGGTGTTTTCCATCACACCTGAGTCACTTGCCACTGAAAATTACCTGTCGCACAGCACATGGGCGGGGCTTTTACTGGCGTCAGAGAGACTGTAATGAAAACCAACTAACTATTGCTTCACTTCTTGCTGCTGCCTTCAAATGAAGCAAGGAGTGGCTCTGGGTACAGTGTATGTGCATGTAAATACACTCAGTCCATGTAGTAATAGCCAGTATAAGAGTTGTAACAAACATGGGGCCTTTGCAAAGATAATATCAAATATAACATGTAGACTATTTGTATTATAAAATGAGAATAATGTCTCAATTTTATGGGAATGAAGCTGTAATAATCACAAAATGCGGGGGGTGGTGGGTGGGGGAACAAAACAAAAAAATGACAAAGATATGTTTTCTGTAAAACGATTCACAATTTTAGGAGCTAAACTTAATTTTAAAGTTTTTCCAAGATATTTTTTTTCCAATAGTTGGCATATATCAAAGGGGCGGGAAATGTTATCTCATGAGGACAAAGCTATCATTTTCCGATAATACAACAATAGTACAAAAAAAAAAATTATAATTTTGACGCAGTCATAATTTTATGAGAATATAGTTTGGATGAAGGACCATTTAAAAAAAAGTTATATTTTATGAACAAAAAGATGTCTATGATTAGTCATAAGAATAAAATTGAAATATAAAAAAAGTTCCATTTGTGAGAAAAGAAATCTTGAGGATAAAGTAATTTTTAAGTGAATACATTTAGAAAAAAATATAGATAAAAAAAGTCTGTCTTATGAAGGTAGTTGTTATGTTCTGAAAATAAAGCATTATTCAAAAAAAAAGATGAAAACAGATGCTATTTGTTGGAGAATAAATTCATTATTATATGAAAATAGAGTTGCACTATTATGTAATGAATGAATATTATAAGAGAAGAAAAAGTCAGGTTACAAGGTTAACCTTGTCATAATTATGCACCTGAATGTTTTTTTCCAGGACGTTACCAAGATGAAGTCATCATTTATATTATGTATATATATATATATATATATATACACATATACATACACACATGTATATATATATACACACATGTATATATATATATATATACACACACATATATACACACATGTATATATATATATATATATATATATATATATATATATATATATATATATATATGTATATATATATATATATATATATATATATATACGTGTGTGTATATATATATATATATATATATATATATATATATATATATATATATATATATATATATATACACATACACACATATATATATATATATACATACATATACACACACACACACACACACACACGATGACATGATTTACCACTTAAGAGTAGAGTAGTACTACAAAAAGCATTGTAAATATATTTAAATGTCATTGCATTATAATGTATTTCAATATGTTTGTGTTTAAGGAAAAACAAAAATAAAAAGTCACTCAACTGGCAAGCAGCAAGCTTTCCCAATGTCACCAAGAAGGTTATTGCGCAGGGTTGCGTGCTAGTTCTCGTTATGATGCAAGCGGTACCGATTTATCTGATCTTCTTCCATATGTGCTACAAATATTCAAGAGGTTGAAACTACCCCAAGCCAAATGGAATTGTGATAACTGGAAGATTTAGCACAAACACTGCAGACCGCCAGATAACAAAAAAGCTCAATTGCAAAGCAGCCTGAGTGGGACGATACTGTCAATGCAAGATTTTTATCTTTCAATTAGTTTGTGTTCCCTGACAAAATAATAAAAGTCCACAAATTCCAACCCTGACTTTCCTGGGATTCGAGCAATAACCCGTCATAAGCCATCTAATGGTTTCTTTTGGACATCCAATACACGTTTAAAGGCGCGAGCGAGCCGCTTCCTCTCGTCCGCTAGCTGCAATTGAATTACGCTGCATCCAGAGGCTGCTCATTCAATTATCTGACAGCATATACATAATCAAAGGAGGATGTTAACTGCCATTCTTGTTGATTTCCCAGTCAACAGCATTAGGTTGAAGCAGCTTATGTAACCTGTGCCTTCAAGTCTGACAGAAAATCATTGTGGAGTTGTCACATTTAAGGGTGAATAATCACGCCATCCTCCACTTGTCTCTTATCAGATATCCTGTGGATAAGAGTACATAAACAAAATGTTTGATTGGGTTAGGCAAGAGGTTATGCTGTATGCCCTCTGCTCAAATGTGCCTATTTTACATAGAGAGCCCCGCAAAATCGCAGCATTTTGGATAAATGGATGGATAAATGAAGAGAGGGATGGGTAAATGGCTGGATGAGTTTACATAATAGCTGCATCTGAGCCGGAACAAAAGATCTGGGGTTTGTCCACTTTTGCCTTTTTCATGCAGGACCCAGCAAAGGAAGGAAACTGTGCACATTCTCCCGCAGCAATACGGCATTCCGCAGTCAGATACTTTGATGAGGTCAGCACCAGCATCTGGTTTGACGTGTAAAATATTTGTCTGACAAAAACAATTAGTTTCAACACAACAGGGCGGGAGAAGTGACCGTCAGGTTTGACATATTTCCCAGGAACGCAACACTATCACCTCTCTGAAGTGGGAAATAAAAAACATAAGAAGTTAATTTAACAAAAATTAGCCCAAGAGCACAGTCATGTTAAAATTACAGAAATAAAAGCAAGGGTAAGTTAGAAAACATTTTTAAAAATTAAACGTTTGAGACAATAAAAGCTCAAAAAAAAAAAAAAAAAAAAGATTTTTAAAAAGTTAACAGTAAGAGGACATGAGAATATGAGGTTAAAATCAATAAATATGCAAGAACAGTTAAAATAAATAAGTAGAACATGTGTTAGGGTCTTTAGACAAAATCAGGTCAGCTATGGGATCTTGAGTTGAAAGAGAAAGTGGAGCTGCATGCAACATTATTTGTGGAAAATTTTAACAAATCTCTCTACCCCAATAAATGCAGACTACAAACTGACACCAGCCTTGAGGATATATGGTATGTGCATTTCACTGATGGAATTCACTGTTTTTTTTGTTTTTTTTTAATTGAGCATGATTTTAAAAGGTATCGATATCCTGCTCGCTTTAAAAGGGGAAATACATTCTTCCTTTATGTGGAAGATGCCTCAGGCCCCGACATCAACCGTCTCAGGGCCTCGCAGAGGGAAGCAAAAAGAGGGGACTGGAAGATTTAAAAGAAGAAGAAAAAAGAAACACAAGCCTCCTCTGACATGTCAGGAAGTTGCTCTTTGCACTGGATCCGCTCCAGGCAGCTACCCTGTGATGCTGGACCAGATGGTAGCTGATTCTCGTCTCCGGGGGAAGAGGAGGATGGACGGAATCTAACATAATGTACTACTGAGGACAGGAAGTGATGGAAATGGAGGGGGAGAAAAGGCCTCGAAACTAGAAAAGCGGGGTCGAAGATGGCCACGATGTATCCCGCCTGGCATCCTCCAATTGTTTATTGCTCTTGTATGGCACAGTCATCAAGGTCAGGAAAATAGAATGCAAATGGCAATGAGAATTTAAACTCTCTCTCCTCACCTACAAAGCAATCTAACAATCCTAAAAAACTATATATATGTGTTCGTATGTGTAGCACAAAACAATCGATTATCGAATAATAAGGTGGGCCAAAATGAAACTGTCATTTGAATGAAACGAAATCTGTGAGGGGAAAAAAAAATCTAAACTGAAGGCTGAAAAACTATAGGAACTCTCTGGACCGCTCCTGTGAGTCACTGAAGACTGTCCATCTGGTCCAAAATGCTGTTGCCCGAGAGCCGACGAGAACAAGGAAAAGAGATCATTTTTCTCATGCTGGGTTCACGTAACTGCAAAATTCTGAAAGTCCTTCTTATTTCAAATCTCGAGAAAACATCGCATTGAATGCTGATAAACTGTCGTTAACGCTCTATTAGTGAGCTGCTCCAGCGAGTCTAGAACAAGAGATCCTTTCCCCCCCCCCCCCCCCCACTGCATATACTCCCTATACAATTCAGAATTCAATTCATTTTAAAAATATTTGACCTAGCGATTAAAGAACCACAATCGCCCAAACCATTTTGGCATTATGTTGAGACCTCAAGTACTGTTAAACAAACTGCATTTGAACAAATTTAAAATGGGACGTGTGTTCTATTCTGCACAATAATGACTATGAGGCCAGTACGTTCCTGGTTGCCCTCTCGGAATGGAACGAAGGGGGGAGGGGAAGAAAAAAAAAAAAAAAAAAGAGAGAGTCAGGAGTGGTTTGTGGTTAAGCTAACCGAGATGATGGCCAAAAAGGGGGCTGAAGCTGTTGGTTGTGGGGTCAAACTGTGGAAATGACACGTAACCTATGAACACCACTGGCCTTTCCCCTGGAGACGACCGACGGTTCAACCCATCTGGAACACACGAGCTCACTGAACGCGTCTGTCAAGTTTAGTCCGCTAAAAGCTCTGTGCGAGACACGACTGATAACTCTTGGCTGAGCTAATTCAATGGTGGGTGTCCACCTCAGCATGAGGGAACTGGATTTCAAAGGGGGTGCAAAATGTATCACAATGGGAAAGCTCTTCCGTGTATGTGCAGCTACACAATCTAACAAGATCCAAGTGCTTTATCAATAAAATTCTAGCTACCTTATTTTTATGATATGAGGACACACATGGGAGTAATCCTTTTCTCCGCAGGCTGGAGTTGGCTGTTGACGAGGGCTTCACTATTGAATATTTTGGGATTTTGGAATTGGATCATGAATTTGCCGGAAAGACGGGATGAAAGCATATCTGTAATTTGCATGACGGCCCCATGCAGCCTCAACCGCAATTTTCATTTGGTGGAGGGAATATGCTGGTATTACTGTTCCGTCTTAATGGAGGTCTGTGACTTTTGGACACAGAAAATACAAGTTATTCTCCTAGTTCTAGTCAGTACTCAGACAAAGGTATTTTCGAACAACTGGAGAATCTTTCGAGACTTCCCGGAGCAGCCTGCTAATAGAGAGCTAAAATAATCCAGCACAGAGGTCCCAAAAGCATGCACGAATGCAAAGCATTACTAACAGAACTGGTAAAAACATACCCGTTACAAATTTCAGTATCAGGCAAAGTCCGGCCTCACTGTCATCTCATTGTTGATTCATTGGCTGGCTTTTTACAATCTAACCAATTGGGCATTATTGTGTAGCCTTGGTGGAGGTCTGCAAGTTTTAGACACAGAAACAAAACCTCTTCTCCTAGTTCACGTCAGTAGTTGGGCAGTGGCATTTTGAACTAGCTGGTGAGTGAGTCTTTTGAGACCTGCTGAAGCAGCCTGCTAAAAGAGTTACAATAATCCAGTCTAAAGGTTACAAAAGCATGGACTCGTGTAAGGCATTGCTAATACAATCAGTAATATTATACCATTTACAAAAGTCCTGCCTTCTCCTAGGTCTAGCAGCATTCAGCCTTGGATTTCTGCAGACCTTGTATTGGTTTTACAACTATAGGCAGTTTTGCACTTAAACAACAATAATCAACTATTTTTCTCATCTGCTAGATGAATTATTGTAACATTGTCAAGTTGCGTTGGTTTCTCTGTCTCGAGAGAAGCTTCCCCTTCATTAATCAAATCATCAACAAGAACAACTGTAAACGCAAGTTGACCGTAACAGCAGATGCAACAAAAGATAATAAAATATTGACTGCAAGATCATTTAACAGTTCAAGAGCCAGATATGTTCCACAGGACTTCCTGCATCTACTCAATGTGAAAAAAAGAAACTGCAAGGCAAGTGAGTGAGGAAGAAAAGAAAAAAAAAAAAGAAAAAAAGAAGTTTGATTTTAGATGATTAATGCCACAGTTACTGACTCACCGGATGCTCTTTTCTTGGTTATCATTAGAGCTGCTGCGGTGAATTATCAACACACAATACGTAACTATGGATTCGCTGCTTCAATGGCAGAGGAGGACAAACACGCCTCATTGTGAGTGGACCGGGCCCCAAAATTCATTTATTGGGATTATGTATACACAGCTGGGCTCCGGCATGGCTCAAGTCATCAGTGTAGTATATCATCAGTCAGATAAATCTCCCACAAGTCCATTAGTCGGGCATGAAGCCCCCCCCCCCCCAACTCCAAACGATTCCTCCTCTGTGTTATTCAAAACTAAGAGCCCCCCCCATTTTAAAATTCCAATAAAGCGCCTACCATTCTCTTAAAAACAGCCAACTTCCTCCCCAACATCCACACATTCTCCCGGCCAAGAACCCCCACCCCATCCACCTTTCCCTGTTAAAGCCATACTCCTCTTCATTCCCACAGGAAGCAGGAGAGGAAGGCCAAGGGAGGGAGTGGGCGGCCAGCACGCTTCTGCTAACTCACTCCTCAACACCCCCCCTTCAAAAAAATAAAAACAATTTTAAAAACTCCCTTAAACTGTCACAGAGACGTGAGCAGGGAAGGAAGAACAACCACCACAGGCAAAAACGGGACACGTATATTTCGCGCACACAATTCCGGCAGCTGTGATTTGGGAATCCCCTGTTGGTTTGCTTCAAGCATTCCTGGTCTGAGGCCCAGGTTGGAGCAGATCAACACAACGGGTGGGACAGATAACTCCTCACAAAAAGAGATAATCAGCCTTTTCGACTTAAGAGCTTTCTTATTTTTAGAGCGAGCGCTGACGGGCTCATTTCTGCCGACAGCTCCGTCGGTGCTTCGGCGACTCATCCTCATCACGAGAGATCCCATAAAAGGAATATTCCACAAAAAGCCCCCGGGAAGGTTGGACAGAGCGAGCTTTACTCAGCCCTTACTCACCATCTCAACCTCTGCTTTACGCATCAGCGGGCCGTTAAATCCCCTGATGCTTCGTTGCTTTCGGGTGAATGGCTCTAAACACCCGAGGAGCGTGCATCTTTTTTGCCCCCCCCCAACATAGCTTTTGTTCTCACCAAAGGTGTGACTGATTTCATTTGCAGGAGCAATCAAAGGAGAGACTTTCTCGCAAGCGCCCTCCTCATGACACATCGAACTGATATGTTTGATATGCAGCAGCATGCCACTGCCAAGGCTCAGGGGGCCCCCTCTCTGTTCAATAAGTATTTTCCACCAGGGCCGTGTGAAGAACAGCAACGCCGGATGGACAATCAAAGCTGGGAGGAGTTGAAGTCAAGCAATGATAGTCATTATTGCTTATTGCCGTAACAAAAAATAGAATCTATTCTCGGTCACCATTGTTGTTGCTTTTGGTAGAAACTTCCCCAATATACTATGGCCAATGCATGCCACAGCTCCTTTCCCCAAGTGTTCCGAGCGGCGGGGGGTGTTATCCTCCCCCTGACGCGTCAAAACAAAAGCACATCACGGTTGACATAGCCCAGCAAAATAACACGGAAGCTTGTTTAAGACGACTGAGGAGGGAGGTTGTTTCAAGGCCGCTCCCTCATACGGGAACACACAGAGGGTCTTTTGCTCTGCTACTTCATATCAGTCATCACGGCTACCAGACGTTTGTTTTTCCCTTATTTGTGAAGGTACTGAACTTAAGTGATCAAGTTGGAGTGGCGAAGTTTGAAAACACCCATTGAAAACATTGCGTTGACCCTTCTAAACCGATTCAGCATCTTTTGTTATGGTCATTATTATATTACCATACTGTCCAACGGTACGATTCTCACCAGAGATGTATGACCCTTCTTTGCAGGGCTTGGCTCTACTCTACATTGAAACTTTTTCCAGATACAAAGAGGTACTCTTTCTAGTACCTCATGAGCTGGGATTTTAATCACGCCGACACAAAAACTGCTGCTAGCCACACACGCTAATGTTAGCTTACCCTGCTAGGCCTTAGCTTAGCTCAGTTTATAATCATGCCACATTCCCCGCTTTGCTGCAGCGGTTCATTTTGCTGCTGCCCTTATTATAAAATTAGTCTCCAACAGCCACATGGCAAGTAAATACAGGACACCCTAAATCTCCTTAACACAGTGTACTTATAGAATAGATTAGCCTTGACAACATAGCCTCATTTACGCAAAACAACAAATCAACTAGAGATAACATTGCTGTACCCGTTTTTTAGCCTCAACCTCGCTTTGCCGTTTAACATCCACAATAGTTCTATTTCTCCTCAAAAGTATTATCATGGCAGTTTGTTGCGCTTGTTCTGCGGTTGACATCTCGCTCATGGTTACATTACCAACTCCCCGTTTTGGTCGTAGCCAGGTCCCGGTGGTCATCCACTAGTATCTAAACCCTAGTTGGGAAGCAAAATAAAACGGTGTAGCCATGGAATGAAAGTTGCAAATAGGAGTTGATGTCTTTTTTACTACTTTGAACAAGCGCAAGAAAAGAGTTAGTTGGTTAATGTTTGCTTTTTTTTTTTTTTTTTTTTTTCCAAGATCTTTACAATAAAACATACATAGAGGAGTAGTGCATTGGTCACCTACAGGACTCGACTGCAACAGTATCGGACAGGATTGTTTTGCCTTGGCGGAGGTCTGTATTCAACCGAGCGGAATTCTAGCTGTTATCATGCACATAAAAAGTCAATAGCACACAGTTAGCATCTGACAATAAAAATCGTATCAAAGAATAAATTAACTAATTTATTGGGTTGTCCTCAGTTCTATTGACCCAATAACCCAATTAGATTTTTTTATCATTATTTTTTTTTAATCTCGTGGAAATTGTCCGGCTGCCGATTACTGATATTAATATTAAGCTCAGTACCTCACAAAGGGATTGATATATTAAAAAAAAAAAAAAAAAAAAAAAAAAATCTAATGAGCTCAGTGGGTGCTTGTTGATGTAGTGACTATACTCCAGGTCAAACGGCCTAATCCTTCCTGATTGGCACCACTCCAGTTATGCACTCTTGGGTATTTGTGCCACGGGGAACATTTTCTACCTTACCGCTAAGCGATTAACGTGAAGTGGTTTGTCGTGGTCATGAAAGGACGCAGAGTAGAGACATTGCTCATTCGTCAGAGTTTGCTTTAAGAGTCAAGCAGCTGTAAGACAAATGGAGTCCATGTGCATATTATGTCATGCGAGAGTTGGCTCAAGCTTATTTATGGAGCGAAACACTACAAGGACTATTTTTTTTTTTTTTTTTTTCCCCCCCTGCAGGTCTTTGAATTTAATCATGAAAGCATGTGGTAATGGAGATTTTGAACCACCAGGAAATTAATTTTGAGTGCAATGAAGCATTGGTGTTTTAGCCTACGGGGGAATTAAAAAAAGATACAAAATGATATCTTTAGAGCACAATAGACTTTAGCGCTGTGGGAATTTATAAATCTCTACAAATACGAAGGGACATTTTCCATCAGCTTGTCTTAAAATAGCAGGGAAGAAAATAAAAAAGAAAAAAAAACATTTCACAATGCTGATGAAACACCCAGGAGGTGATGTTGAGCTCTTAATGTGCTGGAACCACTGCGAGAGATGAGATGACATCTTGTTTTCTTCCCCCGCAACACCCAGTCAAATTATACCGCCACCAGCCCCCATCACTGTAATTCAGAACTCAAGAAATTATACTTTACAAGTGCATGACAAGATAATTTGTTGGTGTATTTTTGTATCACGTCGGATTAAGACTAAGCTTTAGGCGTAGACAGAACTACCCAATTAAGTATTTTTCAAAGCCCTTACAAGAACACAGGGGGTTATTGTCTTGCTCTGGTGGGTAACTTTGCTTTTATCAACGAGCCATAAGATAACCAACCACAGATAACCTGAATTATTATTGCTGACCACATCCAACACTTTATCATAACGTTTATGGCTCCCGTATCACGGGCTTATCAATGTGACGATGAGCTCAATAGGGTCTCCCCTGCTGGAAAGATTACACAGCTCCTCTTGCCTCGGCTCGCGTGGAATAGATGGCATCCACAGACATCAAGCCACGACTCCAAAGACCACGTTTTGAGATGTGGTGCAATAAAATGCATCAAGTCACTGGCCACAGCAGCATGATGATAGGACGTTAACAAGGCTTTCACCACCTGGTCCAGTCTTTCAATACACCAGAACTGTGGATATTTACGACCGGCCACAATGATATCTTTCCCCGTCTACAGGACCCGCTAATGCATGCCAGCATGCTAAACTGCAGAGAATTTTCTAAAGGTCAAACACAGTCCGGGATGCTGGTTAGCCACCGATTTGTTTGTGTTCCCATGGGAATGAATGGAAATAATCTGTTCCATGGTCAGCCTGTCTCTTGTACAGTTAACCTTTATTAACTGTACAAGAGACCATGATTAAAGTCTTAACTGCCATAACAAGCAAAAAATTAACCACCATTAAGACTAACACGTACAGTATACACAAAGCACTTAACTTCTAATGGACGAGACTTTTTAACATTTTAAATGTTCATAAAAGTGTAAAAACATAATATTGATCAAGCGTGTACAATGACGTTGGAATTTCTTAACACCATTTTTGGGCCAGGGCAAGGGAGATGGAATAAAAAAAAATTTGAATTGAGGTCCAGCGAGGTACACTGAGGATCACAATAGTGACGATTCACAGCTTTTCATGCATTGGCTGTTGAATGAAGCTCCAAAAAGGGGGAAAACGGTCTTTGGCGGCATGAAAGCTGTTGAGTCAACTGGGATGCCTTTCTCCTCAGTGTTGACACAGGGTTGTAAAGTCATGTCTACATGGCAAGTTAAGGTCACGCAGAAGACAGATAACTCTGTTAAAAAAGGCAACAAAGTCCTGAATAAACCCTTTGTCTGTCTTGAATTGGGGCTGGGGTGGGGGTGGGGGGGGAGCTCTGCAGGGACACGTTTTGTCTGCATATTGGAGGAATTTGAGGACATTTTTGCCTATTGACAACACCTCTTCATCACAATCCCAGTTTGAAGAATCAACACTTTGACTCGTTACATTGTCAATGCCAAGCCTTCTCAAAAGAAGTGACAGGATGTCGTCTGTACATTTAACCTGCTAATTTAGAGTTCTGTGAATGTACTTTTTTTTTTTTTTTTTAATTTAAAAAAAAAAAAAAAAAAAAAAAGAGAGTCTCAATTTAAAGCAGTCCCCAGAGGTCTTAATTAGATGTCTGTGACATTATTTTGTGAAAATACCCCAAGGATCAAGAATTGGAGCAGACTATTCACAACCTTATACAGCCCCCACTAAATTTCCCACTTGATGTGTGGGCAGGCACTCCAGAGACCTATCAACCTGTACACAGACAATTAAAAAGTTAGTTTTCTATAACAAGTCCCTTTAATCAATCACAAGTCAGAAAATATGCACCCATAGGTTTTTTTTGGGACTTATCCACAGTTTCAACAGAACTGCAAACAAGCACATCTTGACTGATATCCCAACACACCCTTTTAATGTACCATGTAATACTATAACAAAACAAATGGTGGTAAGGGGGGAGAAAACACTCTTTCAAAGCCAGTCTAGCGATTAAACCCAAGACAGGCCTGATCAGGCAGGGTATAATTAAGACAGCACTTTATGTGAACACATCCACCCTCGCCTTGATGAAATATTCACTTGCTGCAAAGTCAGGCTGAACCTGTCTATATTTACAAACGAGACGGTAAAAAAAAAAAAAGGGAAGAAAATGTGATTTAAAACGCTAGAGCAGAGCCGAGGCGTTTTAAACGCCCTCAAGGATGAAGCGTCAAGATGTAATTCGCATCCAGGAACACCGTTGACAAACGTGGGAATTCACGTAGAAACTTTAGATTCGTTAACAACGATATAAACCGTGAGTCAGACCGTTTCATTTACAAGCCTGTGGACCACACAGGAAGAGGCGAGAAGTTTCAGAGATCAGCTGCTCTGCCTTGAAAAAGCTTCTGAGATGTTTGGTGAGCCATTGTTCCCCTCGCTGCAGGAGATTCCTCTTCAGAACCAGCAGTTGTAAAGAGATACTATCACAGACCCTAAAGGGAAGTAGTCACACTAACAGTGGACCACAAATAGCTATTGTGGAACCTAGTTGTAGACCTTTGGGCTTCCATTGCTGACTTCAACTTTAAGTACCGAGGTTAAATTTGACATAGAGACTGACCATCTGAGCAGATTGTATTCAAGAAGTCGAGTATCTTAAAGTTGTAAAAGGGTAGGCAAAAATCCCCGTTCGGTACGTACCTTGGTTTTAAGGTCACAGCACAAACAGCTTGAATTTGAAACTCTGCATCACTAAGAGGAAGGTTTGTGGAGGACTTATTCTGCTTTTTGTTGCGCCACACTACACCTGATGAGATAGAATGAGAAACAGCATTTTTTTCTCCACCTTAAATCCCTTGCTTTCCACTGAGACCAATGCTGGGAATCATGGAAAGGCCATAAAATGGAGCAGGTGGCTTTGTTACTACCACGTATAAACAAAAGACACCAATCTGTTCAATGAGTAACCACTACTTACTCCATGTATACGCAAACTAAATAGTGTCTGTTTTTGTGTGTGTTTGCACTGCACGACAAGCAGATATGCTCAACCGTAACAGACTGGAAGTCCTTTATCTATGCAAATGACGCATTGTTATCTACTGTAGCTGTATTTCAGCAAATAGTTGCCATCTCTAAAATAGCCACAAGTGTCCCAATTGATCGAGACAAATAAACAGTTCCCTCAAACAGGAGGCTCACATTTCCCATCAGGACAAAAACAAAAACTAAATTGAGTGGACATAAAAGTCTACACGTGGATATAATTGTTCAAAGGTGCGCGTCAGGAGAAGGGTACAAAAGAATTTCCAGTACAAAAAATTTACCATGAACACAGTGAAGAGAGTCATCATCAAGTAGAGAAAATAACAGTGACTTTATCAAGAATTGGACAGCCCAAATTGGATTTTTTTTTTTTTTAAACGAGAAAAAAAATGGTCAAGGAGGCTGCCAAGAGGCTGACTGCAACATTGAAGGAGCTGCAGGAATTTCTGGCAAGTACTGGCTGTTTAGTACGTGACACAACAATCTCCCGTCTTCTTCATATCTCTGGGCTGTGGGATAATGTGGCAAAACTGAAGCCTTTTCCTACAAAGGAAAAAATAAATTTAAAAAAATGAAGAAAATGTGTTTTGATGACACCAAGGTTGAACTTTTGGGCCATAATTCCAAAAGATGCATTTGGTGCAAACATAACAGGAGCATCATGCTTTAGGGCTTTTTTCCTTCAGCTGTAACTGGGGCCTCATTCAAGGTGGAGGGAATTATAAACACTAACTTAAAAAAATATATGTATGACAGCATGATCACAAAACCTTCAGGCTTCTGATAGAAAGCAAAATAAATAAATAAATAATCAAGAAACGTCTTCTAGAACCGCTTAACTTGATTTGGGGTTAATGAGAAGTACTTTAAACGGTGGCAGGTGTGTGCTGACTCCAATTTAACATGAGTAATTTGTTCCACCCAGTCTTTCTCTGTTCTAGCTGTTTCACTTGCATTTTATTTTTAAAAACGTCAACTTTTACTGAGCACTTCCAAAAATACATTTGTTTAAATGAAGATGAAAAATGTCACTTCTTCACTTCCCTTGTGATGGGATACATAAGTGTGTTGGCTATCCGGCAGATACGCTACAAAAAGTACCCAAAGCTGCTCAGCACAGAGCCACCATTGTCCACGAGTGACACCGCAGTCCTTCACCTGAACTTGAGGCTCTTTAACGTTTCTGAACCTTCAGCGTTTTTGAAGCTGAGAGGGGGTGGCAGTGAGAAATGATCATCCAACGCCCGCTGGCTCAAAGCACAATGCCACATTTTCTACGTCTGTAGCATATGGGCGTCTGGCAAGTTCATCAGGAGAAGCGGCGGTGGCGCAGCGCAGACGGCAGCTTCTCCGATTACATGAGATCGCAACCTTTATTTAACGACAGACATCCATCTTTTTACCCCAGAGAGAGCGCTTTAATGATAAGCAAAGGCCAGGTTTTTCATCATGAAGAGATTTGTGAGTGACGAGGAATAGTTATTTTTTTGGGGGGTGGGGGTCTCTGAAGTGAACTGCCTGCGGGGTGAACTTTTGTCATGAAAGGTTTGCACTCAAATTCCAAAGGGATGGTGCTGAACTTCACCTTTTTCATCTTCTATCTTCAAATGTGAGAGATTTGGAGTACGCACAGGGAACCGAACGAAAAACCGAGCCCTGAGGCAAATAGCAGAATTTTACGTGTAACCGACATACACTATGGATGCCGCTAAGTGGCGGACAAATACTACTTTTGTCTAAATGAAGCTCCTCAACTCACGTCAACATAGATTCTTGGCACCAAAATGCCACAGATTGGTAGTCAACCACTATTTTCGTCGAAACTAATTCCTCAACTCATACCAACACAGTTACTTTGCACCAAGATGACGCAAGATGCTGCTGACAGGGGTTCACTTTGCTGCATTTTGTTAGTTTTGCTGGGGAATTATTAGAGTTTTGCATTTGGTAATTTATTGAGCTTCACCACCATGCTCCGCCCACACGCAAGGACAAAAACTAAAATTCTTCACAATTTTGCCTGGCCCATATGTCTAGTATTTCATGCATGGTTTGAACTTGGAAGCAATTGGGCAAAATCTGTTGGACAAGTTTTTTTGTTGAAGAACCCCTCGATTTGGGTGAAATGACCCTAAAATGGTGGCGCCCAAAACCAAGATGGCTGACAAATGAATGGCTCTGTTTTCCAGTCAGGGAAAAAAGGGTGATAATTATAATTATCGTTGTTCATCGATGCGGTTGTCAAAGAAATGAACTGCTGAAACCATTTGAACTCTGTCGCGAACCAAAACAGCAGCAACCCACTGAAGCACAAAAACGGTCTCTCGGAGGAATTCAAGCGTGGAGTCACACTGCAAACGAGTTCCCTGCTCAGAATCAAGGATGATTTTATTTTCTGTGGAGACAATAATTAACACGTTCATCACGCAATGTTGTGTGCAATCCATGTTGAGCAGATGGATTCAGGTTCAGAGACTTAAACGTTGTAAACGAGATTCTAATTATTATTATTTTTTTTTATAATTTAAACCTTTATGTGGCCAGGAAAACCTCATTGAGATTAAAAAAAAAATCTCTTGTACAAGATTGTCCTGGTAATGTGGAGACAATGATTAGCATTTTAGTAAACTGTAAACTGTGTGGTTGCGTCGCAATGTTGTGTAGCTGCGAGCTGTGAGACTTACTTGTTCCATGCAATCAGCCTCGTTTTTAGCCGATATCGTTTTGAACTCCATTTTCCACATAGTGATAATATACTTGATGATTATTCCAAAAAAAAAATGTCTGGAAAATTCAGAAAACATAAAAACAATGACAAATGTATCGATAATATGAGCAGGTTATCCTGTACTAAACTGATTAGGGGAGTCTCGCTTTGAGAGATTAAGGATTTAGCCGCCAATTTGGCCCGCAGATTACTTTCATCTTTGACAGATTATCCAGCCGATCACTCGGTCAGACTCTCAGCAGGTTCACCCTTGTGCCTGCGCTTTTCAGGGACCATAAAACGAAGCGTTTTTACAGTCATGGCTGCCGAGCCTCGCATGTCATCTGGGGAAATAACCGCTGCAGTTATAACCCGCGGTGAAGCGGCCGGGTCACTGTCAGGCTTACCGCAAATGATGGCGGTTCATATAAATGGGCACGTGTTCGCGAAAAGAGCCCGATGGGGTCCGAGGGCATCGATCTCGAATTTTTCCACCCCAAACTCATGCAAGAAAGCCTTTGCTGACCGTGCTTTGTCCACTGGAAAAAAGAAAAAGGCCTTTACCGAACTGTTCCCACAAAGTCTTCCTTCACGTTCAGCAGTAAGTGCAATTTGGATGCCAAAAATGTTTCAGTCTGACATCTTGTTGCAATAACATCTTTGGGGGAAAACCTTGACAAAGCACATTAAAACATCTGCTCAGTGCTAAAAATTGACCGCGAGCAAACACGAGGATTTCTTCGCAAATGAAAATTAGGCCCGATTGTGCTTCTCTGCGCACAAACATTGGAGTCCTTTGTGTTTAGAAGTGCAGATATATTTAGGAGCACTGTCCTTTTTGGTTACCGAGCACGTTGGATTTGTGTAGCGCACATGCAGAGAGAAGAACAAGAGCCAGATGATTCATACTAATAGGAACTTGTCATTAGGAAGTACGGTAACACTCCTGGTCACTTTCTCGACTGACATCTGGCATCTGAGTCACCCAATGAACATGAAGCTCTACTTTAAAACAAAAAATAAATAAAAAGGGGAGCAACTCATGATTCTAATCCGGTGAGAAATCATAATGGGGGAAAAAAAAAAAAATAAATACAGCTACAATATCATTTAAACCTTTTACGGTGCAAATTTCACACACTTATTTCATAAAAACCAGTACAAAAAGGAAAGCAATAATTACACTTTGAGTTCAAGTTCAAGCCCAGGTACAGTACAAAGCTCGGGGGGGAAAAAAAAAAAAAAAAAAAAAAGCAAATGTGTGGCTTTGTGATGAGACAATTTGCATTCAAATTGACTTTGTTGTCGTACTAGAGCGGCTCAAACTACCGGAGACAAATTCCTTGTGTGTGTGGTTTTTTTTTTTTTGGACATACTTGGCAAGTAAAGATGATTCTGATAAACTAAAAAAGAAAGAAGACAACTGAGTGGACATGTCGATCGTGACATCATGAGCACGCACGAGAAACTCTCAAGGACCCATGCCCGAAATTTGAAAAGGAAGTCGGCCATTTTGGTTTAAAGAGGCCATTTTTGGGTCCATTCCAGCGTTTGTACTTCGACAAACGTCTACAAGGAAATTCGCCCCAAAAATGTGCCCCCAGATGGAAGAAGCCATGGCAGACAGATGGGCGACGCCAACTTGTGACGCGTTCTTGCCTACGTCGTCTTACGCGTACAGGGCTTGGTGTCAAAGTTTGATCATTTCGAGGATTCGCCATGAAAGCGGCCCGGGCGCGTTCATGCGCTCTCAGCTTTAATTGCAGTTGTAACTGAACATGAAAATGTATCAGATGTTTTTTTTTGTTTTAAAAATATATATAATTGATCAATTCAATTGCTTGTAAAGAGAAACTTTTTTTTTTGGATAAAGCACCTGTAGGACTGTATTAGATTGGACAGGTGTATCTATAATGCAGTAGTAGGTCAGCATAAATATTAATTTATCCATCCTAATGTGTCAGGAAAGTAGGGTAAAAGGTGGATTAATTGGATGTGACAGCTTGAGTATTTTGCAATTTTATTTTATTTTTTGCATTCCCATTGCGTTTGCATTCAGACCAAGCAGGAAAACTGATTTAAAAGATAATCAAAGCAAAACAATACACAATTGCACAATCCTTCATGGCAGTTAGAAGGTTTATTTAAAAAAAAAAAAAAAAAAAAAAAAAAAAAAAAGAAGACTTGTGCCACATGTTAAACTGACACTGGACGCCAAAAACGACCCTTATTGAAGCAAGCTTTACCGGAACCGAGCTTCAGCCTCAGCAGCAGCAGCGAGACTGTGAGAAACTTTCCCCCCCCCCCCCATCGCCACAAACTTTCTCAGGCTGAGACTACTTCCCAGCCGTTCCTTCCCTCCTCCCCTCCTTCTTCCCCCCGCACAGGCATACCTTTCTTTTCGGCGGCCGCAAGCGAGGAGCAGAGCAGCGAGGTGACGGTGAGCCACTCCAGCAGGCGGCGAGCCATCGTCCTTTTCGCACCGCGGACGCCGCTACCGAGAAGCTGCCATTCCATGCTCCGGACACAAGTAGCTCCTCCGTGTCCGACGTACTTCTTTTGCTTTTCTCTGGTGGGAAGTGAGTCTCTCGGACAACTTTTTTTTTTTTTTTTTTTTTTTTTTTTTTGACAGCTCCTCCTCTCAGCAGAGTGGACGACGACTCGCGGTGACGTCACAAGAGGCAGGCACGCGCGAGACGCAGGTACTCGCGCGCATATGCGCCCCTCCCCTCCCAAATCAGGACACTTCATTAGGTACACACGTTGACCAGTGTGTCAATCGAGGACAAATGGTTGTGCAACGGTACACGTGGTGAGCGTGAAACAGCAACAATAACTTTTTCTGTTTCCAACCACATTCGCACAGGTTGAAAATTATTACTAGGATTTTCTTTTCTTTTCTTTGTTTTCTTTTGTATGATGTAACTCCCTTGGATGCTCATTTACAACAGTGTAGTTCTACTGTCTACTTTTTTTTTTTTGGGGGGGTGGGGGGGTTCAGATTGATGAAAATGTTGTCAGTGGCCTTAAATGAACATTTCATTGTCAAGAATCCTCAATTATTTTTTTTAAATGGTCGTTAAAGCTGTTTTTTCAGGCTTCCAAAAAAAAAAAAAAAAAAAAGGGCTCAGAATGCTGGAGAACAAACTGTCAAGTTGCAATTAATTAGGTTGAATTAGAGAAGACCACCATCTGCCCGCCGCTAAAGGAAATGACTCTCCAGATCCTGCTCCAGGCAAATATTTGAAAAGCAGTGATGGGTTTTAATTCTGAGTACACACAGACACACACACACACACACAGACAAGTGAGGCCACACACTCCAAAAAAAAAATAGTTCTTTTGATGCATAGTTCTTTTTTTTTTGGTTGAAATTGTCAGACCTTTTTGTTGCAATTTCTCGACTAGTTGACGTCACACTCTAAACGTCATTGTGGAGGAGTAAAGTCGACAAGTAGACTAGTCGACAAGTTTGTACAACCCTTTGGTTTGAGGCACATTTTCCCCAAATATCCTGGATTCAATAATTTGGCTTTGGATGCACATTTTTCCTGAATATTTAGGATTAAAATATTTGACTCTTGATGCATATTTTCCCCAAGAGATTAAGAGTGAAATTATTTGAGTCTTGACGCACCCCCAAAATGTTGTTCTATTTATAGGACTTTTGCTGCATATTTTACCCCCTTTTTTTTTTGGGTGAACTTGTTTGATTTTTGGTTGCAATTTTACAATCATTTCAGTTAAAATTGTTTCATTTTTGAGGCACATGAGGGTCAAAATGTTTTACTTTGAGGCATTTTTCCCCCACCAATGCCGCCAACCCAAAGTTTCAATTGCGCTGGGTTGATGGCATTCTGGGAATATTATGTAAGAGGAAAAGAAAACTAACAGCAGGGGAAAAAAAATAATAATAATTAAAGCTGCCCAAAAGTCAACCACTAACGACCATCAGTCAGGCGCTTGTAGCTTCTGAGTTCCCAAGACTAGTGCCAGCCTCTTCCAGTAAACGGCCTGTCCTCTCCCTGTCTCAATATACAATAACCACATGAAATGACAATCAAACGTCGGACTGTCAAGGGGACCGTGAACGCATCATGACATCTTGATGGTGTGAAACCATCCAGCTTCCTTCTGCTCTGTGTGTTCCTTCCAATGCAGTTAAGATCAGGTTCCAGTGTGCTCTGGGGCCCTTTGGGGTTGACAAACGGGCAATGGCTTGCAGGCAAAATGCTGCGGGAAACACCGCCATCGTGTGGCCACTTTGCTGGTTGCAGGCTATTGTACATAGAGAAGCGTCCGCAAACAAAAGGGAGAAAGAATGCTTACGTGCAGAAAAGCAATGATGATGCCCTGGCATGGCCGGAAATCATAAAGCTCCCTTAGCATCCAATCAGATTGCTCTGATGCAAATATACCACAACATATCACAGTAATCCGTGAATCTCATGCAAATGTAGGTGGAAGTAAAGATGATGGCTATGCTGCTCACAGCCACTAGGGGGGAGGGGGGGGGGGGCACAGTGACACGATCTCAAGAGATTGCTGTGATATGCTGTGATCTATTTACCAGCATTATCGCCCTTGAATCGTGTTTTTATTCGGTTTCCGCTAAATTACTACTACTATTACTAATAATAAATCAAAGTTAGATCAATTGCGTGCCTGACAAGAATACACTCATTTGAAACATAATCAGAATAACAATGTTGCATAAAATGCATACATTTGAATAACTTTTGAGTTTAATATTTATTGATCCTGTTCCTAAACTGTTTGACTCTGAGACATATCCTGAAAATTCTGGTTGAAATAATTGGATGTATGTAATTATTCAAGTTTTGTATTTTTTTCAGGCAAATCTTTCCAAATTTATATGACACAGTCGTTTTGGTTGTAATGGTTTGGCTTTTTAAGACGTTTTCTCCATAATTTCACGCATCAGACATTTTCTCGGCTATTCTTGATGGCATTGTTTGACTTTTGAGTTGGAGTTGGAGTGTTTCCCCTCCCCAAAAATAAGATCAAACTGTCTGACTTCGAGACATCCTTTTCCAGCAATTTTTGGTTTCGCTATTAGAAATACACAAATTGAACATGTACATCAGTTGCACACGATTAAATTATATTATTAACATCTGCTATTTGATTATAGTCGAGAAAAAGAAGGGAAAAATTCAAAATCAGTTTACCACATTTTTTCAGTGTAGGTCAAGTGAAACATTGTAAATTGGATCTTAATATAGTAAAAAAAAAAAAAAATTCTGTGAGGTTTTATGAGCAAAAAATGTACAAATACAGCAGAGCTTCTGTCCTATATGCATTTTCATATTTGACAAACAGTAGCCTGTTAATTGCAAAATTAATACAATGCTATTTTTGCCATATGCAGTACAGCTATGCACACGCCGCCAGTTTTCATTCAAAGGCTTACCTGCGTGTACTACTCTACCAATTCTGCCTGGCAACGAGAGGCGGGGTAGTCGTATGACGTCACACGAGCGTTTGTGTTGATCTGCTTACTGTACGTTGCGGCTGCGTTTTCAATAGGCAGAAAAAATAAATGAAAAAAAATAAAATAAATTAAATCGAAAAATAGAAAATTAAAACAGAAAATCAATTAGTGTAGTTTTATGATTTATTAATGTTTCATTATTTTAGTGACTGATAACAAAATTTAAAAAAATGGTTAATAACGACATGGCTGTTGCATTGTTTTTATATGGGAATTGCACCTTTTTTCATGCAATGAAAAGTGTTTTTTAATTTGCAGACGCCGTGCACATTCTGTCATGCAAGAAATCAAAGCGCAGGCGTGAATGGTGATAAGCGCGCGCGTGTGTGTGTGTGTTTGTAGGGGGTTGGGGGGGGGGGGGGGGGGGGGGGGGGGGGTGGGGTGGGGGGGGGGGGGGGGGGGGGGGGGGGGGGTCAGCCAATCTTGCGCAGACTGCCTGCCTGCAACCCCCAGTGCTGCTGCTGCTGCTGCCGCTGCCACCCAAATGGAGCCCGTGATGTAAATACAAGCATGGCGAGGGCAGCGGATGGAACACGCCGCCTCACGTGTGCTTGACATCGGATCATTTCTTCCCGACGTCGACGCGTCTCGCGGACGAAGCGCCTTCACGCCTCCATGCCTTTGACTTGATGCTAAAAGACTCCAAAGCGAGACGCGACGCGAGAGGCTTCTCCCTGAAAAGCGAGACAACAACAACAACAAAATAGAGACTCGGGATTAAAGCGGGTCATTATGACCTTAGTCGCCTCCAGCGCAAGGAAACCATCGGATTGCGTTCAGGCGGCCGCGTTGTGCTTGCATCTCTTGCTTTGGATTGCGTGTGCAGTGTCCGGAGAGGAGCACCAGCACTTCAGCGTCGAGGTAGGATGCACAGAAATATATCATCTCATTTATGCACGGCCCTTCCCTGCTGTTTGGCTCCATCCGTGATCGTGCACTCTCCTCCAGCAGACACCCCCCCCCCCTCCCCCCGCCAAAAAAAAAACAATTTTTTTTTAAAGATCCAAATCTGGAGCACCAATTGCAAAACATGGCCACTCAAGGCTCATTTGTGTGTGTGCATGTAACCCAGATATGGTTGCAAGCTTTGTCGGGGCCTGCAATGCATTCATTGATGATGAAAAGGTGATAGGCCTCAGCATCAAGCTGATGGAGCGGATTAGCTATTCACACATGCCAGTTGCATAATGGGATTTGTTAACACCACCCCATTATTATTTGTTTTAATCATAAATATCATTGCAGGTCAGATCCATAATCCCCCCCTCTTCCCAGATTCCAACATTCCCCCCCCCCCCAAAAAAAAAATCTATTTTACGCCTCGCTGCCATACATGTGGGAGACGTGTGCCTCGGAATAGACACAGGGAGAAAAAAGCGGGCACACGGCAGCGAAAGGGGATCATAAACAAGGCGGTCGGGAAACGAGGAGGGACGGACAGATTATAGGTGGCATATCGGGGGAAGATTTCTGATTGGCCGCCCCCGCGGCGAGGCTGCCGGTTGCCGTGTGAATGGATGCGAGAATTGACGGCAGGGCGGGTGGATGGAGGGATGGAGGGATGGAGGGATGGATGGAGCGGACACCAATAAGATGCATATACAGTATTGTGCTCTGATCCAAAAATGAAGAAGCGTCCTCCTCCGTATTCCGAATGCTCCTGTGTTCCAAAGTGCTGGGGCTCCATTTTGATCTACTTTGGAATTTGAAAGCTACTATTAGTTACATCTATCTATCTATCTATCTATCTATCTATCTATCTATCTATCTATCTATCTATCTATCTATCTATCTATCTATCTATCTATCTATCTATCTATCTATCTAGCTAGCTAGTGAGCTAGTTAGCGGAATGCTAAATGCTAAATGGAATAGACTCCTAATCAATTGGGTATTTATTCATTTATTGCCGTAAATTGCTGGAAAAACAGATTTATTGTTTGTGTATCCAGCTTAACCAGCTACTGTATCTGAAAACAACAAAAGCCATTGGTAGCTCATGACTTTAGCGCAATACTGTCTGTCTATCCTATACAAATCAATATGATTTTTGCCTCTTGTCAGGGATGGCTACAAAGGTACGGCTACCTCCCACGCACAGAACCCAAAATGTCCGTCCTGCGCTCGGCCCAAACCATGCACTCGGCCATCGCCGCCATGCAGCGCACCTACGGCCTCAATGTCACCGGGACGCTGGATGAGAGGACCAAGGAGTGAGTAGACCCACGTGTTGTGGACGTGCAAATGTGTGTGTGTGTGTGAGAATAACAGAAATGAAAGACATGTTGTCCTCACCCGCCCCTCATCGTCCAGGTGACCCTTTTAACACATGTCCTTCTTCTCATTTTGCACGATGATGCAGTGATATCACGCTGAGGTGAGACTTGACGCTCTTTATTGCCTTCGTCTTGTGTTTGTCACTCATGAGTGGTAGCGTAGTTTGCACAGAACTTGTCATAGCTGGGCACTTGGCGACATGCACAATCATTATTTCGTGATACTGTTAATATCACGAGCGAGCGAAAAAGAATTGTTATCACTTGTGATATAATAGCGATAAGGCTGCTTCAGAAATCGCTATTCATATTCAAGATGCAAGCGCACCAAGTGAGTTTTATTGTCATATCCAGGTCTCATACTTCTTTATTTATTTTTTTGTAATGTTTTGATCATGGCACAATCATCATTGAAAACTTGCTATCACAATATTGTACTGGAAGTTCCTCTCTTCATCATTACTTTTGATGCAACATCAATTGACCCGCTTCTACTATGCATGGAGGCGCACGACACTAAATGCGTTTCATTGTCAGGTTAACATGCTACTTTATTTTTTTATTTTTTTTGCAATGTTAAAAAAAAATGCTATTTATATCAAACACCTTTTAATACATGTCAACATGTATCTGACTTTGTTTTTGATCATGGCACAGTTATTGTATAGTGAAACAATTGTTATCATGATATTTTGACAATATCGTATTGGGAGTTACTCTGTGATTCCCACCCCTAAAATTTAGATGCATTACAATAGCGATACAAGTCAAATATTTATATTTTTACTGAAAATGCAGGCATGTCAACATGTACAGTATCATACGTTGTTTTCTTGCAATGTTTTGATCATGGCAAAGTCACTTTATACCATTGCTAGCGCGATACTCTGTGACTCCCACCTCGAAAAGAAAGATTGTTATCGCTTGTGATACAAAATCAAAACACCCGCTTATAAAATGTATGCGTATATTAAATATGCACAGGCACAG
Organism: Phycodurus eques; assembly: GCF_024500275.1. NCBI lineage: Eukaryota > Metazoa > Chordata > Actinopteri > Syngnathiformes > Syngnathidae > Phycodurus > Phycodurus eques. The sequence goes on along the minus strand of NC_084537.1, from coordinate 20,824,023 downwards.
AACCATTGTTATCCTGACAATATCGTACTGGGGAGTTACGCTGTGATTCCTACTCCTAACTGACAGCTATATTGATTGTTATATCTTACATTGATACCCGTCGATACTGTATTTTAACAAAAGAGTTCTATCGATCTGTATCGTCCTTTGTTTTCTCACAATGTTTTTTGCTCTCTGCACCGGGACTGCACCCCGATACTGTTGTTATTATACTGTTGCGATAATATCAGGAGTTGACGTATAATTGCACATTCATCGGCAATGCAGTGAATGTCAAGTTCACCTCACACAAAGTGAAGATCTGTCGTATGAATGCCTTGAAGGGTGACCTAAAATCATCTTCTCTTCTCCTTTCGTCTGTTTCCAGTTGGATGCAGAAGCCCCGCTGCGGCGTTCCAGACACGCTCAAGAGTGCTTCGAGGTCACGGAGGCGGAGATACGCGCTGACAGGACAGAAGTGGCAGCGTATGCACATCACCTACAGGTGAGGAGAGGCAAGATGAGGCGGGGGGGGGGGTGTCAGTTGCCATGGAGACCATTCAGGTTTCGCCGCACTTAACCGTGAAGGAGGAGGAGGAATCATGTGTGCCAGTGAACCCTTTTTTTTCATCAGCACCAATGGTGATCACATGCTCTGTGTTGCCATGGCGACTGCTTTCAAAACGTCACATCAGCATCACACTCGCACTAACAAATGGGTTAACACATATATTTGTGTGTGTGTGTGTGTGTGTGTGTGTGTGTGTGTGGGTGGGTGGGTGTATAAAATCTATTATTCTCGTGACGTTTTGCTTAAGTACCTGTTTGAAAACATGTTTGTGCTCTCTACTCCTTACATTGTCAAAATGGGCTCATTACGTTTTTCAATCCACCCGGATGACGACATTCAAACTCATCTCTGAAATATTCCCGAGTCAAAAGTTCTTTTCAGTCTGTACTTCTTTACTTTTACTTAGAGTGGGAGGAAAAAAGTATGGGAAGCCTTTGAAATTTCTTAAGTTTCTGCATAAATTGGTCATAAAATGTAGTCTGATCTTCATCTAAATCACAAGGATAAACAAACAGTCATCTTAAACTAATACAACAAACAATTATATGTTTATATGTTTTATGTCCAATCAATGAGATTAGATTGGAGATGTGGGTCCAAGCTGCTGTGGCCACTAGAAAACGCATACCAGTTTAGAATTGTCTCTTGTCCAAGAAGCATTGCCTGATGTGTACCATGCTTTGCTCAAAAGAGCTCTCAGAATACGTACGATTAAGGATCGTTGACTTGTACAAAGCTGGAAAAGGTTACAAAAGTACCGTTAAAAGTATTTCTGTTCCAAGGAGTGGCTTTCCTGTAAAGCTAACTGCAAAGGCACAGTGCAGAATACTCAATGAGGTCAAAAAAAAAGAAAAAAAGAACCCTAGACTGACAGAAATCAATGGCACATGCCAACATCTCTGGTGTCAAATCTACCATATGTCAAACATTAAGAATGGGGTTCATGGGCGTATACCAAGGAGGAAGCTGTTGCTGTCTACAAAATGTTTGCTAAATATTTTGTGGACAGATGAAACCAAAGTTAAATTGTTTGGAACACACAATGCCATGTGTGGGTGGAGGAAAAATGGCACAACACAGCACCATAAAAACCTTATCCCAACTCTGAAGCATGGTGGAGGGAGCATCATGGAAAGGGCGTGCTTCTCCACCTCAGGGCCTGGACAGCTTGCTATCATCAATGGAAAAATGAATTCACAAGTTTATCAAGACATTTTGTAGAAGAACTTGAGGCCATCCGTCCAACAGTTGAAGTTCATAAAGAGGATAGGTGTTGCAACAGGACAATAATCCAAAACACAGAAGCAAATCAACAACGGAATAGCTTCTGAAGACCAAAATATGTGTTCAGTAGTGGCCCAGTCAAAGTCCTGAGCTCAACCCGATTAAATGCTGTGGAATGAGATCAAGAGAGCTATTCAAACCAGACATAGCAGGAATCTTGCTGAAGTGCAACAAATGTGGAAGCTAACCTTTTTGCACATCTGATCTGCATCTACAAGAAATGTTTGGTTGAGTTTATTGCCGCCAAAGGAGGGTCAACCAGTTATTAAATCCAAGGGTTGACTTACTTTCTCCTCCCTGTCCTGTGAATGCTTCCATATCATGCTCTTTAAAAGATATGAAAACAGATAATTGTTCATGTGATCTTAGTTTCAGCGGATTGTGTTTGTTTAATCTTGTGATTTAGATGAAGATCAGACTCCATTGTATGGCCAATTTGTGCTGAAATTTTAAGAAATTCCAGAGGATTCACATTCACTTTGTCCTCTCACTGTGAATAAAGTAATCACTCCCTCCACCTTTAGTCTTTTTTTCCCGTAACTATCATGGACTGTATATATTTGCTGTACTTCTACTTTAAGAGTGTGAGTACTTTTGGCACTTTTGTGCGTGCGCGAGTGTGCAGCCATTATGTTCTATTTCGAGCGGACAAAATAGCTAGTGGCTCTCTTTTTGCCTTTTCATACCCCGCAACAAACAATTTCCACTCTGGTTCCTGACTACAGAATCCCTCATTTCAGCAGAAAATATTCCCGCTCTCATTTTATCTCGTCCCCTGATTACGCTCCGGCCTCCTCGTTTTTTTTTTTTTTGCTGTTTTTTTTTTTTTTTAATGGCTTCTGAGAAGGGGCGATAAACGGGTCTACGCCGGCGCGGCGGCAAAAAATGGACAGGTTTCAGCCGTTGTCGCCGATAATACCGTCAATGTATTCAAATCCTTCCCTCCCCTAATTTGAACTGATGAGAACACTCTTCAAATAGAATGTCAATCAGGGCTGAGCCAGTGACTGCGTGTTATTCATAAAGATGCGAGGCGAGAGAGAAGATTCCCAATTCCTCTCTGCCTGCCAGGCACTGATAAAGAGAGCTGTGTAAAAGTTCAGTGAATGCTGCCAGCCTTGAAATAGTTGTATCAACTTATTTTCTCGCTGGCTAAGTAAAAAATGCCTCTGTACGCTGACCTGTGGAGGTACAATGGTTTGTCAATGCATTTGGTTTCCATCAAGTTGTACATTTCAGTTCACTTCGGTTCGCCGTACGGTTTGGAACAATTCATCCGATATCTGTGGGGTTATGGTAATGTGGCATCATAGCAGCGCAGCAGGTACGCTGTCACTTTCCATCAAAGTCAGCAAAGGCCCGATTCGCCGATGCTTCTAAAAGATTAACCTGCGTGATTACCATGTGTTGCAGGGTGTGTTAACAGTCATTTTCCCTCCATGATCTGCTCAGAAAACAGTTACATTTGTAAACGATAAAGCTTTTCAATATTTACGATGGCAAATTCTTATGCATTTGGCCAAGACAAGAGTTAGGCCAAGCCACGGATTTCAAGACTGGGACAAGAGTCATTTTAAAAATGAGTTAAAGACCCACAAATAAACACGTCTTGTAAAGTGAATACATCGAGAAGGGTGTCGTTAAGAACCCTGACAAATTGGAATGGTTAAAAAAAGAAATCGACAAGTATATAAAGTGAGGCTTCATAATCGTGAACAATCAACCCATTGTCTCCACTCTCAAACGCAGCGGGTTTTGTCCCCTGAATGCGTTGAAACCAACTGTCAATCAAATACCACGACTGGAGTTAGCAGTGTATACGTGCCGTATGAAGACAATGGTAAAACCAGCTCCATTTGTGAAAATAGTGGAATTTGAAGAGTACAGTTTCTCCCATAGACACCTCTCTGGTCTTCATGTTTGCTTAACAGCAAATGCATTTTTGACAGGTGAAACCCAAAGCCAAACACAAGCACTATCTAATGTTAAAGCAATAAATCTAAAAGGCAACACCTGAGCAAGTAGAAACACCCGTCAGTCACATGTTCCAATACTTTAGTTCACTTGAAAAGGGGGTGGGTTCAAACAAAAGGTGCTCTGTCCTGAGTTGTTTAACACATCTAGATGTAAATTCCATAAAATAAAAGTTGCGATTCTGAACTTTGGTATCATATTCATCTCTTGATCTGAAACCCATATGTCTTCAGCATACGAGGTAAACAAAGGAACTGACCTTGCCGTTCCAATACTTTTGGAGGGGACTGTGTATGCTTTTCACACGATTTGAACAATGCTTGCGATGTTAGCAATTGCAGTACCTCCTCTACTAGTAGTTCAATTCAACCAATCAGTAGACTGCTGTATGTCTATCGCGCCACCCTTCAGGTATTCAACCACTAAAATTGGTATGTGCCCTGGGATTGGCTGGCAACCAGTTTCAGGGTGTACCCCGCCTCCTGCCCGATGGTTGCTGGGATAGGCTCCAGCACTCCCGAGACCCTTGTGAGGATAAGCGGCTCAGAAAATGGATGGGTGCTCAAAACAAGCATGGATCAAATATTGTTTTCGTCTTTACGTATTGAAAGGATGCATCCTGGTGGATACAAGCAATTTGAGAAGAAAGGTACCAGGGTTGGCGTTACTGCAATAACATCTGTGGGGTCTGTAGTTTGTGGTCAAAATTCATGAGTTTATTTCTGTGGAATGTTTTATTTGTGTTAATGACATTCATAAGAAACACACTATTTTTACTTGTGAATGACGACATTACGGGATCGGTGCCCACTACCCAAAATGGTTGTGTGTAATATGTATAGTAGTAAGTAGAGTCGTATGTGGAGTAGTCACGATGCAAATATGTGCATTTTGTTTCTGGCTACGCGTGGACATCTCTGTTTCCCCCCCCCCCACCACAGCATAAAAAATGTCACGCCAAAGGTGGGCGCCCGCGAGACCCACGACGCCATCCGCCGGGCGTTCGACGTGTGGCAGGGAGTGACGCCGCTGCGCTTCGAGGCCGTCCCCTACAGCGCCTTGGAGACGGGCCGGCGCGACGTGGACATCACCATCATCTTCGCCTCGGGTTTCCACGGCGACAGCTCGCCCTTCGACGGGGAGGGCGGCTTCCTCGCCCACGCCTACTTCCCCGGGCCCGGCATAGGGGGCGACACCCACTTTGACTCGGATGAGCCTTGGACCCTGGGGAACCCCAACCATGATGGTGAGTGCACGAGCTGGGTGGCGACTTTAAAATACGACCTCCTCCCTTGCTATTTGCGAATCAACCTATTCACATTTTTTTTTTTCCACAAGATGGCAGTAAAGCCCTGAAAGTAATAATTGGTGCCAAGGAAGTATGTTGCAGCGCTAGATCTTAACTGAGAGACGAACATCTTTGTGTGTCTGGGAGGAGCTAAGTTTAGCCCGGGTTATGAGTGGAGGTTACATGTGCATGTATTGCCATTTATTTTTAAAGGGTCACAATACAAGATCATTTTGAAATATTTAAGTGTTTTGGGGTCCTAATTTGTGATATATTTCCAGTTCACACTCATAATGTGGACAATTTTAAACATTTGCGGGGTTTTTTTGGGTGTTCAACAAGTAGCCAGCAAGCTAACATTTCTTTGATATTTCTGGTTTTTTTTTGTTTTTTTGGTTGTTTTTTTTTCTACTGAACAGCACGGTATGAGGTGGTTAGTTCATCTGCCTCACAATTCTGAGGTTCGGGGTTCGAACGTCGGCTCTGGCCTTCCTGCGTGGAGTTGGCATGTTCTCTCCGTGCTCGCGTGTGCTTTCTGTGTGTACTCTGACTTCCTCCCACAAACAACAGAAGGGAGGTAATTATTGAGGAAAAATAAAGAAACGCTGAGTGTGGGATGCTGGATTTTATGTCGACAAGGGAAGAGCGAGCATAGAAAAAAAAAAGAGAACAAGAAAACAACAGAACAAAAGTGAGCGTCTCGGGAAGACAAAGACATTATGACAGCAGGAGATGGTCCAGCAGGATAGAATGTCTTCAAGAGAATAAAAACAAAACAGTATGCGGAAACGTTTTTCATCATCGGTAGAGTAGGGCTGTACTTTGTAAAGACGCATCGGCCCATCTGTCACTCGTTTTTAAAAAAAAAAAAAAATGTTATCCTGCAAATGACAGGCGGGAAACAACAGCTATTTGTTGTGCAGGCCTGCAGAACAGTATTAACTTTTCAGAAGTGTAACACTTTGTAATGATTGTATGAGTTGTTTTTTGTACGGAGGAGTATTAGACCCACCCTGGAAAAAAAAAATAATACGAGAAAAAGTCCGGTTTGGGGGGGTGAATAAAGTCATGTTTTAGAAACAAAGGCATAATATTATGAGGCTAAAGTTGTATTTTTATGATATTAAAGTCATAATTTTCAAGAAAAAATTGTAATATTACCCGTCTTTTTTTTGTTTTTCTCTTTTTTTTAAACAAGTGAAAGTCTGTTTTTCCATTAAAAAAACAGCAACACACTTACTTAGTTTGGCACTGCGAGCTCGCAGGTCGACATCAAACACACTGAGTTGTTTTTTTTTGTTTGTTTGTTTTTTTTTATCTCACGAAAGCATCACCTTCGATTTCAGACGCTTTATAGTTTGTACTAACCTGCGTTTTATTGTTCGCTGTTGCCTCAAGACAGCAGCTGGGATTATCTCCTTCTGCATTTCCCATAATGTTCAGATCATGTACACGGCTATTTCTAAACACAAATGTTCTCAATGTTTTGGTCCAATGTGCATATGATGTAAAATTGATATTTGTATGCAAATATTTAGGTCTCTGGAATTGGTCAACTGTGAAATTAAAGTAAATGTTTTGTGAACTAAGTACATTTCCCCCCAAATTTGCTGGATTGTTCAGCTCGTTTACATCGTCGTGCCCCCAACACAGAGTGACTTGGCAACTAGGCTGGTTGAAGATCCGCCAATTTCCAAGCGGGCACAAAACTAAAGGTATATTTGTTTTTGGCGACGCATCAGCACGATAACTGACAAGTGTAATTTGACAACTTGATGCTGCGTCCATGAGTGAAAACACAAAACACAAAAAGGGACGGAGCCCACCCGCAAATAGGAAACCGCGACTAATTGACGCCCCAATACATTCTTTTTTTTTTTTTTTAGAATTGCCTATATTCAAACATCAATAAACCACAAATTATGATCCCAAGACACTTTATACGTCAATTCTAACTCATATTACAACATTAGCCTTCAAAATAAATGGTCAGTCCAGTGAAAGTGTTCTTGCGTCATCCTGCTACAAGCCGTCCAATCGATAACTCAATTCCGTGTCTACTCCTCTTACGAGGCACGCCGGACGCGTTAGCTTGTTCAGACTAACATCGCGCACTCACAAAGTGTACTGTTTATCTCGCGCACTCACACGCTCGCGTTGTCGTGTTGTGTGTGTGTGTGTGTGTGACATATTATCATAAATTGTCATTCGCAGTGACAGGAGGAACACACTGACCCAATTCGGGTAATTATGGGCCTACAGTCGCACCGTCCCTCGTCATGTTTGCACCTTCTAACCACACTTTTTTTCCTCTGTTGTGAAAAAAACAAAACCAAAAGAATCCAACACGACGCAAGCTGTGAACGCGTTTGTGTTCATCCAGGCGGACGCGAGTCGGCTTGAGGGCTTTCCATTATACATAAAATAAAGGATGGGTTTGATAGCATACAACAGAGAGACTCATTAATTTGTGATTCTGATTCTGATTCGGGGTCACTGAAAGCTTCCACGCGCATTCAAAATGATGTGAATCATACATTGTGGAGTGTTAAACCTTCCCGTCCTTCTTTCTAAATGTATAATCGATCCAGCAGTTTGTCCTCGTTCCCCCGTCTCTAGGGAATGACCTCTTCTTGGTCGCCGTTCACGAGCTGGGCCACGCCCTCGGCCTGGAGCACTCCAATGATCCCACTGCGATCATGGCTCCTTTCTACCAGTACATGGACACGGAGAACTTTAAACTACCTCACGACGACCTGCAGGGCATCCAGAAGATCTACGGTAACAATTTAGTTTGAATGAAAACATTTGAGGAACGCTGCCTGTATGTATTTCGTCCGCATAGAAGGAGAAAATCAATTAATGTGTGGCTAATACTTTCCTCAATTTTATTGCACATATTAATAAATGACAAGCCCTTTTCCAAACTGTTTCTCTTTTAATGGAATTGTATTTAATTTTTGTGATATACTTCAAAGCTATTTTACAATAGTTGAAAAACCTGTATTTGAATATGACTATAATATCAAATCATTGAAATAATGTGTTTTTTTTCTTTAGGTCCACCCGACAGAGCCCCGCAGCCGACCAGGCCTCCGCCCACGGCGCCCCCCCCTCGCTTCCACCTCCCCTCGGACCCCCGCAAGCACGACCGCCACGCCAGGCCACATCGCCCTCCGCAGGGGGCCAAGCCGTCCAACCCCAACTCCAAGCCCAACATCTGCGACGGCGGCTTCAACACGCTGGCCATCCTGCGCCAGGAACTCTTTGTCTTCAAGGTAAAAGCAGCGCAGCGATGAGCGACGCTGAATGCGATCAGAATGATAACGATGATTATCAAACATGTATTATCCGTAGGACCAATGGTTTTGGAGGGTGCGGGACAACTCTGTGGTCCCTGGATACCCCATGCAGATCAATTACTTCTGGAAAGGCTTGCCTGCCAAAATTGACACCGTCTATGAAAACAGCGAAGGAAAATTTGTATTTTTCAAAGGTAATAAAAGACTACTGATTGATTTTAATCAACCGCTGACAAATGGTGGTCTCAGTGTGCCACAAAAGCAAAAGTTTTACGGTTTGGTTAAATACACACTTTGTCATTCTGTTTATTTTATGTATAGTTTCAACTTTCTAATTTTCGCTCGCCGCTACGAGCAAAAAAAATAAATACATTTAAAAATCGGCCCGATGGCAGCTCGTCGCTGTAAAAACTCGCAAAATCGGCTCACTCGTATCTCAAGGAACCACTGCACAGCGCCATCTGGTGGAGTTCTGCACTGCGAAGAAGCCTTTTCCACTTTGAGACATTTCACGCTACTATTGCGTGTCAGTGTCATGGCCGTGCACATGCACTTAATGTTCCGTAGATGTGTAAAAAAAAAAAAAAGAAAAACGAATGAAAAATGCGCATCACTTACCGAACATAACACTTGCAGGTCTCGCACAGTCACACATCCATCAGGCAGATTAACATGACATCCGTCGCCCAGTTGGATCAGAGCGTGCATTTATTCAGTCTATGTATGCATCGGCTCGGATGAGGTCATATTCATAGCGGCGACAACGGCGAGGTGTCCTAACGTTTGCCACGGTCGTCCTCAGGTAACCGCTTCTGGGTGTTCAAGGACACCACCCTGCAGCCGTCATACCCTCAGGACATCTCGCTGTTCGGCAGCGGCATGCCCACGCAGAACATTGAGACGGCCGTGTGGTGGGAGGACGTGGCCAAGACTTACTTCTTCAAAGGAGACAGGTCTGCGTCATGCAAGGCGGTGTAAATGGGGACATTTGTCCCGCTTGCTTTACACGACATATTTGGTCAATTCAGAGATGTTTATTTATGAGCCCAAAAGGAGCTCTTTGTTACATTTTCTATTAAAATTCTCATGAGTTTTTTTTTTTCTCTTCAAAACGTCCGCCAATGTACATCATCAAAACCAAATTTGTGAGTTACTGGCAATGAACTGGCAATTCTGACTATAAAACCAAAAATTAAACCATTATTTTTTTTATACCATTTCCGACTAGATTTATCAATTAAAAATATTCTTTGTCTTAACAGTAAAACAAAAATTAAACAATACTGTGTTTATGAGGCAAAAAAAACAACAAGAAAAAACAACGATGCTTACTTTTTGTGTGATTCACTACTAAAGTCTCAGTTCAATTCATTTTGCCTTTTGGAGGCCAGAATGAGCTTTCTGTCAGATTTTTTTTGTTCAAACAACCACTAAAGTCCATGAATGATGTCAAACAACAACAGATTTGCAGCTTAGGCTGGTAGCAACTTTATATACAAGACAAAAACAAACCAAAACATTATCCGGCTAGAAGCCACGATGGACTTTTGTATGCGCTTTCCTGCTAAATTTGTAATCAATCAACAATCCTCATTATTTTTGTTTGTGTTTGTTGCCGTTTGATATTTAGTTTCTCCTTAACGGCTGGAAAATTCTCGTTAAAGGTCGGCTGTGAGAGGGGTGAGGTTACATTCGGAGAATCTGTGGATTTGAGAATATCGAATGAGTTTAACGTTTAGGATTGTCTGCCCTGACTATCTTCTGAGAAAATCCCTCTTGATACACCTCACACTGCAGGATAATCGCCGCAGATAATCTATGAGACAGCCAATAAGCCCTGCGCCGACTCTGATCGCAAGTGACGAAAAATGCTCCAATTTGGCCCAATTATCGCTATGCGGGCACGCTGCTTAATTGTTCCCTTTCACGTCGCTACCAGTCCGCGGCTCGGCTGAAGAACTCCGCAGCATGTGCGTCAGGTTCTCCCGGAGGTCGCTTCTTCCTTGGAGTCGAACGTGAACGGCGGCGAGTTGCCTTCCCAAACGTGAATCTCAGAGCTTGCCAGCGCGGCGGTGTGACATGTTTGTGGAGCCGTCACCACAAATCGTCTCCAGTGTGGCTCAACTGGAGGGAAGAGCAGCTCTGACAAATTGCTTTGTCACGATTATTGTTGCGGCGGCTACACTGCGTCCAAATGTTATTTATCTGCTCACACGTGACGGACGGGATGACGTTACCATATCGGTCTTTGCTGGTTTCTGCTGCTTCTTTCGATTCTTTTCGTCCTGATGTGGAATTGTTTGATTTGACAAGGGCCAAACCAAGTGTAAAACCAAGCTTGCAAATCAATTTTGCCATGCCAAAATCGACTCTTGATATGTGGCGCCACGGTCTGCTCCACATACCATATGCTGCACGGTATTTTAGTTCTTTATTTTACCGCAAAAACGTGGCACGCTTGTCAAGGAAGAAGCAGGTGGCTGCGAAGAATGGAAAAGTGGGGAGATTCTGGCATATTCACATGCAAATGTTCATGAATATGGACTGTCCCTGTTTGAATAAACAAAATAAAAATGCAGTTGAAAATATTTATACTGTACCGCCCATTATTCAGGATCTCAGTAAATCAGGCCTGTAGTATGAAGAGATGAAACTGTGTGCTTCTATTGAGTGTCGTGTTTGTGTGCCTTTTCCCAGATACTGGCGGTACAATGAAGACATGAGAACCATGGATCCAGGGTATCCCAAGCCCATCACCATCTGGAAGGGCATCCCCGACTCTCCGCAGGGGGCCTTCGTGGACAAAGCCAACGGTACCGTGGCCGGCTCAACTCTGTGCCGTAAATCCCATTAAAGAGAGATGGGAGCGGCGCACGGCCGCCGCCGCCGCCGCCGTCGTTTCAAAGCCGCTTTGAGAGCGCGACGGCAACCGCCCGCCATTAAGCTGCTTGGCTTCTTTGCACTGAAGTCAACAAAGACGCTGCGGCACCGGCGTGTGATTATTGCGCGTCTTGTAAGCTTTGACCAGACGTGGCCCGTCAACAACAACTAGTTTTACGACAGCATAAGCGTAGTGGGAACATCCATTTTTGAAATGGACACCGAACGTCTCACGATGAAGGCGGCACAACGATGTGATTCCCTGAAGCCAATCAGCAAAAATAAACAGATTTGATGTGTCATTTTTACAAATTGGATTGGATTTTTAATTAAATGTACCCGCCCCAAAAGACGGTAACGGAAATAGAAATAGTCCGTGTTATAGATCTGTAACTACAATACTGTAAATGCAACAATTTTTAAGTGATTAGTGCTGTTTTTTTTTTTGTTTTTTTTTCAAATTTCTGAAAACAGTCCTTATGACTTGACAGTATCACGTTAGTAAAAAAGATCTGTGAAAAAAGTCAGCTGTCTTAGGTCACATCTTTGTGCCTCGAATTTAATTTACAAAAACAACCCAAAAAAGCGTGTTCGAGGAAAACATAAAACAATCAGCGACATAAGACACAAGTTTACGAGGTGTTCAGCGTCAAACATCACGGGCACGTCAAAGGACCTGAACGCACAACTTGTCGCAACGCGGTCTCCCAGTTGGCAAACGCGCGGAAATTGCGGCCCGCCGCTGAGGTGCCACCGATGAAAATAGAGGTGCTGCTGTCGTATTCTGAATCAAAATTGAAAAATGTCATAGAAATAACTGCTCCCTCTGTCTGTCCAGGTTTCACGTACTTTTACAAGGGTAAGGAGTACTGGAAGTTCAACAACCAGCTGCTCCGCGTGGAGCCGGGCTACCCGCGCTCCATCCTGCGCGACTTCATGGGCTGCGACGGCCTCCCCCCGGACCCCGACTGGGACTGGAGCCCGCCGGCGGCCGAGGAGCGCCACTACGACAGCGGCGACGCCGACGTGGTCATCAAACTGGACAGCGCGGGCGGCACGGAGAAAGCGGTGGCCATCGCCATCCCCTGCGTCCTGGCGCTGTGCATGATGGTCCTGCTGTACACCGTGTTCCAGTTCCGCCGGAAGAGCACGCAGCGCCACATACTGTACTGCAAGCGCTCCATGCAGGAGTGGGTGTGAGCTCGGATATAAAGGTCTCAAAATTGCCGCGTTTCGTGATGCCCGGCAGAACTGCACAAAAGGAGACTGAAGGCAGTGAGGGAGCCATATCTCATAAGTCCTGTGTATTTATCTACTTGGACTCTTTTCTCTAACAAACTCAATGGAGCGAGTGCGACTTAAGCTCCTGTATGTAAGTGGACCTTTTTTTTTTGTCCTTCCTCCTGTCTGCACACTTGCTTGAAGAACCCCCCCCCCCCCCCCCCCCCCCCCCCCCGAGCACCGACCAATTAGATTTAAGTTTTTGTTCTCAATGAAATCACCCTGAGCTGTGCTTTTTTTTTTTAAAAAAAACAAACAAACAAAAAAAATAACATTAAATTGTATGACAGACGGACACACACACACACACGCGCGTGCAAATAGTGTGGCCCTTTTCTTCCAAAGAGGATGTCGGATCTTTTTCCTCACTTTTTGGTCACACATTCAGATTTTTTTTTTTTTATATTTTGTGAAGATAGCAGGCAGCGTATAACGTGAGGTAAAAAAAAAAAAAAAACCCATTAACTTCAACCAGCTTGGGACATTTTTATTTTTTTATTTTTTATTTTTCATAATCAATCACTCAAAGAAATGGTCTCGTAGCTGACAACTGGAGTTCTTTGGAAATTCAGCCCCGAAAGCCAGTTTCGCTAAGTAATGTGATATTGTGTAAACATGTTTATCACGAGTAGACGCACACACAAAAAAAACCTCAAGGACCTACGCCCCAAAAGTTGAGTTTAAAGCGGCTGTTTGGCCAACCAACGTGTTCTTGAGGTTTTGTCCGATGTCCAAATTTAAAACATAATATACTGGACTGCGAAATTGGGGGGGAAAAAATGGTGGTTCTTTTCGAGCTTTGTAGCAAAATTTGATGATTCGCCATAAAACACTCTAATAACTCCACAGGGTCAGAGACAAATGTCTTGGCACATAGATTTGGGCTTGCAAACAAAATTCAGCGTTCGTCAATGCAGCCGCAATCGATAGATTTCTTTTTGGCAGAAGACTTAACGCAGTTCTGTGTCAAAGTTAGTTTGGCATTGCAGAAGTCAAACGCCCCCAACCCTCGCTAACCCAAAGCTTAATCCTAACCGTTTCTAAACATTTCTGTCGAATTGAGCTTGAGCCCTTTTGTTCTGTTGCGTCCAGCAACAGCTGCATTTCGTTCATCTTAAACGGCTTTGCTAATCCATTTTGATATCGTTTCGTGTTTTGGTGTAGCAACATGGGAACGGGGAAGAACGCAAAAGAGGACAAAAATCCACCACGGGAAGGATGTTTTTGGGTGAAAAGGATCATTGCGCCTCAAGATACGACGTGCGTGTCAATCGAGTGGGTCGGAAAAATGCAAATGACGTAGTTTGATTAAAAAACAAAACAACTGAGATTAATAATAATAATAAAAATTGCTAACAATAGAAAGAAACAAATCTTGTGTAACTACTACCACTGCTTGCATTAATGAATATATTTCTAGAAATAAAGCACCTCTAACAAATATTTCATATATTCTGTGCCATTATATATCTAAAATCAAATAGTTACACGCTAGACAATGTCTAACCAAAGTACGATTAAATGATATTTAAGATGATTTGAGCAGCTTCTGACAAATATGTATCATAAATGCAGACTTCACAGCTTAGTGGGACTTTGATGGAACTTTTGAATTTGTGCTTGTTCAACTTGAAACAGCCTCCGCCGCTCAGTAAAAAGTGTTCCAATCTTTTATTTCAAATTGGTGGAGCTTTCGCATCATCATTTTGGTGGCAAAAGAGGTTGGCGGCAGCTGCGGTAAATGGTCCTAATTGCTGTACAGTTTTTAATTTAATTTTTTTTTTTTTTTAAGAAAGCAGACCCGACCACCATCTGTGACGGTGTTCGGGTCGTCGCTCTTGTCAGTCGTCGCATTTGAAAGTCATTTAAAGTGAACGTGTGTGCGTGTAATGAACTGTGGATTTGTGGGTGCGATAAGGCCAGGCGGGACTGTATTGAGTACCGAGTTTATCGTTAGAGACACGGAAGTGCGTTTGAAGCTGTTATTTTATCTCCTGGACTTCCAATTGCATTCATCTGTTTTATTTATTTATTTCGTTGTTTTTTTTTGTTTTGTTTTTTGGAGAAAAAGACCAATTACAAGCTTTTAAAACTGTTCTGGCACTTTTCCAAGTGCTTCTTTGCTTCTTCTTTTTTTTTTTTTGGTCTGCCTTTCATCCAACTTTGTGCTGCTAAGCATTTAGGGCTAAGACAGGAAGTAGTGATGCAACTAAAGGAAGTTTCAAAGTTTTTTTGTTGTTGTTGTTTGTTTGTTTTTACTCCCGACACGTCTGAGGCCTCGTGTAATAGAACTAAACTTATACTATTGCGTATATAATGTACATAAAGTGGAGGATGCTGTCTGATTGAAAGATTTTTTTTTTTAAAAATCCCTCTACTACTTCATGGGTAAAGACATGCTGTGTGTTATAAATAATAATAAAAAAAAAAAAAAAAAACGAGCAAGTGCATAATGAACGAGTGAGTGAGCCCCTCATTGTGTCACAATGCATGTTAGATTGGAAGGAATCTGCAGCGCTAATTAGAATTTCTTTTGTTATTTTTGTAGAAACAAGAAACTGTAGTACAGAGTAGAAATAACACACGGATTAAAAAAACAAAAAAATAGCGCATGAATCAGAAAATGTACGTGTAATGCATACACAATGTCATATGATTAATGCGATCTCACCTCTCGGCAGCTATTCACGATACTTGCCAGTGTGCAAAATCGAAATATAAAGCAACATTTAAACGCGTTTCAGGCTTCGCAGTCGGCGACTCCGTAGCCCAGGCGAGCCCATTCGTCGGTCAATCTTAACGAAGTGCGCTTTTATTGGAAATATTGCGATAGTGTATTTGAAAACACACGCTTATTGTGAGCTCACCTGACAGCGCCGTTGTCGAGGTCGCAGTAGTTGACACCGTGGTTTAGGCCTGATTGCTGCTCATCTTTGACCCCGCCCCAACCTCTGCCACGTTGCCGCTCGCGCATTAACTCCATACGTTGGACGGCAGGGTCAGCTGAGTCGGGCGTGATCAGGAACAACACAATTTGACACTTGTTGTCCACATGCTCACTGTGACCCACATACAGTAACATATGACTGCTTTTATCACAACTCCTCGTGTGGTTATCAATTCAGAGTCATAATTCTCTTTATTGGCCAAGCAAACACAAAAATGGGTGTCGTTCGACTCATTTGACTAAATTTAACATCTGGTGGTTGAGTTTATTATGTATGCATGTATTTATTTATGTATTCACTCATACATTCATTCATTTATGGCCGGGCTAAATCACGTGGTTCAATAACCTTGCAGTGAGGTGTGTGGAATCCATTTTGGCTCAAATTGACAATGGTGCCCTAAAGTATAAAAATTTTATTTTTTGAAATAATTATGATAACATTAATAATACATTTTAAAAACAAATGCGTCCATTAAAAGTTTAAATAAGCAATAATTTTTTTTTTTTTTTACAAGTCACCAGAAAAGCTGCCTTGCCATATAGTCATACATTTCCATAACAAAAAGTTATCAAATGAAAATACATGAAAAATAAATTCATACATTTTTGAAGAAAAAAATCAAATATTTAAGTAACCAAAAAAGGTTCGATGCCCTAAAAAAATAAAACATTAAAAATAAAATCCTTTCATAAAAATGAATTACAATAAATATATTGTAAGTTACCAAAAATGGTTGTTCGCGCTCTAAAATTATATATTTAAAAAAAATGTATCAATAATGATCTAATTAAAAATACATACACACATACATGCATACAGTGCCACCAGAAAGTATTCACACCCCTTCCGTTTTTCCACATTTTGCTATGTTACAGAATTATCCTAAAGCTGATTTGAGTGCAGTTTTCTTTTTCTTCTTCATAAAATATCCCATAAATGACAAATATTTTCAGACAGTTGTGGAAATTTTGGGAAAATGTAAACATTACAGGTACATAAGTATTCACCTCCTTGTCTTAATATTTTCTTGAAGCACCTTTAGCAGCAAGCGCAGCCTCAAGCCTTCTTGGGTACGCCTCTACGAGCTTGGCACCTGTTTTGGGGCATTTTTTTCCACCCATTCTTCTCTGCAGATCCTCTCAAGGTCAGTCAGGTTGGATGGGCTGAGAATCCTTAAGGCGCCTTGTGGCAAACTCCAAGCGTGCTGCCATATTCCTTTTAGTGAGAAGTGGCTTCCGTCTGGCCACTCGACCATAAAGGCCTGATTGGCGGAGAACGTTAGCAACGGTTGACCTTCTGGATGGTTCTCCCGTCTCCGCAAGGGAACACTGGCGCTCCGACCTTCGTGACCACAGGGTTCTTGTTCACCTCTCTGACCGAGGCCCTTCTTCCCCGGTTACTCAGCTCGGTCGGACGGCCAGATCTAAGAAGGGTCTCGGTGGCTCCAAACTTCTTCCATTTCCAAATAATCAAACCCAAAGTGCTTTTCGGGAGCTTCAATGCTGCTGACATTGTTTTTGTATCCTTCCCCATATTTGTGCCTTGACACAATCCGGTCTCGAAGGTCTGCAGGCAATTCCTTCGACTTCATTTCTTGCTTTTGTGCTCGGATATGCACTGGCAAGTATGAGACCTTATATAGACAGGTGTGTGTCATTCCAAATGATGTCCAACCAACTGAATTTCCCACAGGTGGAATTCATTCAAGTTATTGAAGCATCTCAAGGATGATCAGTGGAAATCAGATGCAGCTGAGCTTTTAAGTTTGAGTGTCATAGCAAAGGGTGTGAATACTTATTTACCGAGTATGTTTGAATGTTTACATTTTGTAACACATTTACACAAATGTTTTTACTTTGTCATTATGGGATATTTTATGTAGATTTGTTCAAAAGCAATCTGGAATCAAAGCAGCTTTAGAATAAGTCTGTAACATAGCCAAATGTGGAAAACGTGAAGGGGTGTGAATACTTTCTGGTGGCACTGTACACATAGTACATACATACATGCATACGTTCCAAATGAGCAAAAATGGCTCCTTTACAATATGGCTATATGATTGTATATTGTAATGACAGCTTTCTCACCTAATTTATTATTTTTGTGTGGTGATTTGATGCCATTTGAATAGATTTAGGTAATGTTACAGTTATGTGGTGGCGATGTAGTAAGTAACCAAAAAGGTCGAGACAAATCAACAAGATCCCAACTCAAATAAGAAATGAAATATCTGGACACGCACTAAATGTTGACGTTTGCTTCCTTTTCTTCCACACTTCATCCCTTCGGACACATTTTTAGGGTGGTTTGTGTCTAATCTTGAAGGGAAAAACAAATTCACCAAAGCCCATAAACCGGACATCCTTTGAAGGTGTGTGATAAATCTAAGAGGACATTACGGCACTTGAGCTGTACAGTATATACGTTGAAGAAGATGTTATCATCATGTCTCATAAAAAAATATAAATTCGCCACTTTACAGCAGTGAGCATAATCAAATACCCATGAACTTTGTCCAGCTTGCAAGAAAACAACTACAAGAAAACTCTATTAAGAATAATGGGGACAACTGCAACAGTAGTACAACTTATTTCAACGTTTACAAGATATTATAAAAGATATGCATCAGATGAAGATCACCTTTACTTCCCATTTTGGGATTTTTTTTTTGGGGGGGGGGGGAGCATTACTTACAACATAAAATGAGATCAAATTCAATTCAGTTATACTCATGCTACAGGATGAAAAAAAAAAAAAAAAAAATCCAAAAAATAAATTAAGAACAATGACAGACATTTGCGACAGTAGTGCAACTTTTATAAGATACTACGACTAAAAATACTGCGTACTAAAAGTTGGAAGATAAAGAAGATACATTGTTTCAGCGCAAGTGCTAATTCTCACTTGTTCACCGCCATTGAAGGCCCCAGAACAGACGTCACTGGCCTAAAACAGCCGTGTCAGGTCATTTATTAATGATAATACTATGACAGACTGCGCGTTCAATCGATTGTCAGGCTGTCGTTCAGCCGAGCGCATGATCTGGATGGACGGGCTTTATAAGACACCGGCAGCTCACACGTGCCCAAGCGCAATCTCTCTCCGAGCCCAAAAAGAAGAAGAAGGTCTGCAAGAACGTTCAGCCGCCACAATGAAGACTCTCGTTCTCCTCGCCGGACTTTTTGTCCTTGGGGCCGCCGTGCCTTTTCCTGTGACCTACCACGCCTTCTGCAGAACTCTCTGGTCGGACCTGATATATATATTTTTATATATATATATATATATATATATATATATATATATATGTGTGTGTGTGTGTATGTATATAAAATTGGATTTTGTTCACCCTGTGCGGAAGTGAGCACCAAAGTGGTGCAGCAGATCCAAGCCTTCAACCCCATGTTTGGCTGCGAGAAGTGTCACTATGTGGTAATGTTATATTACCACAATGGTGTCCAAAGTCTGGCCCCTGGTACCATCAGCCGCCACGTATTCTCATAATAAATCAAAAACATGGCCCGAATCAGAAGTTTATGAGAAAAAGTAAGTTTTTTTTTTTTTTGTTTAAGTTTATTAGTTATTTGTTATTATTGCACTTTATTATTTTAAATGTTAACATGACTTAAAATTTATTTTTGGGATATTCTTTGCAGTTGAATGTCAGGCAATATTGGCAATTTTTATTCAAAACTATGAAAATAAAAAAAAGAAAACTTTAATGTTCCAAGATATTACCCGTTTTATTTTTAAATTATTTTTAAAATGGTCACACCTTTTTGTTTTTAATTTCGAAGTTACAAAGAAATTAATGAATGAGAAGAATGTTACAAGATATCACACTGCTTTTTAACATACCGTATTTTAAAGTAGAGTGCTAAAAGATAGTGGCTATTCTTATTTTTATAAAATGAAAATAAAAAACTGAAAAGTTCAATGTTACTAGAAATTACCAATTTATAAAAAGATCAATTTTGACTGTGACAAGACATTGCACTGTATTCATAATTATTGAAAATGTAAAATACACATTTTTCACATGATTTTTTTTACATTTTAAATTGTAAAAAAAAAAAGTTTATAAAATATTTTAAGGTTGAAAGTTCAAATTGTCTGTTTTTTAGCATATAATTCAAACGCAATTCAATGTGATCTTTTTTTTTTTTTTTTTTTTTTACCGTAAAACATAAAACATTTGCTGTCAATACATTTTTAATGTTACAAGAGATCACACTAATACTGCTAGGTTTGGTTTGTCACTTCTTTAGCATCATAAAATGATCCAACACACAAAATCCATTCAGATTGACACTGATTTTCTGACCAAATGTTGCTCCAGCTGGTGGCCGGCACTCCCCTGGGCCTCACCTCCAACCACACGTCCAGCGAACGCCTGGCAGCTGAGAACATCACCTTCACCTTCAGCCCCACCATGACCGGAGGATGCCGCGTGTCCGTAAATCCACCAAATTTTAAATATTGCCGCTTTACATTGCACGGCTATTCGCGGGGGATATGAAAAAGATTCGCGGAAATCTGCGAGGAACTCACGCCGCCCCAAAAGGGTTTGTAATAACCTCTAGATGCCACAAGAGGGTGTCATAGAACTACTTTGAGCGACATGAAGCTCCACAACTCACTTCAAATTGTTTCCTTGGTATCAAGATGGGGCCAAATTTATACTTGAGACAAAAAGAGGAAATTAGTGAGTTTTTCAGTGAATAACAGGATAGTCACCCAAAACATATCAGTGAACTGGTAAATTCACCGCTACTGTGCCAGCACAAATGTTCTCCTTCTGTAGGGGGTCTATTGGCGGTTAGCAAACTAGTTTAATGGTATATTACTTCCACTAATGCAATATATGGGCAACTTACTAAGGTAAAAGTATTTCCTCTTCGCTCGAGTGAAAGCGCCTGCAGGAACTTTAAATGTCTACAATGTCTTTTTTTTTTTCAATCACCACAGAGCCAGCAACGATGACAATATTCAATCTTTATGCTTTGTTCATGTTTACAAATATACAACCCCAATTCCAATGAAGTTGGGACGTTGTGTTAAACATAAATAAGAACAGAATACAATGATTTGCAAATCATGTTCAACCTATATTTAATTGAATACACTACAAAGACAACATATTTAATGAACAAACTGATAAATTTGATTGTTTTTAGCAAATAATCATTAATGTAGAATTTTACGGCTGCAGCACATTCCAAAAAAGCTGGGACAGGGTCATGTTTACCACTGTGTTACATCACCTTTTCTTTTAACAGCATTCAATAAACGTTTGGGAACTGCGGACACAAATTGTGGAAGCTTTGGAGGTGGAATTCTTTCCATTCTTGCTTGATGTACAGCTTCAGCTGTTCAACAGTCCGGGGTCTCCGTTGTCGTATTTTACGCTTCATAATGCATCACACATCAATGGGAGACAGGTCTGGACTGCAGGCAGGCCAGTCTAGTACCCGCACTCTTTTACGACGAAGCCACGCTGTTGTAACACATGCAGAATGTGGTTTGGCATTGTCTTGCTGAAATAAGCAGGGGCATCCATGAAAAAGACGTTGCTTGGATGGCAGCATGTTTCTCCAAAACCTGTATGCACCTTTCAGCATTGATGGTGCAGCCATAAAATTCCAAGTTAATTATTATTTGCTAAAAACAATAAAGTCTATCAGTTTGAACATTAAATATCTTGTCTTTTTAGTGTATTCAATTAAATATAGGTTGAACATGATTTGCAAATCATTGTATTTTGTTTTTATTTATGTTTAACACAACATCCCAACTTCATTGGAATTGGGGTTGTAAATTATATATTTATTTAACTTTTGTCCTAAGACAACATTTCAGCAAATTTGGCTTCACGCAATCATGTTATCAATCTAAGTTATGCTCGTTAGCATATCATAAACAAAACAGGAAGTCAGCAATCCCTTCTTCCGCGTTGGTCATGTGACGCTCGGCATGTAGCGAATTGATATTGTCTTTCCGCTGCAATATGAAACGATGGTTGGTGGCTGTTGTGGAGTCTGCTGCCGCCATCTAGTTGTGGGGGTCTGAAGCGCACGACGTAAATTCGTAAGTTAAGGCACTCGTACCTCAAGGCACCACTGTATTTCATTTTGTGTGTGTGTGGAACCTTGCCTGTTCCCAGTTTTTGTTGACTATTTGCAGTGAACGAGTTTGATTGATTCCGAACGCAGCCACAACCCCAGTTATAAGAGGGTGTGCACACTTGTGCAACCACATTATCTTGGTTGCTTATTTTTTTTCTTCATCTCTCAAATATTCCTTTTCTTAATTGAGTTTTAAAGGTTATAGGTCACATTAATGGTAGACAAAGTTTGGCAATGAAATAACTTGGTCTCCTTTTTTTCCATCACGAAAACATTTTGAACAGAGGTGTACGGACTTTTGCTATCCACTGTAAATAAAAGCATGTGGAACATTTTCACTGATGTCACAGTTATGCACACCACGGTGATTACATGGAACGGGAAAAACTCCCAGTTGTTTGAAATTTCTTCTGTTATCTTTTGTGACGCCGGTCCTGGAACTTTTATGACACACCTTGAATTTAAACGGTATAAATAAACATTCAAAAACATAAAAATAAAAATAAAAAAACACAATTTTGTGGCTTTGTAGATCTTGATTATCGTTAATTGTATTGTAGATTGTCTGGGGGGAATCACATGGTTCTACTGCTTTACTCAGATGTCTATTTAGAATGAGTTTAAATTAACAACAACATTTTTTTTGTCCTATTAAATGTACAAATTCATATTTTACCTGAGTTTTATAAAATAAAAAAGCATATTTTTCCGAATTCCGAAGTGAAGATCTTCATGACTTTATGAACCTTTCTTATTGTTATTTTTATTTGCTGATCAACTGAGAGAAATCCCACTGTTGGCCTGCCTTGGCGTCCATTTTGTCTCACATCCACTTATTGCGTCCATAAGTGACTTATTGCTTTTGACTATTTGATAAAAAAACATCTCAAGTCTCTTAATCTTTGTTCTTTTTGTTTTGTTTTTTAATACGTTTCCCACAACATATTAGCTATTAACCTTTTAATTGCGCAGGGTCGGAAGCTCGTAGCTTCTTTTGTCGGTCCGCCATCGTTAAAATAACTGATGTAACAGGCGTCACCGGCGCAAGACTGGCACGTTGGGTCAGCAGCGCCCGTCCGCGCTCAATCAATTTTCAGGCCGCCATCGTGCCGAGCGCATGACCCGGCCCGTATAAGAGGACGCGCGGCCAACGATCATCTCACAACCTCCGGCGGCCGCCATCATGAAGACTCTCGTTCTCCTCGCCGGACTGGTCGTGTTTGTGTCGGCTTTGCCCTTTCCCGGGCCCACCTATCACGCCTTCTGCAGAACTCTCTGGTAAGTGACATTTTACACCGAGCCAGGGTGAGCAAACGACTGTGCTGACGGACTGCATTTGATTTTGAAAATCAGACAGAAAAGTAAAAAAAAAAAAAAAAAAGTCAAAGAGCAGGCCATATTGTACTTTTTTTGCCCGCGCTTGTTTTAGACAATAGACAACTGACAACTCTGCTCCGCAAGGCTTTTTCCGTCACCCTGTGCTGAGGTCAGCACCAAACTAGAGCAGCAGATCCAAGACTTCAACCCCATGTTTGGCTGTGAGAAGTGTCGCTACATGGTATTATTGTTTTGGCATCAGAAAACAAATCCAAAATCAATTCCAATCAACACATTTCAATGGATTTTCTGATTGAAATGTCCCTCCAGCTGGTGGTCGGCACTCCTCTGGGCCTCACCGCCAACCACACGTCGGTGGACGGCCTGAGGGCGGAGAACATCACCTTGACCTTCAGCGCCACCGTGATGACCGTCGGCTGCCGCGTGACCGTAAGTCAGCCAAATCTCAACATAGCGCGGCTTTGGAGGAACGTCCGAACTTTCTCTACTGAGGGCCGCATACGGAAAAATGGAAATCTTTCTTAAAACCGAGCCAACACACTGTAGGACGAAATATGGCTAGCTTAAACAAAAGCATCATTGAAACATTGTTTAACATGATCGCGGTAAGCCGCAAAGGTTGAATCGAGGAAACGGGAATCTTGTTGTTTTCAATTATTATTTTTTTTCTTGTTTTTCAAATAAATCTTCAAGAATGACTTGGGTAATTATGCTATTACGATGAGTTTAACAGTTAAATGTATTGAAAGAAAAAAAGGGTGTGACAAAGCAAAACCTATGAATATAAATGTGATGTCTCGTAACATTCAAATGCATTAGTAAAAATGTAGTAACATAAAATCTGAATTGTATTTGTGTTAAATAGTTTGTGTTAAATTGTGTTAGCGCTCATAAATTCAACGTTCTATTTTTTATTTGTTAAATTAAGAAAAAAACCAAAGATTTTTATTTCTTAAATTAAAAAAAACATTGCATTATTTGTCTAATGTATAATCAATATTTATCGCAATTTTACATTTAATAAATGGTTGTGGGAAACGTTCAATAAACGTTGGTTAACAAAATAATTTAAAACAGTGTGATATCTTGGAAAATTCAGCTTTTGAATGAAGTATTTATTGATTTATTTTACTCATGTCTTAACTGCTCCAAATGATGTCAACATCACAATCGACTTGATTGATTAAAATCCTGGGGAAAAGTGCATAATAATTATTTGTTTTTAATTTCCAGGGCCAGTCCACCTCTTTGGGTTTCACCAGCCTTCTGGATAACGGCCTCAACTACTGCAACCTCTATGACCTGCTCTCAGGTCAGCTCACCTTGTGAAGGTAAATATGATTTTATTTTTATGCTAATGTTTTTGTTTTGTCATTCCCACCCAGCAAGCGGACTGAACAGCGGTCCAGGCTTCTTGGAGATGACCAACGAGTGGGCTTGCCTGGGCTACGGACTCGCCACTTGCAGAGTCTGAACAAATCAATGAAGAAAAATGAATATCATTATTTTCTGCATTTTAACTACAGCATTAAACAAATAAATCACTGAGAATGTCTTTCCTGTATTCTGGCTTTTTAAATAATAGAGCTTTTACATGCCTTGATCCTTTTTTTGTGTGTGACTTGATGATGTTAGAAACACTCTTACACCTTTTTGTGTTTCAGGATAAAGTCCTCTTTTATTTTATTTTATTTTATTTTATTGAATGGTCCATACAAAAAAATACAACACACAGTACAACAAAACATAACGAGTAAATCAATAATATATATCATAAATAAATAAATTCGATAAGAATATTTGAATAATACAATTTACTTTAACGTAAATCAAGAATAATTTCTAGAAATAGTAAATATTTTAAAATAAGAAAGAAAAGTTGATGTTTTTTTTAGTTTATTTGAGTAGAAGCCACCCAGGAAAAACTCTATTGCCGTGTCAGAATTTGACACAGTTGACCAAAAAACTGACGAGAAAACGATTCGGCAGCTGAAACCATCAACGAGTTTTCTTGACTCAATACCATCTGACTTTTTAAAAGATATTCCGAAGTCTGTGTTAGCTGATTTGAAGCAAATAATAGCTCAGTCAGGTGAGTTTCCTAAAGCTCTTCAAGTAGCTGCCATAAAAGCCTCTGCTAAAAAAATAAAAATAAAAAATAGAGCGCTGGACGCTTCCACTATAGCAAGCTATAGACCCATCTCAAATCTCCCTTTCATAGCCAAGATTGCTGAGAAAGTTATTTTTAATCAACTCAGCAATTTCTTGAACTTAAATGGACTTTTTGACAAATTGCAATCAGGTTTCCGAACTCATCACAGTACAGAATCTGCTCTTATCAATGTGCTAAATGATATAAGGTTGAATACTGACTCGAGAAAGGTGTTAATTCTGGTCTTGTTGGACCTCAGTGCGGCTTTTGATACGGTAGATCATAATATACTGCTGAACAGGTTAGAAATGTGGGTAGGACTAAATGGAACAGTCCTTAAATGGTTCAGGTCCTACCTGGGGGAAAGGAGTTGTTTTGTAACCAATGGAAATGTTCAATCTCATTGAATGGCAATGACCTATGGGGTCCCTCAAGGGTCAGTTCTTGGACCCCTCTTGTTCAGCCTGTATATGCTACCCTTGGGTCAAATTGTTCAGGACTTTAATTTTGACTATCATAGCTATGCAGATGACACACAGTTTATCTAGCAGTGTCTTCAGATGACTACAGTTCAATTGAGGTGTTGTGTAACTGTCTAAAACAGATAAAGAACTGGATGAGCCAAGATTGTCTTCAATTAAACGACAACAAAACTGAGATAATTGTTTTGGGCAATACAAAAAAAGAGGATAAATACCTGGAATCACTCTCTTTAAAAACCAAAGACCAACCAAAACCTTGGTGTACTGATAGATTCCGACCTGACTTTCAACAATCATATCAAATCAATTACTAAAACTGCCTTCTACCATCTGAAGAACATATCCAGACTGAAGGCTTGCATGTGCCAAGCAGACCAGGAGAAGCTCATCCATGCTTTTATCTCAAGTAGACTTGACTATTGTAATGATCTTCTGACTGGACTCCCCAAAACGAGCATTCAACAGCTGTAGCTCATTCAGAATGCTGCAGCTCGGGTTCTGACCAGAACAAAGAGGTCAGAGCATATTACCCCAATTCTAAAGTCTTTACACTGGCTCACAGTCAGCTTTAGAATAGATTTTAAAGTTCTGGTCCTGGTCTGGAAATCACTAAACGGCTTAGGTCCTGAATACATGAATGAAATGCTAATGGAATATAAACGCAGTAGGGCTCTGAGATCGTCGGGCTCTGAGATCGTCTGCCGATCAGGGCAAATAGTGGAGCACAGAGTCCAAAGCAAACATGGTGAAGCAGCATTTAGCTATTATGCTGCACACAAATGGAATACGTTGCCAACAGAGGTGAGATCAGCCCCAAGTGTGAATGTTTTTCAGTCCAGGTTAAAAACTCTTCCTTTTTCCAATACATTTTAGAGCATTTCCATTTTTATATGATATTTCTTGCACCATATGACCAGACAAGAAATACAAGACAAGACAAGATATTTAATGTTCAAACTGATCAACTTGATTGTTTTTAGCAAATAATCATTAACTTAGAATTTTATGGCTTCAACACGTTCCATAAAATCTGGGACAGGTGGCAAAACAGACTGAGAAAGTTGAGGAATGCTCATCAAACACCTGTTTGGAACATCCCACAGGTGAACAGGCTAATTGGGAACAGGTGGGTGCCACGATTGGGTATAAAAGGAGCTTCCCTGAATTGCTCAGTCATTCACAAGCAAAGATGGGGCGAGGTTCACCTCTTTGTGAACAAGTGCGTGAGAAAGTAGTCGAACAGCTTAAGGACAATGTTCCTCAACGTACAATAGCAAGGAATTTAGGGATTTCATCATCTACGGTCCATAATATTGTCAAACGTTTCAGAGAATCTGGAGAAATCACTGCATGTAAGCAGGAAGGCTGAAAACCAACAATGAATGCCCGTGACCTTTGATCCCTCAGGGAGCAGTGCATCAAAAACCGACATCAATGTGTAATGGATATCACCACATGGTCTCAGGAACACTTCAGAAAACCAATGTCAGTCAATACAGTTCGGCGCTACATCCGTTAAGTGCAACTTGAAACTCTACTATGCAAAGCAAAAGCCATTTATCAACAACACCCAGAAACGCCGCCGGCTTCTCTGGGCCCGAGCTCATCTAAGATGGACCGATGCAGAGTTGAAAAGTGTTCTGTGGTCCGATGAGTCCGCATTTCAAATTGTTTTTGGAAATTGTGGACGTCGTGTCCTCCGGGCCAAAGAGGAAAAGAACCATCCAGACTGTTATGGCTGCAAAGTTCAAAAGCCAGCATCTGTGGTTGTATGGGGCTGTGTTAGTGCCAATGGCATGGGTAACCTACACATCTGTGAAGGCACCATTAATACAGAAAGGTACATACAGGTTTTGGAGAAACATATGCTGCCATCCAAACAACGTCTTTTTAATGGACGCCCCTCCTTATTTCAGCAAGACAGTGCACATTCTGCACGTGTTACAACAGCGTGGCTTCGTAGTAAAAAGAGTGCGGGTACTAGACTGGCCTGCCTGCAGTCCAGACCTGTCTACCATTGAAAATGTGTGGCGCATTATGAAGCGTAAAATACGACAACGGAGACCCCGGACTGTTGAACACTGTTGAACAGCTGAAGCTGTAAATCAAGCAAGAATGGGAAAGAATTCCACTTCCAAAGCTTCCACAATTAGTGTACTCAGTTCCCAAACGTTTATTGAATGTTGTTAAAAGAAAAGGTGATGTAACACAGTGGTAAACATGACCCTGTCCCAGCTTTTTTGGAACGTGTTGCAGCCGTAAAATTCTAAGTTAACAATGAAGTTTATCAATTTGAACATTAAATATCTTGTCTTTGTAGTGTATTCAATTAAACATAGGTTGAGCATGATTTGCAAATCATTGTATTCTGTGTTTAACACAACATCCCAACTTCATTGGAATTGGGGTTGTATTTTTATTTTATTTTTTTCCATTTGTTTTACTGGTTTATTCGCTGTTTTTTTTCTTTGTTTTTAAATACTTTTAATCATGTAAAGCAAATTGAGTTATTTTGTGTATGAAATTCGCTATATAAAGAAATGTGCTTTGCTTTGCCAAGTTTAGCATCCAATGAGCAAAACACTAACAACAAACAAACTAGCAAACACTTTGTAGACACTTCTTGGTCACACAACTTTATTATGATTTTATGGACCTTTTGGTAGCACAAAGCTAATGCTTGTTGACATGTATTTATTTCTTGTTATTAATTTTCGGAATGTCTTTTGGCCATGTGTTACTTATGAGACCACATGATGGGGGGTTTTGCACATAGTTTCATACTTGTTATCTAAATAGTGCTAAGCAAATTGATTATTGTTTTTCAACCAAGTGTCAAGTAGCAATCATTTAACTCTGCATTGCGCGTGTGGTTATGCTCTCATTTACACAGGACATAATGTACAAGTAATTTCCTCTCATCCATTTAACTTTCATTCGTGTTCATCATTTTTATTTAGGCAATCAATTGTACATAGCAGTAATTTTTTTTAGTTTTCAGCAAAATACACATTTGGAAGAAAATATGAAATAATTTTATGAATGATATTTTACAATATGTCGTTGGACATTATTTTATCGTATTTATTATTATTTATTTAATAATGATTTTACAAATAATGATTTTTTTGTTTAGTTTCTGATCACTTTTAAAAAGAATTGAATTTTTTCAAACAAAATTTCATAGGACCAGTTAATATTAATAATAATTATATGTTGTATGCTTATAAATTATATATACAGTATGTATCTATTTATACTTAATTGGTTGCTTTTTTATATATATAATTTTGAGCTTTTTTCAACAAAATGTGAAATCTTTTTGTGAAAAAATATTAATTTAATATTAGATATATTTATAAATATTTTATTATGTTTATTTGATTATACATAGTTTACTTTTTATTTTATGAACATTTAATTATGATTTTTAAAATCTTTTTCGCACAAGAAAACTCAACTGTGTGGAATAATTTTGCGAGAAAATGTATTGCATTAATTATTTGTTGTGTTGTTTATGTAATATTTATATATTTTATACATTGTATTTATTTCATCATCCATAATTTACTGTTGATTTTATATGATTAAAGCACGATTTTATTTAGAGCTTTTCTTTTTTTTCCCAACATAATGTGATTGTGTGCAATCATTTTGTGACAAAATATATATTTATTGTATTCATATATGTTCTATGCTTATGTATTATTTATGGTTTTATGGGAACTGTGGCATCTATTTTGGGTCAAATAATGAATTTTATTTTGTGTATTCATTTATACTGAATTTACTATTTATTTTATTAGCATCATAAGGTTCTTTTAGTGGGGGGGGGGGTCAACAAAATGTGCTTCTGTATAATCTTTTTGCAAGAAAATATTGATTAATTGTGTTAAGTATATATTCTATATTTGCATAATTATTTTGATTGTATGTATTTATTCATAATTTCCTACTTAATATATTTTATTATCATTTTAAGCTTGATTTTGCAGTGATTTTTTTTTTTTACTTCAACAAAATTTGTTTTGTGGGATCATTTTGCAAGAGAATATTTCATTTTATTGATTGTATGTCCTATATTAACATATTATTGTTATTGTATGTATTTATTGATCATTTTAGACATCCTTTATTTTATGATAATTTTAAGCCTGATTTTTTGTTTCTTTTTGGGGGGGAAGGGGGATTCTTTTTTTGTGCGTGTGTGAGATGCTTTTTGGTACAATAAAGGCCAAAGAGACTTATGATGACTTTTTTTTTTTTTTTTTAAATCTTTGCTAACACGACTTTCCTCAGTCTGGCTGGTCCATTTTGCAGACATTCTCTACACAGTGGCCTCTAAGTCGGTCAAATTTGGCATTTGTCCACTTTTTCCCAGTTTGGCGACCTGACAGACTCCCGTCACGTCAAATCCTTCCGGAACGAGATACGCCGGGCCGACTTCACGAGGCGATGACCTTACTTCGGGTCGCTAAAATAAACAATGACCACATGAAGAGAATAGCAGAGGTGACTCAGAATTGGCCTCAGCATGTGACTGGCGTGAGATCGTTTGGATGAAGCCTTATTCGCCTTAAATGCTATTTGGGGCGGAAAATCAGCATCCCCCGTGAAAGGGCATTCACATGATCAGATATTTCATGTCCGACTGTGTGTGGCACTGAAACAACACGCACACGCGATAAATGTGACGAGACAATATCTCAAATGTCTTCACAGGAGGTTTGCCACATGTGCTTTGAGGGCGGCGTGGAGACTTTATGTATTTAAAACAAAATGCCATAGACAGGCTAACAAATAGCATCTGTGCGGGAGTGGGATAATTGTTTAAGCAACAGATATTTGAGCACAAACTGTGCAGCAGCACATGTAGACAAACAATATAACAATATTCACAGGTCTGTATTCTTTATCCTCTAGGAAAACTGCTAACATTTTTGCAGCTTACTGAGTCATTTACAGTAGTTGAGTGAAACGCTTCATTTGTATTTGCATGACTGTATTAAACACCCTGGTGGCCATTAAAAGCTGCAATGAATTAATCATGATGTACAAGCTGTTTAATTCATTATATTGTATTTAATTATGTTATTACTACATGCTTCTATAAAGTATAACATTGTACAGTGCGGTTTCCCTTATTAAAAATGAATTTATTGTTTGTCAGTTTTTTTTGGGGGGGGGGTTGCGTTCGGCGCGTCGTCACCGAACAAATTAAACTCTCAAAGCACCCCTGCATTTAAATGTCAGGCAAAAATATGTATTATATGACATATGATGTGGATTAAATGTTAGCTGGGGTTTTAGAATCATGTGGCGGTCCGGATAAAATGCATTTGCAAGTTGCCCACGGGTCGTAGGTTGCACACCACTGTTATAACGGGAGCAATTGCTTGATTGATTGATTTTACTGTTATGGCTCATGTGACACAATGTGCGTGCTGTGTTTTGAATTATCCGTTAACATTTATCAATGGTTTATTGAACACGTTTGAGTAACTACACAGCTGCTTTGCTTTGAAGCAAATAAAATAACACGGGGGAACCATTTGAAAAAAAAAAGATTCTGTTCAGTTAGATTTTTATGCTGATTAAAAATAAAAATAAAAATGGCATGCTGATTCAAAATTGCAGTCATTTTTTTTTTCTCGCACGCCAAGTTTTTTCTCCACAGCTTACCCTCCAGATAAACCAAATTCCATTGATTAGCTGTAGTAAGACTTGCCAGCTGATTACGATTGGACTCATCTAAGGCGACGTGGCAACTTGTGCGGTGAGAGGTGTGCGGCTCCCAATAGGTCAGCACTATCAATATTTGCATACAGAAAGCTAGCATAGTAGCAATTAAGAGGATCTGTGCCATATCCTTTGTTAAATAAACATTGCAGTCATGCCTGTTCCTTTCATATTTCATTGTATGTCAATATTTCTAAAGTTTTATAAAGCCAGCACATATCTGTAAAGTACAGTATTTTTCATCTTTTTTTAAAAAAGAAAACGGGGATCTATAGTTCAAAAACTTGACGTGATAGAGAAAAACTGAGATCAGTTTTGGATTCAGCACCCAAAAACTAGTTAAAAACAGCTGTCAGACCTAACTTACCAAAAACTGTGTTCCCCAGTGTAATCATTTAAAAAAAAAATTTTTTCCCATAATTTAATAAATCATCATAGGACAAACAACAGAGGATGCAAGGATCATTTTAATAATCACAACAAAAGAGTCACGTGTCGAACGCATTGAATTTGGAAAATGTAAGGTCCTGGAATGATATACTAGCAGGAAGAAATGACCTAACGCCCTATTAGTTTTATGAAAAGCAAGAGGTGGATACACAGGTTTATAGTACCTACTGCCATCTAGGGGAAGCGTATTGAATTGTTCTGCCTGTCACTATACGTCATTGGCACAGACAGCTTATATTGCCATTATTAGTAGTAGTAGCAAACGCAAAACAAACATTTTCCGACTCATTTGCTCTTGCAGCCGGAAAGACTGTATCCCAGGCAGAGCCACTCGTTGGTGTACTCGGTGAAGCCGGGAGCCTTGGCGAGGCCACTTCCTGCGTGGACAGGAAATGGTTAGCAATCAGAAAAAAAAAAAATAAATAAATATATATATATACAGCGTTGAAGGTGTAAAGTGTACCTTGAATAACGTTGCGGAGATTGCAGTAGTTGGTGCCGTTATCGAACAGGCTGGACCAGAAGGCGGACGTTGACGCACCCTGAAAGGAAGTCAGTTGTTGCATCTGTACCAGTGAGTCTCAAAGTGTGGTACGAGGACCACTAGTGGTACGCAGGCTCCCTCTAGTGGTACATCACAATCACTAAATTACAGTAAATGTTCAAACGATCAAGAAATTTGTATTACGTATGTGGCTTCCACAGTTTTTAATCAAGCAGTATATTTGTTAAGTGCAGTTCGTTTGCATTTTTGGGGTTACTTTGTTTTAAAAAAATATTACATATAATATTTTGGATTATTAATAAATAATAATATTTAAAAAATATATACTCTTATGTTTCACAATTTAACTTTGCCCATCTGTCTAGTACAGTGTTTCTCAAACTTTTTACACCAACCTAATAATTACTTACTACCAAAATTGCCAATATTAAAATACAGCAGTTTGCCAAGTGTTAATCAAAAACAAGAAATAGGTTTTAGTCCTAAAACGTACATTTATGATTGTCAAAAACACCAACCTTGAATACAGGAAAATTTAAAAAAAAACCTCTTAAATGATTCAATTAAAAATGTATTGCACAAAAAAACTACAAGCAGTCATGATGAAATGAAAATGCATTGTATTTAAAAGTTAAATACAACTGAGCTGTACTTTTAAAATGTTCTTTACTTGAAAAGAGAAAAATCTACTATGTATCGAACCGGGAAAACTGTACAGTACTAGATTTAAAAAAAAAAAAAAAAAAAGGTTCTATGCGTAGCAACAAGCTTCATTCTGTTTGATTAAATGTCATGTTTTAAACTTGGTAGCTATCATAAAAAAATCTCTAGTACAAATTTGCTTTTGCAGAACCACTGGGAATCGTCACAGTTACTCTAAAATGGTCACTGCCAACCAAAATGGCAGACTTCCTCTGTGTTTTCTGGCATGGGTTGTCGAGACTTTTTGTTGTAGCGGGTGTACTCACGATCGACGTGGCAATCAAATTTCAGGGAAACTGGCTTTGGGGGCTGAATTTACCAAAAGTTCCGTTTGATATTATTAGTAATGCAACATAAAAGAAAAAAAAGTCTTACATCCACGCGGCATGCCAAGTTCATGGTAGTGGACGATATGGTGAAGTTAACGCTCTCCACCTGACCCACAGCAGAGGTGTGGTTGGCCTGGATTAGCGACGCCGTCACTGGGCCCAGCTGGATTGACACACAGTGGGAAATGTTATATATTAATCCACAACTGCATGAAGTAATCATTGATTTCTTACCTTATATGAGCCCATGGCTTTTATTTGAGTCACAATGGCGAGTTGGGCCTGACTGCACGGCAAACCGAGCAACCTGGAGGGATTAAAAGTGATTGTAAATCTGTGTATTCTGCGGATTATTAACTCATTCACTGCCATCTTTCCCAGTTAACGTGGATATATGACTTCTAAAGCCGTCAATGGCAGTGAATGTGTTAAATGCCCAATAGAAACTTCATTACAAAGGTAAAAGGTCAAAAGGTTTTACCAGACGATCTTGCAGAAGCCCTGCGTGGTGTCAGCGGGGGCGCCATTTGTAAAAACGCACAAACCTAAAACCAGGACGAGAGCGGCAAACTTGGTTTTAGCAGACATGGCGGTAGGACAAAATGGTGGTCTCGCTCGGAGTGCGGCGGTGGCGGCTTGTGTGGGAACGTCCGCTGCGGAGAGCGGTTTTTAAAGAACATGCTTGCAGAGGAGCAGCGGGGAAGATCATGTGGCGCCGTGCAAAAAGCGAATCGCATGACACTTCATGCTGCATGCTTGAATTTTGAGCACATTTTACAGGGAGACAACACACACATCACATGCACATTTATCTATTGCACTGAGTTTGTACATAATACTGGATTGGTTAACTGCCAGTTTGTCATCAATGTCACATTCCATTGTTTATTGGCATTAAAGGGTGAATTGTTACATTTCCTACACTGGATCAATGTTTGTCCACTTAGACTTCATTGTATTTCAGTAACATTGTCATCACTAAAGGTCATGTATGATGATTATGTTTTTTTTTTTTTTTTTTTTTTTTTAAATATAATGACAAAATGTTTTTTAAGTAAAACAAAAATAATTAGTGAAGCAAAACGTTTTGAAGTAAAATATGTGTTTTCAATAAATAAAACAATGTCAGCGAAACAATATAAAAAAAATATATGAAATGTTAAGTGAGGTAACAAATACACAAAAAGAAAAGCAAATAAAATAAAATGAATACAATATTTTGGGTAAGCTATAATTTAAGGGAAATGAATGCAACAAAATCGTTTGAGGAATTCAAATTTTAGTAAAGTATTAAAGTAAAATATTTGTCTGTGAAGAAAAACATTTTGAGTATAAGAAAAGAAAAAGAAACAAGTGAAGAAAATAAAAGAACATATTTTAATTACTTAAAATATTTCTCAAGTTTAAATTAAATCTAATGCAATATTTTTAGTTAATAAAAATATATTTTAAGTAAAATAAAATGATGCATGGAAAACAAAATACTGTAAGTAATGTCAAATCTATTTATAATAAAATAAGACAAAAGACATTAACTAAACATAAAAATATGATAAATATATTAAATATATCTAAAGTAAAACAAAGTAAAATATGAATAAATAAATACTGAGAAAAAATTATATTTAGAAATAAACTTCAAGAGAACAGAAGGAAATAAAATAGAATATATTACTTTAAATAAAAAGTATCGACTGGAAAGAAAATACATTATTTTTAGTATAAATACTTGGGAATTAAATAAAATAATGAAAAATGTTTCAAGTGAATAATATATGATCACTATGGAACAACAACAACATTAAATAAACAAAAAGAAATGTCAATAAAAAGAGAAATATGTGTAAAATAAATTCGAAGTGAAAAATAAAAATTAAAATAAAATGTAATATCTTTATTTTAAGGAAATAGAATAATATTTTAATGAATATAAAATACTTTATAGAAAAGAAAGTATTTTAAGTAACATAAATCAATTTTCACACAAAAAATAATATAACAATAATAAATTGATAGTCTCAGAAAAAAGGAAAATAAAACAAACAAGTAGAAATGACAAAAATAAAATATTTGAAGTAAATTAAATATTTTCTTAAGTTAAAGAAAATATTTTAAGTCAATTAATAAATATACATAAATACAAAATACATGCATCCACTGAGTCTACAGGTGGCGCCAAAGTACAAATAACAAGACAGTCTCTTGGCTTCACAGTATGCATTAATGCAGCCATAAAGAAAAAAACGTACAATCAGAAATACATGTATTCATAAATGTAAATAATCGTGATGGTCATCGATTTAAATAAAAATAGTAATTATTTGATCTTGACTAGTCTTAATTATTGCTTATATTTTTAAATGTGTAGATAGATTATTTGATGATTATTTGATGAATATATTGTTGTTTTAGATTAGTAATATGAATCATTCTACTGAGAAGTCCTTTTAGAGTTTTGTGATTCAGGGCTATAAAAATGACACTTAATTCAATTCTAGGGGCCAGACATCCAACGTGCAATCAATATGCAACGATGTATATGTATACAGCACTAATATAAACATGAAACTGTATATTACGTATTGTAATACTGCAGTTAGTGGTAGTTTAGAGAAGATATTGTTAGTGGGGGGGGGGGGGGGGGGGTTATTCATCCCTCTCCCCAAGACTGCCCCGTCGGTGATGTGTTTCTGAAACATGGCGGCCGTGCGGACAAATGAGTGTCACTCTACTTTTTGCCACTAATGAGGAACCCTGCAGCCCCAACCGTAGTCACAGTGTATGAGTAACTCTGCCTATTCTATGTGCGCGTGCGTCTGTGTGTGTGTGTGTGTGTGTGTACAGTACAGTATTATAAAAACAAATCCAAACTCAGTTTTCGTAGATGTGAGCACAGTGACGAGGTTGAGACGTATAGGACGCAGATGGTCTCCGACATGAGCATTGGTCACAGGGTCGACCCTGTGATCAGTCACTATTGCACTTCGCAAATAGCCAAGCAGATGACCGCACGAGGGGATAACATGACTAATTCCTCACAAGTTGTTGCAACAAGGAGGCCAAGACAACGTCCGTCCATCCGGCCTTTTTCTATTCGGCTTGTCGTCATCGAGGCAGCGGGTATTGTGTTGATACAGTGAATACACTCCATCATCATCATCATCTAGCAGGAGGCTACGGAGCATGCGATGCAGAACTATTAAACTCGTATAGTGCTAAATAAATGTTTTTCTTCTTCTGAAAACACATTTCAATAAAATAGTATATTATTTTAAGTATAATGAATACAAAACAAAAAATAAAATGGTAAAAAAGTAGAGAAAATAATCCTGCATGCATAATGACCTATGATGAATAACTAAAATAAAAAATATTTCTACGTAATTAAAATAATTAAATAGAATATTGTATGTAAAATATTTTAAGTAAAATAAAAATAAAATAAAAATACAACAAAAAAACGTGTTTCAAATGCAGAATTTTTTTCTAAAAATAATAATGCACACATAAACAAACTATGTTCAGTAAATGAATAGTTTTTGTATAATAATAATAATAATAATAATAACATATCATATCATATCATATCATAAAATATAATATAATATAATATAATATAATATAATATAGAGCGACCAGTTCAGGGTGTACCTCATAAGCGGTAGAGAAAATGGACGGATAATAAAAATGTAGGTTGATGCATTTTCATGAACTGATGGTACAATCTCGTAAAATCTCGCGATGACTACTCCTCCTCAACCTGCTTCTGGTTTTATATCCAAGAGGGGGGGAAGACCCGAGATGCACGTTTAAGGTCAGCACTTTTCTTTCTTCCATGCTTACAACACATTTACGGCATTAATTTGATAAAAGTTGAACTTCCGTTTAACGACGTGTTACAACGCCAGGCCCTTTAAGCAGTTTTGGCCGAAGTTAATCGATTTGTTGCGTGTTCCTCAAACGCCGCTTGTTGACAAGTCAAGCTAGCCCCACGTAGGTCGTTAAGGTCCCTTTCATGGGCATCCCGATCTAGCGTTGTCATTTCAAAATAATAGCGTGACGTTGTCATTTCTAACTTCCCGTAACTAACTTCCAGCACTTTGCTGAAGAAAGTTGGCTGAATTAAGTTCAGAAGCGAGTTTTAGTCATTTAGTATTCTGGAGTCCAAAGGTTTGCGCTCTGTTGAGCTTGTCTGCTCACCTGTCATTTATCTCTCGCTTTGTCTGGCACACTGTCAAACATTAACAGACTCTTGTTTTGCATGCACTTCATTCAGCTTGACGAGCCGTCATGACCGAGCTGAGCGGCAAAGTCCAGAGCGTCCTGGGTCTGCTGGACCCGGACCAGCTGGGCCGCACCATGACCCACGAGCACCTGACCATGACCTTCAAGTGCTGCTACGTCCCCTCGGCGCCGGAGAACTGCCCGACGGCCGAGAATCCGTTCCAGATGGGCCAGGTGCACTGGCTGAGGCAGAACCCGTACAGCTGCCACGAGAACCTGCTCCTGTGCCAGGAGACTGAGGCCGTGCGAGATGAACTGCTGGCCTACAGGAAGGCGGGTGGCGGCAGCGTGGTGGAAAACACCACCACGGGCATCGACCGGGACCTGCCCACCCTCAGGAGGCTGGCCAAGGAGACCGGGGTCAACATTGTAGCGGGGGCCGGGTACTACATAGACTGCACGCACTCGGACGACACTCGCAAGATGAGTGTGGAGAAAGTGCGTATGCAAAACACAGTTAAAAAAAAATATGACTGAATTACACAGCAAAGGTATACACACAAATAACAAATATCTGATTTGAGGTAAAAATATGAAACTTTGGGTGGAAAAAGAAAAATCCCAAAATATTGGGGGATACAAAACTATATATATATACACAATAACATTAGAAGAAAAATATTATTTAGAAAAAATTGAAACAAAATAAATAAGTAAATGCATTAGGGAAACAAATCACAACTATTTAAAGAGAAACTAATTTAAAAAATGAAAGCTAGAAAAAAACATGCATTAGGAAAAAATCAAATATACTTGACAGAAAATGAAAAAAAAAGAAACAAATAAAAATATAATATTTTTATAATAAAAATAAAGAAATGCAGCTTTTTTTTTTTACACAAAGAAATACAAAATATTAGACAAAATCCCCAAATATTACAACAAAATAGAAAATGATCAGACACCCCGCTACGGACACATATATAAACATAAAAAATACAAAAATATTCTTAAACATTAAACTGGCAAAACTATATTAAAAAAAATGAATTTGGGAAGTGGGCTAGTAACGTTTTCACGGCACTGTACTTCATGGAAAATACATCAATTTAAAGGTCCCATATTTTGGCTCTTTAGATCTCCATAGAGTGACTCTAACATGGACTCAGTATAAAAGTGTCAATTTCATCATCAAAAAAACCAAAACACCTTAGTTTTGTCATATGCGTGTGCAGAAAAGGCCCCTCTGACAGCTACTTCTGTTTGACCCAGTTTTGTAGCCACCTTGTTCATATTTGGCTAAGACTGCCCCTTTCCTCTGATTGGTTGCCTCCATGTAGAAGAGAGAGCACACGTGTTTGCTATGTTGACAGCGCTGGCTCGGGAGTAGAGAGTTAGGCGGAGATCTTCGCTAGTGACGTAGATAAGCTCGAGAAATTTGAATGACCTTATTTCAGGCCTCGCCACAGAAAGACGTCCAGAACTCAGAAATGCGGGGACGATTTTAATTCATATTTCACGTTTACTGTGGCACCAAAACCAAAAAGTTGGTTTGGTAAAATATGGCACCTTTTAAGGAAAAAAAAAAAATATATATATATATTTGAAAAAAAATACACCTTCGAAAATAATACTATAACATTAGAAATTGAAAGCAGGCATTCTGAAGTGTCATAGAGACATTTTCCCATCCCATTCCTTTTTGAAAATCTATTTTTCATGTTATTTGTTTGAAATTGTATTCATTTTTTAAATTGTTGTATTATTCTCAGTATTTTCTTCTAGTTTCCAGAATGACCCCTGGAATCTTAATTGAGGCAGGTGCTGGTGGTGTGAATGGTGTGGATTGTTTGGCCTTGGCAAAGGTCTTTGCTCCGGCCAGTGCCTTCTTAGTTCCGGACAAGTCAGTCATTAGACGAGGACTACGCGTTGTTACGCTGACCGCACCGTGCCATGTTGTGCTTGTGTGTCCGCGGCAGTGATCGATTTGAGCGGCTATTTTTTTCCCCCAGATTGTCAGTGGACGGACGTCACACCTGTCATAATGAATAGTTTTGCGTCTGACATTAGTTCCGCTTTCTTTACCAGCTCACGGACGTCATCGTGAGCGAGATCCTTTACGGTGCCGACGGCACGGATATCCGCTGCGGCGTGATCGGTGAGATCGGCACCGGCTGGCCCATCACGGACAGCGAGAGGAAAGTGCTGCGGGCGGCGGCGCACGCTCAGGCCCAGCTCGGCTGTCCCGTCATCATCCATCCCGGCCGCAATTCCCCCGCTCCGGCCGAGGTCGTCCGCGTCCTTCAGGAGGCGGGCGGCGACATCGGGAAGACGGTTATGTCGCACCTGGACAGGTGAGGAGTGCGTTGGGAGTGCAGCAGTGGTCTAGGAGCTAATACTGTCATGGAAATGTGCCAGAGCGAGCTGATCTGTGATCAGATCATTTCTTGGTGAAGCAGCATGAGGTTATTTTCCATCAGATTGCACCTTTTTTTCTGGACTTTTTTTCAAAATACAGTACTATTTTTTTTGTTTGTTGTTTTTTTTAAACCAACCACTTTTCATCTCGGAAATATACTACTTAATACTAAAAAATCTAAACATTTTCTAAAAAAAAAAAAAAAAAATCCTTCCTTTCAAAAATGTTTGTCTTAACAATTTACAAATTTGTTTTCTAAAACAATATTCCACTTTTTTCAAAAAACATTTTTATTTCAGAAATATACTACACTTTCTTTCTTGACAATGTGACTTTTTTCCTCAAAATGATCACTATTTAAGTACAGGACATTTTCAGATTGATGTAACTTTTTTTCAAATTTAGGTCTCAATCTTATAAGATTTTCCTTTAAAATACTTTATAGGGAACACCTGCATATTTGTGACTCAGCATATGCAAATTTGTGTATTTGCAGATTTTTTAGTTTGTGCTGGGTTTTTTGAGGCTATTATGCTAGCTAATACAATTGAAGCGCCTCAGGTGCTGGTGTGCTGGTTTGTTTGATGAATAATTAATCTGCTAAGTATAGTCGTTGATGTAACATTGGTTTATGACTGTGGACACGCTAGAAGCATGGCGTTGATACGTTGTGAACCTCTCCATTTTAAGTGCTTTGTACCATCTTGTGGCATCTATATTAAATTGCAAACGCCGTTTGTGGGGGGTTTCAGATTTTCGCTATTCACAGCAGGGCTCGGTCTCTAGCCCCGTGATTCGCTGAGGTTCACCGTATACCAGTTTAAAAAAAAAAAAAAAAAAAAAAATGTATTTTTTTATTCCTGAAAATGTGTGATTTCCCCCCCATACATATTTGATCAGAAAAAAAAATCTACTTTTCCCCCCTACAAAATATGTGAAAACGTATTTAAAAATACAACTTTTATTCAAAAGAATATGCATTTTTTTGAGGAAATAAAAAAAAATCTGAATTCCCAAAAACTTTTCATGAAAAATATTTAAAAAATGTTCTTGATGGTATCCAATTATTTTAAGCAGTGGATGTTGCCCCTCTAAAGCAGTCACAGAAAAATTATCAGACCACTTTTAAATTTCTTGTTCGTTTTAATGCCTCCTACCATCAAAGGTATATTACCTGAAGAATACAATGAACACGACAAACTATATCTGATTCCGTAATGCTTAGTCCTGTTTGACATGCTTAAGCTTAAGTGTATTTCCAGTGACTTTTGGTTACTATCAAAAAAAGCATGGAAAATGGCTAGCTATCAGCTCTCAAATTAAACTTTTATGAGCTAATTCTTGTCATCATTATACTTGTCCAAATCAATGTACCTTTAGTTATTCTATGCATTAAAATTGCAGATAACACGGAAGAAACAAAAGAGTGGTCTAATATTTGTTTTCCTTGACTTTAAATCACAACTGTAATAAGAGTATTTGTACTTTGAACTTTGAGTGAAATTTAAATCATTGTATGCTTAACCCTGACTTTTTAAATGTTGTTTTCTATAAATCTCGTGTCTCGTTGTGCCGCTGCAGGACCATCTTCAACCACGCCGAACTGCTGGACTTCGCCGAGATGGGGAGTTATCTGGAGTACGACCTCTTTGGAGTCGAGACGCTCAACTACGTCTTCAACCCGGACGTGGACATGCCCAGCGACAGCCAGAGAGTCAACGCGTGAGTACAGTACATCTGCCTGCACATTCACTTGACTTCCACTACAAGGGTTGGATTTAGAAATAATGTTATATATTCGTCGTAATAATCATTTGAAAACTTTGAAGGTGTCTTAATTCTTGTAAGAACTTTTTGGGGGAAAATGATTGGAAAAGAAATTGACAGAAGTACTGTATACCACTTTTTTTTTTCTCAAAAAATACACTACTTTATTCTCAGATTAACATTATTTTCATCTTGAAAATATAAAACGTTTTACTGTGAATTTTTGTTTTCTTTTCTATGACATAAACTTTATTCTATTGTAACTTTTATTCACGAACTTAACTTCAGTAATTAACTTGTTTTTTTTCTCAGACATATCCCACTTTTCTTCTCAAATAAATTACTTAAAAAAAGAAACTTTATTCTTGTAAGAGTAGGACTTTTTCACAAAAATGTCCCACTTTTTCCCCCCCAAAAAGATACGACTTAAACTGCAAGGAGGGAGATCTCCAAATCCAGGTGAGAAAAAGTAGTTGCATCATTCCCAAAAACATTCATGGCTATATTAGCTCAAAAGGGTGCTTCTACTAAATACTGAGCAAAGGGTCTGAATACTTATGGCTGTGTGCGTTTTTCAGTTTTTCTGTTTGAATAAATCTGCAAAAATGTCAACAATTCCGGGTTTTTTTCTGTCAATATGGGGTGCTGTGTGTACATTATATGTGGGGAAAACAAATGAACTTAAATGATTTTAGCAAATGGCTGCAATATAAAAAAAGAGTGAAAAATGTAAGGGGGTCTGAAAGCTTTCCGTACCTGCTGTGTATATATATATATATATATATATATATATATATATATAAAATATGAATTATTTCTGGAAAGAACATTAGCCTTTTAGAATTTTTTATTTTTTTCCTCAAATATAGAGCTGTATTCCCTAAGAATACATCTCTTTTTTTCTCGCAAATATATGACAAAGGAAACTCATTAAGACTCTTCCTTTTAATTCCTATGAGAGATATTTCCATGGAAATAACGGACAAATCCTATTGATTTTGGATGATATCTGATCCGAGACGCTTGAGAGGACTGAGTTTAAAGCGGCCCATTGTTTGTTTTGTTTTGCCACGTCCTCCGCCTCCTCCTCCTCCTCTTCTTCCCCTCGCTGCTCGTTCAGCTTGGCCTTGCTGGTTAAAGAAGGCTACGAGGACAAGATCGTGATTGCGCACGACATCCACACCAAGGACCGCCTGAGCAAGTACGGCGGCCACGGCTACTCTCACATCCTGCGCAACATTGTGCCCAAGATGCTGAGGCGGGGCATCTCACAGACGCAGGTGGACAAGATCCTGGTGGACAACCCCAAACGCTGGCTCACCTTTAAATGAAGCACGGGAAGAAAAAGCCCAGGCAGTTGTTCATTTGTTTAATGAAGCAATAATGATTTTTTTTTTTTCTCCATCTCGGGATGATGAGACAACAGTGAGATGCGATGTGACCATAATTAATTAATTTGGGCCTTCAATCAATCACAGGGTGCAATTTTGTCTCATAATCATGATGAAATGTGTCGTCATACTAATAATATAGCATTAAGTAACCCACAGTGATTTATAAGATGGAAACCTTTGGATTCAAAGTGTTTTTTATTTATTTATACATTTATTGAATGGCTGGGAATGACAAGAAGAAAGGGAGCTGGTCCTCCCCCCAAAATACAAGTCAAAACAAAGCCTGTGGGATACTGATAGTGAAACGATACCATGGCAAAAACCTAAAACATCAGTTAATGCAGCAGAATAATACATGACAAAAAATAGAACTTCAGCTTCTTACTATTTTTTTTGTATAATATTTAGTATTTTTTTTTGTATAGTACTGGCAATAAAGGATATTAAATAAAATAGTTATATGTATTCACTCTTGATTAAATAAAGTAAAAAAAAAAAAAAACATGGCACAGCAGTTCAGCTATAAAGAAAAAAAGTAGTTATTTGTTTTCTAAATTTGATCTGTTATTCTACATATAAATTAGTATAGTAACACTCGGGTCTGCTCCGTTTGTGTCGTTTGAAGGTTTATAATTACCATAACATCTATGCTAATTTCCATTAGCCCGTCTATGGCATTTTACATTTAGTTAGCGGACCCTTGTTGTTTGATTGTCTTTGTTTTATGTGTCAGTTTTACGGTAAACTTCAATTCAGATTTTTCGCTATCTGCCAAACTGCACACAGCCACTCTTAAAAATACAGATACTAAAAAGGCGAAAGGTTGTAGAGTTTGTGACGGCGAAGTATCACGGTACCGCTTCAGTACTGGTACGCCGCACAACCCTATTCTTTCCAGCCAAGTGTTTAAATACCAATGAAACAAATACAAAACTCAAAATATGTTCCGTTTCCAAATCATTTTGCTGTACAACTGTAGTCCACAGAGACGTGAATTTATTTCATATTGGGGTTACATACATTCAGTGTAATTGATGAAATGGATTGAATTCATTCCTTCATTCTCGAGCAGCCGTGTGTGAGCTCCATGCCAACACCTTTCAGTCCGTGTCACAAAAGCACTCGCGCGTTAGCGTAGCTGCCGCTTCCTAACGAGCACGCCGCTCATCAGTATGCCGCGCCCGCCCTCGACGTCGCGGCGGTTTCAGACGGCGCGTCTTAACGGGAGTGCCCACATGAAGGACGCGCTCTCCTCTCTCGTCTGGGAACAGGTGGCTTCGCAGGGTGACTTCACGCCATGATCAATGGCCGCCGCGGTCGGGGCCAAACTTTTGATGAATCTTGCAGGAGGATTAAAACTGTAAATTATAAATGATATTCATATCTGAGAGGAAGAGAGGTGGGGAGTGTGGATCGATGGTGTGTCACCGGAGGGTCAAGGACATGTTGCTGTCATGTGCCGACGAACCGCTTGACCCACTCTAATGCTGGATGAGAGAAGAATCACATTTTGATTTCAAGATGGCAGCTTTATAGAGCCATGCGTCACTTCCGATTGCTTAAAAATCCAATATTTGTTCCCAATAAAAACACAGATTGAAACTGAGGATGCAAGTTTGCTTTCGTTTGGTATTTGGTTTGTTGTCACGCTGTAATTTTTTTTTAAGCGATCCAAAACACGTCACAGCAATGCATGTGACGTCACTCTCTTCTCTTATT
The DNA here is from genome assembly GCF_024500275.1 of Phycodurus eques. Classification (NCBI taxonomy): domain Eukaryota; kingdom Metazoa; phylum Chordata; class Actinopteri; order Syngnathiformes; family Syngnathidae; genus Phycodurus; species Phycodurus eques. Next base: position 20,779,171 of record NC_084537.1, on the reverse strand, counting down.
GGTCGCGAGAATGTAAACACAAAGGTTTGGGAAAATCTCTTAGAGGGCATCTTTGTTTTTCAGTGTTCCCCAGCCTATTTGTGACTTTATTATTATTTTTTTTAACCTGTCCTCCATTAACTAATTAGCTGTTTTTGTGCTCTTTGTTTATGCCATAAACTAGTGCCAAAGGCCTGTCTTATGGAAAAGTAGCGCTTTGGTCTTGATGCATAATGACCTATGGTGAATAACTAACGTGTGACGTTGAAGTTAGGGGAGGAGCCTGAATCTTGTCTAATAGAAAAGTAGTGCAGATTTTTCGATATTCACGGGGGATTACTGGTCTACGGTATTTGGCCTGGCATTACTTGCTTTTGTCGTTTACGCATGTGGCACAAACTCTTCTCCTTCTCCTACTCCTCTCTTTGTGGTGGACGATACGTTACGAAAACGCTCAACACAACCAGCTGTTCTTCTATTTGTGTTCGACAACAGCACGAACCGATTGGCTTTCGTTCCGTTTCACGTCGCAATCGCGCAGTCCATTTGGCCGAACTCTGTGTTGACCACACGCATAAGCATTTGGAGTTGCAAATAGTGAACAGGTTGAAAATGTACGATTACGCAATCGAACCTGTTCGATTTCATTGGAGATCCGTTTGGAGACGCCTGTATACGCTCGCAACAGAGAAAACCTTAACATAGCTTAATGTCACAAAACTACAAACAATCGTCATCCAAATCTTTGCGGACTTGTTTACTTACGCCCACGTCAACCGCTGAAAATATCAAAACGATTGCCCTGATATTTTGATTGCCCACAAGATGGTGCCTAAGCAATACTTTCATATTAGACAGGTCTTGGCCTGAGCACAGAACAGCAAATAGTTTAGTTGTCTTGTTTCACAAATAGTGGAAGATGGATTTAAAAAAAAAATAAAAAATACAAATCGATGAATTCGCAAGTAAGACGTATAATTGACTTACCAGTATGTAGCCACCTGTGGCCATTTTTACGACAGGATAATAGTTTTGTGTTCAACCAAACAGGCCCATATTTAACTGATTAAGTACATTTAATGCTTTGGCTCAATGAAGATTGCGGAAAGAGCGTTCTAAATGCTACTGAACTGCGTCGTTTGATTTAGTCTGACCGCCTCGTTCACACTGGACCAAACCAACTCGAGTGGGATTAAAACAGATCCGAGAGGGGGGTGCTACCGTGAATACATTCCAGAGTGTGCGACTATTGTGATGGATGAGGGTTGAGACACACATGTACTGTATATCGCGTGTTATATTATACGGCGGCAGCTACATTACAACGTGGCATTGCTTCACAGTTCATCCAGTTAGACACCAATCAGACCACATGTCAACAAATACATTACATTCTTGCCTTCTCTCTATGCGTGTGTGTGTGTGTGTGTGTGTGTTTGTGTGAGAAGACGATATACAACAATCTCGGCAAGCTCGTTTGGCGAACAGGGGTGATGTGAAGCACTGTCTCTACTAATCCAACAAGTGATGGAGCGTGCGAGGGAGGAAGCGAGCAAAGAGAGAACACGAGATGGCGGTTGTGTTTTTTGTTTTGTTTTTGTTTTGTTTTGTTTGTTTGTTTTTCAGTCGGCGTACAGCATGAAGCCCGAGAAGGTGCTGTACTTGTTGTTGTTGCCGCCGTGCGCCTTGCCGCCGTCCAGCTTGATGTAGATCTCGTCGCCGGGCTCCAGGTGCAGCACCACGCTGTTGCTGGCGTAGTCGTAATTTTGGTCGGCGTCCTGCGCGATGGCGCTGGCTCGCACCTGAGAGGAGACAGTGGGCAGACACGGGACAGTTCATTAGGTACACCTGCGCTGTCCGGTGACGACCGAGATAGATCATGATGCTCTTTTTTAAAAATAATAATAATAATAGTAATCATAAATAAGATTTAGTGCTTTTCTTAATGCAATCGAATATATCTCAAAGTTTTTTTGTTTTTTTTTTTGTTTTTAAATATTACATGAAAAAACAAAAATGTATCAAAAAATATTTTTGTGTACAAATAACATTTTTAACATGAAGTATAATTTTGATTATTTTAGATTTGAGATTTTCCATTTATTTTAGAGCTACTGTACTTTTTTTTTTTTTTTTGGAAACAATAAGTGCATATTTATTTTGTGCATCACTGATGTAAAATTAACCACGAGTATGTTGTATCAACCTGTGGCTCATTGCGAAGAGCCGGTCGCCCAGCGACCGACGGGTCGGCTCCGGCTGTCCGCTGTCGAAGTGCCCTCGGGCAAGACACTGAACCTTAAATCGCTCCCAGTAGGCCTGGCAGCGCCCAGCGTGGCATCAGCTGCCCATATGAATGTGTGCTTGAATGGGTAAATGTGAGCCTCTGGAGCACACTTTCAATAAAATTGCTACAAGTGCGCGCGGCCATTCCCATGTATTTCTCTCCCTATAGATATTCACTCCGCTATCATCTACGTATCTAGCCATCAAGTTGTCAGTTGCGTCTAAATGATTATGTCTTATAACAACCACAAGACTATACTCTGATATTGGAGCTGGTGAGATTGCGCAAGTGTACCTAATACAGTTCTCTGAGTGGAGTGTCAAGTTTGCCATGAGTGAAAAAGATTGGTCTTTTCTCTAACCGGTCGCCATACATGTCCATAATATTGAAATATGAGAGTGTTAGTAGTTCACGGTTCAGTGGAGTTTGTGGGCATGTAGTCAGCGCGTCCCCGGTGTATTGAATCTCTTGAATTATGCAAATGATGTTGGGCGAACGTGCGTAAAGCGCGTGCGTAAAAGTGTCCAAATGAAGCCCCGAAAAGTGCGGCGGTGTCGGGCCCACCTGGTTGTTCTTGCACAGGTCGGCCCACATGCTGGTGCCGTCGCCGCCTCGCATCAGCACGTGGTACGTGAAGTAGTAAATCCCCGGTATGGAGCACGTGAACTTTCCGGTGGCGGGGTCGTAGTGGTTGCCCAGGTTGGTGACCACGTCGTCGAACTTGAGCACCTCGTACCCCTCGTGCTGCTTCTTGAGTCCTGCATAGAAGGCGATCTTTGGCACCGTGTTGTAGGTGGCCGCGCTGATGGCCCCCGTGGGTCCGCTGGCCCCCGGCGGACCCGGAGGACCGGGCGCCCCTCGCTCCCCGGACGGGCCGGCGGGGCCGGGCGGGCCCGGCTCGCCCGCGGGGCCCCTGGAACCCGTCCTCCCCGCGCGTCCGGGCTCCCCTTGCGGACCCTGGATGAAGGTGGGCAGCGACTGCACCGGGCGGTTGTCTTTGACCGGCTCACCGGCCGCCTTCGCCGGCGCCGTGGCGGCGGCGGTCCCGTGGGGGTCGCACACCATTTGGCAAGCGCCGAGCATCTCGTAGCGGGCGGGGGTCCCGGCGGAGTTGACCATGGCCGGGATGAGCACCACCAGAACCAGGACCAGCGCCACGCCGCACACACCGGTCGCGATCATGTGCGCCCTGCGAAGCGGCTGAGTCCGGCTGCGAGCCTGGTGGTCTTCCAGCCTGCTTGCGAGCGGTGCCTGAACCGGGGGGAGGTGGGGGGAGGAGAAGAAGCGCGGCCGAGGCGTGCTTCGGAAACTTTGACGATTGCCCCTTGGACGCGCGCATGCAGGGGGAGCATCCGCAGCTTTTTACGCGCTGCTGCAGCATCCGTCCGAATGGCGCATCTCCTCCCCTACCTCAACAACAATAATAATAATAATAATAATAATAACACGCAGGGGGGGGTGGCAAGACTGGTGTATGAGAGGATTCAATCTACTCAACATACGTGACGGTCCTTGTTTCTGCCCACTGTGCACAGAGAGAATTCAAATGTTCGGTTGTTCTGTCGGGGGGGGGCGATGGATAGATGGTTGCTGAGAATACACGCTTTTCTTCAATCACACCGCAGGAAGTCGACAAAAACAACACCGGGGCGTGATGAGAATGATTCGCAAGCGTTTCCACAATTCAGATGAATAAAACAACAAAAGGCATCACAGAGGCGGTTCGAAATGCAAATGTGCCTCAGAAGTCAAAGAAAACTTCAGAGTTTGGAGTTCAAAGCATCATCATCCTCGCACACGGGCGTTTAGTCATTTGGGGGCCCGAGGCTGACGCAGACACGCATCCATGTTCTGCAAGTTTACCATTTGAACCGCTTGAATACATCTTCGTGATGGAAAGCGTCACTCTCCGCTTCATCCGCCTCGACTGACACCGACGGCAGCGCTACTGCTGCCGGCAAGAGCGTGTGAGTCGTGCTTTTGTCGTTTACGCATGTTCGGCGTCACAGAGAAAAAGGTCGAAATCCTCGGTACGTTTGAACAAAAAACTGTTTTCCTCTCACCTCCTCCGCTTTTTTAAATGATCGTTATGCAGCAGGGTGCAGCAACACATGCAGACAGACAATATAGCAATACTCGCAAGCATATTTTCTTTATCCTATGTGAAGAACGACTAATATTACTGCGGGTACCTGAGGAACTGAGCCGGATCCATGTATATGCGTACGTCTGTATTACACCGCCCCCAGGTTGCCAAGTCCCGCAGACCAGAGGGAGCAGCACAATGTCCACTGAATTGTAGTTCAAATTTAATGATATGATGACTGTATGTTTTTATAAATTTCAATATTATAGAGTGCAATTAAAAAAGATTTTTGGGGAGGCTGGAACGGATTAATGGCATTTGTATTCGATACTCGTATAAGGCACCGCTGTATATTTAAACAAAAATCATAATTTAATTGTTACATTTCCATTCAATTATTGTCTTTTTTAAAGTTGTTTTGAGAGCCTTATTTGTAGTTGTTATATATCTCTGACATCATTTAAACCAGTTATTCTCAACCGGTGGGTCGGGACCCAAATGTGGGTCGCGGACCCATCTTGGGTGGGTTGCGGGAAGCTCGTCAAACATTACATATTCGTATTGAGATTGTTTCGGTATAGTACCAAGTTCCCACCTGGAACATATTAGGTAAGTGACAGGGAAAGTTACTCACTTGCCCTCGAGTCGCTAGTGTACTCCGTAAACAAACACAGTGCAGCTCAGCCTCTGGCTCGCGGGCGTCATGGCTAGCAATATGTTATGGCGGTATGTGCAACTTATTTGAAACGGCGTTTAAAAATATAGCATACTGTACATCTGTTTTCAGAGGCTGTTTTTAAATTTAAAAAAAAATGCTTCTAAAAAAAAATGGGTCGCAACTTTGCAACAATGGGAAAATGCGGGTCAACAGTTGAGAAATCACCGATTTCAACAAATGTGCTAATCCATTGATTAATATCAATTACCAGACTGGTCACTAACAGTCTGTAAAGGCATAATTAGGGATATTAGAGCGCAGCAAAAAAATAAAAATGAAAAAGAAGCTGGACTGGTCGGGTCACACCTCAGTGGCTCCCTGAGTCCAATTTATCATGTGAGGAAAATCTATAGAGTAAGTGAAAAGAAGGAGGGAGCGACTGGGAGGAGGCAGTGAAGGATGACTCGGCAGAGACGTCCACATGAAATGAAAGTCAAATCAAAGCGGGGCCATCACTTGATCAACTATCGGACTCAAATTAGCCTTTCGCGGTGTGTCCACATGCGCTGCGTGCGAAGAGGATGCATTTTGGGAAATGACGCCACCCGCCCACATCGAATGCCGGGATTAAAAAACAAACGTCTCAATCAAAATGCATCCGTTTGTTTTTGTTTTTTTTGCCTCTTTCTAAAAAGTTTGAGTGATGAAGGGCCGATTTTTGTTGAGGAGGGGAAATAATGATGCGCTCGCGGATGCGCGGCCCGTCACTCACCTATTTTTTTATTTAAACTTGTTTGTATTACATGTTTTTAATACCTATATGTAATATATTGTATTTTTAATCTTTTTTTTTGGGGGGGGGGGGGGGTTGTTTTAATCTATAAACTTTCATTGTTTTATTTGGTACTGATTTATTTGCTATATTTAAAAAAAATGGGTTGAACATTTGAATTTTCTACTGTGGTTTCAAAATCTTTTTTTTTATTATTCTATGTTAATTTGTATTATTTTTATTTTCCTTTTTTTTTTTTTTTAATTGTTATTTTTCTGTATTAATTTTTAGGGTTAAAAATGGAAAAACTCACTTTGGAGACAAATGCTTTTCAATGTTTAAATAGAACACAAATGCAAACATCATGTAGGGCATCATTTCCCCTGCAGAGGCAGAATTTTTGGGATTGGACGTGATTAAACTGGGAAGGTGTACCTAATGGAGTCATCACATGACTTTTTTTTTTTTTTTTTTTCTTCATTTTATTTTCCAACCCTGTCACTCATCATAAACTCTTGTCATCAGGGATGGTCAAGTGAAGGAGATGGATGAGCCATGAATAATGTAGCGTAGCTTTTCAAGCAGCACTAATCAATGTTGCATATGATAATGGTAAAGCATTTTTTTAAAAATATTTTTTAATTTCTAGTCCACAGTGGCTTCCTTCCATCTCAAATTTATTTTCACGTTTTGGACACATTTTTACTTAATGTTAATAGGAACTGGAGCCAAGTTGGACCGATGGATGAAAAACTTTGGTGGACAAGTATGCGGCTCTTTTACGTGTAATATATAAAAATATACGAGTGGGGAAGTGCCCCACTAGATCCAATAAATGGCGCTGTGGTTAGAAATGACTTTTGTTTACACGGCAGAAGGGCAATGGCTAAAACAAAAAAAAATGTTTTGTTTGTTTCGTTTATTATTAGTAGTAGTAGTGGTAGTATGATATCATCTTTTATGGTATGGTAGGTTAACTGACAACTCTAAATTGCCCGTAGGTGTGAATGTGAGTGCGAATGGTTGTTTGCTTGTTTGTGCCCTGCGATTGGCTGGCAACCGGTTCAGGGTGTACCCCGCCTCCTGCCCGACGACAGCTGGGATTGGCTCCAGCACGCCCGCGACCCGCGTGAGGAGAAGCGGCTCAGAAAATGGATGGATGGATGGATTCATAGTAGTGGCAGTAGCAGTATTAGAATTAATACTATTGGATAATAACCTCTCATTACTTTTATTGTTAGTAGTAGTAGTATATTATGTTTTTTTTTTTACTTCAAAGCCACTTATTGCTAGGCAGAATTGGTGGGGCTAACTCACAGCTGCCCCATAAGGCCTATGACACAGAATTGAAAAATTGACATATGCGAGTGCGGTCCACCAGGTGGCTTGATAGGCAAACTTGGTGGATCATTAGACAGATTTATGCTTACTACTATGTATTAAATCATAAATCACATATTCTGTTCGTGCTGAGGTCCTGCACCTCACACCGAGCTGCTTTCATGACAATTGTTTGTTGACATTTTAGTGTTTTTGTTGTTGTTGTTGTTGTCAGCATATAAAAACGGCAGCATTAATCACCTCGGAGAAAAAAAACATGTTTTAAGTGGGTGAGGGTGGCGAGCGAGAGGGAGAATATGGTGCATAAAGGCGCCGTGTGACATACTGCCATGGCTCTGAGTCAGTCAGCGGGCAACTTGTTAGCCTCTTTGCTATTTTTTTTTTTTTTCCCTCCCCACAGCTCCAGTGAGTCAGGCAAGCCACAGAGACCACGTCGGTGTCAAAAGCCCACCGGCCGCCACCACTGCAATCACACACACACACACACACATACAAAACTCTGAATGGAGGAGGTGTCCATTGTTGGACTTTCATGTGTGGCAAAGTGTACTATCCTCAGGTCCAAAAGTCATGAAAGACTTCTGCGGCGGGCCTGACAGCCGCTTTTGACGTTCATTTACAGCCAGTCAAGGCAGGAGTCCCTGGAGTGGGGAGTGGGAAGTGTGTGCGTGTGGCTGGGGGGCATCTGATGATTCCTGACATCTGGACAAGCAGATGTTCAGAGGACATGAATAAAACATGCAGCACAGATTGTCTAATAGAATGTGTGAGAAGTCCACAAGACGGAGACGAGAGGGAGATGCTTCATGAAATATGGATGACGTGGATGAAGGTTGGGGGTGGGAGGGGGGGGGGGGGGGGGGTCAGAGTTCGGTGGGTCCTCGATTGGCTCCTTTATTAGGAGCCAATGGGGACATTTCATTAGGTACACCTGCAACATTAGAAAACCCTGCCTTTACCAAATGATGGCATGTCGTGTAGGAGTGAGTGGGTCAAAAATATTACGAGCAGCTCTCTTGTGTGTCATGCAGCGCAAAAACATTCATAAACATATTTTTAAATGAGCATTATCTTGTTTTTCAAATCATTTTTTTCATGTAAAAATTGGCGGTTGTTTTCACAAAAATTTTACTTTCAATTTTAAGCAATTTTTTTCCCCCCTCTTCTGGTTTACCCCCCAAAATTTGAAACTTTCTTATCATGTTTTTTTTCCCATATTTATTAACTGGCATCAACTTCCACATAAAAAAAAGAAACAAATACTTTTGTTCCTTACAGATAATGTGAAAATAAGTGCTTCCTCTTTGGAAAAAAAAAAAAGAAAGTTGTTTAAATGTCATTTTTTTTATGGGTGATTAAAAAAAAGAATTAAGCCAAGATATCATTTATTTGTCTTTTCGAGATGTGAAGTAAAAATAACCAAAATAATGTGGTTGCACAAGTCTCCACACCCTCTTACAACCGGGATGTGGCCTTTTTCAGACGTAACCAATCACATTCAAATTTATGTTAAATGGAAGTCCGCAAAGACCTGCCACCATTTAAAGTGCCTCAGATTAACCGCCCCAAAGAACTGTGAGTAGGTTAAAAGTAACTTTTTAGTTGGCGCTTCTATTCAAAAGTGTTGCGTTTGTGACGAAATTAGCCAGCCAATCGCAGGGCACATATGGACAAATGAGAAGTCACACTCACATTCACACCTATGGACAATTTAGAATCTGAAATGAACATAACATCCAAACCCTGGGGGGGGGGGGGTGGGGGGGGGGGGGGGGGGGGGGACTACGACGACGACGACGCAAACTCCACATGTATATTGTCGAAACTGAGATTCAAAGCCAGAACTTTAGAACGGTGAGGCAGGCATGCTAACCAGTGGGAGAAAATCCGGATTTTTCTAAAAGCAAGTGGACGGCAACAGCACATGGGAATAGAAATATCAACAATAGCAATGTACTTCAAGACGACATAAGACAATATGAGTCACAGGGAAGCAGAAAGTGGCAGTAAGGAAAGTTGTCGACGTAATGGATTTGGCAGGCGTACCTAATGAAGTGGCCGGGAGAGAGTCAAGGTGGCACGCGTTTAATTATGTGATGCACCTGTGGACGTGATGACAGAAGGTGTTGGAGGAGGCGGGAGACAACAGAAGGTGACACTGCTGCTCGCTAAAAGAAATATATATCGAAATAATTTAAAAATAGTGTGTATATTGAGTTTCTTACCTACGGGGGTTTGGGACTTGTTTACTGTGGAAAGTCTCTTGAAAACCTGCGAAAGAGTCACTATGGATCTGATAGGACGAGCACTGCAGCATTTGAGGTACGAGTGTTGGAAGTGACAAAAGTCGGCACGGATTGAATTCAACTCGTAAGTCAAGGCACCGCTGCACGGGCGGGGCAATTTTATGGAATATTTGTCGAATTTTTAAGGATCAAAAAATATCATTCAAAAATAAGACGTCCAGATCTTATGCATTACTATTGTTTGTTGTATTCATTTTCAAAAAAATAATTTATAATAATACATTTATAATATATATTTTTGAATGTACATTTTATAATTGTTTTTACATCTTGTTATTGTGGACACTATTATTCAATAATAATTAGAAAGTGTTTAAATTATTATGTTGCTCTTTTGACAGCGCTGAAATGATTAGTTATTGTTATCTAGTCATATTTTTATTTTGTTATTGACACTATTTCATAAAAATGAATAAAATAAATAGTATCATTATCCTTTTGTGTCATTAGTTTGATCATAAAAATTAATTTTGTAACTATTATGTTGAATATGATTATTATTGACATGATGAATTATTATTATTTAATATATTTTAGGTATTTTTAACATTACCACTCATTATTTAGTAATTCATTTGTTTCGGGGATTATTATTTTTTTTAATCTTGGGTCACCATATTATTAACTGCCTCATCATGTACACGTATATATGTAATATATGTGTGAGTGTAACTATATCAACAGTTGGCCAATGTTACCTGAAACATTTCCTCCAGCGACAAAGGCAAATTGTCTGTAGAAGAGACAAATCTAGTGATTTCCTAGCAGGAAATTGTTAGAAGAAAATAAAATAAATATGATGACTTTGATTTCAAAGAAGACACCAAGCAGACCGTCCATGTCGCTCTGTGTTCTTTTGTCACATGCTAACCTTCCCTAATTGTTCGTCCGTCCATTCCTCCACTTTCCCGCCTCGCTCCCTCCTTCCTTCTCTTGTTCTGCTGCGTGCCGAAAGGCCAAAGCGAAAGGCTGGACTCGACAGCGCCGCTCCGCAGGGGGGAGAACAGATTGCGATATCACGCCGCCCACTCAAAGCTGCTCCCGTGTCCTCGGCGGAGGAGCAATCATGGTGGAGGTGGAGCAGCTTTAATTATTAGCATTATTTTTATTTTATTTATTTTTTTCCATGGCGGTTGATTTGATTCCACTAGCTTGCTTGTATCCAGCCGGTCATTATTAGGAGAGGTTCAAATCAACACACGGTCTTGAGATCACAATGAGCCTCTTAAACTGCGGCGTAATTACAATAACGTACGTGTGCACGATACAACGAGGTCGCCCCCCCAAAAAAAGTCGGATTTAACAATGACAAAATCAACACAATGACTGGATGAACCATTAAGAAAGTTTTCTAACATCCACACTATTGAACGTAATGTTATTCATGTCAATCAAAACTCCGCAGTGTTATCTCTGTAATGGCGTGTTTAAAACACTTCTATGAAGATGCACAATTCATTTACTGTACATTTGTATTTGTATTTTCCTATTTAAAATAACATAGAAACATTGTATTTAGCTTTATTTGGCCATCATTCATTAATTTGTATTTTATAATTATTATTTTGATTATCCATCCATCCATAGTGATATATATATATATATATATATATATATATATATATGATTTAGCTTTATTTATTAACGCCTTGTAATGACTTTGATTAACAAAGTTGAGGGGAAAAAAGGGACTGATGCAGGAAAATTAAGTGAAAGAAAGTAAGCTATTTTGGAAGGCAAGCACTTTCGGATTGTCATAAATCAGCAATATCCCAACTTAGTTCATTAAAACTTGTGCAACTTCCCGATTGAGTCACTCGGTCCGTCGGCAATCTGCGTGCCGGCTAACCCGGACAAATTAGACAGTCGGACGGAGCGGGAACTCGCTTCCGGTGTGCCTAATGTCGCTATGTTTTGGGTTCACGCCATCGTGTCGCGGCGTTTGCATTTCTGTCGCGTGTGTTAACGTCGTCGTGTTGTCATTTTTTTTTATCTGTCATGGCGTTTGCAATTGTTGCGAAGCGTCTCTTTTTTTAGCATGGCTCCAGCGAGTGCGTCTCACGCGGTCGCTTCCAGTTACTAACCGAATTAAAAGATCAGGTTTTTTTGCTTTCTCCGAGCCGCCCTGCGGAGTCGGCGAATCATGTTGATGCGCTCACTCCAGCCGCACGAACCTGGTGGCACCGCTCTTGTCGCTGAGCTTTTGGAGCTATTCTTACATGGCTAAGGATTCATTTAAAAACATATATATTATTGTTGTCATTTCTGAGCGAAGGGCAGAAATCAATTGAGAAAATGCTTTTTTTTTTTTAGTTCTAATTTTATCTGCAAGCACTTTTCCTAATTTATCAGCGCAACAGTGGGCCAACGATTATTTCCGAGATGGCCACGCCCATGAAACCAAGCTTCACCGCCCGCAAAAACATCCCCGAAAGCGGAAGCTCAGAGATGAATGGAAGACTCTGAAAGTCAGTACTGTAGTGCTTGAACTTGACCTAAAGACACAGTAAATTGGGTTGGAAATGCCCAGGATGCCCCTTTTTCAAGATAGCCTGTTTGGTCTTTTACGTCGGTCAGATGAGACGGACAGAATTGGAATGAATATTTGATATGTAAATAAGCTTTGCTCTGATTGAATCGTTGTTATTCTTAATTGGAAACTGCATTGCTCTGATTGGTCCTTGGCGATATCACGGCATTTTGTGGCTCGTGGCGGCCAAGCGTTCATAGCGACGTCGCGTTAGGATCCGTCGAGGTGGGGTCTGACTATCATTGTGAAGTAGAATTCACCAAGCGTTCGTCGGATTGTTGGCCCACTAAAAAGGGAATTCCTGTTCAAACTGGTCAAATGTAAAGAGCCTGCTGAAATCAAACGGGTCCGCATTAAAGCACTTCACCATAAAAGCCTTTGTGGCAATGTTGACAGAGTAAATGACGTCTAGCCTAACGTTGACGTGGTCTACCGGGGATTGCTCGGTGGCCAAAACCCCAAAACTTTGTGTTGCAACCCGTCCCGCGCATAATGACCGCAAAGGATTATGATCAAACCGAGAAGAAGAAGACAGAATGAGTCGATTGATTTTCACGGAGACGTCAATCGATGCGTTGTTTGGTTTGACGGGGTCCGAGGGCGCCGTGTCGCAATCCGCCAACGGTGAGATTGAGCAGCGTCGAGGGGCTTAGAGGCAAACACAATCGAGGAGTGTAAACATACTTAGAGGGCTTGCTTAGGGAGGGGGAGGGGGAGGGGGGGGGGGGGGGTCGGGGGTGTAGGGGGCGATCAATGGCCGCAGTCTGGGATTGATTAATTACCCCTGGAAAGAGAGTGAGGGGTGAGGGCACCAGAGAAACCTGATCAGAACAAGATTTATCACCCAATCTGCAGAGCGTTCCTCCCTTTCTCTCCACGATTTGACTTCTATTTCATCCCTGGCCTTCTCGCCTTAATATGTACACAGACCCCCGCCCCAGACCCCTCCTCCCTTCCGCCCCTTCAAAACAAGTCCCACATGAGCATCTCATTGGACCGCCTCTCAATCGCTCTTAAAATCCATCCCAAATCAAATCGCAAAGATTCTCATTCGTTTACATGAATCCCCTTTGCCCACCTCGTTTTGTTTCGCCCTGCTCCTTGGGATGTTTTGTTGGATCACATTTTTATCGTTTCATTGCTTTTATCAATGTTTTTTATCGTTTATATAACTGATATAACACTTTTTATTATTTTTGGTAATTATTTAAAATCATGTTTTAATCCTTTATTTTTGCATGAAATTTTTATTGTTACATTTTTTCATTTCTCTAAGTTTTCACAGTACTTATCATTTGATGTTTGTTTTTTTGTCATCACTATCACTTGTTATCAATTTGTTTTTATTTTTTATTATGACCATTTTTATTGATTTACCTTTAATATCACTATCTTTTTTTAAATCAATGTTTTATCATTGGATCATTTTAGTTTAAAATATTATTTAGTTTTCATCATTTGCCTCAAACATTTTTTTTTTTTTATCATTTCTCCTAATTTTATTGTTTTACTTTGTCACCTTTTACGCCAATGCATGTATATGTGTGTGGTTTGAACTATTAAAAAAATAAAAAATAAAATACAGATTGCTAAGTGAACCCAAATATAGGATAAATAACAATAATCAAATAATGAAAGTGATACCTATCAAGAATCCTGTAACATTCACTAATTGAGATCATATAAAACACTGTTAATATCGCATTCTGGTGCGACAATTAATGGCTAATGCTAACAAGGCACTTCTTGGATACATATGTGTTGCTACTCACTTTGTCCTTGTCACAGACGAAAACCAAACCGTCTGCTTCCGGGTGTCCATCCACAAGACACGTGAACTGGAACGTTTGAACAACAAATATACAAACGAACACAAAAGTAATAAATGAACATCACAGCGATGAAGTTTTTTTTTTTTTTTGTTCAATCAATGAATGACTCGGGCGGCGTTTTCTACAGGCTGATTGTGAATCGTCGACATGGAGGCAAGTCCGGGTTTACGCGTGCTGACCCAAAACCAAACCACAGAATGAAAGAATAACAGTTAAGGGGCCACAAATAGGCAGCTGGTGGGCCAGATTTGGGCCGCAGGCCGCCTTTTGAGGGGTCTGGACATGTTGAATTCTCTCGCTCTTGCGCGCACACACACACACACACAAAATCAGGCAGAAAAGGAGTGCAGAGACAATAGAAGACTGGTTGTTGTCATAACGGAGACAGCCACATGACAGCGCTGTCTCTCCCCAAGTGTCCCCATCCGTCGTCAAGCCCGCTAATGATGACCTTTGGTGTCGGGGGGCGAGCCACCCCACTTAATTCGGGGGGAGGGGCGGGAGTGGGGGGGGGGGCATCGCCGCCGGACCGAACGCTTTGAGGGCCTTCACGTCGAGAAAGAAGGAAGGCTGGCCGCAATTAGGATTCCTTGAGCTCTTTGTCAACTTTAATTGAAGCTGACAGCCACTGCGGACGAAGAAGAACAAGACAGTCCAAAAGGCCTTCAAACTATACGAACAGTCTATCAATACACGCGCGCGTGCACGGACGCACACACTTACGGGCGAGCTGCAGTGCCATCCGTCTTTGCAAAGTGCATTCCGTGCAATAATACAGATGACGGCTTAATTAACAATACAGTTGTTGTGCTGTCTTCATAAAAGTCTTCAAACACCTGACGGCCACACGCAAATCTATTAATTGTTTAAAATTCTATAATGTTTATAAATATTATACATATTCAAAGAAATAACTGCTAGGTGACCAAGCCAAAAGTAAAAATTATACCAAAAAAGAAACTTTTTTTTATTGTCAGCCAGCTAAAATATAAATGGAAAAATAATAGTAATTTTTATTTGGCATTAAAAAAATAAATAATGAATCAAATTGTTTTGCTTTCTCAGAGAAATATAAAAATAAATTTAAAAGGTAAAAACAGTACATTTTAATTTCCTGCCATTAAAACAAATATAAATAAAAAAATAATTCTGGAATAATAATGAAAATTCTATTTTCTGCCTCGTAAGATAAATAAAAACATATACTCATAATTGTTAAAAAACAAGTCCATTTTTTTTTACTCTCTGAAAAATGTATACTGTATATAATAATGAATCAAATTTTATTTTCTGCTTCAAAGATATTCACTTAGAATTATATTTAAAAAAAACAGTACAGTAATATATTTTTACTTTCTGTCATCAAAAATTACACACACACGCATGCAAAAACACTGAATCAAATGTTAGTTTCTGCTTTGAAATACACGTGTACTTCAACAACTTGTGAGTTCTTGACGACTTCAGCACGAATATGCCGCATGAAGAAATAATTGCAAGCACAAGCTAGCTGGCGCCTTCAACTATTCAGCAGCTAAGCCTCTCAACAATTTCTTCCTGCAGTGCCGACGAACGTCTGCATTAACGACGACCTGTTCCGTTGAATTAATTCCAGTTAGTCACGTTCACTCCGCCATCAGTGGCATTGACGCCGCAATCAATTGGAACAATGGATGAAATGACGCCTGTGGGGCGGCTCGCGGCGATTAACCGTCACGTAACTACCGTTCGCGCCCCCCTGCGACAGCCGACGCTTTTCGCACCTTGGTTTTGTTCAGCGGCAGGTTCGACAGTACTGAACCACAAACGGCAACTGACATTACATTCGTCATTCATCGAATAGGTTAAAAAAAAAAAAATGATGTCAAATAGTTTATTTTCATGATAACATAATTATCATAAGTCATTTGTATTATTAATGTAATTGTAATGTAATAAAATGATAAATATTGGCCGATACCGATCAGCCCGATAAAATCGGTGTCAAGTCTACTTAAGAGAGACTACACAATAGTTTTAATATTACAAAAAAAAAAGTTTTTTTTTTTTCAAGAATAAAGATGTATTGTTATGGGAACAGTCAAAATATCAGGATAAAAAGAATAATTTCAAAGAAATAAGTCTTCATACCACGGGCAGATTTCTTAAAAAACATTTTGACCTTATAAAATTTTCTCTAATGCTGATTCTTAGAGAGTCTCCCCTTCATTTGCACTTGTGGGCATATTAGTATAGCATTATTAAAGTAACAGTGAAACTAATTACGTACAGTGCTGTTATTTCCCCCCGCCAGTATAGTACTTATTATGGAAAAAGAATACTAACCATATTCACTTTTGGCCCAGTTTTGCATATAATATAGGGTTGATTAATGTTTGAACAGCTTATTCCATTTTGTCAGCGCTCAGTGCGTTTCCTTTATTGTTCACAGCTAGAAGAAAATCGCCCCTTTGTCATATTACAATTTCTCCTTAAGTATGTTGAAACAAAAGAAAGCAAGCATAGGCTGGAGAATGACATTTATTTTGGTCATGCAAATAAGTCTTCTTGCCTATTCTCCCAGTGATGCGCGGCAATGAATACTTCATGGTTTGTTTCATTAAGCAGCATTAATTGTGTTATTTTTGTTTTTTTTAATTAAAAAAAAAAAAAACCTTGGCACGTATTCTTCCATACTCACCATCCATGCTGAGCAACAATTTTGAGGCAAACATAATTTTGAGCACCCTTGTTTGGACATCTGATAACGTCCAAGTGGAGGAAGGACGTGCGATAGAACGAAGAGTCGACGTGAAGGCACTTAAAATAAAAAGGAGGATTGGGATTTTGCTAAAAGTTCTTGAGTGAATGCGTGTGTTTGAGAAATGGAGGGGACTTAGGAGTACTGCTTGGTGAACCTCTGGTGGAACTCCTTCACTTTGCTCAGGAGGATCTTCAGCTTGTCGGTGGGAGGCAGAATGGTCATCCTATAAAAGAACAACAACAACAGGTTAAAAACAGAAACAGCATGTACATAGAACAATTTTGATACTTTTCATATTTCTCTGGGTGACTCCATTCCAGAAGGATAGCAGCAATTTAACCCCCCACAACACGACAGTAATACAGACGACATCTAAAAAGCAAGCACGTTTTGGCTGATTGTATTACTTGTGAACAACTGAGCCTTTCGGGGAGGCTCCTTTTATACCCAATCACGACGCTCGCCTGTTCCAAATTATAACCTGTTCACCTGTGGAATGGTCCAAACAGTGTTTTTTTTTTTTTTTGTTTTTTTTTTAAGCATAACTCAACTTTTCCAGTATTTTGTTGGCCCTGTCCCAGCTTTTTGGAATGTGTTCAATTCAAAATGAGAATATTTGAAAAATAATAATAATGGTAATCAGTCTGAACATTAAATAATTTGTGTTTGTAGTGTATTCACTTGAATATCGGTTGAAAAGGATGTTCAAAAAGTTTCTCTTGAAATAAAATGTACAATTAAAACATGAAATCTAATCAAAGATATTAGAATGAAATGTGTTTTTTTTTTAAACTGTAAAGTATATTTTTTATTTTAACGTACAGTACTTTTTGAGTATGTTGTATTTAACCCTAAAGTACAGTGCAATAAATTGCATTTAATCTTTATCTGTTTTTAAAATTCTATTGAAGTACAACTTTTTTTTTTTTTTTTTTTTTTTAAACTTTGATGTGCAACACATTTACAACTGAATCATTTTATTTTACTATATTGATCTATTTATGTTTAAACTGTGCTTAATGTTAGTGGCTTACAATAATGAATTACCTTTTACGAGTCAAAACTTGTTTTCGGTGAACAAAAAGGCCGACTAAGCTACCGTATTATAACGTTGGTCATTATGGAAGTATTTTTTTGAGGTGGTTATTGGTGTAAAAAGTTTGAGAACCACTGATCTATGAATTTAACTCCAGAAAGTGTGTTTTGCTTTGTTTTTTGGGCTTTTTTTTTTTTTTTTTTTTTATAATTCCACCATCCAACTATCAAACTACAGCTAGGTGGCAATGTCTTCGACACGTGAATTTTGCTGTTCATCTCCTTTTTAGAGAATACCAAGTTGTGCAAAAAGTACTGAAACATTGAACTGTTGGACGAGTACATTCAAAAGTTTAGAGGTCAACTTAGGTTAACTGGCCCCACAACTTAGGTTAACCTTTAGTTTAGGTCCATATATAAATTTGAACCGAAAGCCCAGTATCCCTCATTTTTGGTGAGTGTATTTTGTATATATTTACACTGACTAGTTAATAAACATAAAGCATTTAATTCATTTTAATATTTGTTTTTACTTTACTGTACCAACTTTTTTTATATATAGACGTCATGCTTTACGCCGCATAAAGAACCAACTCAAGCACGTTATGCTACAAAAACACGATCACACAAGTTTCTTTTCATTTCTCCATGAGCCGATTAATATAATTAGAATCTCAAGCCCTTGAAAAGTACGCCACTCAGAATTGAAGTCCTTTAAAAATAAATCTCTGTAACGCAACATTAAGAGTCTTTTTTTAACATCCGTAGGAAAGCTGTCAGAGAGCAAGAGGACCGAGTTGTTAAACCGAGCCATGCGTCTTCAGCGGCGGAGCGTTTAAAGATTTCCGCCTACTTTGAAGGATCACCGGTAAGAGAAATGGTTCAATAGCGCCGATAAAGCAGAAAGCTTCTCCTCCTAATTTTGTAGGAGCGGATACAAAAACAATCGATCCATCTGCCGCAGAGTCAATAAGCAACTCTGGCCTCAAATACATACATAGAGGAATTAATTAAGATGCCTCTTGTCCTTTATGAGGACAACATAGCGAAGAACTTAACCGTTTTTTTAAATATGTAAGACGAGGTTCAGTTTCACGTCACAATCAATGAGTCCCGGCCCTACTTGGTGAAATATTGAACTGGTTTACCATTTACGATTGCTCACCCTGACTGTTTCCAGAGCAGATCAGGGAGGTAAAAAATTACTCTCCACACACCCCACACCACAGGATAATTGCTCGGGTAAATCTTTCAGAGATATTTAAAAAAATCGGGACTTTGCTGACTTTGATGGGAAGGGAGGGAAAATGTTCAAATTTGGCTCGATTATTGGTATTACGCGTGTACCTGGCTTTAGGACACTGGCGTTTGTGTACCTGAAGTGGTAGGTTCCGTCCTTCTGCCCGAAGCCGCTTCCAGGAACGAGGCAGATCCCCGTCTCCTCCAGCAGCCTCATGCAGTAGAACATGTCAGGTTGTTGGCCTTTTCCCTAAAAATGTGTTTAATTAAAACAACGCAGCACAGCTATCACAACAACACTCCATTGAGGGCCCCTTATTCAACATTTAAAGGGAAACATTTTCAGTTAAAATAATATTTTAACAACAATTAAAAGTCAGAGAAAGCACCGCATGAAGCTCCTCAACTCACTTCAACATGGTTCCTTGGCATTAAGATGAATGTAACATGCGCGTATTTGGAATGTGGAAGAGCGCTGGAGTAACTGGAGAACACACAAACAAGTACATGCAAAGTCCAAACAGGAAGGCCGAGATTTCAACCCAGAACGTTTCAACGGTGAGGCACACGTGCTAACCCAAACACCGTGCTGCTGCATAAAGCCGAACAAAATTCTGTTCTTTTTTTACCAATTAGCATTGGGGCTCAACTGGGTGCCATTGTAGTTGTGATCGTGGCTGTGAGAACTCAGCGACACACCGAAAGTACTGAATGCACCGTTATTTTCAACCCAAAAATTACAAGGGTTTGGATTTAACATTCTGGAGTGAAGTGGGCCCAAATGAAAGCAAACGGACTTGTTTTTTGAAGCAGCTAT
Organism: Phycodurus eques; assembly: GCF_024500275.1. NCBI lineage: Eukaryota > Metazoa > Chordata > Actinopteri > Syngnathiformes > Syngnathidae > Phycodurus > Phycodurus eques. The sequence continues at coordinate 20,759,546 of NC_084537.1, read as the reverse complement.
GTATTGTGAAGCTCTTGAGCCTCATTCACGGTTGTCGTTCAGCCTCCACATTGGGCCGCAGCGCACTTTCCTCGTCCGGGGTCACTCGAACGCTGCAGCGGCCTTCAGAGGCTTCAGACGGCGACATCACGCGCTCGATTTCCACGGAACCAATAGATTTTGCTGTGAAGCGACGGGCAATGCACGGAGACGGCTAACGGATTACGCGGCCCGCTCGCTTTAACTACGTCCCACGGCGTCGCCGCTAAACAAGCCGTCGCTGGTTCGCAGCGCCGACGCCAAGCGATTGCGCCGCTCCCTGATGACGCCGAGGGAAGTTAACAAGGATCAATCGGCAGGTCGCCTGACCTTTTCATGTGTGAAGCTGATCAGATTCCCGCTCTTGGCGGACAACCGTGTCACCGTAAAGAGGCACAGCTTTGTGTTGTGAAACAGTCGAAATGTATTCACTGAAGGCAAGGTGAACATTCTCTCGAAGGACAGCACATTAAAAGGGGCATGTTATGGAAAGTTTACTTTTTAATTGTTTGTATACAAGTTGTTGCATCTCGAGTGGTGATAATTTATAGAATAACGGTGCGGTGGTGGGGCTGATTCGCATTTGGTGATGTGTCCATGTGCTTCCTCGGGGGGAAAAAAGAAATAAATAACCCAAATAAGCGGTGAATCGGGGTCATAAACAACAACAAATAAACGGAGGATTGTTTCCATTTTTCCTATGGCGAAAAAAAAAACATTGCAAGTCCAAAAACTTGTTTTTACGGTAAAACACGTACCGCAGCTTCATTGACAGCCTTCTCTGGAATGCTAATACGAGGGAAGGAGTACATGGCGCCCTGCACAGGATTGCAGCTGATGCCAGGCACAGTGTTTAGCACCTCCTCCGTCAGTTTGGCCTTGTCTGCTAAGGCACTTAGGGTGGCTGTACGCTCCTGAATGGAAACAACAAAAACAAAACAACAAAAAGTGTCAAAGAAATGTCTGGAAAAACTAATTTCGTTCGTCTCTTTCATGACGTTTCTTTTTTTTACCTTCATAAATTTGTCGTAGGACGGCTCTCCGGGCCGCGGCGGGTTGACCACGAGGTCCATCAGCGCCTGTCCGGGAACGGGCGGGCACAGGCGCACCGACACCAGCTTGGTCAGCTGCGCTTTCACCTCGTCGTCCATGTTGATGATCTCCATGTAGCCGCCGCGGAAGCCACACCTGGGAGGAGAACAAAAATACACGAAATGCAAAGTGAGACGCGTTGAGACTTGACCTAATCACAATCAAGACTAGAATATTGACATTTGTCAATGTTTTTAATTTGACATTAAAGAGGACGTTAAGACACCAGGAAATAGTTTCGAACTGTGGGGGTGGGAAAACATGATACCTCCAAATCTAAGACTTTAAAAATACATTCTTAAATAATCATATTTAATAAATGATCTAATAAATAATAGTAATTCAATAAAATAATTCTGGTCTCTGAATGGAAAGGAAGCGTGGGTCTGTCTGCCGCTAGGGATCTGTTCTTAATTGCCCTACCTGGATAAATAAAGGTTAAATAGAAACTGAAGGCCACTTCCATCAAATTGACAAACTCTCATTCGTTAAATTCGTTAATTAGGAGTGGGTAACATGGTCTCAATATTACAACACAATATTTATTTTAATTTTCAACAAATCTTGTTTGACATACTGACGCGTCTCTGCCGATGACTCAACAGCGCGACGTGTTGAGCTCCGCCCTGCATAAGCAAACTGGACTGTATTACTTTCGACCACTGCGACAGCAGTGGTCGAATGTTTTGGGATCCTTTCCATTGTAAATGAGCGGGGGGTAGAAAAAAAAAAAAAAAAAAACATGCAAAAGTGAACCAAAGAGAAGTGCTTGGTGGAAGAGTCCTCACTTACTCTCCCATGTAACACTTGGAGGTGGAGTGGAAGGAGGCCAGTTCCACCGTGTTGGAGTACTCGGGCCCCATTTCAAACAGCACTTTCTTGAAAGAGTGAAATTGGCACCCGTCGGCGTACACGTTATCCTGGTACACCTGGCGAGAAGAGCGCGTAATGACAAGGAACGTTTGGCCGCGTTTGTTTGCGAACGAGTCGGGTTCCCGAGAGGTTACCTCGTCGGCCATGAGGAACAGACGCTCCTTGGCGGCGAATCGGATGACGTCTTCGATGCACTTCCTGTTCTGGACCTGGCCTGCGGGGCAGAGGGAGTTGATGAGCCGCCGTGTGTTGCTTTGCAGCCATCTCGTGGCTCTACTCAAAGGCAGAATTAAATAATACAAGGGTTACTCAAAGTAGTTTTCAAAAACACAATATGGATATAAGTAGGAGTCTATTTGAGTCTTATGGCTTACTAGTACCACTACGCCATTTAAACTGTGCTTGGGCCCACTTGACAGCTAATGTCTTCAAAAAAAACAAAAAAAAAAAAAAAGAAGTCCACAGGACACTTGGTCAGTCAAAGGCACATGTATGTATCATATGCTGTAGCTATTCACCATAACCGCCATTTGCACAATAGCAATCAAGAGAATGACTCTCAATAATCCAGTCGAAAAAAGGCTACGGCGGACTTGGTCACGCATCGGCACATGCTTGTGTTCAATATAGGCAATGTACGTGTTATGATTCATGCAATCGCTCCTCTCACCAGTTATTTATGATAACCTCCACCTTGCACAACTGAAATAAACAGAACTACCGGAAATAAAAAAATATGAATCCAACAAGACAAAAAAGTCCACAGTATCCTCGATCCTGCACGGACAAATGCGCATCTCATTATTATTTTTTTCATTCAACCTTTATTTAACCAGGAGAAATCTCTTTTCCAAGAGTGTCTTAGTCACATGTTGATTCATGCTATGGCTGCTCTCGTCAGTTATTCATATAACCCCCTTGCACAATAGAAATAAAGCCAAGTACCACCGGGTATTTTGGTCCATGTAGTGTATTTAGAGCCTCTCTGGTGCACTTCATTTGACGCAGCAACCAGAGAATGTGCGGATCTGACAAACTAACAAAGACAGCCTTTCTCTTGAGTGAGTTCACTCAGTTGCCACGGATACACGTCAGCTGACTGCTTACAGTTGGCTGGCGAGCTCTCGGTGTGAATAATCCAATAAGATTCACCCAAATGTTTTTATCCCCCCCCCCCCCCCACATAGAAATAACGTTTTAAAGCAAAATTACACACGAAAGGGCCCTTTACCCGTGGGGTTCCCCGGATTGATGACGCACAGGGCTCGAGGGTTGCAGTGGCCCCGGGCCTCGTTCAGAGCCCGCTGCAGCTCGCTGATGTCCATGCTCCAGCAGGCCTCCTCGTTGAGGTAGTAGTTGATCTGCACGGCGCCCAGCTCGGCCAGCGCCGCCGAGTACAGAGGGTACTGCGGGATGGAGATCATGACGCCGGTGCGGGCCGCGCCCTCGCCGCACACCAGCAGCTTGAGCATGGTCTAAACGGGACGGGGAAAAAAATAATAAGAACAAAATCAAGGCTTATAAGCATTTTCCTCACTTAGTGGCCTATACGCTAAGAAACACAATCTATTGCCTGACGCTGTGCCTCAATAAATTAAACTCAAATAAATAGGTGGTGCCACTAGGTGGGCGTCATTAGCAAAATTAACTCATTTGTGGTGTTCTAAATCTTGATTTGTACACATACAATTCATTTCATGAAGCTGGTGAATTATCACAATATACTAATTAGAGGTGTAACAATGAACCGATTAATCAACAACTAATCAACTGTCAAATTGATTAACAATTATTTTGATAATCCATTAATCGTTTAGACATTGTTTGATTTAAAATTGTCCAAATTCTCACAATTTTAGGATTTTAGTAGTAAATATTCTCAAATTTCTGTTGTCCTCCATAAAAGCAGACTGATTATTTTGTGTTTAATCAAAAATAAGACATTTGCAAACATCTGCTTTTAGTTTGAAAATCAATCATCAAAATTTGTCACTATTTTCTGACGTTATGGGCCAAACCAGTAACTGAATCATGATCAATTTATCTTTGTGTATTTTCTGCACTGTCAATTTAAAATGTTGTTTTTTAATAAAGGATTGTAAATTAAAATGTTTTTTATCTGATTTATCGAAAAAATAATCGAGAGATTAATCGATTATTAAAATAATTGTTAGTTCCAGCCCTAGTACTTGTACAACATATTAAGTAATACAATATCAAATGTGTATTTTTACGTAAATGTATTAAAAACATTATTTTAATTAAGTAGCCAATTTTATTTGTGGTGAATTTTAGTAAAAACAAAAAATAAAACCTGAAGAAATATCTAAAAATTAATTGTAAAAAAAAAAAAAAAAAAAAAAAATAAAATCAACAACTTACTTTATTTCTCATTAGTGACTGGGTGTACAGTATGATGTGCGATCAGCTTGAGCCCAAAATTATCGGCTAGTTTGTTTCAAATCAATAAAATTCAGCCCAAATAGTAATGACAATTCCAAACAGGCACTTTCAGGAGTCCTATAATTTATGAACTACAGTATAGTTTGAATTTAAGAGACCAAACTCACAAGCGTGATTCATTGGTGACCTCTGGTGGTCATTGCGTGCTACTACAACTCAGCGTCCACTTCAAGTGAGTGCTTGTGTATACAATGAAGTGGTGGTGTAGCTTTAAGTTTGTAGTTTCAGTTAGTTTAGGTTTTTGCCGTTTTTAGTCAGCAAACTCCACCTTTAAGTGTCTTTCTACATGTGATAAAAATAATCATCATAATTCTTTACCACAATGCCATCGCTGGCCCCCGTGGTGAGGTAAATGTTGTCCGGGTCGCAGTAGACGCCGCCGTCCCTTTGTTGGACGTAGCGGGCCACGTCCTGCCGCACAGAGTCGATGCCTTGACTGGCACTGTACGAACCTGAAGAATAGAAAAATAATCAGCAAAAGCGGTTATAGTGACGTGAGCGCAGTGCAAGGTTGTAATAATTTCCATAATTAGCCCCCAAAGGTGAGCAAAACATCAGACAGTAAAAGCCTTTAAGTATGATGCCGTTTCTTACTGAATTTTGAAGGGCCGATTGGAATTTCCCCCTCATATTTGTTGACATAGTCAGATTATTCTGCATTTTTTTTTTTTTTAATTTATTATTATTATTTTTTTTTTTTTTTGCATTTTTTTATTTTTTTATCCTTTGTTGCTCAATGCATATGCAGAATTCCATGATCTATGACGAAGTTATTTTAGATTTATTTTACTTTCGATTTAGTTATTTAGTAATTATATAATTGACCATATTATAAGGGGTGGGGAAACTTTTTCTGATCAGGATGCATTCCATTTCTGTTTTGTTTTTTTAAACTAATTTTTATTAAATAAACATTCAGATTTTATAGAAACGTGATATATAACATATAGACTATTTATATTACAAGAAATGAAAAAATACATCAAATTACAAAATAAATTAATTAAAATGCAAATGAATTACAGTTTGACAAATTCCTTATTGATTGGTCCCAATTTTGTCCACATGGTGCATATGGAAGCCTGATTATATCATTCCAGTCCTCCATATTAACTTGCAAATAAATATGTTTATTATCATACATTAGGAGAATTTGTGGGTTAAATGCGGTTAACATTTCTCAGAGTTTTTATTTAATTTAAGAGTTGCATAGTGGGCTGGGCTCTTCCGGGCCATAAATATAAACCCTCGCGCTGTAGGTTGCCCATTCCAGAAGTACCACTACAAGTCGCCATGACAACATAGAGCCACAAAGCGACCCCCTACCCCGAGAAGGAGGAGAAGAAGGGGCGTTAACGTCCGTCATGCGTATAAAAGCTTTTTGTTTGGCCGGGGATGAAATAGTGCAACACACCCATGCTGTTGCCGCCGCAGGACTGTAGGATGCGGCGTGCTCTACTTTTGGTGTCCTCTGGAAACGTGCTGTCGTTGAGCAGCTCGGGGTAGGAGCAAAGCGCCAACACCTTGAAAACGGCACACGGGGAGGAGGCGTAAAAGTCAAAGGACGTGCCAATGTCTACCACTTCATCTTATTAAGTTGTTACGGTTGAGAAGGGAGAAGCTTACCTGTCGAAAGAAGGTGATTGGCTGCTGGCCCATGGCGTGCGCATCCCCAATGTTGGCTTTGATGACCTCCTGGAAGGGCTTCTTCCTCCCCTGCATGACACAAACACGAACAAACGCCTTTCAAGCTGTGCAACGCAAGCTTTTTTTGTGTCTGACATTTTTGGGGTTTGGCTCACAATTTGTTGTTAAATTGCAGCGCTTGGACAGAACTCAAACTTAAATGCTAGCAGATTGTGCCCGATAAAATGATGAAGGCTGAGAGCAATGCAGCTGAGGGCCTACAACTGAAAAACACGCTGTGATTCATTAGTGGCTGGTTGTTAGTTTGCCGCTTTGGCTCACATATTAACCACTTAAATGCTGTCCAACCTACCGTATGTCCTCAAATACGGCGGACTTCAAACCGCAGGTTATATAAAAAAGAATGAAACATTTAAACAACCGAGAGCAAGCAAGAATCGGATACCTTCAGATCGGAATCGGGCCTTTTCCAAGTATGGAAAATCTGATACAGTACGTATTGAATATCTACCACGGGGGATCCACTGTAGTCCTAACAAAATTGGTTGACATACAAATTTTTCTGACAAATACAGCTTGCGTTCACAACTGCTTCATGACATCAACACGGAACGCGCACTTGTGCTTTCTCTCACACAGTGTAAACATATTTTGCTCCGCGTGTCACATATTTCAAGTAAATTGGAGGTTTTTTGTTTGTTTGTTTGTTTTTTGCTGTAAATTAGCCCTCAGTATGACTCCCGAGAAAGTGCAAAGAGTAAGCGATTGTGCAACTAAGAAGCTGAAGATTTGGGAACCTCCACGAAAAAAAAGTGGGAGATAGTTGGTAGTCAGGAAGAGGACCTTCCTAGGAAAGGTAGTACCTTTTAGGAGTCCAGGAACCTTTGGGGTGGAGTATTTATATTGGATTGCAACCTGGAGTTGAGTAAATAAACGATGAGAAAATGCAGTCTCTTTTATTTTATGCGGTCTATTAGGGTGCTTACACTGTAGCACAGCACCAGATGACTGCAAAGTTGATTTAAAAACAAAAACACAAAACATGGGAGCATAATGCTAATGTCAGCGTCTTAGCACAGTGACACATTACACAGTTGCCTTTAAACCTCCTACGTGATGGCTTGGGAGGCAGCGTCTATGGCATCCATAAACATAAAGAGGTCTGCTTTCCGAGGCCGTAATGTAAAGTTTGTTTAGGCTGGCGCAGCTGCGAGCCAGGAGCGAGTTGAACGCAACATTAACTGACACGTGTACAAACAAACGTGGCTGCGCGCACTCTGTGCACACTCGCAGAGGAGGGCAGCTTTCACATTCAACATTCCGCTGAAATCAAAACAGCCCGTTTGTCCCATTAAACGGAGGTAATGGGAGTCTCTTGTCGCCTCATTGGTCAGAGAGAGCGAGAAAAAAAAAAAAAGGTCTGGGCCAATCAAGTTAGCCGGAGTGCGTCACACCCCAAAGTCACCCCACGGTGGATCTTTTATCACTGATAAGTCAGTTGTAAGAACTACAGTATTTACTAGACAGTGGAAAACTGGTTCACCATATTGATAGTTGATTTCCTTTATCAATCTGAAGGACATTGAACGAGGAATGAAATGTTTTAAAATGTGCGTAGCAGAGAGAATGATTGTCGTTGAGTGACAGCAGTGTACCTTGTGCCGTCATCGACGTCAAGTGAGCAAATGAAGACTGCAGCCGCTAAAATCCAGCCGGGTCCTCGGAATTTCATTATTATTTTTTTTAACTAAATGATATAACAAATTTGCCTTTAACAATCAAACTGCATCATTTGCAATCTATCGGCTCCTGAGGCTATGATCTAAACGGCTTTGCAATTTAAATGTACAATCAAACTGTGACAAAGCTCCTGTTTGCTGTTGGTAAATATGAACAAGTCAATAAAGCATCAAATAGATAATAAAATGCGCCTAAAACTACATATTACAAAAGTTGCAGTGGTATTAAGACATTAAATTTCATTTACTTTCTGTTTGTCAGGGTCCCCGTTTAGGCAGCAAAGTGTCGGGGTTGACACTGTGTATGCCCTTGAATGGTTGCCGCCACTGAACAAAATAGCATAACAGACTAAAAACTACCAATTACTGCAGATGTAGTGGTCTAAATATAAATTCTGTTTGAAAGGCAACCCGTTTAGCCAGCAAACTAGTCAGGCTGACATTATGTGCGCCCTTGGCTGTTTGCTGCCACTCAACACAAATCAGCATAGAGACAAGAGGACTAGCCTAAAAACACAAATTACAAAAGCTGTAGAGGTGCTGACGTGCTTATTTGGGCGACTTTAGTGAGGCAACCCATTTAGGCAGCAATCTAGCTCGGCGGAAACTATACTGAAGATGCAGAAAAAAGGCTCTTTTTTTTTACGGTCTGCATGCCTTGGTTGTGTCAGCGCGTGGGAAGACCGACAACAAAAGCCTTGTGTGTGTGTGTGTGTGTGTGTGTGTGTGTGTGTGTGCCGGTTGATTATCAGCCTGCATACCCATGAGGACAACATAACAAAGGCAGCAATGTACAAAGTGCATCTGCGCGGAGCTTTCAGTAGGACACTTTTTAACTGGTGGCTGCAAACGTTTTTTGCGAGTTAGAAAAAAAAAAAAAGGACTTGCGAAGATACAAAGTATGTCATGTGCACAAATGTTTTTGGATGAGCTTTTTCGCTGTAGTCATTTTAACGGAGTAAACAATTAATCGACAACTAATCGATGAGCAAATTAATCACCAGCCACTGTATTTCGATGATCAGTTAGAGATTTGAAAATTGTCTGAATCCTCGGAATGTCAGCCTCTCAATATTTGCAAACATCTGCTTTTACTTTGGAAAAGAGTACTCAATATTTCTGACTATTGTCCGACATGTAACCGACCAAATCACAAACTGAATCTTAAACAGTTTATTTTTGTGCATTTTCTGCACTGTCAAATTGAAGTAATGTCTTGTTTTTGAATAAAGGGATGAAAATGAAAAGGTTTTTTTTAGCCGATTCATCGATTGATGGAAAACAAAAATTTGACAGATTAATCAATGATTAAAATAATTATTTTTTGCAGCCCCAAATGATAGCTTGATAGACTTGGTCGAAGCCAAGTGCCTCAATCCATTTTTCACGTCTACTCTGTAAACAAATACAGCGCGCCTTCGCCATTGGCTAACAGTCATGGTTAGCGATACACATTCGGCAGTTTGCCAACTCATTTGAAACGGCCTCAGGCCAACGTGAATATCAGTACAGCACTAAAAATAAACAAGTGAGGTGCAAATGAAATTTCCAGCTGCATTTAAGAAGCCTCTGGAGGCCAATGTAACCCAAAAAAATGTCATTAGTGTTTTTTATAGCATAAAATATGATCGGAATTCATAAAATATGATCAGAATTCAGATAGATCAAACTGTTATTGTTGCACTTTCCTAAAAAGAAGAAAAACTATTGATGTTGCACAACTTGATTCCCTCTTCGATCCTGTTCCTTTAAAGACTAAACATCCAAATAAATACCTCTTAGTACACCAGGGGAGGATTCCTGCTGGTTGAAGGTCACAGCTGTCCATGCACAATGGTTGGCTACCCAACTGGGAGGCGCACATGTATATTTCCACGGCAAGCTGCACTCCGTACCATTAGAGCGTTGCCACATCCAGACCAAGAGGGCAGCCTGAGGCCCAGCTCACAGCTAACGGCAATAAAGTGGTCACACTACATCCATCCGTCCAGCCGTTTTTTATAGCGCTTGTCCTCGTCGTGGGTGAGCTGGAGCCTATCGCGGCTGACTTTTGGCGAGAGTCGGGGTACACCCTGAACTGGCCGCCAGTCACTAGTGCACCAGGGCTCTTTCACCAAAGACGTTGACAGTTTTTCCACTTAACAAAGAACTTGTGAGATAAAGAGAGGCAACAGGTGCGTCGCTAGTCAAGGCTTTTACTCCACAGGAGGAAAACTGCTAGATAATGTCCAAATCAGTAGTTGAGCAGATAAAGAAATGTCACTGGAGAACCCTTGTTGGGTTAAAACCTCAATGATTAACCGACAGATGGACTTTTGCCAAGAGGATATGGGCACAAGCGTCTAAGTGATAACCCGCTGAGTTGTCATCAGAGGTATTTTTGAAGTGGCAATGACATACGCGAGAAGCTTTTAGCAGGAGAAAGTAAATATACCTCGTCCATTTCCACCCCAGTGATAACGCAAGGCTGTCGCTTGGATGACCGTTCAGGTGGCGCATGAACAAATGGGTGTCATTCTTCACGACGACGTCACGTTATTGTAGACGTTATGTAAGCATCTTTATGCTCTGAGGACACTTCATTAGGCACACCAGATTTTTTTTTTTTTTAATGAGAGCCAATGCAAAATAATGCATAAGAAATACTGGAGATATTTTATTTCTGACCAATTAATTGTCTCTTGTCGGGGCTGAATGTGCCCAAAAAACGCATGCAAAATATTTCAGTAGGGCTCAGGAGATTATCAGAATTGTTTACAAGCGCACGACTGATTGCTCTAGCGTAAACTGTTGCATCTCACTTGATTAGATGTATTTATTATAGCTTTACTTTTCTAATTGCTTCTACTGCATTTTGCACAATATTATTTTTATTGGCGCATTATTCGTGTTTGTATTTTCCTTCTCTCTTATTGTATCACACCAAGGAGTAGAATTCCAATTTCGCTAACGCTAACATATATTCAAATATCAAGAAGAAAGTGACTTTCGGCAATGGTCGCCACAGTGAGTCGCTCGCATGATTTGTGCGGCACAGTTTTTACGAGCAATGCCCAATTAATATTACTACAAAAGCTGATTGGTACCTGCTCGGGTGGTGGGACGAATTTATTGATGTGACCCCAGAGAACTTTGTGAACATGTCAGAACAACCTAAACTGTCTGGAGCACAGGCCAACAGCACGAGTCCGATGCTCTTGCCAGTAGTAGTAGCACTGCTGTCATTGTCATCTGAGGGAGATGCAGTAGAGATGAAGTGGAGAGTGACCCGCGTGATGCTTTTCATCACAAAGATATCAATATTAAACTATTTGAAATTGAAAACTATGGAAATGTTAATATTCTCATCAATTACAGTAAAAAAAAAAAAAAGGTTGAGATGATTCACTTATCAGGTAAAAATCAAGGAGAATTTTAAGGACTTTAGGAAATCGGAGAATTTTCTCAAAGTCACACTGTAGTTGATGATATTAACATATTCGTATGTGTGGGTTTGCCTTGGGACCCTAAAGGTCACGACACGAACTACAATAATTGATCCATTTTTACGAATACTTCTCTGTCGGTGTCAAACAAAAGTGAGCTTGATCACGTTTTAACCGTTGAGCAGGTGTGCCTAATAATGGGAACACTGAGTGTATATTCGCAATGAATCGCCCTTCAAAAGTTTTTTTTTGGGGGGGGGGGGGACACACACCAAAACACGGTAAAAGTCAAATTGAAGGATTAAAAAAAGTGACCCACCTCGAAGAGCTCTTTCTCCAGCTCCACCGCGCGTTGCACGATGGGCCCCCGCACGGCGTACTCCACCATCTTCACCGTGGGGTTCATGGTGTCGATGGTCAGCACTTTGCCCCGCGGCGAGGCTCCGTTCTCGGCCACGCTCTCCTTGGGCAGCCCGCAGCGAGTGGCGGTGAGGCCGGCCATGGCTCTGGCGGGCAGAAAGGGAGAGGTCAGTGAACGCACCGCGGGTACACCACCGCAGCCGCCGGCAGCGGCTAACGCTTCACCCCGGCTTCGAGTCAAACCGAGGCGGGCAACTTTGCCGTGTGACAGCCTCCCTATCCTGGCCGCTGCCATGTTCTCCTGATTCGGTTTTCGTTGAGTTAACTCGAGAGAAGTTCAGCGATAAACTGAGCAAGTGCAAGCCGCCACCGTGACCGTGAATCCCTCTTGGACTTTAATCAGGGTAAAAGTCCAAAAATTAAAAAAGTGATAAACGCGGGGGGGCGGAATAAAATACAGGAGATATTCCCAAACATCCTCTTTACGTGGATTATTTATTTTTTTCTTTTGGGGGAAAAAAAGAGGGGGGATTTGGAACGGGCTGTGCACACATGGCAACGCTTTCAAGCAAGGGTATCCCTCCCACTTTCTTTTGACGATATCATCCCTCCCCTTCCAACGCACCAGGCTCGGTTCTGCACAAGGTTTGGATCCTGACGTGACGGCGAGGCTGGATGCAACCCACAGAGACCGGCAGATTGATAGTAAAGGAGGGTTTTGTTTTTTTTCTCGACTGCAAAATAAGCAGGGAGGAATGCTCCTCCTATTTTGGACTCTATCCCCTTTTATTCATAGATCTGCTCGGGGCCCCAAAATGTGTTACAGTAAAATCACATCTTTTATGTTCTTATGGCGATAAATTATGGATTTTGATAAATTTGGGTTACCAAAAGACAAATTTGTTTGGAATTTAAAGACAGTGAACGCACTCCTGTTTAAACATTTTAAAAATTAGACCATAACACATACAGTTTAACCTAAACACATTTATAAAGCACCTTTCAAGTGAACCAACTATTCTTAAGAATAAAAACGTTTTAGATGAATTATGCTATACAGTATATCATAAAAAAAATCATACATATTAAAATTAAATAAATATGATAATCAATTTGTTATTGGGCATACATTTAAAAACAATTGCAATAAGCTGCTTGTGCAGATCTTAAAACTAATACTGCACTGCTTTAATAATAACAACTATAAACAACATAGTCTTTACGAGGGCATCGCTTGTGCGCAGCCATCTTCAGGTCACCCGCAGGCTGATTTTCAGTCGGGTTTAGGTCTGGGCTCTGATTGGTTTTGTGTTGGTGCAACAAGGACATTATTAGATTTCATTGGTGGTATAGTCAAAATGCAGCAAATCGCAAAATGGGAAAAAAGAATCAAAGGACATTATCGTCATATAGTTGCATTTTTATCATAATACATTTCACATAGACAGCATTTACAGTTCATATAGATCTCTCCACCACACTAAACATATTGTTAAATGAATACCTCTTTGACGGTGTCACTCAAAACCGATGCTGATTATTATCATCTGTGGATTGGATCTGTTCGGAGTTGTACGTGGTCGCCCTTTTTGAATAACACGTATGATTATTAGTTGTACTATTTTTCTTTTTATCTTTGCGATTGTCTTGTACACTCCTAGTAATGAATGAGTGACTTCAAACAGGAAGTGGTTTGTATGGTCTACACATGATTGGGTATGATGATGATGGTGATTAAAGAAATGAAATAACAGTTTATGCGGTGAAAACACAAAGCAGTTAAGGGGAGTTTGTTTAGTTGTTAATTGTTTAGTAAAGAACAATAACCCTTAAATTTAGGGACTAATTCAAATAAAACGTGTATGTGTAGTATTTTTTCCCCACTGTAATTTTGTTGTCCATTTCCATTGATTTGTCATTAAACAATACAATCCCATTAAGAAAATACACATCTTTAGCCTCTTTTAAACACAACAAATTGTTGCTTCAGAGCTGTAACAGTGGTCTGTGAATGTATCTGTCAGATAAGAATTAATCTAGCTTGATGTGGCGGCACGGTAGATGACTGGTTAGAGCGTCTGCCTCACAGTTCTGAGGACCTTGGTTCAATCCCGGCCCCGCCTGTGTGGAGTTTGCATGTTCTCCCCGTGCCTGCGTGGGTTTTCGCCGGGCACTCCGGTTTCCTTCCACATCCCAAAAACACGCATGGTAGGTTAATTGAAGACTCTAAATTGCCCGTAGGTGTGAATATGAGTGCGAATGGTTGTTTGTTTATATGTGCCCTGGCAACCAGTTCAGGGTGTAGCCCGCCACCTGCCCAACGGTCCCGCGACCCTTGTGAGGATAAGCGACTCAGATAATGGATGGCTAGATAGTTTGATGTATAAAATAGCAGTGGGACGATTGCTTTCGGCACAACAGGGCGAGAGAAGAGAGTATCTGATCTCCACTTGTAAATTGGCCTAACAGCTGAGGCGGCATTTATTTGCCTGTTGCCTTTCAAATGGAACTCCCTGAAGCGGGACAATGCCGTCCGTGACTCAAGTGCATGCTCGCACAGCTGCTGCGCGTTGCTCATTGATTTTGGCGACATCAGAGCAACGACTGCTTTCAACACAACAAAAAGAGTCTAAGTTAAACTTTACAATCTGGTCATGACTAAAATTCTCAGGTTAACTTACACTCCATGCTGCAACGGTGCCTTTCAAACACAGGGCAGAGATGTCTCAGAGTAAAAGAGGCTTGTTACGACTCTAGCAGGAAATTTGGGAGCTGACTTTCCGCCCCCATTATGTGTCTGTGTCGTCTATTCAGAACAGTGATACAGGGGGGGGGGGGGAATAAGTTGGCTAATAAAGATCCTGAATCAAGATAGGACTTTTAAGCCTTGGTGGCAGTTAGAAATAAGGTCATTAGAAATCAGTAGCAGCAGTAATACTTGAGAGAGTCTGTGCAGCGATGTTGTTCAGGGCAAATGTCGGCGCCGTCGGCAGTGCCAGGAGGAAGAGTTGATGCTGTGGCGTCTGAAGTGCGAAACTTTTACACTCGTCTGTGACCAAATAGCACTGCTGTGGCTGGTGGGAGAATCCAGCAACAAAGTCCTCTGTGTTCCACTGGTGGGCGGCGCCCTCCTCCGCCGTGGCGGCCTCCGCCTCCTCCTGCTTGAAGTAGCGCGTCATGCAGAAAACGTAGAAGAGCTTGAGGAGCTCCCAGCAGCGAGCCGCAGAGGGCGAGGGCGGGTCGCTTTGGGGCCGGGCGCACGAGGGGGCGGGCACGCAGGAGACGGAGCGGTGGCTCTCGCGGTTGATGAGGAGGAAGGCCAGCACGTCGGGGCGTACGGTCACGGATGGGGGAAGACAGCTTTCTCCTAAAGCGAGGCAGTCTCTCAGGGTGTCCGTCAGGGGTGACCAGAAGCGACCCACCAGGGCACTCTCTGCGCCGTGAAGGGAGGGCAAAGGGCCACACAGCACACACACGTCGGCCCCCAGGAGCAGCTGGAAGCGGAGGAGGCGGTGGGCCACGGTGGGGCTGCCCTGAGGGAGGAACACCGGGTAGTCACAGGAGGCGGCACCGGAGTCTGAGAGGACCCGCATTAAAGCCGAGAGCAGGACTATTTCCCGCGGGGCCAGGCGCCACCACATCTCCGTGGCAGCGACGACCCGCCCGTGGACCAGGAGGCAGCCGAACTCGCTTTCAGCAGCTTTGGCGAAGCCCTGCACGGCCTCCTGGAGGAGGGTCGGCTGCGGGGGCAGAAAGCAGTCGGCGCAGTGCGTCAGGTGGCCCAGGACCCCCGGGCGACGCTCCGCCAGCAGCTCGTCGATGAGGCCGAAGCATGAGCGCAGGTCCCTCTTCAGTCGCTCCACGTTCCTCGCGTTGACCAGCTCGTCCTGGCCCAGGACCATCACCATGCAGCTCCACACGTTCTCCAGGAGGCGCTGGAGATGTAGGCGCTCCCCTTTACTGCTGTCCGCAGCCTGGCCCGCCTGGTGAGCCGCGCTCACGGCGATGAGCATCAAGCTGTCCTGGAAGACTCGCCACACCACTCTCCCGCCGCCCTCCGTCTCACAACTGGACAACAGCACCCCTTGTCCTCTTCCGAACATGTGAACGCCATTCAGGGAGCCAATGATTGAGAAGGGGAGCTGTCTGGAGGCACCCCTTGTAAATAGGGGAACCCCGCTGTTGGCTGTGAGGCACACAAGCTGTATGGACCCCTCCTGGAACATAATGCTAGGGCTGGCCGATTGTTTGATTTGATCGATTACAGTAATTCCCTGCACATACGTGGTTCACGTTTCGCTAATTAAATCACTTGCTGAAAAACTTTCTGGAATGTCATAAGATGCCCCAAGATGGTGCCAAACCTCTGTCTAATAGGGAAGTAGTACATCTGTATGAAGGAACTATGTTGAAGTGATACATCCCAAATGACAGACAAGCTTTGTATGTCGGGGAGGAGCTACGTTTAGGATTTCTTACATTTTTGGGGACCAGGGACTTCTTACAGGGGGGAATTTTTCCAAGGACCAAGAACATAAATGCGAACGTCAGTTTTTAACCTTTCAACCTAAATATTCATAATCTATTACAAAGAAATCCAAATAAATGTAATTAATTTAAATACTTCTCCATTTTGCCTATTTGATATGCACTGCTTCCCCTAACAACATGGCTGCTTACAGAGGAGCCAGTTTACAAAAACAGTCAGTGTTGCCGGCTTTGTGATTTAGTCGCTATATTTAGTCTTTTCCGACCCCTGGAAGACAATAATACTATATTTTAATAGTCACTAAAAAAAAAAAAAAAAAAACAGCTAACACGAACGGAATATTTTTTAATTTTTGTTTTTATTGTTTTGCGAGGGACTCAGAAAGGAGCCAAGTGGAATGCAATCAGTGTACATAAAATGCATCTATTAATAAATCAAAATCTATTAAAAATTTGATTTTTATAAGGGAAAAAAATATATTTAAAGGCCATATCGCCCAGCCCAAGATCATGCTTATGAAAGTGATAATGGAGATAAATAAAAACAGTCATGTCGCTAGCATGCTAGCTCGCTAATCACTGGCGGATGAGCCGTTACCATCGGCTGCTGTTAGCATTAAACTAGTTAAGACATCAAACTACAACTATCATGCAGCAAAGGTGGACTTTTTTTTCCTTTTTACTCCACTAGCAGGTTTTCAGCCAAGGGGAATGAACATGCTGGGTGAAGGGAAACGGGTTACCGTCGTTTCCACAGCAACGCGGTCCCATGATTCATTTCTTCGACCGGTGTCGGCAGGGAGCGTTTCATTTTGGCCAGTCCAAAAGCAGCCTTTAGCGGTACACTCGTTGTCACGCAACGGTCCCTCGCGTAAACGCTCCAGTCTCTCGAAGTCTGTGTGTGTTTTTGTTTTATCGTGTTCCTCTTTTCACATTTTTTTTTGATACGGTGACGTCGGTCTTCTTCTACTGCTAATACGTCTTCTTCTCGCTTGGTTGGTGTGTCTGCGCCATCGTCTGGCGAGAGTGTGAATCTCGAATTGACCTGATATACTTCCTACCCATTACCGACATGAAGTCAGTAAACATAATAGAAAATACATTATTGATTTCTTTTTTAAATTTGTCTTCATTTCACAAACATTTGGTACACGTTTATTTTTAAATCGATGTAGGATCGGACGTTTATTGTAAAAAAAACAAAAACGGTGACGTCAGTAGAATTACTTCTCGCGAGATGTGCTTAACGTAACTGCTGTCAGAGGCATTCTCGAAGACACTATCTTTAATTTACTATACTTATACGTACTATACTATTATTTATGGGGTCCTACAGTTTTATGTTGACTGAGTTATGTATTAACGCAATATAATTACACTATTTAAACATGCTACTTATCGATTAGGATAACTGACCACAATAAATCTTTTAAATATCTTATTTTCACTTCCCTATCCCTCTTTACATAAACAAGAAAACATTTTCAACATGCGTTTCATCAGTATTGAAACCTGTTGTAATTGACACTGTATCAGAGGTAGTAATTTAACTATTATTGTTCCACTTAGCTTCATTAGAAGTCCAAAATATAAATAAAAACTTATTGCTGAAAAAAATAACTGAAAAGTCAACACACATTTGGATTAACAAAGAATGTTTTTATTCATTAAATACAAAAAAAGTCCAGAAGAGCGATGACTAAAATAGATTAGAAAAGGCACAATAATTAAAAATCCACACTGTGCCATTAAAAATAAAACAGCTTCCTTTCATCTTCATCTTCTACTGTGGCTGAAAATAGATGGTGGTCTTCTCTGACATGGTTCCAATGCGTAATACTCAAGAGAGCCTCCTTCCCCGTGGCAGTTTTAATGGCTTGGCATGAGGAGCAGTGTTGAGGTCGACGTTTCCCTGTAGCATCAAAATGAAGGCTTGCCTGGGAATACAAAGATTAGATTTGGGATCCGAAAGGAAAGGGTGATGTGGGCCGGGGTGCACCCTTACCAAATGAGGGCGGTGGGTTCACAAGAAGGAGCAGACCTTCTGCGGCCTGAACGGGTTGGTGCTGGACGACACGCCAGTGAGCAGGGGGTCTTGCAAGGCGTTCTGCATGCAGAACTGCTGAAGGTCCGCAGCCGCTTGGGACACCTCAGGAGCAGAATGACAAAATCAATGTCGTCTTTTGAGCGTCAAAATTGGTTGCTTAGAGTAGGGGGTAATAAATACATTAATTTTAAAAAACATGCACACAATACCACCAAAATCAAAATAACTAATAGTGGTACCTTGACTAAAGTTTTGAGATACGAGCCGTCAATCGGCTAATTTAAAAAAAAAATAAAAAATTATTATATGAGAGGACTGTATAAAGGCAGCAAAGAACACATTTCATAACTAGAAGCCGTTTGGCAGATAGTAAAAAATATTCACAAAGAGTCTGCAAGCTGTTTATTTCCACTCCTAGTTGACATTTGTCAAACTAAATATAAAACTAAGAGAATTGCAAGTTTGAAAGAACCACACACCTTTGCCTTCAGAAATGCCATGAATCATATATCTTAATGAGGAAAAAAAAGATGCAATCTATTGAAATATAGAGAAATAGATCTTTACAAGCCACTTTTACAAAGGCTTTAAAATAATCGCATACAATCTCCACCAGCAATCCTATAAATCTTCATCTAACAAATAACTAAACAAATACAACTTCTTGACAACTTTTACAAAGTCCGACAGGATGAAATTCTTGAAACAAATATGTAAAATATTTTTTTTAAAAAGCCCAAAATACATAACTCACAAATGCTCATATATATATATGTTTTTTTTAATGTGGTACTTTTACGACGAATTAGCTGGAGTCCTTTCTTTTCTAGCTATTTCGCCCAAGTTGCATTAAAACACCAAGTATATGACTACAAAACCACGCAACCTCAATTAGATGCTCTATATTTGACCAGATATACCATTTTTTAAGTGAGCATTATCGGAGTTAAAGGCTTAACTTCCCCTTTTGGTGGAAACAACGCCCCGCTTGACTAACTTATGAGAGGCTAACGCTAGTGCTAGCACAACGAAGGTAACGGTCGAGACATTTTGCCCGGAAAACAGTCTAATTTGTTCGTTACCTTCACTCTGTTTATGCTCGCCTCAAAGCGTAGCTGCTGTACGACCTTTTTCATGGCCACGAGGTTGTTGGAACTCGACATTGTCGCTGTGCTTTTGGGCCAGTTAGGTGGGGGTGGGGGGGGGACTGCGAGCTTTGCTTTCTGGCTGGGCTTGGGATGGAGGAGACGAACCGAACAACGGCGATGACGACTTCCCGTTTGGTCTGACGGAAGCAGTGCGCGTTATGGACACTTGGGGGTGCTAGAAACAAACAAAAGAGCCTACAGTACATTTGAGAAAATTCCGTCGTCTCCTGAGCTAGATCTTTCTTAAGGATTATTGTCTCTGCAATACCTGCCCCACTCGTGGTGTAAAATCAAACAACCAAGTCAATATTTTGTGAGCCACCTTTTTCTGAAAATGCGACTGAGCCAAGCCGTTCTGCTCAACTCGGCCGAGCGAAGATCCAGCGCCACTCAAGGGATGGGCGGGTGTCCGCCTGCCAGACGACACAGAAGCACTATCATGTCAAAGCCAAAGGGTAAGCAGAGCTGCAATGTTGGCACAGATTAGCGTCAACAAAAATTGGCTTCTCGTGACTGCCATTGTTTGGCGAAGTTGTCGACGTGGGGGTGGGAGGTATTTTGGGCTTTTGCTCTCAGCGTGTGAGGGTGCAGAGCTACACCGTTTTTTGTTGTTGTATTTAAAGATCAACATTAACTTTTGAAAAGTGGCACTTACTTGATTGCTCAGATTTTGACACACGGTGGTGCAGGATACTTGTGGCGGTTGGGAGAAGAAGGAAAAAAAATAAAATGCACATATCCTTTAAAATGTCTATTAGTTTATTTACACAAACCAGCAGAAATTATACAATAAGTGTATTCATAATTAAATTAACCCTGATTGTACATTAACTTTGTAAACATTTAAGCAAAACAGGCTTTCAATTTAATAAAAAATAAAATAATAAAAAAAAAATAAAAAAAGCTATTTTCAAATCAGTACTTGTTAAAATTTTCTGACTTGATTTTAAAAGTCCTGATTTTTTTTAAAGTGCTTTCTTGTTCATTTGGAGGCTGTATGTAAAAAAATAAATAAAATAATAATAATAATAATAATTCAGTCACGTTGAAAGGAAGGAAGCATGTGGATGGAGTGTGTATTTTAAGTGCGGCCGTTCTCATCCTCCCCGAGAGAGAAGATACTCAAGTCTCCGCTGTAGACTCGATTTTTAGCCTTGACTCGAGAGTCTCTTTCGTCGTCAGTGGTGCTGCTGAGCTCTCGCCGGCGCCCTCGATTTGAACACCCGGAGGAACTGAAACGGTGTTAAAAGAATCGTTAGTTCGCATGGAAATAGTTTTGCATCCCAGCGGGCATCTTCTGGATTTTTCCTCTGCTGATAAATGACGAGTGTACCCGGAGTCTGGAATGAGGCGGAGTGTCCGGTAAAGTTCAGAAGTGGATGGCACTGTGGCACGTTGTGCAGGCGCGGTCTCAGGAGTGGAGAACGACGTGCAGTTTGAGGATTTGGACAGCTGGCTTTTTGCAGATGTCCTCGTCTCTGGCTCACTTCCTACAATGCAATTATAATCATTAATCACGTTTTAAACTAGCATGGCAGAGGGCAGACTTTAGCAAAAGCTTAAAAACTGTACGTAATATACAATTTAAATATATAAAAGCAATCCAGTACATTATTTGGAACCCCCACCAGCAATTAAACATCTTCATAACAAAATAAAAAATCTTAAAAAACTAAATGAATAAATAAAAGACAGAAGAGAAACACTTACTGATCGACAAGGTACTGTAACCATCTGTCGAGGAGCATCTACTACGGTTGGCGAAGGGCGTCATGTTTAAAAACTGACTTTTCAGCCAAGAGGCACGGTCCTCCTCGAAGGCCTTTTTCTGCAAGAGGGATTCAACCACAATTTAAAATCCTGACCATGTATTTGCAATGAGCCTTACATCAAAAGAGTGAAAGGGGAGCAATCGGCACACCTCTCGGCCGAGGCGGATGGCGGCTTCGGTGAAGTACTTTCTCTCCCTCTCAAAGTTCCTCTTCTGCTCCTCAAAGAGCCTCCACTCCTCCTTGAGCCGCTCCTTCTCCTCCAGGGTGTAGCAGCCGTTGAGCAGCTCGGCCGTCTCTTCGTCGAACGACGCGTTCAGTCGTTGCTGCAAAACGCACGGTGAGACATCACACATTTATTAAAATTGACATCTGGTTTTAGCACTGCTCATAATCATAATAATTATTGTATTGATTTTTTTAAAACGAGACTGACCTGGAGAAGTTGCTGCTGCGTGTGAATGAACTCTTTGCACTGCTGCACTTCGCGCCTCATGCTCTCCATCTCATTCTCGTGGGTTTCCCTCGGGATCACCTCCTTGTTGGACTCTTGATTTTGAACTTGGAGGGGGTAAAAACATCTAAAGCTGATGATTCAAAATTACAGTGCACCCGGCGAAGTTGAACGTTACAAAAGTGCGAGAGTTTAACCCAAATTGAAAAGTCACTTCTCAAGTCTGTTTTACTTTTTAAAAATATTTTATGATGGTTTGAGCTTTGAAGCCATGAGTTCTCTTAAACCTTATTCCCTATGGCGAATCCTATTTTGAATTTAGAATAACTTGGAAGTCAAGTAGCTTCACAAAACACATTGTGTTTGACTTTCAAGTCTCTATCAGTCATTGGCAGTGCATTGCATACCCTGGTGGTCCAACTTCTCCATGTGGCTCCTCAGTTTCCTCCACTGTTGCCGAATGCTGTTGGTCAGCTGCTCCCTCGCTTGGTCACATGACCGGTCCAGTATTTCCCTGCTGGAGTCGCCAGTCTTCTCCTCCCCGTCAGAATCCAACTGGGGGAAGATGAAAAAAATCTCAAAAGCTGGTTACGGTCATGGCTTGAGCAGGGTAAAGTACATAAAATACTGAGATTTAATTTAATTTAAGCATTTGTCCTCTCTTCCAATCACATTCATCAAAAGGCCCGATTGTGAAATGTCTCTAAAAGATTATCCTGAGCGATTATCCCTGTGATGTGGAGAGTGTCAAGAATGATTCCCTCGAGATTAGCTCGGAAAACAGTCGGGGCCAACAATCTTAAATGTTAAACCTGTTCAATATTTACAATGTAAATCCGTATTCATGTGCTCATCACAGAATTGGGCCAAGCCGCAGGCTCTGCGAATGGAAAACGAAACCCAATGATAGCCAATTCTGAAGCTTCCACTGTTGCCAGACAGTCTCCAATTATTTACCACAATAGAAATTGACGAGGGCAAGCGTTTGGCGCCAGACCTGCCGTTACCAGATAAGCCTCGCTTCTTAAACTGTATTTCTTCTTTGTATTTTTCGTCAGTCTGGAAGCCCTGTGACACTGCGATGTCTCTCACAGGTCAGTCTTTATTTCCTTGCCATGTGTGGGGACTCTCACATTATTTATTAAAAAAAAAAAAAAAAAAAAAAAAAATAATCAGTCCGGATGTTAAAAATAGGTAGGGTTATGCATGTAACTCTTTTGAGTTGATATTTTTGGGGCCCATCTACCATCTCCTGGCTGTCGTCAGCGCCGGCCCCTCTGCACGCCGGCTGGCGCGGACTTAGCATGTGAATCATCTCCTTTTTCATCTGCTGCAGGACCTTCTTCAGCTCTGCGTTCTCCAGCATCAGCGACCGCTGGCTGGCTTCATAATCACGCAACATGGACTTGTACATCTGCCCTTCGTGGCTGCACAAAGTAAATAAATATACATTTAATGTAACTGACTAACTCCGCTCCAGTCAAAATGTCACAAGATGGTTCCTTATGATACCTGGCTGTGACTTTGGTTGTCTTCCAGTGGCTCCTTTTACCGTCTGCTCGTCCAAGGCAATTTAGCATGTCAATGGCTAATTGGGACCCAAACAAAGTTCCAGTTAAGACTCCACTATCTTCACCTGAGCGTCGACTACAAATCATCTGATGTCGTTCAACCCTTAGTACTTACCCATTTTTTTATCTTTTCTGTCCACAAGTAGCTGACTGAGGCGTTCCTTGAGCTTCGCCGACTCTCTCTCTTTCCTCTTGGCATCATGGCTGTACTGCGACGCGCGGCTGGCGACTATACTCTGGAGCTTCTGAACCTACAGTTACAGCATTTGTCAGGATCACAGCGTGACCAATGAGAGCGCAGCAGGTCATCTACCTCTTCTTTCTCAGTCTTCAGGCAGCTTTGCAGAGTCTTGATTTTGAGTTGGAGCTGCCTCTCGGTCTCATGGAGACCCGATTTCTCCCGGATGGATAGTTCAAGCTGATCCTGGAGAAAAGCATGACAAATACTGTATAGCTCGACTGGTTCAAAGAATTGAGGTGGAACGTTCTTTAAATAGAGACCGAGGACCAGAGGGACCCATGCTGACACACTTACCCTAAGTCTTGAATTGCTCATTTGCATGTGGTCCAAGGTGCTGGACTTCTTGAGCTGCTCTCTTTCAAGCTCCTCCAAAGTGGCCACGGTGCGCCTGCGGATCTGCAGCAGCTCGAAGAAGGCGTTCAGAGCGGGCACCGCCCGCAGGTCGGCGCCCCCTGCAGAGCTCGCCTCCATCCATGAGGAGAGACCCAGGGAGGAGAGCTCCTGTGTGCGGAGGGAAATATTGGTCAAATCAAAACAATACAGACTCACTGGCCACATTATGAGGTTTTTAATGACAGCTAATACTGTTCTTTACATAGAAAATTTGTATTATTGGGTTTGTTTTGTAGTGGTGTACAACTGAATTACATCAGTGAATGAAGTGAGATAATTGCAGTTCTCTTTTTTTCCTGATGGGAATAGAGAAATGTTTACTTGTCTTAAAAAGCAACACAAAATGGACAACTGACATCATGAGTGCTTGCATACAAAAAAATTGGGTGTCTGAAGTGCCTGCGCATCCGTCAAACAAATTAACAACAAAGTAAATGATTTTTGTTGTATGCACATTTCTGAATGCGTCTGTGAGCAAGCAATTCAGAATTTTGCTGAATGTCCTTCTGTATAACCATAACCCCTCCACAGAGTTTCTCTGCCCACACCTTAGCAGCTCAGCTGGACTACACGGTGTGAAACCGATCATGTTAAGGCCAAAGTGTAGGCAGTTTTGCATTGATTTTTTTGTTAGATGGCGATTTGAGTTAGCTTCTGACACTGATTTACAAGATCCTTGGAGTATCGCATGTCACAGACGTGTTATTAAAAAACGTGGGAGCCGTTTTAAATTGTGAAAATAAAAGCGTGATATATCCCGTTACATCGCAGCTGCAGGGAATGAAATGGTTTGTAACCTTATTTAGCTACAGAGACGGGTCAAGATATGAGAAACAACTCCAAGTATGTATGTGACGCAGTTCAGTTCCACAGTACACTACAACAAACCAGAACAATTCATCCAGCTCTTGCAGTCGTACCTGATTGATGTAAGAGACGCACTGCGGGACGTTGTCATCTGTGCAAAATACCGTGGCCAGATTGAATGAGTTTCTGGATGAAGGCGGCAGTGACACAAGATTGTTGGGCCTCGACGGGGACATTGTTACATGCGATATACTGGAGATCTCATAGTTTCCTGATGGAAGAAATCCCAATATGGCATTAAATCTGGAACGCTCTCTGAACTGAAGTAGGCTGCTGCTCTAAATCCAGAGCAGAAATCTGGGTCACCCGCCAAACAAAAAAGGCAGCATTCAAAAGTGTTCAGAAGAGGAAAACTACCCATAGACGTGTCTCCTGGCATGGTTGTCCACCACTCTCCCATATCACCGACGCATGAGGACACAAGGATGCCAGGTCATGGGTTATCAGGCACAGAGGATTAGCGATCAGCCGGTGGATCACAAGCTCCCGCTGGGCGCTCTGCAATAGAGCGTGAGGCTGTCAGCTGGACCGGCTATGGATAATCTAGACGGAAAGCATAGCCCACGCCGGCTTAAACGGCAGATGCGCACCAGACAGGCTGGGATTGGGGTTTAAAGTGACACCTAAAAAAAAAAAAAAAAATGGTCATAGTCACAAAATGGCAGATGAATGGAAAATAGAGAGGTGGGGTAGTAAGAGAATCCATCCATTTTCTATAATGCTTATCCTCATTTAGGTCAAAGGTGAGCTGGAATCTACCTCAGATGAGTTTTGAGTGAGAAGGCGTGGTACACCAAGGACAGGTCGCCAGCCAATCGCAGGGCACATTTCGACAACCATGGCTCACATTCACACTTGGGGACAATTTTGTCTTCAATGACCCTAACATGCCTGTTTTGGAATGTGGGACGAAGCCAGAGCACCTGGAGTAAATCCACACAAGCACGGGAAGAACATGCAAACTCCACACAGGCGTGCTTGAGCCGAGATTCGAACCCAGAACCTCAAACCTGCATGGCAGATATGCTTACCACTAGAACACCGTGCTGCCAGAGTAAGAAAATATTCCTCCAATATATTTCTGTTTAGGGTAGTAATATTAGGATGCATTAAAACCCAAACCAGCTATCGACTCCTGTTTTTTTTTTTTTACTGCATAACTTGTGCGCACATGCCGTCCAGCGCGACGCGTTGAGGTACAATGGGAAAAAAACAATTCTTATCAAGCGGTTCCCCTCCACCACCTTGTAAAAAAAATTAAAATAATCAACAACAAGCAGACCTGTTATCGCCGCGTGGTATTTACTGTGGCATTGATTTTTACAACACAAAGGGTTAAGGTTTTAAGAGCGAAGGCGAAAATATGTTCCACTTTTATCTCCGGCTTGCAGCCGGGGTACACCCAAACGCAACGCACGCCAGCCTCACCTGGCGATAAAGATGACGTCAGCCATACTTCGACTTTAGTTTGCCAAGTCACACGACACCAAACATGTTTTTTTTTTTTTTTAAATGGCGTGTACACAGTGAAAATACCTTCAAGTATTTGAATTATGTAACGCAAAATCCTGGCATAGCTTCATAACTTCTTGTGTTCGGCGTGACAAGCCCAAGGTTAAGGCGGAGTCCCTTACAGTAAACTCGTGAGAAAAGCGCTCGTCAATTTAAAACTAACCATAAAAGTAAATATTTACACACTGACACAACTGAATGAACAACAGTCATATTTTAAACGAAAATAAAGCAAAAATGTCACACAAACAATTGTACCTACCTCTGCAGCGGCGTAAAATGGGTCAACAAGTGGGGGGGGGGGGGGGAAGTAACTCAATTTTACTTTTAAACAAAAATAACAACGGACTAAGCCGTATTTGTTCGTTAAATAATTAACACGACAGCAAATATTCGTCTGAAAGGAGGGAGAACTGAGCAGGGATAAACCGCAGTAATGTTTTTTCAAGTCTCGAGACAGATCGCTCCGAGCCAAACGCTAATGCTATTGGAGGAAGTGTTGCCAGGCGACCAGTGCGCCAGCCGCTCATTGGCTAAGACGAATACGTAAGTGAGAAACCCCATCAGGTGCAACGCAATGAAAAGTATGGATACCTCGCATAGAGAGAGAGAGAAAAAAAATAAACCTCTTTAGATAAGTTAAAGCCATCATATTACAGTAAAAAGGTTATTTTTCGAACATTGTAAGTATTAAGTATAAATAAGACTATTTAAACAAAAAGGTTGTATTGTAAATGAGGAGTGACGTCACGATTCTGTTGAGATGGCGGAAGTAACTTGGACACTGAACTCACCGCACTGCGGTGGCTTTGCGCAGTTTTTCCCATATTAAAAGTGGAATTTCTGCAAAAAATGTTTGTTCTGTGGCAGTAAGCTGTTCCACTCGTCCTGGTTGAGACGTACGGATGCATCGTTTCCTGAGACATTCAAAAAAAAGACGGCATTTTCTTATAAAAACTCAAATAAAGTTACTATTTTTTTGTTTTGTTTTGTTTTTAAGCGTGAGGTAAATTGTTACTTAACGCAAAGTAGTAGCTAGTCGCTGTCAAATATTGCTCACCTTCAATTGTTATAGATTGTTTTAGCATGTTAATAATTAAATGGTACTGGACACTAAAGTTTATTCAAACCAAGTACAGCAAGTAAAGCAGTGGCGTGCAAAGGGGGGGGGGGCGAGCGGTGTCTCTGGGCATCCATCTGGGTGGGGTGGGGGTGGGGGGGGGATTGAGGCATCCAAACTCCTAATGACAATTACTTTTTGAGGAGGAAAAACTTCCATTAGCACCCCCCAAATCCCCCTTGTCGACGATTGGTTTTCGACCCACCATCTCCGTTTGATGCTCATGAATATGCTTACGCCTCAACTTATGTGCCACCATTTTGTGTTTTAGATGTGCGCTTACTTGAAGCGCATGACAGCATTGGAATCATGGCGACGGGAAGCAATAGTTCCAACGGACACAAAGACACACATTGATGACAACCTCAAGGGCAAAGCACCACGAGCAGCATGGCGGCCTGTTTAAAAAAAATAAATAAAATAGCTCAACAGTGATATGACATCGTGATTTCCAAGGAATGTTCCAGAACTGATCGTATGAAAAATGTAAAAAAAAAAAAAAAGTGCCGAGATTTAGAGAACTGAACATGGAATTGAAGAAGCGTTGTAGTCTAGTGTGAGGGGGGGGGGGGGGGGGGGAAATGACGTTCTTCATATAGACAGTGCATTTCCTTATGCACACAGTTTAATTCCAAAATAGATTGACCATGACAATGAGCAATGAGCAGTCAGATCTTCTTTCTGCATCCACAGCAACAGCAAGCCAAGAGGCTGCAGGAAAAAGGCTCCTCGTCAGTTTGGTAGCATCCGGACTCGGGCTCGTCCCTGCACTCTGCTATGAAAGCCTGGAGCTGGGACACCGGCACTTTTTCTTGCTGGTGATGCTGCAGTGGAACCAATTTGAAACCAGGTTAAGGAAAACATCACCTGTCCAGTTACTGAAGGCTCTATGATGACCAAAGTTTGTGCCTGTGACTGATTAATTTACTTTGCTAGTATTTTGAAATCAGAACAACACGGAAGTCAACCGACTTTAGAGGGTGCGCTCTGTGGCGACAAATTCTACGGCCTGACCTTGATGGTCTCGTAGGTGTCCGTGATGAGCGCGATGAAGAGGCTGAGCACCATGTAGATGAAGAGGGAGATGAAGGAGTAGAGGTAGAGGCGGCTGAACAGCCACACCATGTAGCCGTTGTCGCGCATCTTCATGAAGGTGGCGTACATGTCATCGCCATTGACCAGCGAGAAGAGGCACTCGGTCACCTTGTCCAGCGTTCGGAACTGGGAGAAGGCGTTAGATTGATTAGTGATTTCTTTCCCTTTTGTTGTTTTGTGTTGTAGTTCTTTTTTTTCTGCTATGAATGTCTTTCTATAACTGTAAAAATATTTTCATTTTAAAATATTGCACTGTAGTGATTGATTAATTTAGTGTTTACATTTTTTAATAATTATTTTACAATTGATGTTTATGTTTAATATGCTGTATTTTTTTAAAATGGTCA
Organism: Phycodurus eques; assembly: GCF_024500275.1. Classification (NCBI taxonomy): domain Eukaryota; kingdom Metazoa; phylum Chordata; class Actinopteri; order Syngnathiformes; family Syngnathidae; genus Phycodurus; species Phycodurus eques. The sequence goes on along the minus strand of NC_084537.1, from coordinate 20,730,877 downwards.
CTGTAGTAAAAATTAGATTTTTCTTTCAATATTGACAAATTTTTTCATGTACGTATTTTTTGTCATTTTGTTACACTGTTGTAGTCATTTATAGTGATAGTCTTTTTCCACCTGTTTTAATCGTTATTTTACTATTAGCAATTCTTACATATTTTGTAAGCATTTGATTTTTAAAAAATATATATTTTAGTCATGGGAATTTCTAAAATAATTAGAATGTTTTTTATGATTATTTTACTATTGACATTTTCTTAGTTCGATTTGTAGTTGTTGGGTGATTTTTTTTTGTTGTTAACATGACTTGAGCCTAAAACTACTTTTTCTACTTTATATTATCCCATAGTGTGGACGCCGTGTTGCACTATGCTGCCTGTCACAGGTCAATGTTGGTACTACGACAGACATCTGGTTTAGGGAAGGTAGACTCGTTTTGTCAGTGCATATTTGTATGTGTGGGGTGTGCTGTGTTGGTCATCTTTAGTGCACCATCTACGAAAAGAACAGAAAAACAGTTTTTTTTCCCCCTCTTCATGTGTGGGGTCTCTTGTTGGTTAAAAATCAGCATGCGTGTAATCTACATAAGTGAAGTGATGTGAGGACATACTTTGTCGTGGTATGGCCCGAGCACAATCCAGCCACAGAAACAGTAGCCGAGGTAAATCATGGCTGCACAACAGCAGAATCGGATCACGTTTGGGAAGGCTGCTCTCAAAGTCAAGATCAGGATCTGTTCCAAAAAAAAAAAAAACAACAAGAACAGTTTTCACTTTTTCTTGACACGTGATTGCATTTTGCCCAAACTGGAACGCTCTTACATTGTATTTCTTGAAGAAACCGAGGTACCGAATCACGCCCACCCACACCAGCATGGTCGCAATGCCCAGCAAGATACTGCACTCGTCGTAGCTCGTCATGAACTGCAAAAAAGGACATCTCCATCAACAGAGGAAGCATTTCTGGATCTACACCTTTAGTTAATTTTTTTCCTTGGTCCATGCCCCACCCATCCACAGAGTGTTTGTAAAAATCAATTTAGTGATTTCTTAGCAGTCTTGCAAACTAACAAAGAAATGGCTGAAAGCGATAACACGCCTTTGTCTGTATTCCGATCTTGAAAGTCGAGCCGGCGATGGTCAGAGTGTCGCTGATGATGATGAGGATGCACCAGCCGTTCACAAACTCCATGCGGTCAGACATGGTCACAATTTTGTTGTAGTAGGCGTGAAAGAATGTGTTGAACTCCTGCTGGTAATACATAAAATCAACAGAAAAATGATATGATGATGATTTAGGGGAGTAAACAACAGGTATTATGTCTATCTGGGTAAGGATCGGCACGAAAACATTAATGAAAACAACAATAGAACTGTGGACTACTGAAAAGTGTAAATAAATCATGGCCAGTGTTTTATTTACTCACAAACTGCAGCTGGATGCCGTTGATAACAGAACGCAAGCAGAGAACCAGGGAAGCGAAGCAGGCGAGGATGACCACGGAATCGAAGGAGAGCAGGAGGTAATCGTTTTTCCCGGCTATAAACACAAACTTTCGGGTTACCGCTAGCTGTTAACTGTGTTGAATTTCACAGCAAAATGCATTTTTGATCTTACAAGTGCCCTCCACATTCCAATCCCTGCATTCGTTGATGGTGACGTCGTTTTCAACCGCCACCTGGATATTTCCGCTGTGAGCGTGGTTATCAAACATGATCTGTCGTAAAAAGCAAAGAGAGCGAGTCGGTGGCATTTTGTTCGATATTCTACAATGGCGTCGGTGGGAACTGACCACCACGCGGAAGACGTAACAGTCGGGAAGCTCGTGGTGCCTGACGGTCTGCAGATTGATGGTTTTCAGCGTAAAGTAAACGTTGACTGACAGCAGCCTGGACACAAAGAACACCTGAGTAGGCCGGCTAATTAACACGCTTAAAGGCAGACATTATCAACTCAATCACCTCCTGAAGTCCAAAGAAAAGTTCAGGGGCGTCGCCAGACTGCCGTTGTCCAGTGACAGCACGGGGTAGATGGAAAAGCAATCTGAGGATGACATTATGATATTAGCAGCATTTGTTCCTCTGATAAACAACAGCTTCCTCTTTTTGCGGAAGCCACACTTTAATCCACTTTGTGATTATTTTCCACTGGTGCAATGACTCACATTCCATAAATAAAAAATAAACATGACAGGATCCAGTATTCTATGTTATTTTTTAAAGCGAAACCAGCCTTATAGCACTCAATTCATGTTTTTTTTTTTTAACAATAGTAGCACCATCGCGCAACAGATTTAAACTCGATCAATGACAAAATGTCCGTTCTTCTTGGGCACTAGGTAGTAGCCCGTGGGCTTGTAACAAAAATATCTCGCCAGTGATGGGATATTGTGATTTCCTAGGAACGTTGTGGAAGTGATCATTTGAAAATGTAAACACTTGCAGGGATTCATTGAAATTAAGTGTTAGTCTTTTGACACTTAATTGCTGCGCCACCTCTCTACGGATACAATTTCAATGGAGAACACAATGAGTGTCTCTTTAACTACGGGTAAACTATTCCATTTTTTAGAAGAAGCACTTACTGAGACTGCTATGATATGTTGGAATGTATTTTAACTAGCCATACAGGATACATGACTGTAGATTGTATCGTATCGTAAAGTCTCTGTAACGTGAAAATAAGTCTTTTAAATTTAAGACAGCAGAAAGGAGTGCTGATGACAACGCTGCCAAGTTTGAATGATTGAAAAAAAAAAAAATAATAAAATAAATGATGCTTCAAAACTGTGAAAAATCAAACTGTTGTTTCTGCTCTCAAATGCTCTGTCCAGATGCTGGCTGTCATGTCTGACCACCCCCCTCGCTCTCCAACCTTTCTCTGCATGATGTGCGCACACTCACGGGTGACAACGAGGCACTCTAAAGCAGCCACACTAGGGGATTATCCGAAGGGAAGATGCATTTTCAGGCTGCGGGCATTAACATTAATGCGGATGAGGGCGCACAAGTTCTAAATTAGTGGCGGAAGGACGACTCATGGTGGGACCCAAGGGCAAATTAGGCCCCATTTCAGCCACGCCCAAAATAATCAGGAAAACTGAAAAGGTAAAAAACAGTTTAACGCTATACTGCATATCCACAATTGAGTACTATATCACTCTTAGTCTTTGATTGTTTTCAGCAATTATCTTGTATAATATATTTAGAAACAAATCCCTGAGTTCAGTTTACAGGGCCTTTAAAGGGAAGAAATGGACTCTTATTGTACAACCTTTTTTGATACAGCGTGTAAGAGAATTCTGTTACCTGTGTCAATGTGTGGATCGATGTAAAAGGTCTCGTTTCCAGGGTCAATGTTGCTGTTTCTGTAAAACTCTTGGCAGACCATCAGAGGCGTGTACTCACCATCAGTCCTCTCGTAAGCCAGATTTCCGACTGTCAGGTTTTGGAGATTGATGTACTGCAAGGAGAGGGTAACGACAAAAAACTGAAATGTTGCCACTACACGTTCTAATTTGGTTTTGTCTAATTTACCCTATCGATGATGTAGGAGATGTGGTCGTACACGTCCGTTTTCGTGTGCAAAACGTGCCCTCCCTGACGGTGGTCCTTGTATCCTTTGAGGAAGAGGTATCGGAACGTCATCAGATTTTCCTCTTTGAAGGTGACCATCATCTCGTTGCTCAGTCCAAACGAGACCAGCTGAAAAAGAAACAAATAATAAGAATAAAAAACACATCCATGATTATGATGATGAAATGTTGTGTGCTTCATTATAAGCATTACGGATGCTATACCTGGGCGGTGATGAGGACGATTTTTAATATTTGAAGCATCAACTTCCACGGCTTGCGGCCCCGGGCTTTGTACTTCTGGCATGGGTTCATGAAGAAGTACTTGAGCCTGCGCCTCAGGTCCTCCACCACCCTGGGGTCCATGTTGGGTGTGCGAAGGCTCCATCTGCAGCAGCTGTTGGGCCTTCTCTCTTCCGAGCGGGAACCCAAAAGGGGCTCCGACTCCTCCATGGCACCGAGCAGTCACTGAGAAAGCTTCAATATGCATCCAGTCAGCGAGGAGCTCCATCATTCCAATCATTCTGATCTCAATCAAACTGGTTTTCCTACATGAACTTTTACCAGCTTTTAGAAAACACCAATTTTGCTTAAACAACAGCTTTTTCCAATTTAAATTCAAAGCACATTTTAATTAAGCTTCATAGTTTTGTGTTGCACAGCATGACAATAAATTTTTTTAAAAAAGTGAATCAAAAACATTAAATCTGACTATAATGTCATTCGGAGTACTGATATTAACCATGTTGCCTTATTATACTACTAGAAGTCATGGTAAATAAATGTAACATATAATACAATAACAATGTAACAGATGTTGTATAGCATAATAATATTTTAAATAATACATTTAAAATCACACACTGACAGTCATCTGGACTGCTGATATTCAACAATTTGCTTAACAGAAGTGGGGTACATTCCCAATACAACTAGTAACAATAAAATAGGACTTACCAATCGAAAGTGGCTGTGCATTGATGAGGCAGCTTTCAGTACACAAGTAGAGTACACTGTAAGAACCACGACGGTGACACTCGTGTGTCTGTGTCATGTTCAGATTTTCCAGTTATGGAATTTCCAAACAACATTTAAAAAAAAAAAAAAAAAAAAACGACAAAAAAATGGATTTGTGTTTGGCTAGCTACACCATGGGTGGGCCAACTTTTGTGCTCAAGGGCCACATTTGATTTTCAAAACGGACTGATTGGTTAGGTCAATCATGGTTTAAAAATTACATTTGTATGTAAAGTACACTATGTTCTTTACTTTAATAAAATAATAAGACACATATCTTATTCATAATTACAGTATTTTATTACAATTAACCCCATTCGATAAAATAAAAAATGTCAAATATATATGTAAAATGTATTTAACTCATATTTCATGTTTCATATAAATCAATTTACTGTTTTTAATTAGATGAATGAATATAAAAAATACATTTTCATTGACAAATTTTAGCAACAAACTGCTAAGGAGGACAAGCGTAATAAAAAGTGGATTGATGGATGAATGCCTAGAAACTGAGCATTATTTTTTCATAAATTTGGGATACAGCTCTTGCATTATTATGTTTCACTGCAATGTGTCTTTTGTGTACAAACATAAATCTGCAAACGAGTACAGAGAACATATTTGTCATTTTAAAAATCAGATAATAGACATTAGTAACTTCAACGTGATTACAGTGTATACCACAGTTTCGGTATTTTTGGGGAATTTCACAGGTGTCATTGAATACACAAGAGATGAAGCTATTGCTTGTGCATGTTTTGGTGTACAGTGTAGTCACTGTATTATGCAGTTTATACTGTAATAAAAAGCAGCAAAACATCTAGTTAGTGGGTGTGTCATGTACCTGATTGTCCCTTTAATGCAAACATAGTATTCTAGTAAAAGTTGCTCCGATGTGACGCGGGAGTGAGACATCGCGAGCGTAGGGATTGGAAGTTGGGATCCGCTCCGCTGTTGGTGGACCCCGGTGACACCGCTTCTATGTTGGAGGGCGACTCCACCAGCTGCTCCTCCTCATCCTCGGGCAGAGCGGGAGCTCCCGGGTCTCCCGGCTTGGGGAGGCTGGAGGAGGAGGCCACAGACGTCAGACCGCCGCCGTTCGGCAGCGACGGCGCGCTGGGGCGGGAGTGGACTTCCAAAGTGGAGGGGCTTCGTTGTCTGTCCGGATAGAACAGCATGGTGGAGTTGTTTGAAAATGTACCGGAGAGCTCATGGATGGTACATGGAGGGGTGAGGTTGTTCTTGGGCGAGGAACTAGAAGCTCCGGCTGCAGAAGAACAAGAGACATAAACAGGTGCAGCTCATCCGTCCATCCATCCATCCATTCTCTGAGCCGCTCATCCTCACAAGGGTCGCGGGAGTGCTGGAGCCTGTCCCAGCAATCATCGGGCAGGAGGCGGGGTACACCCTGAACTGGTTGCCAGCCAATCGCAGGGCACATAGAAACAAACAACCATTCGCACTCACATTCACACCTACGGACAATTTAGAGTCTTCAATTAACCTACCGTGCACATTTTTGGGATGTGGGAGGAAACCAGAGTGGCCGGAGAAAACCCACACAGGCACGGGGAGAACATGCAAACTCCACACAGGCGAGGCCGGGAATTGAACCCCGGTCCTCAGAACTGTGAGGCTGACGCTCTAACCAGTCGTCCACCGTGCCGCTACGGTGCAGCTCATTAAATTTTAATATTGCATATTATAAACTTAAAAGAAAAACATTTAAAAAAAAAAAAAAAAAAAAAAAAAAACTGTAGTGATGATTACAGTTTACAAATAACAGAAATACAAATAGCAAATGTAAGATTACAATATTATCTCAAACAATCAAAATGATTTTTAATATAGATCTTTGATTTTTAATATAGCAATATCTGTGGCTGCACAAGGGTGGAATTTCGGGGGGTTGATAATGATCCCCCCGCCCAGAAAAAATGCTACGTGAAATGGTTTTCTATTGGCATCGTGACATGTAAAGCGCTGGCATTTGTATGGAGAATTGCGCCCCCTTGTGGAGTTGGCCTCTGTAGAAAAAATGCATGACGGTTGGTGTCATTCTTTGGCACTGATGGGAAATGTAGCTATTTATCGTAATCATAAGGGGGGGGGGGGCAACACAGGGCACCATTCAAGCTAGGACCGCCACTGCTTGGCCTGGTGAAACATAGTTTGTGCTTAATTAATGTGTCACAGTGAGATGAACGAGTTATTACTTTTCCAAACACAAAAATATATTGGATCCAATTGTTGGTCTTTTTCAGCAGAGAAATGATAAAATGTTATTTCTAATAGTAACTGGATTTTCTAGTTAATATGGGCGGCACGGTGGACGACTGGTTAGCGCATCTGCCTCCTGTTTCCTTCCACATCCCAAAAACATGCATGGTAGGTTGATTGAAGACTCTAAATTGCCCATAGGTGTGAATGTGTGCGCGAATGGTTGTTAGATTATATGTGCCCTGCGATTGGCTGGCTACCAGTTCTGGGTGTACCCCGCCACAACAACAAAATGTGCGTCCACTTATAATTATTGTTTGTGAAACTTTGCGATGGCAGCTTCATCACTCAATACATTTTTAACTCAATCAGGAACAAGATGTGCATCTTGTTATGGTTCTCAGGTCATCGAATCAATTGCAACTGGACTGTTGTGTTTGTCTTAGATGTTTCACCTCTCATCCGAGCAGACTTCATCAGTTCACGCAACAATGAACAAGGCTTAGTTAGGACGCACTAGCCAGTGTTATGAAGCCTGCTCAGGTGAGAGGCGAAACGTCTTCCAAGGCAAACAGAACAGCGCGGTTGCAATCGATTCAATGCCCCGAGAACAAAACCTGTCTGAATCATAATATTCACAAGCATCCTGTTAGGGTGTGTTGCTTCTTTTCTGAGCCCAGAAATTTAATGGATCCAAACTGTCGGATTGTATTTCATCTGTGCGTTTACGTAGCACTCGCATGGGCAGGTATCTGCTACGTATCAGAATTTAGAAGAGACCTAGTTCTGATAAGAAGAGATCTGATTCTATGCATTTTGTTCTATTTACGCTGCCATGACGCATACCCTTATTTTGCTACTTAATAGCCCCCCAAAAAACACACAACATTGGAAATTGTGTCAAATAAACCATGTCATGTAAATTCAGCTTTCAAAACTTGGGACTTAAGATGTGGCCTCCAAACCTCTGAGAGACTCCAGCTTCTCATTCTTGGCCTTCTGCACTTCGTCTGTGATCTTGTGGATGACGAAGTTTTGCGAGCGCAGCTCCCGGATGGAGTCAACCAGAACGTCGAGGCCGCGGGGGTTCTCGGTGAGGATGTCCAGTAGCCACCCCGTCCTGTTGGTCTGCGTGCTCTTGCTGTTGATCTCCTCTGCGTCGTCCCGGGTCAAGATGCGGCGGGAGCGCAGGTAGTCCAGATGGCACCGTGCCCGGATCTTCTCGCAGAGGTAGTGCCGCATGCGAGTCAGGACCTGGCAGACCATGTTGGGAGAGCTCATTATTTTTAAAATTAGCAAAAATAATGTCCAGTTTTGGACCCCGGTATTGGGTCCAAGAACCCTATACAGGAGAGGCATTTTTTCAAGGATCCCCTCTTCCCCATGTGCATCCCTCAATAACATGGGAAATGTTTTTTTAAAAAAAAAAGAAAACATCGAGAGCAGCCAGATGAGGTGTCTTAGTGTGATGGTCTGGGGCTGCTATGCTTCTTCAGGACCTCGACGACTTACTGTGATGGATGAAACCATGAATTCTGCTGTTAAGCAACGGCTTAAACAAAGAAAAAAAAGGTTTTGCGCTGACCCTAGTCAAAGTCCGGACTTGAATCCGATTGAAATGCTGCGGCATGGACTTAAAAAGGCCGTTCATGCTCGAACACCCTCCAATGTTGATGAAATAAAACAATTCTGCAAGGGAGAGTAGGCCAAAATATCTCCACAGAAATGCAAAAGACTCAGTGCCAGTTATTGAAAACACTTGACTTCATTTGCTGCTGCTGAGGGTGGCCCAACCTGTATTAGGTTTATTAATTACATTTTCCTACATTTTTTCTCCTTAGTAAATAAAATCACCATTTAAAAACTGCATTTTATGTCAACTTGGGTTATCTTTGTCTGTTATTTCCATTTGTTTGATGATATTATACATTGAAGTGCAGAATTTATGCAACAACAACAGCAAAAAAAAAATGGAATTTATGAAGGGGTAAAGTACTTTTTCAGGGATCTGTAATTGCAAAATGTTTTGACTATATTACTAAACTATATTTTGAGAACCTCTACCTACTACATTTGGCAACCCAGTACTGTATTTTTATTTTTATTTGTGGTGGGACACACTGCAACACACAGAAAACTGTTTCCATTGTTTTGGTTAGCTTAATTAGTTTAAGGTATACACCACACAACACCTATATGACAGCGTTAGTCACAACTAACTAAGCTTCATTAAACTGTAAGTAATGCAGATATTAGCATGTATAGCCCTCGTATTAGCTCTATAGGTGTACCTAATGTTATGGCGTTTACATAATCTGGCCTCGGTGGGGATTGTCGCGGTTTGGTACGTTTCATGTTCAAATACAAACACGGCGGCTATTTTCACTGTCTTTCGGTTAATGCTCAGGTTGACGTAGACGTTTCGGGAGTGAGCCTGGTGTACTCACATCTCTTTTAATCTCCGCCATCTCATCTTCGTTGAGTTGAGGAACATCCATCCTCGGAAAAAAACAAACAAACAAACAAACAAATCCAGGTGTTCCGGTAAAAGCGAATGGTCGCTAAACTAACTTCAGCATTAAGGTATTACGCCAAAAGATTACTTTCGAGTTTTTAGTTGATATATCGTGGTAAATCTTGAGTATTCATTGATATTTTTGTGTTTCAGTATACGACGAGTGGGAAGAAAAGGTCGTACTTCCTGATTGGTAAAATTGACGTCATCACGAGGCCAGAAATCCAACGACGACGTCACTCAAAAGTTAGATGTGATGCAATAGCCTCAGTCGGCCACAGGATGTCGCTGTTAATCACTTATTTTCCGCAGACACTGAAAATTGGGTTAGTTCCTCGTTGGAAGCCGTTATTGCACTTTATCTAACTTTAATTCAAGTCTACAGTAATTCAGAAGTCTATTTAACAAGTCTACATACCCCTGTTCAAATACCAGTTTTTTAAAAATCATTTCAAAACGTTTTTTCCCACTATTAATGTGATCTAAAAACTGCATCTTAATGATATAATTCTTTCTGAGGGGGTACAGGGATTTGCCTTCATAATCTGACAGATTTTCATCGTTTTTGCAAAGATTGCACAGATGTTGCCACATCAAAATGTGCCGCATTGATAGACACCAACCTAAAAACACTGAGTGCTGAAATAAATGCAAAAGGCTTTCAAGCATTAGTTTGCAGGTGAGAATATTTATGCCACCAGGTTATTGTACATTTCTTTTTTTCAGTTCAAGTGTATTGGTGACCAACCAGGATAATGATAGCACACTGGTATATGACTTAAAGCAAGTGGCAATAGAGATTCCCTTGCACTATGACACTGATGGATAAAGCATTTTGCTTTTAACCTTTATTTATCCAGACAGAAAACTAAAAAAAAAAATGTTTTTTTAATTTGTTGATCTGATTCAAGAGACTCAAACAAAAATAAGGATACAAATAACAAATGTGCAAAGGAGACCCATACACATAGTTAAGTACACAACTAATAAGCAAATACACAACATTGTACATAATAGGTAGGGCAGAAGCATTAAGATCTGGGCAGAATGTAATAAATACAATACAATGTCATGGGTGGGTAAATTGTAAGTGTGAGGGAGAAAGTGTATGTATAAAATGAAATTGTCTTCGTTAACATTGCATTTGTACAGGGGGTGGAAGAATCAGTACACACTGTCCCATTAAAACAAGTGTGTTATAGTGCATTGAAAGGTTTTGCTCTACGAAACACAAACTTTCACTTCCCTCTTATAGAGGTAAACCCCAAACCTTTTTAGAGTTAGCGCTCCCAATTGGGTTGTTACTTGTGTTTTTTATTTTTCCATCCCCCAGTAACACAAGACCGAAAATCACACCATTTCGCAATACTCGTTCAATAATTACACAACAACGAGCAGATTTTGAGACAATAACACAAAAATCATCAAGAAACCAAGTTAACATTGACTATGCCTATGGAGAAAATTAACAATCAATTAACCGGTCAAGTTTTTTTTTTTTTTTTAAATGAATGTTCTGAACTCCGTTTTTTTTTTTTTTTTTTTAATTCCAGGGTTGTACTGAGCTGAAAAATATTATTGCACTTCCCATAGTTGACATCATGGATGTTTTCTTCAGCCGGCAAACGAGTTGAGAATGAATCAATAGCGCCTCTGCTGGCTGCTGTAGTTCACACCATTTTGCCTCTATTAATCCATCTATTCTTAATGATCACTTTACCGATTGTCAATCCCGAGCGTGACAATTTTGTTTTCATTATTATTCATTTTGTAGTTTGTTGCTTTTTAACTCGTGCGTTTAAAAAGCAAGCTTGTGCAAAAATGATGTCATGGCATTGCTTAGCTGCATATGCAGATATTAATTATTTACACTTTCCTCCAGATGGGATGGCAATAAATAACTTTCTGCAAAGCAGGTGGTCATTTCATAAAAGTGGAAGACCAAAAAGTGGATATTTGATCTTCAAATATCATGAGGTACGAGTTTTTGAGGAAGTCTACGTAGTTCTGTATGCTCTTCTTGTGGCTCTCGCACTTGTCCAGGCTCAATTGCAGCTCGATCACGCGCGCCTCAAACTGTTTCTCCGCCTAAACGGACACAGACAACGCCTCATGGTTGAATGTTAAGTATATTAGCGGTGTGGAAGCGAGGTACTCACCGTCAACTTGCTCTGACGGAGAAGCCTCAGCTCGTTCACGGTGGTCTGAAGGGCCTCTTCTTTGGACAAAACTTGCTCCTTGACATTTTTAACCTGAAAATGTAATAATAAACTATGACTGTATTGGAATGGCTCTCAGTTCAGTATTGTACATCTTCATACATGAGCACCGCATGCACCACCGAGATTAGAAAGGCGTGAAAAAAGTCCCGCGCCCACAGACTCCACGTTAGTTAGCATTTATCCGGCTTCTTCCTAGACAAGCGTACTGTGATTTAAGATGGCAGGACTGTATCATTTTTAATTCTGGGGAAGGGGGCTCTTTTGTTGTGGAAATAAAGGGGGTTGAAAAGTCTAACAACAGTGGGGGGGGGAGAAGAAGGTTTTTCCAGTTGTTTGTGGGTTAGCAGGCTCCAGTCACGTCCTAATTATTGGGACATCAACACAATTCTCATCTTTTTGGCTGTAAACACCACCACAATGTTTGTGCAATGAAACAAACAAAATGTGCTTCAAACTGCAGACTTTCAGCTTTAATTGGAGAGTATTTACATCCAAATCGTTTGAACGGTGTGGAAATTACAAGTTTGTTAGTTATACTGTATGCCTCCCAGTTTTGAAAGCGACCAAAAGTAACGAGACAAATTAGCCACCACAATAAAATAAAATGCTACACTGCCGTACTTTGGTTTGTTTGAGTCTGTTTCTAACTTAGGCTCTTATTTCATCATTGACAGAGAATGATATTAAGATGACTGGACTGTACCCTTCTGAATTATGGGGTAAGGAGAAACGGTTCCATTGCGACTCAAATGGCAAAAAGACCAAAAAAATGTGAGTGTCATAGAAGTGTTTGTTATTTAGTCGGCTACTTCCTGGTTCAGAGGATAAGATTAGACTTTGGGATTGTGGTGATGAACACATAATCCTCAAAAAGCCAAGTACCTGTTCTTTAAAATCCAATAAAGCGGCCGAGCATTGAGCCAGCTGCTTGTTGAGCGTTTCGGATTCGCACGCGTTTTGCTCCAGCTGGCGTTCGAGCGCTGCGCACCGCGTGGAGCGTTGTTCAAGTTGCTGGCTGCTTTGACGCAAAGTTTGCTCTTGGACCTCCAGCTCCCTTTCCAGCTCCAGCTTCTCCCGGCGCAGCTGCTCCAGCATCCTAATCAGACCATTTGGGTGTCACGGTTCGTACACGTACCTTTACCGAGGTCCAATTTGGTCTTCGGTGTTGTCTTACTTTTGCAGGGTGTCCACTTGCTCTTGCAGTTTTGAACCGGACTCTTCAGCGGACTCTCTCAGCTCTACGGCCGACCTCACCAATTTCACTTGAGTCTGCAGCTGTTATTTCAAAATGCACTGTTAAATATGTATTATCAATTATGAGCTAGATGTTTTGGGGCTTTCAAATTACATGGCCAGCCGGGTCAAATGCTCCCACATTTAATCAGATTTAGAATGACCCTTTTCACGGTTTTGTTTCTATAGCGTCAATCTAAAGATTTGACCGTAAGAAATTTATCGTGCATAACAAGATTCTCTTATCAATTTAATGAACCATCCATATGATCTGATTGTATTTATATTGTCATTTCTAAGGAATCTGAATAGTAAAAACGTGTTAGGTTTTCGCATACAATTATTTTACAAAATTATTTTATATTTTAATAATCTATAAATATTAACAAAATGTATTTAGCTGGTTTATCATGTCTCTCTTTAATGGGAAAAATAGTTACAACTTAAACTACTGGCATATTTTTGGGGATTGTGTTTTATATTATAAAAATATCAGACATCTCTTAAAATTATTTAACAATATGATCTAATTGTATTTAGTTACATTTATTATTTGTATAAGACATTTTTTAAATATAAAATCCAATATTTTCATGTTATATTAAATATTTTTATGATACTTATAAAACAACAAGAATTTATAAGCATAAGAATTTAAAAATGCAGTCTAAATTTATTACAATGATCTATCAATATGATCTACTGCAGTTGTATTTAGTTATAGTTTCACTAAAAAATTTATTTTTGATGTTACATTCAACATCATATTTTATATAGATTTCAGAATACTGCATACATCCTTATTTTAATGACCTTTTAATATTTTCTAATTTTATTTTTTATTTTAAAAGGCTAAAAATAAAAAAAAGATATTTTAGATAACATATATTATTAAAAAAAAAAAATATATATACATGTACCATAATGTTGTATCATTATTTTTTATTGCAATTGTAAGTTAAAAATCATTTTTTTTAATATATAAAACTGACTAAGATTTGTATATTAAAATGATTATTTGTTACATATTTAATAAAATACTTTTTTTTTTTTTTTTTCAAACCCTAAACTTGATTGACATTTTTCTCAAGTTCTATTGCCTCATGGTGACGTTTCCAGGGTGTCCATTTCGATCACCCAAAACGCGGTGCCCTGCTGGCTAACCCTTCCTGCTGGCACACCTCATACTGCAGCTTCTTAATGGCCTCTGACTGCTCTGAGCACTTCCACTCGGAGGTTCGCAGATTCTCCTGGCACGCGAGCAGCTTCAGCTCGGTCTCTCTCAGCGTTTTGGGCAAATGCTGCAGCTCTTCAACGCGACCCTGCAGCTCCTTCCTCACCTGACAGAAGGTTAGACTAAAGTGTGATCAAACCTGACTGACGGGTGGCGCTCTGCACACCGCTAAGCTAACTCGAGCTATGCGGCGTGTCAGAATGAGGAGGAACATTTATCTGAAGCTCCCTGTACAACCATCTCCAAAGCAGAACAAACCTTTGCATCGATTTACTGCAAATTGGGAATGATATGCAACTATGCTGCCCGTATTACAATTGATAGTGAAGTTCAAAACGAAAATGTTTACATGCGCAAGACTTGACGCTTTAATTCATCTGAGAGACTGTTTTATTTTCTGCTGTTTTGGTTAGCAACACAGTTCAACTGGGCTCAGCAGTAAACTCAATGTCCGCATGTAAATATGAAAAAAGCAAGCGTTTATTTGAGGGAGGTGCGCATTTCTCTTAAGTGGATGACGCACCTGGTGACGAATAGGGCCACGGCGTCTATTTGAAGGACGACTATTTGAGGAAATATGGCAAATCTCTCTCCATTCATCTAAAGGCAGGGTAAACCCTAGAATGGTCGCCAGCCAATCACAGGGCAGATCAGAAAGCAAGAATTACCTCATCAGCTTTTGAATCTTCTCCATCTTGCATTTTCTCCAGCTCCTGTGATACATTTTTGTGCTGGAGCCTGACATTGTTCAATTCTGCTTCAAGCGCTGCAACCTGAAAGGACCACAAAGGGTTCATCTTATCCTTCCATGCGTCTGATATAGCGCTTATCCTCCAGGATTGTGGGTAACTGGAGAGCCTATTCCAGTTGAGTGGGTTAAACCCTGGACTTGACGCTAACCAATCAAAGGGCAAACACTGTATAGCATCTACATTCATATTCAAACCTTTGGACAATTTAGTCTTCAATAAACCCAACATATGTTTTTGGATTGTGAGGGGAAACAGAAGCACGGCGAGAGATTCAAACCCAGATTTCCTGACTGTGAAGTTACGGAGACGTGCTAACCACTCAACCACAAAGCTGACCTGGTTTTCCAGTTGCTCGACTTTGCGGTCCTTTCCACTCGACACGCTCTTCTCTTGGACCAGGGCCGCCTCACATTCAGCAAGCTGCTTCTCCAACTGGGCAAAGGACAGCTGCAACACACACACACACACACACACACACACACAACGTAGATTGTGTGACACATTTAAAGGGTACATAGTATGGAAAATCCTCTGCTTATTATTGAAAACGTGTCTGTGAGCAAGCCGTTCTGCACTTGCGCCCCACTGTTAAGTAACCTACGTTACGCTTGGTGGGTGCACACCACCAAACATACACACAGTGTAGTGTGTGAGCTGGCGCCTCTGCCAGTTTAAATTCTTTTATTGTGCGAAGCTCCGGCTGATTCCCGGCCGTCACGGTAAAGTAAGACGGACACAACATTGTCGCAGCAGTATATAATAATATGTCTCCTTTAAGAGATCAGAGCAAGATATCTGTTGATTATGATACACCTTTATGATTGGATAAGAACATATACAAGTATGCCCTGCGGGCCACATACTGAGTTCTTTAGTCCAGCCCACACAGCATTTACATGCTCAATATTCCTGTAATATCTGTTGCATTAATTTGGGGTCCCCCCGCCCCTATTTTGATTAATTCAAACGTATTTAACCGTTTATCGAAAATAATTAATTCATAATGAATTGATTTGGCGCATTTAGTCATGACCATGCATCAAGCCGGAGTAAGCCGAAGAAAACCCACTCAAGCACGGGGAGAACATGCCAAGTCCACACGGGAAGGCCACAGCCCGGCCGATGTGCTAACAACTCGTCTGCCATCCCGAAGAATGAATCAATATTCCGTGATTCAAATAATTTCATATTTTACACATCCATTTAAAAAAAAATGTTTTGTATCATCTACGAACGACCTGGAGTATCTGTCCATTTCAAATCAAAATCAAATGAAAGTTTGCCCATCCTCACATTCGATTGTGAAGTTGTAACCGATTAAGTGTCCAGCTGAGTTGTACCTTGAGTGCGGTGTGACTGGCGCTGTAGTCCTCCTTTTCCACTCGGAGTCTTTGGAGTTGCTGCGTCACACCGGACACGCCATGTCCAGCTGAGGTCTCGTCCACCTCCTCCACGCTCCCTTCTTGCCGCCCCTCCCTTTCCGAGCTGCCCTCGCTCGCTTTCTCCAGTCCCCCGCTTTCCCTCTCCTTCACCCGTTTCTTCCCCCTCTCCTCAAATTCCTTCTCCCAATACCTCCTCTCCTTCTCCCTCTCCTCCCTTCCGTTCACCCGTTCTTTCTCCCTCTCCTCCTGCTCCTTCCTTTCTTTCATCCTCTCCTTCCATTCCTTCTCCCTTTCCTTCACCTTCTCCTCCCGTTCCTTCTGCCTCGCCTCCCAATCCATCCGTTCCCTCTCCCTCGCCCTGTCCTCCTTTTCCTTCATCCTTTCCCTCTCCTCCCACTCCCTCACCATCGTCGTCTGTCTCTCCATGTCCTTCTGCAGCTTCACTGGGATGCCGATTACTTGCCTTCAAATACAGAAATTAAAGGAGACATATTATGTTTCTCCCTCACACACACGCAATTTACATGCCATCATCAAAATGGGTCTGGGCGCGACTTGTCTCATGCAAACCACCAGTTTTAAGAAGAAAAAAAAGAGGCCAGCCACAGTAAGACAGCAAAAGCTTAGATTACAGTATATTTTGTCGAGGCAGGATTTCATCACCAAACCGCCGAATTACACTTACAATTAGAGTCTGTGCGTCTGGCGCGCGTGGCAGACATATTTCCAATGCAAATAGTTGCCAAGTTGTGACACAATTCTGCAAATTTCAGAACGGCTCGATCACAGACTCTTTTCTTGTTAAATTACAGCTCACTAAAGATTTACGCGATTGTTTCATTTTACACTTAATGGGTCGGACGTGGGAAGGCACTGCAAAAACTCAAATATTTGTATACAAAATATTGAAAAAGCAATTTTACAGAATATGTCCCCTTAACGTTATTGTGCAAAGTGTGTAAGTTTGTAAACAACGTACTTCTGCAGGAACTCCACATGAGCGGTAAGTTTGTGGTTCTCCTCGGTCAGCTGCTCCTTCTCCTGCTTCCATGTGTCTTTCTTTTCTTGGAGACTTGACAGTTGGGTGTCCTGAGCAGAGACAAAAGGTACTGTAGAGTCTTTGCGAAAAGAGAGCCCAGCGAGTCACCTGTCTGGACTCCGGTCGCACCTTATCCCTCAGCTGACTGAAACATTTGTCGAGGGCGGCCTCGAATCGCTCGGCTTTCTGCTTGTGCACCCGCGAGGCCTTCTTGAGGGCCTCCTTCTCCTGGGAGGTCTGCTCCGTCAGAGCCGCCAGGGACGCTTTCAGGTCGTCTAGCTCCGCCTTGTGTTGAGTCAGGGAACGCTCGAGGGTCTAGAATGTGGCACAAAATGACGACTTTAGCGGCCGCTTATCTTGGGGGAACAAATCCAGGGTATCTTACCCGCACTTGCACAGTCAGTCGATTGTTTTCTGCC
Source organism: Phycodurus eques (assembly GCF_024500275.1). NCBI lineage: Eukaryota > Metazoa > Chordata > Actinopteri > Syngnathiformes > Syngnathidae > Phycodurus > Phycodurus eques. The sequence goes on along the minus strand of NC_084537.1, from coordinate 20,713,273 downwards.
TCCTTGTTGCGAAGCTGCCCCTGTATACGGGCGCGAGTGCCCTCTGCAGACTTGGCTATGTTAAGAGCGCTCTTGATGTTCTCCTGTGGTCATCAGGAAGGAGGAGAAATTCGACGAGAGGAAATAACAGGGCCACAGTTACCCCTTTTACCCCGATCTCTTTGTGAGGCTATAATATACAATTGCAGCCCTTTTATACTGCCTGCAAAAGTCAACACCCCTCTTTTTTCAGTGTTGTTGTTCTGCATGAACAGCACCTACATGGAATAAACAAAGTCAATCCAGCAATTTTCACAGGTAGTATCAGAACCGTAACAGAAGGGAGGGGGATAACATCTGTGTGTAAGGGGTTTTCTGCAATGCCAGGCAAGACGGGGGTGTAATGTTTCGCACACACATACTTCTTCTGGGGATACAATGTGTAGCTATGACAGCTCATTGAATTATGAATATGTAGTGTGTACTCGCCTGCTCCTTTTGCTGAAGATACATCAGCTCCTCTGCTCTTTTTTCCGTTACACCAAGATCGCCTTTTAGAAGCTGGAGAAGATGAATGAGAGAAAACCACAGCAGATGTTATACACAATACGGACAAAAGTAATGGGAAAAGAGGCCATTACTCAGAAAGGAAATGTAGGTGTTTTCAGTCTTCTGGGAAGACTTTGAGTGTGTCCGTGGGAATTTTTGTCACTTCATCCAACAGAACACGTTGAATGTTTGTCCACGCCAAACATCCGAGGCTATCTTTTGCGGACTTTGCTTTGTGCACTGCAATCAGAAAAGGGAACTTCCCCAAAGTTGCAATCTTACAATTCTTCAAAAGGGGAATAACCGAGATGAAGGTTTATGAGTTCAGCACGATGGAATAGCGGTTACTCCTGCATCCTCCCACCACCCACACTACAAAATCTTGCATGTTAGGTTCATTGAAGAGTCCAAATTGCCCATAGGTGTGAAAAGGAGTATGAACAGTTGTCTTGTCTAGCTATATGTGCCCTGTGATTGGGTTAAGGTTTATCGGTCAAATTTAGCTGTGATAGGCTGCAGCTCACCAGAGACCCTGATGAGGATAAAATGGATGAAGTTAGATACTAAGAGTTGTGTTTTCATACATTAGTTCCTATACTGTCATGACCTTTTGTCAGTTTACTAGCATGTACTGTATGTACTTTTGTGCATTATTTAACTAACCGACCTGATTTTCACGCTCAATCTGAAGAATCTTATTCAGCAAAGCGTCAATCTTGGTGCTTGCATCAATCCGATCAGTCTGATCAAAAGAAAGAAAGGAAAAAAAAAAAAAATCCTCATACTTTCCATTAAAGGTTGACACCATAACGTATGAGTGAATGCATGACAACCGACCTCCTCGTCCAGAAGCTGGTTCAGTCTTTGTCGCACAACCTGGTTGAGTTGACGAAAGTCCTCCATCTTCTGTAGCAAGAGTCCTCTCTGCTTGGCCACGCGCTGCCTGTTGACTGCGTTAGATTTTGTATCCTTTGAAAAACCAGAAGAGGAAACGTGAAGAATTTGCAATATTCTGCTCACGACACCGGTCGAGACGTACCTTCAGGATGTCTTTGAAGGACACGAGCTGCGCGGCTGCAGAGACGATGGCGGCTTCGGCGTCCATTAGTCTCTTCACGAACGACGCAAACCCTTTATCGTTGTCTCCGGTATGTGATGGACTACATGGACTACGTGGAGATAGAAAAGTAAGAAAAGTGGGTCATTTTTGTGCCCCTTGTCCTATGTCTTCTGAGTACATATGCACGTTCCTCACCAGTGGATTTCAACCTGTGGGGTTCTGTTAAGACCGGTGCTGGTCCAGATGGTCTTTGAGGCTTCATGAGAGCCGTCGGGGTCTCCACAAGTCAGAGTCACACCCAGCCTGGCTGAGGAGCTGCAGCTAGGAGGCTGACTCTGCCGTTCATCCTCGGGGCACATAGCACCTGTCATGGGTGCAAGAATAATGGAGAGGCTCCTAACATACACAACATTTTCAATAACACAATGGGTTATTGCGAAGCATTCTTGAGTCCATTGAAATATATATAAATCCAAGCTATCATTATTATTATTATTATTATTCACACTGTGAGGAACGCACTCAGTTGGACGACGGCTATTGTTTTTTTTTTAGCTTGAGTATTAGCGTGTCGTCAAGCATGTTGTCAGGGAAGCGTGCCAGCGTGGTGTAATTCCCTCCTTTATGACGCTTCATCATTTAGTTTCAATTACATAATACACCCTACCGTACGAAGAGTAAAGCGACGGCTTCGGGTAAATTAAATGTTCACGGGCCATATGGTGTTAATAAAGACATTACTCACGGATTTGGTTTTGTTTTGAATGCGAACACTCCAAAACACCCGCCCACTTTCTCAATATCGGTGATTTGAAGATGATTGGCTAGTTTAGGGACACATTTGTGACGTAAGGATGTGCTCTTGCCGTCGATTCGCTGCTTCGAAAAGGGGGGTTTGGGAGGGGGGAATAGGCGGTGCTCCTCGCGATCAGAACCTCGGCTAGCCAATGAGCAGAGAGTGAGATGGCCATTGGCTGGGACCATAGAAACTAAACGGAAGTTTACCGTCGCGAGCTCGGCTAAAAGGCAAAGCTACGATTTACAAGTATTTTTAAAAAACATTTAAACTACCCTACCGCTTCAAATGTAATCTTAAATTAACATGTAGGCGTATATCTCAAACAGACGACTGACAAGCTAACGCGCAGTTGTGGCTTTAATCGCAGTTAGCTTGACGTCTAATGGTGCTACAGCCTTATCACTACAATGTACAAAGCTAAAATACTCCTAATTGGTCCAAATGAGGTAAGTAATTATACACACATTTAATCGTAAAGTGTTTTTAACGTAGCTGTTCCGTTCAAATATATATTCAGTTATAACACGAAAATGACAACATTGCTCCATTTTTTTAATTATTTTTTTGTAAAGGAGAAAAAACAACAAAAAAAGCCCGGTAAAGGTGTAATGGCCGTCTTCCATTTGTTTGATTCTAATAATATGTCATATGTCTGTTTCAGAGTGGGAAAACGGTCCTTGCAAATTTTCTCGCAGACGCAACAGAAAACGTGGGGGGCGAATACAGACCCACTCAAGCAGTCAGGTATGACACAACAATCCCCAAATGTCACTAACAATTTTTTAGTTGAAGATACACATGATTGCATGATCAAATTAATACAGTTTTGTCTGATACTTCATAATTACTGTTTTTTGTTGTTGTTTTTTTCTTCTTTTTGCTTGCAGGATACTAGAATTTGAATCACAACTGGATGCCAGTGCTGACGTGAAATCATGCGAGGTTGAGATCTGGGACTGTTCTGGTGACTTCAAGTGTGTTTGATAAAATTTCTTTATTTTCACTTTATTCCCACCATGGAGATGCACATTCAACTTCTTCCACCCAGGTTTGAGTCATGCTGGCCTGCGCTCACCAAGGACTGCAGTGGGGTGGTGATCATTTTTAATCCCGACGTTCCCAGTCACTTGAAAGAAATTGAAACCTGGCACTCGATGTTCATCTCCTCGCAGGGCTTGCTAGACAGCCAGTGTCTGCTCATTGCACATCACAAGCCCGGAAGCGCAGTTGAAGAAGGTCGACTGCCTTTAGGTAATCCCATTTCAAGCCTTTGTGTATTATAAATGAACTACGCTTCACAATTTGTTATTTTTTTTAAAAAAATTATTAATGTATTTCTTTTTTTAAACGCAGCATCACAGCTGAGCAAACTTACACTTATTCACTCTGAAATGGAGGAAGAGCCCGAGGACCTGAGGCGAGCTTTCTGCAGATACCTGGGAAAAGTAGTAAATGCACTTTCGGAAAGCCGGGAGCAGGAGGAGATGTCCATCATCACATAGCGCCAAAACCTCTTAAATATGAGCAGGTATCTTAAAGTTTTTTTCTTCTCAGCATTTCACATCTGTAAATGATTCATCAGAACTCTCAGCTGGGTTAACACAACGCCAAAAAAACTGCAGCTGACATTGACTTCCATATACTTGTTGTTTATGTTCATTGTGTCGAACAAGAGTGCTTTTCAATAAATTCTCAATGTGTGGCACACACTTAAAAAAAAAAAAAAAAACGGTCTTCTTGTTATAAATCCAACATTCTCTCAACTGCATGTTATCGCATGTATCCAACCTAACGAATAATTATATGTGCTGAAAAATGCTCCCACAAAGTCCACATAAGAAACCTAATAAGTACACATCCTCACAAGTACATGTCCTTGCAAGTATCCATCCAAGTAAAAACCAACTAAACCTTAAGATTTGTCCTCACAAGAACAGAACCAAACATGTGGATAGCCTCATAAGTTAGCATCATGACAAGTACATGTACTTGGAAGTATCCAAGTGAATAAATGTTCCGTTAACGTTTTGTCCTCACAAGAACACAACTGAGCAACCTCGTAGCCTCATAAACAAACATCAAATTACATGTACTCATAAGTACCCATCCTTACAAATAAACATCTTCATAAGGTTCCCAGGATTCTAACAAGTACTGTTCATGTTTTCACAAAGATACATCATCACAAGGAGCCAAACTCGTAATAACCAATAGTAGTCTTCCCAAGTAATTAAGCTCTCTCAAAGATATAGCCTCACAAATATGTCATCATACAAGTAAACTTAACTCACATGGATACATCCATCAAAAAAACAACAACAACTCCAGAAGGATAGATAATTACATTGTACTTGTCTTCACACATCAAACGGATATAACCTAACAAGAATTCAAACACAGGTTCTTAGTAGGCTGTATCTTAAAGTACTTCTCTTAATTATGCTTGTGAAATACCTAGCAAGGAACTGCCAAAAGCAACAACTTCAGAAGAATTCCCTTCAAAAGTAATAAGGCTACAACCTAACAAGTAAACAACCGACCCTACAGGTAAGTGTCTTCGCAAGTAAACAACCCGCACAAGCGCTCATCTCACAAATATTTAAACAACCGTGTTAGGATACACATAAGGATCTGGCATTCTTCCAAGTAAAAAGGTATGTATATTTATCTATATATACCTATCACAAGCACATGTCTTCTCAAATACACATCCTCAAATTAATTGTCATCACCAGGTTCTGCCATCCTTCCAAATAAATGTTTTCAAAGGTTACATCCGTACAAGAATACAACCTCACAAGTAAACAACACTTACTTGGTGCAAGGATATGTCTGCACAGATATAGAAAAGCATTGCAAGAATACATTTTTCAAAACACTTGTTCACATAAGTAATGTCGGAATGTCAATGTGTGGATGCACAGTGGAAATAAAACGTCTACACACCCCTTTTTAAATGCTGTTCATCCTCACAAGCACGTCCACTGAAGTATAAGGTCATACATACGCGGTACACAAATACACAACTGGACAAGGCCTTCATAAAGATAGCACCTAACAAATATGTTTTCACAAGTACGCTTCCTAACAAGTCTACCAACCTTTTCCTAATGTCCGCGTGAGCACTCTTGTTCACAGCTAAACTTGATCATAAGTAATATGTAAATCCTTTAATGTACTCTTCCACAAAAATAAACACCCTCGAATCTATATATGTAAATACACAAGTCACACTGTGTGTGTGTGTGTGTTTATTTGTTGATTTATTTAAATCATTGTAAGTAAATGTTCTCTCAAAAACAGGAACTGCACAAGCATGATATCCACAGTAGATAGGGCAGTTTAGCATCCATTAATACGTGAAATAAAGTTCTCACTTCAATAAGAGAAATACTGAGTATATATAATTGGCATGCCTTTGGACATAACCCGGCTGCATCAGATGTTCATGCAGTGAGACAGACGAGGTGATTGAGTCATACTTTCAAATGACCAGAGAGGATGACTAAGACGTTCTGGTGACTAAGATAGCAAATATTGCCTTTCATGGTCTAAATCTGTGAGATTCAGACTAACGTCATTAAATCTGTCCAGTAGCGCGCACACACCCACACACACACAAGATGGTCCAGTATTCGGCCTTGAAGGCATCATATAGTTCAGTGCAGGAAACCTGAAGTCGACTCTTTTAACCTCGCATAGCAAATTTCAGAAATTCAAACACTGACGCATTTGGTCTAATAGTCATCTTATTCCCCCAGTCAGGTTTTTCTCTTACACTGACCTGCTAACTCTAAGCATATTTTTTATCATTCTCTTTGCCAACGTAAGACTGTCTGAAACGGACGCTGTGAAAATATCTCCAATGCGCTCTTGCATGTTTTTATCTGTATGCGTACTCGAAGAGATAATACTAAAAAGGATTGTCAATTGCATTTGCATAGCTGCATATTTCTGAAAAATTGTGATTTACCAGCATCTTATGTTTTACTTGTCATTGCATGATTTGAGTCTAGATAGTCAATGTCTAATGTACTCTTCCAAGATTTTTTTCAACTGCTCTGTTGTTTTTTTATTGACTTTTGTAAAAGCAAGATACCTAAACCTTGATTTTAAAAACTCTTGTTAAATATCTTTCGAAGGACCTCTCCACCTATAACCCTCGTTGATGCCCGGATATCTCAACTTTGGTTTCATCTGACCTTATCGCAAGCCCTCTCCGACTCATGTAGATGTTCACTGGCAAGCTTAAGGCGTGTGTGTGCCTTCCTGAACAGCCACTGCAAGATTTCATTGTAATATGGCGCAGTGTGTTGTTACCAAAGGTTTTCTTGATGGTTGACATTCAATTTGCCTTCAGATAATTGCCAGGTTCCAGCTGTGTACTTTGAGTCGGTTCTCTTACCTTTTTCATGATCATCCTCACTCCATGAGGCAAGATCTTGCATGAAGCGCCATACTGGGAGCAATCAGTGGTCATTTTTTAAAATGTTTTTTATGTCTTCCACTTTGGAATAATGGTGCCAATAGTTGTAACATTCTCACCAAGCCTTTTCCTGATGTTTTTTTGTAACCCAGTCCAATCTTGTCCCTGTCATCTTTTCGACAGCTCTCTTGTCTTGCCCGTGGTGGTATCATGATTGGAAAGTAAGACATTCTACAGTATAATAGGTGTGCTTAATATTGGAGTTGAGATCATAAGTGTTCTTACCAGCCAATTTGTGAGGGCCATAATTTTGGTTGGGTTGTTATTTCACCCAATAAAATGCAGAACATTTAATCAACTTTTTTTTTTTCCACGCATTTTTTATTCATATTTTATCCACAACAAAAAATAACAATAAAAATGTGAATTCATTTCTTTGCAAGTGAGCAAACTTACAATGTCATCACGGGATGAAAGGATTATTTTCCCAACTGTTTATGGTAAGAAACCCATCTATTATCCTTCTAATTAGACAATTCACAGATTCTGTTTGGTTTGAAAGGATTTTATTGGCATGTAAAAATCACGTATCAGTGTGTGACATGAAAGGAACATGAGAAAACGGTAATCATGTATCACATAACAGTACAATATCTCATGGTATAGCATGTTAATAAGTGTCAGGAATACAACTGCAAAAAAAAATGGGATCTTTTCGTAAAACAAAACCAACGGAGGCGGATTTCCTCCATCTCGGCCCTCGCAGTGAGAGTAGCGGAAGCGCTGATCACGTTTGAGTGATGGTGAGCGGGTCCGTTGCCGTTTTGAGCGGGCCTAACTCCGGTTCCTGCTGAACTGAGCCAGTGCTTGGTGAACATCCAACTGTTATCAGCTCAGTAGGCACTGGAGGTTGAGCCCAGGCAGCCGCGCGCGCCGCCCTGTGTTCGCCACAGGGTGGAGAAATAGCGTACATGCGAACTAAACTCCTGTGCCTGAGTTCCGTTTTCCTTAAAAATGTTATAACTAACCGTTAGTGATTCCCAACTTCTGTACCACACCACTTTCAGTGTGTCACAAGATATCATCAGGTGTGCTGTGGGAAATTATTCAATTTCACCTTACTGGTCTGAAATTTATAATTTATTTACTACAAACAAATGTATTTTTGTTCATTTATCCATATCAGCAACATATAGTGACAGGCAGGACAATTAATTGCTCTTCCACTAGATGGCAGAAGGTATATAATGTTACATTTGTGGGGAAATTGAGATGGGATCATCATCATTTTCACTATACGCTGAACCCCCAGTATTTGCAGGGGATAGGGGCCGAGCCCTGTCGCGGATATCAATAATCTGCAAGTAATTGACAACCCCCCCCCCCCCCCCCCCCCAAAAAGGTTATAATTGCCTATAGATGCCACAAGATGGTGGCAAAGCACTACTTGAAACTTACCATCTCACTTCGACCTAGCTCTTTGACACCAAGATGGCACAAGATTTTTTTGGGGGAGGAGGGTCGGACATTTTTGTGTTTATTCAAATTTGTATGTAATTTTCATCCAATATTTTCTTTGGGATAATATTTGTATATTTTGTATATTGTATTTTTTTTATGTATTGTATTTGGATTATTTTTACTTTCTTATGTTTGTCTATTTTCTAATTATTTAAATTTTGGCCAAATATTTTCCGATTAATATTTTGATATTTCTTTGTACTTTTGTCTGGTGTGTTTTCATTTTTTTAGCTAATATTTTCTGTCTCAAACTTCATAATGTTTTTGTCCCATAACTTTGTGATTTTGTCATTCATTCAAAATAGGCAAAATATTTTTGTAGTTAAGATTTTTTTGTTCTTTTTTTTGCAATATTTTAAGCATTATTGCTTTGTTAATGCCGGAGTTGTGCCAAATCCATTTGCAACTAACTTCCTGACACAGTTTCTTTAGCAATATTGTGATAATAATTGACAACCGTGGTTAATTTTCGCAAAGTGGATAGATGGATAAGCGCTTCGCAAAATGGATAGATGGATAGAAAAACATTTGAATGATTCCAAAGACTTTTGGGAGAATATGCTATGGACTGACGAGATGAAAGTCTTGTTACATCTGGTGTAACTAACGCAGCATTTCAAGAAAAAGAACATACCAAGAGTCAAACATGGTGGTGGTAGTGTGATTGTCTGGGGCTGCTTGTCTCCTTCAGGACCTGGATTACTTGTGTGATTGATGGAACCATGAAAATCATAAAGGTGAATGTTTCGCCATCGGTTCATGACCTTAAGCTGAAGCGCACTTGGGTTCTGTAGCAGGAGAACGGTCCAGAACACTTACAAAAAAAATATAATAATAAAGGTTTTGGAGTGGCCTTGTCAAAGTCTGGACTTCAATCTGATTGAAATGCCGTGACATGACCTTAAAAAGGCAGTTCGTGCTCGAAAACCCTCCATTGTTGCTGAACTCAAACAATTCTGCAAGGAAATGTGGGCCAAAATATCTCCACAAAGATGTGAAAGACTAATTGCCAGTTATAAAAAAAACATTTGATTTCAGTTGTTGCTGCAGAGGGTGGGCCAACCAGTTATTAGATTTAGGAGGCCATTACTTTTCCACACAGGGCCAGGTAGCTTTGAATATATATATTTTCTTGAATGAATAAAATAACCATTTAAATACAACATTTTATGTTTACTTGGGTTATCTTTGTCGGATATTTACATTAAAGTGGGGAAACTTTGCAAAAGAAAAATAATTTGAGAAGGTGGCATATACTTTTTTCATGGCACATTATGTTACATAAGAGTCTAATAGTAGCGTTGTGGTCATAGCAGGATTCTTAAAGCCTTACATTCAAAGTAACACACACACTAGGATGCAGCTTCCGCTGTTAACCACCCAGACCGTAATTGCAACTTGTTTTCCCTCCGATGAGACATTTCCTGAATTTCCTTCCTGTGTATGACTAAGCCTTCCTTTGCGCGCGCCCCCATCCACCTCCCACCCCACCTATGCTCTGCTATACCCGGACTTCTTTAGCCAGCAATGTCCTGAAGAAGGGTTGAAATAACAAGATAGGGGGAAAAATGGACACTATAGAAATCATTTTATCCAACTAATGAAGGACATGCTGAACAATGACACTTAAGTTGCATTATCCCTGTATGCAGTGCAAGGAAAAAAAAAAATCTTTAGCGTGTCTATTCACCAGTCATATCATGAGGAAAAACTGCATATTAATAATAGATGATTTGTGTCCTGAACTGAAGTCTACAAAACTTAAGGAGTTGACACAACCACCCTCTCCAGCACACCTTCACAAAAACTCATAAAGAAGCCTATTGGATGCTTTTTTTATGAAACATTTTAAGCCTCACACCTCCTTTAACATCCCCCCACATTTGGTGCACACCTTCTCCAGTGTATGCAGGTACACCCTGAGAAAGTCAAAATAATGCCCATTATATACCGTTAGAGCAGTCTTTAAAAACATTTTAGACACAAGCACTTAAACATCATGAGTTGGCACAAAATCATGACAAAACTAGTTGGATACATTTTGAACTGAGATTTGGCAAACCCCTGTTTCCTTGGATACTTTTATAGTAGTCTCTGTGAAACCTCGGCATGCCCTTCAACATAAAAATAAAGTCTGTTTTTAGCCAATAAATGATGCAAACATAATCAAAATGTGACAAAATAACCAATGTAACCATCAGAAAACTAATATAGTTTTTTTTTTGTTTTTTTTTAACCCTCAGATTGGATTGCTTCACATTTGCAGGTATAGCTAATGAAGTGGCACCTAGGTCTCAACACGTTCACATTGCAAAGAAAACCTCTGTTATCGCTTGCTTTTCCTTTGCGATGGTTGACGACTGAGTAGCATCTAGTGCATAACTTCATAATAGTTGATCCAACGTTGACTCTTCGCAGCTGTTACAACAGTGGCGCTTCAAAACGTCGGAAAGCCTCGCAAGGAGCGGAACTTAGCCACTGTGAACACAGGCTTTTCCACTGAACTGTTCACGGAGCGAGCTAAGTCCTGCGCCTCGTCCAAACTCTTGAGGCACCCAGGTGGTTTATGCTATAGTGTGGATGGAAGTCTCGAGCCAAATCCATGGATTAAGTTGTAATGTGTTCATCAGTGAGCTTGTTAAAATGCTGGTTGGGGGATTTGGATTGGATAAAGCAGGGGTGGGAAAAATATGGCCTGCATTTACTGTACTTTATCACAAGTCCTGTAATATTTGTTAGATTAATTTAGCCGTTGTTGTTTTTTTAAAATGAAAATCACCTTTGAAAAAAAAAAAAAAAAAAAAAAAAGTCACTATGCTATATACTATCCTTTTTTTCTATTTTGTTTCAGGTATCACTTGGACAGATATGAGGCCATCAGCATTTGACAGCTTACACTTTGCAGTTTTGTTCAGGGTATTATTTCCTTGCCCGGGGCTTGCCGATTGACATTGCAAAACTGCCGTCTGATAATTTGTTTTTCTGTCCCCGACTGCACTACTTCAACACACAGTACAATTTACGCTATCCATGAGTTTATCGAAACACAATTAGTTCTTATTGTTTTAGCAGAGTGACAGCTGTAAAGCTTCTCAAAATGGTGCTGAGCTACAGGTAGGGACATAAAATGTTCTTTCCAGGCAATTTTACAATGCTCGTCCAATGTAAATTTGGTGAGCCATGGACAAGGGAATGCAAAATATATGCTGTCAAATGCTGATGGCCTCACTTCTGCTCGAATGATACCTGAAATGAAATGAAAAAATGAAGTCTCTATCACTTTTGGGAAATCCTGTTTGTACTTCTTCCATCCTTCCATTTTCTGAGCCACTTCTCCTCACTAGGGTCGCGGGCATGCTGGAGCCATTCCCAGCTGTCATCGGGCAGGAGGCGGGGTACACCCTGAACTGGTTGCCAGCCAATCGCAGGGCACATACAAACAAACAACCATTTGCACTCACATTCACGCCTACGGGCAATTTAGAGTCTCCAATTAATGCATGTTTTTGGAATGTGGGAGGAAACCGGAGTGCCCGGAGAAAACCCACGCAGGCACGGGGAGAACATGCAAACTCCACACAGGCGGGGCCGGGGATTGAACCCGGGTCCTCAGAACTGTGAGGCTGACGCTCTAACCAGTCGTCCACCGTGCCGCCTGTTTGTACTTCTGTTTAAAAAAAAAAATAATAATTTTTTTTTTTTTTAAAAGTCCTTATTCTTGAAAGAAAAGTGCTGTTTTCTTAAAATAAAACAAACATTTACTGTATTTAATTAAATAATTGGTTAATTGATTGTAATAAAATTTGTTTTTAAGTCAGAATAAATTCTGATTTTAATATTAAAATAATCATTTTTACAAATACTTTCGCAAAGGTTTGCCCACCCCTGAATGGGACACGTCCAACATATTATATATTTACAAAACCTTCCCTAGCTAAACATACCGTGGAAAGTTTCTGGAAATTTACGAGAAAATATTAGATGCAGTATTTGCTTAGGGTGTCGTAGCTCGTGCAGAGGTACCTAATGTCATGGCAGCTGAATGTATTCCGCCTCCGTCAGGGTGCGTGCGTGCGTTTTAGTTGTAACCGGTTGGAAATCCCTGGCAATGTGATTTACATTACATGAACAACCAAATCACTCTGCCAGGAATCCCTCCGACTAAACCGGCCTCCTTCCGCAAGCTCGCTCGTGAGACGGGAACGTCCAGCCAATGTCCACACCTGAGATGAAAAAAAAGATGCATATGGTTAGAGAAGGTTAAAAGTGAGAGCAGAATAAGCGCAAGTGTGGCAGTTGACATCTCATCACTTCCTCCTTACTGCACACACACAAACACACCCTTTGAAATGTTGACACTTGGTTTGCCCACACACACTCGGCACACCTCTGCACCTGGACAAGTACAACTCTATGTAAACTGTGAAAGAGGACTGCACAGTATGTGAATGGCGGATCTGGTTTGCATACGCTTGGTTTATTTAAATGCTAGGCTTTGTTTGTTAAGAGCGCATGCAAAATGTTATTTTATTTCTTTATTTATTTTGAGTTGGCACAACCCCTTTCCTATTGATGCGCCCTTAAAAAAAAAAAAAAAAAAGTCAAAGCCCTTTGGAAACTTTTTAAGCAGACTTTACCAAACTTTATAAGCCCTGCGAACCCTTTCAACATCCCGAAAAAGTTCGCGTGCCCACTCCCCCACACCCTTAAAAAGTACACTTAAGCCTGTTGGTTACTTTTACAGCAGTCTTTACCAAACTTTATAAGCTACACGCCTCCTTCAACATCCCGAAAGAGTTGGCGCACACCCCTTCTACCCTGCACGCACCCGGAGAGAAAAAAAAAAAAAGTCCAAACAGACCCATTTGAATAGTGTCAAAGTGTCTGTTTTCTACTAACAATACATTACTTTTTGTACAAAATCCTACTAAATTCTTATTAGAGAAGATCCTCTCTTTGTCTTATGTTTTCCTTACTACGGTCCAAAAGGTCACAAGTCATCAGCAGCAACGCAGATCAGCAACAGGATATAAAAAGCATTTTTCTTCACTCGATCATATTTTGGTTCAGCTAATGATGATAAAATAAAGATGTGAGTATCAAAGTGGCCTCTCTCCTCCACCCTGCTTCCAGTTGTCTGGCATTTCCCCACAGTTTCATGCAAGGTTTGGGACTCCTTCAGCTCATTGCTTTGTATTTATTAACACCACCACCCCGCCCCCAAACTCCTTCTCCACTCGTTTACAGCTCTCGTATGAGCAATTCTCCAATGCAGCAGGCAGCTGTTTTCTATGAAAACGCCATGCTGCTGCTGGCGGCAGATAAAGCGACGTAAAGGTAGCAGCGAGCCTAGTTCGAAGAGCGAGCAGCTTAAAAAAAAAAGTGATAATTTGCAGTCAAAACATGACCTCAAATGAACGCGAATGGGGCTTTATATCCACTCAATGTTCAAACAAGATAGGGCTTGTAATATTGCGGTATAAATCGGGTTCTCTCAGAGTTGTTTTCCCAGCTTGGACAGGTCATGGAAATAAATAAAACCATAAAAGAATTGACTGAAATGAAATAGGTATAAAGACAGAGCCACATTATTCGCTGACATTGTGTTTCTGTAGGAATTGCAGAGACCAAAATACCATAAGGCAATTTTTTTAAGGCGTACCAAAGGCAAGGCATTCGGATGTAGTTGGCAGTGTAAATACACATTTTCAGAGTAAAAATGCAACTTTATTCGTGAATAGTCTTTTTTTTGTGTGTGTGTCAAATGGTAACTTAACTCTTACAATATTTCTGAATTAAATTGTGACCCAATTCTGGCAAAATTAGCTGTTAACTCAGGAATTGTTCTAATAGTCACACCTTTTTTAATGTAAAATTACACCCCATTTCCAATTTGCATAAATGTTATACAAATTTAATTCAAGACTTCAATAAAATTCAGTAAAATAAATCTTTATTCACGCAAAATTGTGATGTTGTTCCGCATAAAATAGCCGATTTAATCTTGCAAAACTGTGACTTTTTTTCATAAAATCACCACCTAACGTTCATGTTCATTTTTTTTCACAGACCAACTTTTGTGGTGGGAATATTCAAACTTTTCTCCCTGAATAAATCAGGAATTTAATGGAATATTTTGCTTTTTATTAATTTTTCAACATTTTTCATAAAATTATGTCCTAATCTTGTTATTATCATTTTATATCATTTTCTTCAAAACATCATTGCTATAATAAACTATAAAAGACTTTTCGCCATATCATTAGGGCCAAAATCTAATAGTATTTTTCTCATAAACTCACCACTTTGATGTTGGAATATTTTCACTTTTTTCCAGATAAAATGACAACTTCATTGTTCTAATATTATGATATTTCTCCATAAAACAATGTCCTAAGTTCTGTAACTTTTTCCCTGCAAAAGCAAAACTGTTGTCATAAAATTTTGAGTTTTTTTCCTTCTGCAATTACAAATGTATTCTCGCTAGAACCTTTCCGTCATGGAATTTCATTTATAATTCCTAATATTACTGTTTTGAGAAGAAAGCCACTACATTATTATTATAATACAACTTTTCCCACATAAAAATTCAGTGTAATGCGTATTAATAATACTAAAAAAAAACATTGCAACTTTATTTCTATTCCTTTGTTACATTTTTGTCCTGATACGTCTTCATACTGGTAGAATCAGAGCTCTATGAATGGAAACGATTAGGAAAAACCCTTTAGGAACCTGCAAAAACATCCCTATAATGTGGGGGGGGGGGGGAACTTATTGGTGTCTATGGAAGAAATTAGGCATTGTTTTGCGTGCACTTTGTTCTCTCAAACGCCTCAGTCCTCTGTCTGGTTTATCTGGATTCACAAGTGGCTGGAACAAAAAAACAGCCTCGGGCGGGCTGATTGTTTCTGGGCTCGGCTCTGACAGACAACCAGATACGGGAACTCAGTGGTTCTCTGATGTCTGTGTTTGCATTTCCCTCACGCTCTTTCTGTGGTATATTCGGAAAACGATGAGCACCAGTGCAGTCACACTGTCGTAGAAGGGCACGCATCCGTACAGATTGGTCACACCTAAAGCGAAACGCAGCTTATCAATTTGGAACGGCCATTGATTTGAACCCCCCAGAGGTGCAACTAAATGTCTTTGAAAACATAATCACATGACAACAGTGGGGTAAAAGCTCGAGCAGTGAACAGTTTTTCTCTGGCTTGCGGCTGCCTCCAGGCTACGGCTCTTTGACGGGTTCGCGAGCCGCTATTGGCCTGGAGGGGCTCCAGTCCGTCTGAGATGCGTTTGGTTTTCCAAAATAAAGGCTTAAATTATACAACCCCAATTGCAATTAAATTGGGACGTTGTGTTAAACATAAATAAAAACAGAATACAATGATTTGCAAATCATGTTCAACCTATATTTAATTGAATACACTACAAAGACAAGGTATTTAATGTTCAAACTGATCAACTTGATTGTTTTTCGCAAATAATCATTCACTTAGAATTTTATGGCTGCAGAACGTTCCAAAAATGCTGGGACAGGGTCATGTTTACAACTGTGTTACATCACCTTTTCTTTTAATAACATTCAAAAGACGTTTGGGAACTGAGGACACTAATTGTTGAAGCTTTATTGGTGGAATTCTTTCCCATTCTTGCTTGACGTATAGCTTCAGCTCTTCAACAGTTGTCTCCGTTGTCGTATTTTACGGTTCATAATGCGCCACGCATTTTCAATAGGAGACAGGTCTGGACTGCAGGCAGGCCAGTCTAGTACCCGCAATCTTTTACTACGAAGCCACGCTGTTGTAACATGTGCAGAATGTGGTTTGGCATTGTCTTGCTGAAATAAGCAGGGGCGTCCATGAAAAAGACGTTGCTTGGATGGCAGCATATGTTTCTCCAAAACCTGTATGTACCTTTCAGCATTAATGGTGCCTTCACAGATGTGTAAGTTACCCATGCCATTGGCACTAACACAGCCCCATACCATCACAGATGCTGGCTTTTGAACTTTGCGTCCATAACAGTCCGGATGGTTCTTTTCCTCTTTGGCCCGGAGGACACGACGTCCACAATTTCCAAAAACAATTAGAAATCTGGACTCGTTGGACCACAGAACACTTTTCCACTTTGCATCAGTCCATCAGTCTTAGATGAGCTCGGGCCCAGAGAAGCCGGTGCGTTTCTGGGTGTTGTTGATAAATTCCTTTTGTTTTGCATGGTAGAGTTTCAAGTTACACTTACGGATGTAGCGACGAACTGTATTTGCTGAAATTGGTTTTTTGAAGTGTGCCTGAGCCCATGTGGTGATATCCTTTACACATTGACGTCGGTTTTTGGTGCAGTGCCGCCTGAGGGATCGAAGGTCACGGACATTCAATGTTGGTTTTCGGCCTTGCCGCTTCCATGCAGTGATTTCTCCAGATTCTCTGAACCTTTTGATGATATTATGGACTGTAGATGATGAAATCCCTAAATTCCTTGCAGTTGTACGTTGAGGAACATTGTCCTTAAACTGTTCGAATACTTTCTCACGCACATGTTCACAACGAGGTGAACCTCGCCCCATCTTTGCTTGTGAATGACTGAGCAATTCAGGGAAGATCCTTTTATAGCCAATCATGGCACCCACCTGTCCCCAATGAGCCTGTTCACCTGTGGGATGTTCCAAACCGGTGTTTGATGAGCATTCCTCAACTTTCTCAGTCTTTTTTGCCACCTGTCCCGGCTTTTTTGGAACGTGTTGCAGCCATAAAATTCTAAGTTATTGATTATTTACTAAAAACAATCAAGTTTATCAGTTTGAACATTAAATATCTTGTCTTTGTTGTCTATTAAATTAAATATAGGATGAACGTTCCCTCATTTACCACCATTCATCTTCACATTTGATGACCAACAGTAAGATTAATCAGGACTAAGACTGCATGCAGCGATGAACGGGCCCTTGCACCTCTTTTCTATTTCAAATCCCTTAACTGATAATGATACTTTGACACCATGCTCTGCCCACATTAGATGGTGTGGGCAAAAAAAGCTTAATAATTTAGCATTGGGTTATTTTTGTGCGTAATGTAACGATCGAGATGTCTGTCTAATTTTATGTTGATCAGTACACAAATTATTTTCAAACTTTTCAGGGGGCGCTGCTGTGTGAGTTTGGGGTCACGTTCGGGACCACTAAAATCTAAACATTTCTACCAGGATACACCAAATTGTTAAGTTTTCCGGCATTTCGAGAGCACCTTTTTTTTTTTTATAAATACAAGCCATGGCACAACCCGGTAGCACCCATTTTTTTTTTCGTTCCAACGCCTCCCCATCCTGACAAAGCGTTGCACTCATGTGCACACCGCTCCCAGATCTGATGAACTGTTACAAGTGGTGGCTTGCTCTTTGAAACAGCAATAAAAAAACTAAAAATTCGCTCTTTGGTCATGCCCGTCGTTCAACACTGCCGAGCCCAGAATTCCAGCGCGAAGTCAGGGGTGGCGGGACATTAATGAGTGGGCCTCATGACTTCCAAGCGATCCGTGCTGCTCGTCAGTTCCTCTCCTCCCTCTTTGACCTTTCTCTTGTGATTACCCCGTGATATAAACAGCCGACTCAACACTTTTTTGGCACCAGGCCAAGAGCGCACATGATCGGTCTGGGCCTTGCACAGTTTTTTTGTCTTGGTGTGACCTTTTGGCTATTAGTAACCGGTGCTAAAAAAAAGAAAAAAAAAAGAAACTTCCCTTTCGATACCGGATCGATCGTGCCTTTTTCGGTCCTTATGTTCAAAGATTTGGCTTCGATCCCGTGTCAACGTCTTTTTGCTTCGCACAATGACAAAGGTGACGGCATTCTCTTTACCTCTGCCAATGATGTCATTGTAATGCTTTTGCTCTCTCTCCATATTTGCTTGTGTGTCTTAGCAACTTTGTGGATAGTATGGTGCAAAGGAAGACCATCTATCCATTTTCTATACCGCTTATCCTCATCATTTAGAGCAGGGGTGTCAAACTCATTTTTTGTCGCGGGCCACATTGTCGTTACGGTTTACTTCAGAGGGCCGTTATGACTGTGAAACCATACAAATCTTTAATCACCTCATCATTTATTTATTTGTTTATTGTCCTGTTCTGCTGGAACATTATTATTATTACACCCAAAATTTATAAACTAGTTCTGGAATCATAAATCAAGGGTAATGGGTTTTTCAACTATTGTTCATATTTGGTAACACAAAAAATGCTTGCAATATCTCAATGTTATTTACGAAATATGACAATTTGAAATTTTGGTACAGATTTGAACAAGAATCATGGAAGTTGACACACATGATTTGGCTTCGCGGGCCACATAAAATCATGTGGCGGGACGGATCTGGCCCCCGGGCCTTGAGTTTGACACCTGTGATTTAGAGTCTTCAATTAAGAAAGGAAGCATGTTTTTAAAATGTGAGAGGAAGCCATCGCATCCGGAGAAACCACAAGCAAGCACAGGGATTCGGAAGGCTGCAGCCCGGATTTGAACCCCCAACCTCAGAACTGTGACATGGATGTGCTAACTGCTAGAATACAGTGCCGCCAGTTTATTTTAATCTTCAAATAATTCATTTATAATGTTATTGTTATTTTCAAATTTCTTCAACTAAATTAAAAAAGGGTCAAATGTCTCGTACGTGTAAAACTGTTTGCATGTTTGTGTATATACATACTCACATTTATGTTATTATTTACAATGAATTAATCAACCAATTACTTACTGAGATAAATAAATGAAATATGTTTTTTTTATTCACCAATAATGGGACAAAACAACAAATTTGATGCCAAAAAATATTACAGGACTCTTAGTAATGTAAAAGCTTGTTGGGCCAGGAGGGAGTGGGCTGTATGTGGTCCCTGAGCCATATTTTGCTCACTGGTGCGCTACACTCATTAACAAATGTAATTTGGCAGCTTGGTGATGAAGTGCTGCCTCCAAGAGTGAAAATCGAAGCTTTTAATGTCTTTTCGGGCGCTCGCTTTTTTCCCCCCTCAGACTCTGGGCACCCACTCCCACAAATCGTTGCCGCTTGCCTCATCGCAACTCCCTAGCATTGAATGTGGGGTTTGTTTTTTGTTTTGTTTTCTTGTCCTATTACCTCCTTTGAACAAGAAAGTGCAAAAGCTTCTGTTTTGATCATCAGTTAGCAGAATTGTACAGGGCTAGGAGGTGTTGCTGATAATGGATGAAGGGATTTATGGACACTTTGCTGTTACAGTCCACTTGGATTGAGGCCAAATGTGGCAGTGGCCAAACATGTCTTGAAATTTCATTCACGTGTGTCAGACATGCTTTTTTTCCTCCACCCCTCGCTATCCTATGTGTAAGGTAGCAAGCCGGGATGAGGGGGTTGAAGTATTAATTTAAGTCTAGTGAATTTGCTGGACATAGTATGAGGCACACTCCAGCAGTGTGTAAGGAGATGCACTTTTCTTTAAAAAAAAACTAAAAATAAGCAATTGTCACGGTTGCCACGCATCAAGAGTACTTATTTGAATGTGTGAAGCAGCAACTGTGTGAATGCGTACTACGCACAGGGTGATGTCCCGCTTTGGCAGGTTAATTCTGAAAGGGAAGGGCAAATAAATGCCCGCTCTGCCGTTACGCCTTTGGCGTGCCAGTTTTCCTGGATTTACCGCCACCTACAGGACTGGAGTGGAACATTATCTCGCTGTATGTTTTGACTTCTCATGCAAATGAGTCAGTATTTGCCTTTGCAGAGGTCTACGCTCTTCTATCATTCACAAAAGGTTGGATTTTTTATTCCATCCCTTTTCACACTTGCTGTCTAAGATATTCTGTGTTTAAGATAACAATGTGGGCAGGGGTGAAAGTCAACAAGCAAATTTGCTGGCTTTCAACATTGTGTCCGAGTTGGAATTTCGCCAGTGTGTAATGGAATCGTGAGAAGCCACGTCCAGTCTTATGTTTAACACCTGACACTCACGACGGACACCTTTTTGTGTTCAAAACAATTGAAACGGTATCAACTCCAACTTAGCAACCATTTGAATTTCTTAACGTGAGTTTTGATATGAATAATAGTTTAGTATTAGGTCTCGAATCACTTTCAGTACGACTTAATATGTTCCGTCGGAAATTTTTGGACTACTACACGGGTCCTCTGTTTACGACAGTCCCGACATAAAAGGCTTTGAGGTAATAAACGGTGCGCAATGAGCAAGTCTTTGGGCGGATGAATATGGCGTCGCGCGGCACAAGAAACTACGCTCATTTACCACCGTACCTACTGTTTTTTTTCCCATTTGATTGTTTTATGCTTTTCCTTCAAGTGTTTTCACACCAATATTTACAGTAGTCATAATTTGAGCGATAGGCTTGGTTAGTGATAGACCACGACCTGTCCCGAGCAGAGCTCACACGTAAACTCTGTCCGTACAGTAGTTCTATCTGGAATGGTTCGTTTTCTCAAAATGGACAGACATTGAAAAAAGAGAACAAAAGGCCTTCAGACAGTCCACATGTTCTCATTTGCAAAAGCAGATTGAATCAATGACATGTCGTGTGCGATGAAATGGCCGATCACCCAGATGTGGTCCGAGTGACTGCGGGACATATCGAACAAAGACTGCAGTCTTAGACAAAGGCTGTTGGAAGCACTATGTAGGAATTTGGGCCAAAAGAAGGGTGGACATGTGCTCCATGATAACCGCCATGATTAATAAGCGCCGCATCTATGAAAAAAGAACAAGAAAAATCACGTCGACTACAGGCAGAATGCTGATTTCGAGGATATTTGAGTGGGAGAAAATACACAGAAACAGAAAATAACCTTCACTTGTTATCGCTTTTTGGGATGTTTTTTTTCCCTGTGGTTATTACAAATGATTTAACACCAAAGTTAACAGGCTGTTTTTTGTCAACAGTTATGCAACAACAACAGACAAGTCAATTGACAGGGAGCACTTTTGAGACATAAAGACGTTGAGAGTCGTGTAATGTCTCCTCCACAGACGAACGAAAAACACAAAAACAAAAACAATACTAGAGAGCGCGTAACCGAGGCGACCACACAATGGAACATACGGAGATCATAATTTAATTCAGCTTCCACGGTTTCAGGCCCCTTGTGTCCAAACAAGTCCAATCAGGGCCTCCTGTTTTCACACAGCGCCAATAACGGTGAAGTAGCCTTAAAACCAGCGTGATTACAAGTCAAGTGATGGTTCGCATTTGCCTGACGGACAAAAATGATTTGCTCGAGGTTTGGCTCCTGCAGTCAAACGACTTCTGCAGGAACTCGTCGCTCTCGAAATTTCGCAAAGCCGCTGCCCAGCAGACGTGAACTCGGAACGGTCCTCGCAGGCCATTAACTTTATTTAACTCTTAACACGTCACCATGGGACTATGAGCGGTTTAAATTGCCCTCAGAGGACCCAGATTCTTGGATGACGACTGGATTAGAGAGGCAAATTATAGCTCTGTGCGCGTGGAAACTTTAACAGCAAGGAAATCTATAAATTAGTTACACGTGGATATGCCTTGATGTACAAGATGCAACCAACGTGTGTGCTCGTTGTGTTCATGTGCATTCAAGAATTCAGTTTAAAGGGGACATATTGTGACAAATTGCCTTTTTAATTGCCTGTATACAAATGGTTGCATCTCCGGAGTGCCTTCCAACCCATCAACTGTAAAATGACACAACCAAGTAATTTTTTTGTGACCTGCCTAGAGTTCTGAAAATGTGCGTGAGTGCATGCTGTTCTGATGAACGTCTTTTTAAACGAAGGTTAAAAAGTAAGAGGCATATCACTCACTCACTTTTACATTAGCCCTTCGTTTGTTACGGGTTAATGTTTTACAGGGGGGTCCTCAGTTTACGACAGTACTGACATTCGAGATGAACTTGTGGACTACAGGTTTAAGAATATGTGGTCACGCAGCACGACAAGGCATGCTAAATTATCGCTACACTGTTTTTCATTTTATATTTATTTATATTTATGTGTTTGAAGGGGTTTCCACGCAAATATTGACTGTAAAAAAGCACAAGTTAGTGACTTAAACTGAGGACCACGGTTTTTTTGTTTTATAAATGACAGTTGTTAATTTATTCTTGGCCTCAGATTGAGATAATGAAGCCCCAGATTATTTTCAAATCACAGCCAGTAGCTACCATTGGTCTCAAAAAGTGGACCTGTTGTGATAAATCTTGACATCTGATCACTCAATAACAAACACTCGCTCTTAATTAAAAAGCTCTCTAGCATGACTAGGAGAAAAACCAGATACCCAACAATCACCAAGTTTACTGTTTATACAATTTACCCACAAACCCATGTCATCATGACTGCTTCACACACTGGCAAAATCTCGGGATGGGGAGGGAGGGATATGAAACTCAAACCTCTAAGAAGTTGATGACTATGGTCGACCTGCTTTAATGCAACCTTAGCCGAAAAAGGCGAAAGCCCTTCAGCCCAGCCATGGCAATCAAAGTTTTCCACATAAATGAAGATGCAGGAGCTTTTGCAATTAAAAACCAGGGCAAAACACATCTCACTCAACCTCTTTTTGTTTTAATTACCTAAATTGCATTCAGATTGAACAACATCTGCATCCTTGATTTGTCGCGGGATACTGTTTTCTTTTTCATTTTTATGAAGGGCATTTAGACAAACTGCAATGATGTCTTTGAGCGTGACTGCTGTGTATTAACGCCGTTGCCTTTCAAATTCCGCCGTGACCTCTTTTGTGTTTGGTTTGAATGTTCTGCCGCTAAAAGTATCTGTCCTAACTGACAGGGCCTGCCCACCCTCTCGCTGCGCCTCAATTTTATTAGCTCCAAAGCATTTTTTACACAGCGGGAGGCAATATTGCTTTTTTTTTTTTTTACCCCCCTTTTTCCCAGACACACACCCGCATGACACATTAGGAATAAGCATGTGTTTTTGATTAAATAAAACAGTAGTGAAGCAATCATTGTGTTTATGAGGTGATGCAATCGCATTAAGGATTGATTGTTTTGTTTTGCTCCCAGGCTCCAACTAGTGGCGTGAGATGTAATTATCATTTAAGATATGAATATAATTGTACAGCAGTTTCCTCACCTTTTCATCTTTTATACCCTCAATTAACAACAGCGGCTTTGATGATTCTTACATGCAGCAAAGGCTCCACCCAACGTTAGCGCAGATGCTAATGCTGAGACAGCGGCGTCACCATGGCAACAAAAGAGACGAATCTCCCCACGATAATTGAGTGTAATGTCAGCATGACCAAATTACATCATAAAGTGTCCTTTAATACCCAAAACCGCAATGCCTGAGAACGGTGTTTGTATTTCGCACATTTCTTGCGTTTGTTCAAGAAATAAAAGCTACTCTGCTGTGTCTCAACTCGCTGGGTTATTATTTTTTCTTGTCTGGTGCCTCTCACTGCAAGAACCCAGACGGCCCATTTTGCACGCATGGCCGTACGATGCGTCAAGCGGCGAGTCTATTCAATGACTTCAAAACACATGAGCCACTAAAGCAGTGCAGAATTCAACCACTTAATAGATTCTCGTCAAGGTGGTCGTCGCTTTGGTTGACCAGCTACTCTGTGTGTTACAATAAACGATGAATCTGCAGTCGCATTTGAGCAAAAAGCCAGAAAAATACGAATTGAGAAGCCGTATCCTTGACTTAAATGCAACTTTACCAAGAGCGACACAAAGCGAGAGTGACAGCTTAACTGCAAATGTTAATATTTAGTCATCCAGCCAAAAGTATCCATATGAACCCCATACTTTACTTATTTACCGTATATTTTTATTCTCAAACTCAGTTTTTCTCCAACTTTTTACATCGACTCCCACCTCACGAAAATACTTGCTGTCCAAGTACCACTATCATGACCGACATTACAATCAACTAGAAACGTGGATCTAAGAGTTCATCAAAATAAGACAGTGGTATTTAGTCTTAAAAAGTGTATTTAATATTGTAAGCCACTGTAACTGTGCACAGTTTGAACGTTAACCGTGTGCCGAGATTAAAATGATGAAAAATTCTCAGCTATGGATAAATTCGTCTTCAGTTAAGCTAGCATGCATGTAAAGGAAAGAACACTATGGAAAGCATTGGATGCACATGCAAACTCCACAAATAAAAGCCAGGGCCCAGATTAGGATCCAGAGCCTCTCGACTGCGTGGCAGATGTGCCAACCAGTAGGTCACCGTGCTGCCCCGGGTGGAAGACGTCTTGACTTATCCAGCCAAAATATAAAAATACATCCAAATGTTCCGTGTTATGTGTGTATCCTGATGAAATGAACATCATTTCATCCATTTATCAATTTTCTATTCATACCAGGTGACTTTGGGCAAAAGGCGGGGTACACTTTGAACTGGTCGCCAGTCGATCGCAGGTCTCATACAAACAGACCAACATTCACTCCTATGTACAATTGAGAGTCTTCAAGGAATGTAACATGCTTGATTTGGGTCATGTTGGAGGATTTGAACCCAGAATCTCTCAACTGTGAGGCAGATGTTCTAACCACTTACTATACGGCCTGTGAACTCATAACAGGAAAACATGAAATGAAGAACTCCTCCATTCATTTTCTAAAACCAGAGAGGATTTGGGATCGGGTCGGCCAGTCAATCGCAGCGCACACACAGACAAACGACTTACACTCACATTCGCTCGTAAATGGAAATGTGGGAGGAATGCGGTGCCGGTAGAAAACTTACACGAGCACAAGGAGACCTTTGTAAATGAATTTACAACAATACATGACTAGCAAACTAACATCAATATGAGAAAATCTATATGAGGTCTGTAAGGTCATCGGGCAGCAGTGGCAAATGGATTCAAATGAGGAAAATCATATTAAAATAGATTTTCCCGGGCTCGAAGCGTACTTTCCCGGTGTCAAAAGTCAAGTTGAAATGCCAGCTCCTTTGTTTTTTTCCGACCTTTCCCCGCAAAAGCACGCGCAAACTCGACTCACCTTTCGAACTCTGGGATAGTTTCTCAAACGAGCCAGATGCACGGAGACGACGGCACGAGGAGACATCCCAAAAAGGCAACACACACACGCACACACAAACATTCATACTCGAGCAACAGAATCCTTTCCACAAGGTTCCCGGCGCACAGACGGCTCCGGGCTTTTTTTTGTGTGTGTTTTCACTCCCCCCCCACACCCCAACAACCCCCCACCCCCACCCCCAGGGGTGCTCTTTAAGTCGAAGGGTGTGGACTACTGGGTCAGCTCCACATCACTAGCACAAGTTTGTCTGGTGGGGACACACACACACTAAAAACCACACCCATCAAGAGTGGCGAGAGGGGGAAAAAAAAGAAAAAACAGGGCAGGAAGCTGAAGTTCTCTTTAAATAACAGCAGAGGAGCGAGCGAGGAAACTTTTCAAGGCCTCGCTCGTGTTTACTTTTCAAGATGGCGGGCTAAACATGAGATTGCCACGATAAAAGAGATTTCTGTGATGGTGTTTGTGTGTGTTACTGCCCCCACACACACACACACACGCACTCATGTAAACACTCCTCCGCGAGCGCACATCCGGCCCCATGCGTGTGTGTTGCGAGTGGTTGCCTCTAAGTTGATGGCTCGCAGCTGCCGCCGCCGCCGCCGCCGCTTTTCCTGTCTGGGTGCGTACGCGCGCTTCATGCTACGACGCGCTAATCATACAGTACGGCAACATCTGTTTGCCGTTAAACGCACACGAGCAGTACCCGAGCTAATGTGCCGTATATTTGATCTCGCTCGAGTCGGAACATAACTTCAGGCTCTTTCGGCGGTCGCTTTCATCTTCGAGTATTTTTTTTTTTTAAACAATGCTAAATAGCGCTCCTATTTTGGGCTCCTTGATTTTCAAGTTTAATTCAATACGTGACCAAGCTCGTAACTCAAGTTACACTTTTCCCCATTGAAATCAATTGAAATGGCATAATCTGTTCCAGCCCTCCCCACTCTATAAAACCATAATAAAACATAAAATAGGAGAACGTAAATGAATCAACGTGTTTTATCAAATGTACCGACTGTGCATTGAGTCGAGCCAAAATTCACAACAACAAGAGTTCATAGAAGCTCTGTAGTTGTTGAATGTAGTCTTCAGAAACAAATGCCAAAGCTCTTCAACGTGGATACATTTTTACATGGTGGTTTATCAGTATAATTCGTTTTAAAACGAAAAACTTGCTAAATGTTTTCCAGAGTTTCTCATCCTGACATTAGTAAACACGCAATCAGCATCCCACTCAAACCAAATGACCAAGCAGTCGAGCTGATAGTTTGTCTATTAGTGTCTGTTTGTTAACAAATATTACGTTGCTGGGCAACAACTCTGAGCAACTAAAATCTAAGTTATCAACACAAGCATGTGAGCATCTTGGCAGGAACCATGTCCGAAGAATCTCATTGAGGTTTGTGTGCCGGGAAGCATCCGAGTGTCGTCCAAGACTCTGGAAAAAGATATATTTTCAGCCCTTCCAGTGTTGTTTATTGCGTCCAAACGGATCCTGATGTATTGACAAAGCATTCAGCGGGAGTCATATAGTGTCGACTGTTATCACACCAAAGAAACAAGCAGTAAAAATGAAAGTCTTATGGGGTTTGGAAGGTTTCCTGTTGTACTTTATGGTCCCATAATAGCATAATGGCTTGTGCCTTCAAAGATACTGCTTTTGTACCACTGAGACGTGGCTAAAGCTTGGGAACATATGCGTACCTCGGCCCTAGAAAAGCTACAAACTGCTGCTTTAGGTCTATTATCATGTACTGTGCATATCTGGCTAAGTGCTAAAACCACACATTATTATAATTACCCTAAATCTGGACACTCTGACATGATATTTGCTTATAACACATATATAACATATACATAACACATTATTTACACTTTGTTCTGATGTCAGTCATAATCTTATGTTTTTAATCAGTGACTGTTAAGGCCACAAGATTCTGCATGTTTGCTGGCAAGCTGGGGATACGGAAAAACCTACCATAAATCTGTAACGTACACTTATAAAACAACACCTAAACGTTGTTTACACATTGTACTGATATAAATCAGAGTTACATCTTTATTTGACGTATGTTCGGTGGCCAGCTGGCTAGTGCTAAGACATCACAACACCATAAATCTGGACTCTCAAGGCATACGATTTTGAAATGTATGCACCTAAAACGTGTAGTTTACTCCATGATGTAAAACATAGTTCTATCATTTAAAAATATATATATATTATTAAGGCAACAAGCAAGGTCTCTAGCTGGGTAATGCGTAACATTGTATGATTTGTCCATCTAAAATGATATCAATAATATAGGTTGTACTTTATACTGACATAAAACTGTTTTTAACCAAATTGCATACAGCTGTTTTTCTTGTTTTTAATTCCTATTTTTATTTTATTTTTACTTTTTGAGCACTTTTCCAGAAAAGAACCGATAGTTACAAACAGTTCATCCATCCATTTGTCCATCCATTCATACATCTGGCAATGCATCTGTCCAACCATCCTTTCTGTCATCCCTTCATTTCCTTAAATTCTTTTAATCATGTAAATCTCATTGAGTTACTTTGTGTTGGCAATGCGCTACATGAATACATTTGCTTTGCTTTGCTTCATCCATCCCTCCA
This sequence comes from Phycodurus eques, assembly GCF_024500275.1. Classification (NCBI taxonomy): domain Eukaryota; kingdom Metazoa; phylum Chordata; class Actinopteri; order Syngnathiformes; family Syngnathidae; genus Phycodurus; species Phycodurus eques. The sequence goes on along the minus strand of NC_084537.1, from coordinate 20,685,282 downwards.
TTCATCCAGCCATTCTTCTGTCCATATTCTCCTTCTTATCATATTCAGGGTCGCATGCAGCTGGAGCCCACCCCAGCTGTTCATGGACAAAATGATGATGATTGGTCACCAGTTAATCATCGGGCACACTTGAGGGAGTCGGTGTGAACCGCTACACTTCCAGTCACACCTCATTTACACTCGTGTGGCCATTGATAATCTTATAATGACACTTTGTCCGTGTAGTTAATGAGGGTTTTATGACGGCGACAGACTCCATGTCTATTTCCGCTATTTCCTCTGGGAAAAATCGGAGGTTGACCAGGAATGGACTGTTGGACCCGAGCAGTTCCGTTGTAGTGCACTCACTGTACTGTGTGTATGTGTGTTGGAGTTCCAGTGTTCCTGCGTGCGTTCGAATGAGTCATCACGCAGTGACCCCACCCTACGTGGGCGGTGGATTTGGCCCGGCCGGGCCAGTATTTGGCCTGTCCCAGAAAGAAGGCCTCAAATAACTGGCCCCTTTGTTCCAAAATGTCACTCGTCTTCAAAAGGAAGAGGAGGCATCTCATCGCTCTCTCTCTCACATGCGCCCTTTCTTTCTCTGCCCTTTTTCTGTTGCGATAGCACAAATAGATAGTGTTGAGCCTTAAATGGAGGAGCTTTCATTTTATGACGTTAGCGTATTAGGCTGACTGACAGCCGTCCAGCGAAACTGCTGCTTTTCATCCCCTCATATCTGTTATGTGTGCAAATGTAAAAGAAACATTGTTTTTCAGATAGCGTTGCATTAAAGCCAACTCTAACCCGAGCTTCATATTGTCTTAAAAGTAACCATTGTCTTGTTTGGCATAACTTTACTGCTTTTCATAACAACGTCTAATAGCTTACGCTAGTTACAATTTGGATAGGTTAGGTGAGCCGTGTAACGAAACACAATAGTGAGACGTTTAGTGAGACGTGTCATGAAACAAAGTGAAACGCATAGTGTGATATATGGTGTTACATGTAGTGAGATACAGTGAGACACATAGCGAGACGCTATGTAGGAAGACGTACAGCGGGGCATGTGTTGAGACACATGGTGGGACTAGATGCATCACAAGCGGAGGGAGTGAATTTTTCGTATAAACGTAAGTAGCTTATCAACAAAGACATGACGGAAAAAAATAAACATGACACGTATGTGTTTACAAAATCCTGTCGTTTTAATATTGTGCAGCAGCAATCTATTTTTTTCTTTTTTCTTTTTTTACCGGCTGCAACAGCCTACTTTGTTATTGTGTGACAGCTGTGACGTCATTAACTAAGCGCTGTGGAGTGTCCAAAAGCTGTTATGAATGAGCTCACTATATAATCCATTATATAGTGCAACCAACCCTACATGTGGAGTCGGGAGTAGTGAGCGAGTGAACGATCGTAAGACACTATACAAAATGCATACACTGTATCCCCAAATTTTGTGAATGCTTTTCAATTGAGTCAGTTAATCCAAAACATACCTGAATAGCTCGATACATTATTATTATTATTATTATTATTATTAAAGGTCACTTTAGGGCTTATACAGTACTATAAATGTGGAGTCTTAATGTGAAAGCTTATGAAAGTATTTAAATCATATTGTTTAATCTTTCTAATGACGAAAAAACATCGGTCTATTGGTTTTAAGGTATGCACCTGTGTATTACACGCTAACTGGTTAGCTATCCTTTGTTTTTGCTTATATGTCAATGCCCAATATGGTCAGTGCTCAAATGACTCTCTAAACACTGCCAGAAGTATGGCAATAAGTCAATAAATCACCCACAAGTCATCTGCACACCCACGTCTCGCAAAGAATGGAACCATTTTATACCACGTGTGTCCCGAGTGCCAAGGAACATTAAGCCTTCAAAGTAGTTAATGGCGCACGAGTTGTCCGAATTTCGGTCAATGTGGTAACACTTAAAGGGCGGAGAGTTGGGTGTGCTCCGTTAGCGGAGCGAACAGCCTCGTTGATTGCGTTTTTGGGGAGGCAAATTAGCATCGTTGCCCCCAAAATGTTGAGTGTAAACAGTCCGCAGGAAATGGTTGGCATTAAAGCAGTAGAGCCTGACTCAAACGGTTCATTTACATTTTGCACGGTATATCCACCGGGATCATTATTGCAGTGGTGGGCTGTGTATAGGCTGAAATCTGATTGGACAAAAACTAAAATAACAGGCATTGTTTTGATCATAATAATAAATGAAAAATTTGATTCATGTCTATAGCCTTTCAGGACGTCTTGTTGATCAGACAACAACACGAAACAAAACAAAAAGACAGGACTTTCACACAAAAGTTGGCTAATGGGCCAAAGGCCAAACAAGTGGGTTTTGAGGGCTGTTTTAAATGAGTCCAGCGTCGGCCTATCTCGTATCTCAGAGTTAATATTTTATCCTGACTGTCACACAAGTGTAAAAATAAGCCAAGCGCGAGTGCAACTACTTACAAAGAATGGTGGGTGAACAGGAAGGGGTTTACAGGTGTTTCCATTTCTGGTTAACATCCCGCGTACTCTTTACCATCAGTGGGACCCATCTTTGGTGACATCACATAAAAAGTCCGCAAGAAAAAACAAAAAACACATTTGTGTTTTAACGCTCATTGAGTTGCAGTATCACAAGATTTAGTGAAGTCTCACATGAGGTGGCGGTTCGAACTACAAATCGGACCTTTTTTTTTTTTTTTTTTTTTTTTTGCTCCAACCACTGTATAATGTAACTGAAATAAAGTAAAACTATTCACTTTTTAAAGTCACCAGAAATTTCTTTGGCATCACTGACACCCAGCAACACAAAAAAAAGCCCAAGAAAAAAAGAGGTCCCACAGGATTTGACAAATTCTAGCATGATGTTATGGCATGAATTTTAAGTTTTGTTTGACTTATGAGACAGTTTTTTCTCAAAGATTTTGGCTGAACTCCTAATTGGACCACTTTGGTGGCTGAGTGCTGTATACTAAAATAAAGTAAAACCGCTCCTCCTTTGAAGCGCATGCACCTTTATTGGTACCCTTCCCTGGTCATATCACAAAAATAAAGAAAGCAAGCCAAAGAAAAAGCAAAAAGTAGTAGTGGTTAGTCCTTTCACAATAATTTCCCATTTCGTCTTGTATGATTACAGAACTGCAAAATATTTTAGAAAATCTTGTCTGAACTTCAAATTGGACCATTTTTCAGGCTTTATACCGCTGCATAATGAAATGAGTACTAATTAAAACGACAGAAAACTACTCAAATGGGCCAAATTCAGAATCCCGTATGAGCAACGCTTTTTTTTTTTTTTTTGCCTGGCTCATCTAATGTGGGTGGACAATGGCGTCAAAGTTTGATGATCTTTTCAAGGATTTTGCATGAAAAAGGAGGTGCAAGGGCCCATCGCTCCTGGCTGCTTTATTCCATATCATATTTCAAAGCATGCGTCTTTTGGATTTGGACCAAAGTGGTGATACTTTCATATAAACTATCAGCAAAGATGTTGAATTAAGCCGAGACAAAGTTAGGACAAGTTCAAACAACGTGCCGACGACCCTCCTATGCTGTGAAATTGCACTAGTTGTCTCGAGGCACGCCCAACGCCTACAACCGTTTGATCCCTTTGAGCATCGCAGACAAGACTGTGGCGAGAACACAAAAAAACAATGAGTCACGTCGCCAGGCTCAAAAACGTACGCAATGGTGGCGGAGGAGGCGATGTTGCGGGTCATCGAATCACAAATTGCAGCCGTTTACCCCGCGCACTGTGTTTATAATAGCCCCATTGTAACTCTTGTTAAGTCGCTGAGGGATGAGGATCGGGTTACTGATGCCCAGGTGGCTAATTTTCTAAAACGCTACAAGTTTTCAACTGCGAGCAGGCAGCAGGTTTGAATTTCGGGCCCGTTTATTGGCGCAGTCGCTTCGTGTTAGGGAAACGCTGTCAGCCACCGCGATCTGGATATCATCACATTTGTGAAGATAGATTTACGGTGTTTGTCTTCACAACAGCCACCCGTCGGACTCCGACAAAGCACACCACAGCCTTTAATCATGATGCCACAGGCACTGTAATTGCTTCCTCTACCGGCGCGCATGCTGGGGCAAGATTGATGTGCGTGTTTGAGTGTTGTGTTGGATTACTTCCCTGCTCTGATAACACAGCCAAAAACAGAGGGTCAACTCTTCAAAGTTTCAAAGACATGATGTACAGTAGATTTTGGGTAAATGCTACTCATTACTCATGTCACTTAGGGTTAGGGGTAGGAATGTACAGTATGTTAAGCATTCACATAGGTTTTAAAAATGTTAGTTTGGTTTAGTGTTAGGCCAAGGTGCATATTTTACGTTGGAAAAATCCTACAGCACACCACCAAACAAAAATGTCACAAGAACTATATGGACTGAAATAATGATTATCACCATCCATCCATTTTCTACATGTATGCTGGAGCCTATCCCAGAAATCTTCGGGCGAGAGGCGGGGTACACCCTGAACTGGTCACCAGCCAATCGCAGGGCACATATAAAACAAACAATCATTCACACTCACGTTCACACCGACGGGCAATTTAAAGTCTTCAATTACCCTACCGTGCATTTTTTTGGGATGTGGGAGTAAACTGGAGTACCCGGAGAAAACCCACGCAGGCACGGGGAAAACATGCAAACTCCACACAGGCGAGGCTGGATTTGAACCCGGGTCCTCAGAACAGTGAGGCGGACGTGCTAACCAGGCGTCCATCATGCTGCCCAATGATTATCACATCTCAACTAAAGCACAAGCTGACTCAGTGGGATATCGGTCTATTTGAAGACAAAGATGATATACTGGTAGGAATTGAAGAAACACACACAAATCTTAAATAATAATTCTCTGACCAATTACAATCCCAATTCCAATGAAGTTGGGACGCTGTGTTAAACATAAATAAAAACAGAACACAATGATTTGCAAGTCATGTTCACCCTATATTTAATTGAATACACTACAAAAACAAGATATTTCATGTTCAAACTGATCAACTTTATTGTTTTTAGCAAATAATCATTAACTTAGAATTTTATGATTGCAACACATTCCAAAAAATAGTGCGCCACACATTTTCAATGGGAGACAGGTCTGGACTGCAGGCAGGCCAGTCTAGTACCCACACTCTTTTACGCCGAAGCCTCGCCGTTGTAACACATGCAGAATGTGGTTTGGCATTGTCTTGCTGAAATAAGCAGGGGCGTCCATGAAAAAGACGTTGCTTGGATGGCAGCATATGTTTCTCCAAAACCTGTATGTACCTTTCAGCATTAATGGTGCCTTCACAGATGTGTAAATTACCCATGCCATTGGCACTAACACAGCCCCATACCATCACAGATGCTGGCTTTTGCACTTTGCGTCCATAACAGTCCGGATGGTTCTTTCCCTCTTCGGCCCGGAGGACACGACGTCCACAATTTCCAAAAACAATTTAAAGTGTGGACTCGTCGGACCACAGAACACTTTTCCACTTTTCATCAGTCCATCTTAGATGAGCTCGGGCACAGAGAAGCAGGCGGCGTTTCTGGGTGTTGTTGCTAAATGGCTTTTGCTTTCCATCGTAGAGTTTCAAGTTGCACTTACGGATGTAGCGTCAAACTGTATTTACTGACATTGGTTTTCTGAAGTGTTCCTGAACCCATGTGGTGATATCCTTTACACATTGATGTCGGTTTTTGATGCAGTGCCTCCTGAGGGATCGAACGTCACGGGCATTCAATGGTGGTTTTCGGCCTTGCCGCTTCCATGCAGTGATTTCTCCAGATTCTCTGAACCTTTGGATGATATTATGGACCGTAGATGATGAAATCCCTAAATTCCTTGCAGTTGTATGTTGAGGAACATTGTCCTTAAACTGTTCGACTATTTTCTCACGCACTTGTTCACAAAGAGGTGAACCTCGCCCCATCTTTGCTTGTGAATGACTGAGCAATTCAGAGAAGCTCCTTTTATACCCAATCATGGTGCCCACCTGTTCACCTGCGGGATGTTCCAAGCAGGTGTTTGATGAGCATCTTTTTTTGGAACGTGTTGCCACCATAAAATTCTTAAATTCATGATTATTTGCTAAAAACAATCAAGTTTATCAGTTTGAACATTAAATATCTTGTCTTTGTTGTCTATTAAATTAAATGTAGGTTGAACATGATTTGCAAGTCATTGTATTCTGTTTTTATTCATGTTTAACACAACGTCCCAACTTCATTGGAATTGGGGTTGTAAGTGCAGTTGGACAATTTCCAGCGGCACATAGGTTGAGAATCACTGGGGTAGGGTAATGGGTTTGAGTCCGGGGTAGGTTGTTATGGTTAGGGGTTAGAACTCTTGGTTTGGATTAGGTTGAGGGTTGGTTTGGGTTTGCATTAAATTAAGGATTAGGGGGGATTATGGTTGAGGGTTAGTTTTAGGCTAAATTAGGGTTAGGTTACAGTTAGCATTTAAATGAGAGTTACGGGTGTTGTTTGGTTAGGGTCTGCCGTGAGTTCTTCAAGGTCCAAACATTATTTTTATGGTTTGCGTCTTCTGTGTCTATAAACCACTTAACACCAATTAAACATATTCCACATTGTCGAACATGCTTAAAGTATTGTGGCCTAATAGGGTAAAAAAAAAAAAAAACACCCACACTCCGTGTCCATTTTACTGCTCTTTGCAGTGTTTGTGTTTTCTTTTGAATGCATGTGATTTTATCCAGCTCTTGTGTCGAATCTCTTTAGATTCTGCCGGTGTACATGATATTGCTGCGTCGTCAATGTAATGTATAAAGTAGGAGGGGAAAAAAATAAAAGCCACGAGGGCTCACTGTGAGACAGAGCCAGTTTTGTTATCCTGTTTTGAAGCATCTGTGAGAATCATTAACACATTGAGGGGACTTTGACGCAAAGTCGGCACTGGGAAATCACTCAAGTCCCACCTGAATCCCGAATGGAACTGTACACACACTTATGCAAACACACACAGAGCAGGTTCTGTTGCGTGAGCCGTGTGCATGTGGATATCTGTTGGCATCTGGCTCTTATTTCCTTTCTCCATGTCACAGCCGCAAAGGTTTGAAGCATGAATCACAGGCCTCGGGGGCATTCGAGACACAATACACACCATCGCTGGAAATGTCACAAAGCATTTTGTCCAACACGGACCCCCGTAAAAAAAAAAAAAAAAAAAAAAACAAGCTTTGAAAACAGCGTTCTCACACCACTCCCGCTTTGTACTTCTTTACCACGTCTCAAATAATCGAAGATGGCAAAACCGGATAAGTTGAGCGCGACCCAACAATTTGTCCTGTAACAAACCAACTCAATTGAACGATCTGTTCCAGAGTTCATCTGCCCCCTTCATAAAACCTCAACATGCACTTTTTGTCAACAAGTGTTCTTCTTTTCTTATTGATGCAGACTTATTGTTGGTTTGACCATGAGTAGCCAGCATGAAGACACAACAACCATGTTCCATTTACTAATCTGTGGTAAGCACCTTTTCCTCTTTGCCTAAATCATTACTTCTAAATAGTGAGCACATTTTAGGAAAAGTAGCACCTATACTAACGAGCTTCGTTTGTTCCGTGACCACTCAAAACACGAGTATCTCAAATCATCGTTCCCCAATGAAATAACTAGATACGCCATTCATCCATTCCAGCGCATAGGAAAATGAACACGCTACAGCAGCGTGTCAAACTCAAGGCCCGGGGGCCAGATGCGGCCCGGCACATCATTTTATGTGGCCCGTGAAATTAAATCATGCTCGTCAACATTTGTGATTTTTGCTAAGATCTGTACACAAGTTGTCATAATAATAAACAATAATGTTGAGATATTGCATTTTTCTGTTACCAAACCCTTCTTCGACAGTAACTTAAACAATACTTGAACACGCTATTATCCTTGTCTTCTGATTTCAAAACTAGTTATCCCTCAATTTGTTGTGTAATGGTAATAATATGTTTTGGTGACGATTAAACATTTATATGGTTTCACTGTTCTAACTACAATGCGGCCCCAGACAAAAAAAGAGTTTGACAACCCTGCTCTCGAGCAATGGTTCTCAATTATTGTCACTCTAGGACCTGCAATTTCTTATTGTTGCAAATTCGTGACCCACCTTTGAAGAAGTTAAAAGCAATATAGATTTGTTTTTTGTATAAAAATAGCCTCTGATGATGAACCAAAGTGTTTGCTTTCGTGTCAGTCGGACTCCCTGGGGGTAAGCGCTATTATCTTCTAAGTCTTTAATAATATGCAATATCTATATCAAAAAGGTTCAAATAATCCCCTTTTCCAATGCTGGCCCTTGAGGAAACCTATTTAATCCGCATGCAAGCATAGCTGTTCTCTAATTCCTCTGTAACCAGTTCTGGATGAGGCACCGTGCTCCTGCAGCACCGGCAGCTCCCTCAGCCTTCTGCGGCCTTACAGTGACGTCCGACCTCACCTCTGCTTCATTTATTTCCCGCCCAGCGCCTCAAATCTTTCGTCGTGACACAAGTTTGGATGTGAGCCGGAAGCTGCCCAGGACTGCTGGTGAAGCAATTCTCCCAGTTGAGTTAGTGGGGCTCAATGGATTGCTCTGGCTGAAGAAAACAGGCCTCTGACAGTGATGTCCCCGATGGGATGTCATTTTTATGGGTGTAAACAAAGATTGAAACATGCTGAGATGAGCGTCACTTGAATGGAGTGAAATCAATACAGCATGTTGGGAACGGGTCACGTCATTCTTTTAGGTCTCTCTGGTCTCCATAAATGGGGGGGGGGGGACTGTTTCCCACATGGTGTTATGTTCCCCTCTTGGATGTTTTCCTCGCCGTGTGCCACCAAATCAAAAACAGCACGTTCGCGGTGGGCAAGGCGGCACAAAAACGAGCCACATTTGGCTGGGCAAGTTATTACAAGTGAACCTCTGAAGTTAAAAGCGGTACAATTCCGAGTTCAACCAATACTTTTTGGAAAAACAATGTCACCAATTATTCACAGTTAAGCCATCATCAGGCTTGCAAGACTTCAGCTCAAAGAGCATCTAAAGCACAGGTGTCAAACGGGTGGCCCGGGGGCCAGATTCGGCCCACCACATCATCGGTGTTGCGGTGCAATAACCCATTAAGCAACAGATATTTGAACACAAAAGGTGGAGCAAAACCGCTAATATAACCGATGACCGATAATATAACAATATCCGCATACATATATTCTTTATCCTCTGTGAAGAATAACTAATATTACGGTGGCTTATTGAGGAGCTGAGATGTCTCTGTGGCTTTTTGTGTTTGTTTTAAATAAATCCTTTTTGAGACTCATCCTGCCTTGCCTCCCTGCACTGGAGTCTTACACTTTTTCCATCGTTACCACAAAACCCTGACAGTGTGTTAGCATGAAGCTAGTGGCAGAAAGTGGCACTTCTTGCGCTGGCTGTCCTGTCCTGATGATATAGAACTTGTGAAATTCAACAAAGAAACTTCAGTCAACAACGTACCCATCACTTAAGCATCGAAAACACGAGGGGGGCGTGTTTCCCATGCCGCATCCACCTCCCCGCATGTGCCTCTCGTGTAAAGCTGTGCAGGCCGCCAGCCGGGCCTGGCTGTTTGCTCGGGAGGCTCATGGCGGCCAGATGGTGACGCTCGCGCACACACACACGCACACACCTACACTCACACACACACGTCGCACATCCTCCAGCTACGATCTGTCTCGGTCGACGCTGTGACATGCGGCTTGCATTTCAAAGGCGGATGAACCGCTTCGAGCGAGAAACAGGAACTCGACTTTGGAGTCACCAGATATGTGTCGCAGCAGGAAAATACTGGGAAGTTCCTCGTGGACCCAAAAAAGTCAACACAAATTGCAGTTTTCTAAACAAACACAGTTGTGAGAAAGCGCATGTGAACCCTTTGGAATGACAGTAAGCCCCGGTTAATCGCAGGGGATACTTTCCAGACCTACCTCTAATAGCCGTTATTTGTATGAGCTGATCTTCATTTAAGTCACAGCTAAAGATAAACATGATTTACTGGACACAACATGTAAACATCAGGGTGGGAAAAGTATGTGACCCTTTGGCTTCAATAAGCGGTTGATGGGGAATTTTGGGCCATTCCTCTTGACAAAAATGTTTCAGTTCAGCCTTATTCTTGGGATGCCTGTTGCGGGTCGCTCCCTTGAGCCACACACAGCATCTCAATCTGGTTGACGTCAGCATTTTAACTCCAGAATGCATATTTTGTTCTGTTAAAGCTATACAATTGTTAATTAACTTCTGTACTTTGAGTAGTCGTCCTCTTGCATCACCCATTTTATGTCCAATTGACGGATAGATGGTCTTAAGTTATCCTGCAAACTGTCTTGATACACTTGGACATTCTTGTTTTTATTGATGTTAACAATGCGTCCAGGCCCTCAGGTAGCAAATCAGTCCCAAACCATGATTCCCCCTCCACCATACTTCACTGTTTGCATGTGGTTATGATGGTGGTGTGCTATACCTTTTTTCCCATTCTAGCAATGCAATAGTTTGCCAGTAGCGTTGTGGAACATCCATGATTTTTGGACAGCAGTGCCTTCCTCCAATGACATCCATTCTTGCTTAATGTTTTACCTATCATTAATTTGTCAACAGATGTTTGCATGTGGCAGAGATTTTCATGTATCAGTGTTTCGCCAACATGCTAGGATTCTCCTTCACCTTATTGAGCTTTCTACGCTGTGCTGTTGGAGTCATCTTAACAGGACGGCCACTCCTAGAGAGGGAGAGTAGCAGCAGTAATATGAACTTTGTCAATTTGTAGACCATCTGTTTTACTATGGACTGATGAACATCGAGGCCTTTAGAGATAGCGCTGTGTCCCTTTCTATTTCAATTCTTAGTTGTAAGTCTTCCGAGACCCATGGAGAACTCATTACTGGTGTTTGTGTGTGTGTGTGTTTTTTTAATAGGATTCTTAACCATACCCTCTAATCTTGCCACATTAGTTAAGACTCGAAGTGGGCTGGCTCCTGACTTTCATTAGCTCTTGGAGAAGTCATTAGCCTAAGAGTTCACATACTTTTCCCCACCGTGCGAACGTTAACATAATATCTCCACTAAATACATGAAAGAGTTTTAATAGACTGTGTTTGCCTTGGGTTGTCACTTGGATGAAAATCAGATTACATTTTGTGGCTAATCTAGCCAGAAATCCAGGTAAATGCAACTGTGTATTCATTTCCATCTGGCTTCAACGGACAATGCGTCGTCTTGTTTCCTGCTGTTTCTAAATGCTCATAAGACGAGCCTGACGATATTGTATAATCCGCACTAATAAGATCAAATGAAAGACAAATCTGTGCTGCCGCGAGCCGCGTCGACCGCCTTTATTGCCTCGTATTCCCTCTGTCGTTACTCACATTAATGAAAGCTTATGAAAGGGTTCCTTTCACCGTGCTGTTTGGTCAGCTGCAATTGTATGGCAACGTGAGGGATGACATCTTTTGTGATGACTGTCCAAAAAGGAGCCGCGGGGCGGTGGTAGCTAAAAGGCGCTGGTTGATGAGAAACACGAGAAACCGCTGCGCTTGGGCGACTGTGGCGAAGCGAGCTGGCAGCCGCGTTGCCGTTCAACTGCAAACAGCTGCGAGAGCTTTGAAAACACCTCGACTACTGTTTCCTTATTCTTTCCCCTCTGTCTTGTTTACCTCCCTTCAAGTATAGACAACCAATGGCAAATCATGGCGAATCCTCGAAATGACATCCAGCTCTGACTTCATGCTCTGCTCTCGTTTGATGGCTTAGGCGGGAAAAAAAAGCTTGTTGAGGGTATCTGCTTTTAATTTAGGCTCATTTGGACGAACTCCCTAGTAGCAATTTGCTCAAAATGGATGATTCAAACCAAAATGGCTGCCATGGCTTTTAGAGATATTTTTGCGTGTCCCGGTTTGATAGACATGTCCACCCAATTTCGTGGCGATTGATGAAACTCCTGTTGGGGGAGGGGGGGTTTCTAACGTTTGAATTTGTAAATTGGATCTTGAGCAGAAAATTTTGAATGAACGCATCCTGGAACTTTAAGGCTACGCTCCGCCCACATCAGATTGCAACTACAAAGAAGTCTTCGCAATTCAGCGTCACCCATCTGCACAGGATTAGACCAGACGGAGGCTCATTTGGGCAAATTTCTTAGTAGGAAAAAAAAAGTATGATTGTTTAAACTGGTGATGGGGGCTATTTTTCTTCTTCTAACTTTCTCAGGGTTGCTACAAAGTGAGTTTTTTTTGGGGGGGTGGGGGATCACGATCAGAACCTGTAAAGTACATACAGTACCAAGACAGTAGTATACATATACTTGCAAAAAATGGTGTGTTTTCTGGCGTTTATTTGTCAGAAGAATACGAATAGACAGCGATCCCAAGAGGCCCTTCGCACCACCTGCTGTGTTTTAGCCTAAGTCCTAAATATGATCTCTTAACTGTACTTGATGACTTCTCCAGCGCTTGAAGGCGTCACCCCCCACCCCCATAAAAATCTTCACGAGGACCACCCTTCACTCCGTGCTTGTCAGCCTCATTGTGTTTTCCCAGGCAAACTGCGCCAGCCGCAAGCAGCCTCGTTCAAACATTCGCATCCCCACCGCAAATCCTTCCCCACACACCCTCCATCCAACCGCTCTCCTCACCCCCCTCCCCTTTTTCAGCTCATTTACCTGTGAGTCATTGCTGAGGTTTGGCTCACGGATCAAGCCAAGGCTCATGGGTGGAAGCAAACCAGGCTAAAATCAAGGGTTAAGGAAGGGGGAGCCCGAATGAAAAAGTCGACTGTCTTGACTTAATTATGTGCCGTCCAGACTTTTTCAAAACATTTTTAGAAAGCGGTGAAGGAGAGATTGAGGGGGGAAAAAAACAACAACAAAAAAAAACCCATCGGGGGGTGAATCCATTAGCCGCATTGTTTTGCATCCCCCCCAAATTGCGGTTGGGATGCGATGGAACCAATTTAACTTTGCCTTTCCAACCAGGCTCCAGGAAATCATTCTAACACAGCCTTTTAAGCCGTGCACCGCTGACAGAGTTGCTCCACCTCCCCTCCCACACACACACACACAAAAAAGTCTTGCTTACCTGCAAATTCATCTTAAGCACCGCGTCAAGCTTTCACTTTATTGTGGAACCTGTATTACATTTTCGTCTCTCAAAAGGCTGAATGAAAGAGAGAAAAGTCTAACACGCACCCGCAAATGAACAACTTGGAAATTAGATCACATTCTTAAACTTGCGCATCATGATGCACCCACCCAAATTTAGATCAGAATGTGTGCTCCAAAGTCTTAACACCGCCTTTACCAAACTTTTGTTCATGTTGTGTTATGTTGATTCATGTAAATAGAAAAATTAAGTTACGACTGTGTAACAACAACACAATTTCCAACTTACTGGTATACGTTGAGAACAGAGTTTTCCCCAAAAATTCCATTGAACTCTTAATTTCACATGGACAATATTTAAAGGGGTTCCCAAAAATGACGGTTTGGTACCTAGCTTTGTTTTAAGGTCACGGTTCTGTTCCAGTTGGGTAAGGTTGCGGAAAGTATTTATCTTTAAACTTTAGTTTTTTTTACTTTTACTGAAGGAGTTGAATAAAGACTCCTACTTTTACCAGTCTTGCTCTTTTTTGAAATTTTAAAAAATGTATTTATTTATTTATTTGTTTATTTTTAAACGGTGGTATTTCTACTTAAGTAGAGAGGTCAATACTGAATGCCACCCCCGGCTGTCCCAAAAAAAAAAAAAAAAAAAAAAAAATGAAAAAAATATAGTTAACAGTGGATGAGCCATGCTGCAAAACCAATAGGTGACATCACTATTTTCCACTGTTTTCCCTGAGCAAATAACATTGCATTACAGTCTTGCCCATGTTATAAGTTCAATGAAGTAAACAACTCATTACTTTTTTTTTTTTTTTTTTTTTTTTTTTGGAATCTGCTCCTGTGGCTTGAGAAGTTAAAATGCATTCCACATTGCAGGAAGTATTCCGTCAGCTTACGGGTGCCAACAGCAAACCCAGTGGAAATTCTGCATCAGGTTGGCATTTCCTTCACGCTGTGTGTGTGTGTGTGTGTGTATGTACATTTACTTTGTGTGGCACCTGCAAGTGTTTTGCTTGAGTCTACTGTAGCCTCCTTGCTGTTCTGCTTTGTTGTCTTTGAATCCACAGTGGACACATTTTGAACTCAGTGGCTCATGCAAAGGTTATGAGCTGGTTTATTTTCAACGTATTCTCAGTGATATTAATTCACATGCTGGAGGCACGGTGACCGACTGGTTAGAGCGTCTGCTTCACAGTTCTGAGTTCTGGGTTCAATCCCCGGCCCCGCCTGTGTGGAGTTTGCATGTTCTCCCCGTGCCTGCGTGGCTTTTCTCCGGGCACTCCGGTTTCCTGCCACATCCCAAAAACATGCATTGTCGGTTAATTGACGACTCTAAATTCCCCGTAGGCATGAGTGTGAGTGCGAATGGTTGTGTGTTTGTATGTGCCCTGCGATCGGCTGGCAACCAGTTCAGGGTGTACCCCGCCTCCTGCCCGAAGATAGCTGGGATAGGCTCCAGCACGCCCGCGACACTAGTGGGGAGAAGCGGCTCAGAAAATGGATGGATGCATAATTCATGCTGTGCTGATTCTGAATTACGTGAAATGAACAACCGGTTGAGTGACGACTAGGTGTGCGTAGGGGTGCGGCCGGCGTGACTCAGCAGCCAGCTATGTTCTTCTTCCTGCTCCTTTTCTTCTTCAAGGTGAATGAGTCACAGCTTCCCTGCCGTGTGGACCTTTTGCCATCCAACTCACTGCTTCCACTGGGCGGGGGGCGGGGGGGCGGCGGGTTAAATCCACTTCTTTTGCCGTTTATTTCCCAAAATAGTGCAAATGATGCATATTCAGGGAGTTTTCATGACTCAAAAGAGTTTTTTCACTTCTCTCATTTCCATGGATCTGTCTCAGTTGTTCCTCTCTTTAAATCTTCCTATACAAACAATATATCAGATATGTGACCTTGAAATAGGAGCCGCAGAAGCACACCATTTGGCAACGAGATTAGCGCCATCTCCATTGTCGTCATGGCAACCAAGGGGACTCAAACTTCACACAGAAACATGATTTGTGCAACAGGCTACATTCATTGGCTCGTTTAGCTTGAGGGCACCCTCGCGGTTAGCCTTTCCAACTAACGCGAGTACTTTGTTGCGAACTCAGGATCGGCACACTTCGACCCCTTTGGCACGCTTTACGACCAGAATGAAACAGAATGACTAGAAATGAAGACGCTCGGCTTTCTCCTCTCATCAGTTACTAATAATCATAGGCCGCCTTGAACAATAGAAATAAACAGATTGACGACAATTAACTCAAAGAGCAAAAAAAAAAAAAGTCCAAAGCATGCTCGGTCAAGGTACCGCGGTGCAGCATCCGGTCACACACAGGCACATGCGTGTGTGGAATATATATATAATATCACTAAGTGAATGTGATAACTGTGCTTGTAAGTTATTAGCACTGACACCTTGGGCAGTAGAAATAAATGACGAGAAATAATTGACACAGTTCAAAATCAATTCCATGGCATGCTTCATCACACATGGTGTATACTGTAGGTACTGTATCTAATCCAACGGTGTCATATGTTTATTGTAATCGCTCTGCTTGTCATTTATTTATGATAACTGCCAACTTGCACAATAAAACAAAATCTTGTTTAATTAATGCAATCACTCCTCTTGCTAGTTACTCATGATAACAGCCAAATAAACACAAATAAAGACTTTGGGCTACACTTTCAGTGCAATCGACGCAATTACGCTGATCATTTAATGGAGAATTTGTGGCGCACACGCGTTTGCCTCGGTTGCTCCATTTAGGGCAGGATGCGCGTTTCAACGCGTCTGCCTCGTGCGAAATGAGCCACTTGTTGAGAGGAGCACAATGCGGCATGGCGAGAAAGACAGGAAGAGGGAAAACAAAAGAGGCGCGCAAAGGTGACCCGCCGGCTCGGGAGGTTAGCGTGATCCGTGCGGCACCTTTTGGACTGCGATGAGGCGTAGCAGCTAGATTTGCTAGCGTGGACCGCGACACAAAATAAGGAGGGAGCTTTTGGACAGCTGCAAGCCACAAGAACAAGTTCATCTGTCAGGTTAATGCACGACAGCAGTGATTATCAACTGCTGGTTTGTGACCCAAAAGTGGGTTGTGAACCCGCTATGGGTCGGTCGTTAAAAAATATTATTATTCTTTTTTTAAATCACAAATTAACCTGTTTAGTTTCTGTTTCCCTTTGAAACCTATCCTCAGCTAGTTTCGGGAATGCTATTTATTTTTTAGTTTTATTATTTACTCAATTCATTTCATTATGTATTTAATTATATAGTCCTGTCTAATTATTGTATATGAATTTATTATATATATGTATACTGTATACAATATGTGTATATATATATACACTGAATGGTATGTATATTTTTACATAAATACAGTTATATATTTAAATGTCTACTTTTCATTTGTATTTTTACTTTATTTTTATTTTATTCGACTGAAATAGTTGGGTTTTTTTTATGAAGCGAGAGCCTGCAAAAACGTAGAGAGTAAAATGATAAAAACAAAAAATATAAAAGCAGGATACGTTAAGATACAATAAATATTGACGCAAGAATGGAGATAAAATAACAGTAAAATAAACACAAGTAAAATAAAGTAAAAACTATGTCCATATATCAGTTAAGAGCTAAAATAAAAAGGTGGTTCTTGAGCCCGTTCTTCAAAACATGAACATTCTCTGCGGCCCCGAGGTTCTCCGTCAGGCTGTTCCACAGACGGGGGGCCGAATAACTCAAACGCTGCCTCGCCGTGATTTCGTGTCCTTGCTCGAGGACGACTAAAAGGCCAGAGCCGGATGATCTCAGTGTCACATCAGAATGCCGCCCACAGCTTACGTGCAGGGGCTAGTTGGTTTCTCTGACGTAAGTACTGTAATTGCTGCATGGAAAAAATAAAGATAAAAAAAAAATAAAAATAAACAGGTTGCTTTATTGTGCTACACAAAGTTCACACCTTTGATACAACTTTGTGTGACTAAATGCATTCCTGCGCTCATTAATGCCTCCACCCTACGCTTTTCTAATGGTAAGCCTGTGAAGGACATCTTAACCCTGTGTTGTGCGTGTGCGCACGTATGTGTGCGTGCGTGTGTCTGTCGAGCACATCGGATTTGTGCCTCAACTTGTACGAGACATGGTGTCTAACGTGCCCATTAGGGATCAGATAGGCGTGATGTTTGTGTTAATAAGTTATTACAAAGTGTTAGGTTGTGCCTTTGATGTGTGATTTATGGCTATAGCTGTGTGTGTGTGCGTGCGTGCGTGTGCGCGCGCGCGTGCGTGTGTGTCAGAGACCACATTCACAATAAGACAAATCACCTCACTGATTACTCTTATTCGTCACACTTTAAACGATGGTGCTGAAGTGATTTGCTGATAGAATATTCAATCCCCTTGCTGAAATGTAATTTTTAAAAAAATAAACATATTTGCAGTTTGGCTTTGCAGATAACATTTGACTGATTAAAAAATAACAAATAAAGTATTATTTTTCTTGTAACCCCCCCCCCCCCCCAATTTGCATGTCCTTTCTACTAACTTATTTACTTGGGTTTTAATGCCACAGAAAAGAAAAAAAAAGAAATAATAATAATGCCACACAAACAAAAAATAATGTCACAAAATGGAACACTGTTAGGACGTTATCATGTGAATACACTGAAGCGGAACCATGCTGTAAATAGCGGAATTAGTCCAACATAATTCCACCAAATATAAATTAAAAGATTTAACAAAAAGATAAGATAATGCCACACAAAAAAAAGAGTGCACGATTACTCTGTAGCAGAACCATGAAACAAATACATAAAGAATGGTCATCAATAATGGCCATATAAAAACTAAAGCCACAAAAACAGAACACTGCTAGGACATTATCATGTGGATTACTCTGCAGTGAAATAAAATTACAAATAGCAAAAAAATGAGCCCCAAAAAATGCAAAGAAAATGCAAATTAATGCCACAAACAGGTGAGTGATTACTCTGCAGAAGATCCATAAGACCCATACTACTGCTGAAGTTGCAACAAAAATTCCAACACTCCACGTGTGATAAACTGTTACTTTTATAACAGATTACAATATAATTTACCTTGAAATAATGCCACATGATAGGGATACTGTTTTAAATGATCATTCGTAACACCAAGCTATGAATATGCTGTGTAATACGCCTATGGGCAGGGGGGGAGGGGAAAAAATAAAAAAATCCCCTTTTTTTTTTCCACAATCGACTGTCTCACGCACACGCACACACAGACACACACACACACACACACACACACACACACACACACACAGGCTTTCTAAGAAAAATACAGAGGAGAATATGCAGCCCGCGCAAGTGTGTGTTTGTGTTCACCACTTTAATTACCTGCACTCAGTCTAGCATTAAATTAAGAGTCGCCAGCCCATGCGTCACATACACACTATGTTAATCTGCTTATTTATTTTTAGACCAGCATCTTTGTAATGCCTTTCTTTCATAATAATATTTTTAAAAAGGTCCCGTGTTGCCCTCTTGTTAGTCCTGAGGGGAGAGTACGAGGTGGCGCTGGCGACGTTTATGATGTGGTTTCCTGCATGCGTCGTGACGTCAGGGTGGGGAGAAAGACTTCTTTGTATCCCCCCTTGCAATCCACCCGCCTCTCCGTCGCCTCCTCTGACAATGATTTTCCCCTCCCAACCCCAAACTGGCAAACACAGAACACGAGCCACATCCAATGAAACGTCATGTTAAGCAGTAGCGTGTACGCTCAAATGATGTGCGACGCTGGCCATTTTGGATTCTGTTGCTAACCAAAACAGCTGCACCTATCCAAAACACTCTCTCAGATGAATTAAAGTGTGGAGTCTGACTGCATTCTTTCCCTGCGCAAAGATGATTATGGTATGAAGAGATGGCACCCGGTGAGGTGTTCTGGGCACGCCCCACCGGGAGGAGACCCCGGGGACGACCCGGGACACGCTGGAGAGACTACGTCTTTCGGCTGGCCTGGGAACGCCTCGGGATCCCCCCGGAAGAGCTGGATGAAGTGGCTGGGGAGGGGGAAGTCTGGGCGTCCCTGCTAAAGCTACTGTCCCCGCGACCCGACCCCGGATAAGCGGTAGAAAATGGATAGATGGATGGAAATCGCATTATAAAATTGTACTGCATATAAACATACAGTATTGGCAATTACAGAGAATGTAAAGAGTTTGTGCATCATGATTAATGCATTGTGCCTGTGCAGCTCCTTTTGGTTTGTGCACCTTGCCGGGACAAGTAAAATACAGAAATGTGGATATACACGGAGACAGGCATAATGAAGCTCAGTCAGGTGCAGTCATGGTAGTTGTTTTTCACAGAGGATAAGGAAAATATAAGTGGCTATTGTTGTATTGTCTGTATGTGTTGCTTGACCATTTGTGTTCAAATATGTGTTGATTAAAGGGTTATAGCACCACAACACCAATGTTATTTTTTTTTGCCCTTCCATGCTGTTTTGTATTGCTTGTTAGCATTAAGCTAAGTGGACTTTCCTAAGGCTATGTGGTTGTTTTAAATGTGCAACGTGTAACTGTCTTTGTTTTATGTTTAGTTTGACAGTAAACTTCAACTGAATGTGGCATTAAAATGTTTGAAGCCTCTTTTTTTTCTTTTTTTTTTTTTTTTTTTTTTTTTTGAAGAAGAATTATTCACTGTCAAACTGCTGTTTGTTGTGAAGGGAGTTCAATTGAGTTTACTGCCACCATACAGTGCTTGTATCTTAATATTTTAGCCACAAGCCAAAGCAAAAAAAAATAATAATAATAATAATAAATCAGCTGAACGACAGCTCGTATTTCCAAAAACTTTTAAGTCAGGCCAAAATTCTGGAGAACAAGCTACTTCTTGTGCTCACGTCTTTTAAATTTGGGCAAAAATGTACAGCTGGATAAAACTGCTAGAGTTATATGTACAACCCCAATTCCAATGAAGTCGGGACGCTGTGTTTAACATAAATAAAAACAGAATAGAATGATTTGCAAGTCATGTTCAACCTATATTTAATTGAATACACGACAAAGACAAGATATTTAATGTTCAAACTGATCAACTTTATTGATTTTAACAACATGATTTGCAAATCGTTGTATTCTGTCGCAACCCCTTATGTCCACCCCCGGTCGACACAGTGACAAATGTTGCACTCGACATTGGCCTCGCGGGACAAGGGGTGCGGTTTAGCATATTGTCATCAACGCCACTTTAATTTGACACAAATACATTTAAAAAAAAGCCACAAATAGATGCCTCCCCCATCTGCATACATGACTAAAACAAGCTGAAGCTGCTTACCTCATCACGGTGACAAAAGACGTACTGGACATTGGCCTCGTAGGGCGGGGGGCTTGGTGAGCAGTGGCCGATTTGCGTCAGACAGGACCGCCCCCTCAAAACAGGCCCGTTAAGCGCTGGCCATCGAGGCCCGATTTGCTCACATTACCACTGCGATGTAACGACACATCCAGCAGTATTTAAAGCGACATTAAGTCGTCAACGTGGCTAGGCTTGCGCCAGCAGGATTTACGTGTCGATTTCTGGCAGGCCAGTTGGCTTTACAAGGCGACGTTTCGAGTGTTGTTTTCAAACCACAGACGCTTCCTTTCTCTGTTGGCTCGCTTTGGGGAGTTCCACTTGGCAGATAGCTTGTTTGGAGACCATGGCCCAATTCTTGGTAGGAAAGTGACTTTTTCGTCGTCGTCGTCGTTGTTGTTGTTCTTATGTTGAATACATTGACCTTGAAATGTTCTGTGTCCCAGAGATGAACGTGCTTTGGAACAAAAGCAGAAGAACTTGTGAAGATGCTGGCTGAAGCTGGTAAGAGTGTGTTTTTATCCACAGTCAAACGCGTTTTGTACCAACATGAGCGAAAGGCCACTCTGCCTGTTTTAGCCATAATGAGTGCTTTTACGTTCGGAGGGAAAAGGGGGAAACAACACTCCAACTTTGAAATACAGGGGTGGCAGCATCATGTTGTTGGGACTCGTCCACTACACCAAATAGATAGCATCATGAGGAAAGAACATTATGTGGAAATAGTGAAGCAACATCTCAAGACATCGGCCAGGAAGTTAAAGCTTGGGCGCAAATGGGTTTTCCAAATGGATAATGACCCGAAGCACACTGCCAGACTGGTTACAAACTGACTTGAGGATAAATCAATGTTTTGGAGCGGCCATCTCAAAGCTCCGATCTCAATACTATTGAAAATAGTATTGAGCTTAAGTATTGAGTATTGAGTATTAAGCTTGTTGAAGGACATCCAAAAGGTTTGACCCAGGTCATACAATTTAAAGCCAATGGTGCCAAATATTAATGAAATGTATGTAAACGTCTGACTTTGAAGAAAGTCATGAAAAAACGGTCCAAAAGAAATCCTCTTATTATTCTGGCATTTAATTGACCTTAAACTGGAAAAGTTTAGTCTGATTTCATGTCAGAATCAGAATCATCTTTATTTGCCAAGTATGTCCAAAAAACACACAAGGAATTTGTCTCCGGTAGTTGGAGACGCTCTAGTACGACAACAGACAGTCAATTGACAGAGAACATTTTTGAGACGTGAAGCCATTGACAAAAAACAGTCACTGAGCAATAAAGGGTTGCTAGTTATCTGGTAATTACGGTACTTTTTTTTTTTTTTTTTTTTGCAGAGTCCTCTAGCACTCAGAGCAGTTCGAATGACTAATATTGCAATAGTCCGGTGCAATGACCATTGCGCAAAGGGCGCCGAGACTTCAAGCGAGTAGTGCGATAATCTGGGACAATGTTGATTGTGCAAATGTTGCAGATACTCCTTAATCAGTCTGCAAATGGAGCAGATGCTACTCTGGCATGAGTGGCCAGTATTGGTCAACAACAGATATGCAAATAGTGCAGCGTGGTGAGACTACGACAGTGAGTGGAAACTCAAGTCAAAAAATTGCGTGTAGGTTAGGTGTTTAAGAAGTTGATTGCAAGAGGGAAGAAGCTGTTGGGATGTCTGCTAGTTCTAGTTTGCATTGATCGGTAGCGCCTACCTGAGGGAAGGAGCCGGAAGAGCCGGTGACCGGGATGTGGAGGGTCCGAGAGGATTTTGCACGCTCTCGTCTTAGTTCTGGCAGCGTGCAAGTCCTCATTGGTGGGTAGGGGGGTACCGACAATCCTTTCAGCAGTTTTGATTGTCCGTTGCAGTCGGAGGTTGTCCTTTTTTGTAGCAGCACCAAACCAGACTGTGATGGAAGAACACAGGACCGATTCGATGAGCGCTGTGTAGAACTGCCTCAGCAGCTCCTGTGGCAGGCCGTGCTTCCTCAGAAGCCGCAGGAAGTACATCCTCTGCTGGGCTTTTTTTGCGGACGGAGTTGATGTTGGTCGCCCACTTCAGGTCTTGAGAGACTGTAATTCCCAGGAACTTGAAGGTCTCGACGGTTGACACAAGGCAGCTGGATAACGTGAGGGGGAGCTGGGGCGAAGGATGCCTCCTGAAGTCCGCGATCATCTCTCCAGTCTTGAGCGTGTTCAGCTCCAGGTTGTGTCGGCCGCAACGCGGTTCCAGCCGCTCCGCTTCCTGCCGATATGCAGACTCGTCACCGTGCTTGATGCGGCCGATGACAGTGGTGTCATCTGCAAACTTCAGGAGTATGACAGCCGGGTGCGCTTAGGTGCAGTCGTTGGTGCAGAGAGAGAAGAGCAGCGGAGACAGTGTCAGACAGTGAGGGGAAATAAAGTGTATGTTTTTTTTTTATACAGTGTATGTAAACATCTATCAAATGCCAGGTGACACGACGGGGTGCTTTGGCGAAATTGATGGTTGCTCTGTTAACAGGCAAACCCGAATTTGGGACAAATGGCATCCTTACTAATGATTTAATAGCAGTTTGGTAGCTACATGTCATGTTAAACTACCACTGATCATGAGGGAATGAAATGTTGGCTGTCTGGCGCCCTCTTTAGGAGTCTCAGTATGGTGATAATTCATGAAATAAAGAAATAAAAGTCCCTTTTGCACGGGCTTCCTATATACATTTGTACATATTGACAAGGTACTGCAAGTAAGCTGTATTTTACTCCATGAGCATGCACATTTTGGAAATAGAATGAGGCAATGTGAGACTTAATGGCATAATTAACGATCTCTTAAGTGAGCTCTT
Source organism: Phycodurus eques (assembly GCF_024500275.1). Lineage (NCBI taxonomy): Eukaryota > Metazoa > Chordata > Actinopteri > Syngnathiformes > Syngnathidae > Phycodurus > Phycodurus eques. The sequence goes on along the minus strand of NC_084537.1, from coordinate 20,662,003 downwards.
CAAATGAGCCCTGATGGCCTTGGCAGTCCTCAGAGTGGTTGATGGAAAGGTAATAACAAGCAATTCAGAATGGAAGGCTCATTCATTTACAGCACAACAGTTCACTGTCAAGAGTGGAGGCTTCAAGCAGAACAGAAAATAACACTGGATTGATTTAAAAAAAAAAAAAAATTGTCATAACGATTGTTGCACTTTCAGAGTTGATTTCCCGTGAGGATTGAAAATAAAACGATCAATCGCATAGAAAACGAGCAGGCGGATAAACGTCAAGAAGTCGTCGAGTCGTTTCCCCGCTGATAAAGAGAGTCCGAAAGACAACGGGGAGACCTGAGGCGTAGAGACGCCTCATGTAATAGATGCTCTGTTCGCAAGCGGTGGGCAGATCGATCCAAATATCGATCGTATCGATACCAAGTCAGTATCGGTATTGGCACGATACTAGCGTGACGGGATGGATACCGTAGTTTCAGTTTCGCTCTCGTATGCGCTGCTGCGGTTTCGTCAAAAAGGCGACAGCCAGGTCGCCGGACTCGTGGCTTCTGTCTCAGCAGGCACACTTTGCTCCTCCTCCCCCCCTCTTGTGTTTCGATGTCGTGCCGTCACATGACTTATCCTTATTATTACAAGGTGCTGTTTTTGTTTTACATGGTTCTAATTTGTAAGTATGCACATCCAAAAAGTAGGCAGGTATAGCAGCTGCACCAGATACATTTCATTCAAATACTGCATTTTTGAGTTGAAACAAAAATCTAGATTTTTTGAAATTTGGATGAAAGTGGCCATATGGTCTTTTTTCTTTTTTACTTTTAATTCATTTACACTTCAGTTCTGTTGGATATATTTTAATGATTAACCATCCAACCCATGAATATTGTCGGTGTACTTAAGACACAAGCATAAAATGTGAGTCATTTAGAAGGGGTGTACCGCACAATGGAAAAGAAAACCCTCCAGCTTTTGTCCCGCAGGCTTTGCATTCATTGCAACCTCCTACGTGATAGATAATTTTATTTATTCATGTCTTTCCTTGCTTGGAGCTTTTTTTTTTTTTTTTTTTTTCAGCACAACCTCGAAACCCCAAATGAAAGTGGTTAAATGTGCTCTGTCTTTTGCTCGTCAAGGTCTCCTAAAGATGCCGCAAGATTGTTTGACCCACTCATTTGTCTTTTTAGGAATCAACAAACAGATTGCTAAAGGGTTTTTGCACCTGTTGTAGCGTTTTTATGTAACCATCAAAATGATGGCTACAGTTTAGAAAAACTTAAATTAAAACAATTTTCTCTTCCATCAGCACAGGCATCACATTCGTAATTATTCGTTTATTAAAATTCCACAACATAACAACACCTTGACTATATACATATAGCCGCTAATATGACAAACAACCACTTTTTAGTAGTAGTTTTAGATCAGTCATTTTTCTTCTTGTCACTTGTTGCAAAGCAGAATTGACTGATCACTGTGACCCATTGGGTCGATGGAAAGAAAATTGCAATTGTTTGAATGACACACTTATGGGCTTTTCGCTATACATGTGGAATATTTAATACCCATAAGAAATAATGGAATGCATTACTCTATTGAACGAATATCCATCCATCCATTTTCTACCGCTTATCCGAGGTCGGGTCCCTGGGGCAGTAGCTTTAGCAGGGTCGCCCAGACTTCCCTCTCCCCAGCCACTTCATCCAGCTCTTCCGGGGGGATCCCGATGCGTTCCCAGGCCAGCCGAAGGACGGAGTCTCTCCAGCATGTCCTGGGTGCCGTTGGGGGTGCACTCCCATGCACCCTCGAGGACCCTGCCGAGGGTGTAGAGCTGGTCCACTGTTTCACGGCCAGGACGAAAACCGCACTGCTCCTCCTGAATCTGAGATTCGACTTCCAGACGGACCCTCCTTTCTAGCACCCCTGAATAGACCTTACCAGTATCAGTAAATACTAGAGGATGACCCCTGATGGGACAGTCGGAAAATAGAAAAGTCGGCGAATACAACAATGGATTCAAGAGGGTGGTACTGAGTTATAAACCTATGTCACTTTGCGGTTCGTTTATCTTGCAGTGTTGGCTATTCTAGTGACTACTACCATGTAAAGTTATACTGTATAATGTGTTTATCTTCATCCAGCAACGCAGTAGTTCTGCCTATATTTTGGCTTTGACAAATGGCAGCTCTTAGCTCAGGTTAGCTGCCATGGCAGGGGTAGAGAAAACTCAGTAGGGTCACAGTAGGGCAGCAGTTCAGAATGGCGTGCTTACTGAGACGTTTTCAGTCACAGAAAGTTGTGTAATTTCACACTTGATGAGTGGGCAGGCACTCGAGTCCCAAAACTGCCATTAACATTTGAAAAGGTTTGGTCTGTAGTTCTTTACACTGGATCAAGACAAAGACAGAACTGCTGCTACAGCAAAGACGGTAAAAGGTTTGCAATTGTGATGCCTTTTTTGATCCATTTCCCCTTGAGGAGCACATTGGATGCGTCACTTTGAAAGCTTGTCTTCGGACTTAGTCACACACAGGCTACCGGTTTTTAACATCTTGAATTATTTTTAAACAAGGTCAAAAATCCGCAAGCGTGTTTTTCTTGTGTGTGATGTACATGAGCTAACTAACACAGCATACCACACACAGAATGATATCAACCAATAATTGCCAGTCTCTTCTCCCATACCGGATGTCTGTCAGCGCTGGCCTGTAGGAGTCTTAACTGTTACCTTATCTGGTAACTAGATTGCGGTTGCAATTTCTTCTCCTTGTTATTTTTATTGTTGGGAATGACTTGTGAGACACAATAGACAAACACTTTTGTACACAACCTGTAGATCCTGTATTTATGTTTTTAACACACCCCGCTCCAGAGGATAATCTTTTCGAGACGTCCGATGATTGAGCATACATTGACCTTAATCGGGAAGGGGGGGGGGGGGGGGGGGGATGCTTAAATTTGGCACGATTGTCCAACTGGCGAGCAGTCAATAATTCAGTCTCTTTAAGATCTTCTTAATTTCAAAATGTCAACCGTGAAACAATGCAAAGTTGCTAAATGGGGTTCCAGATGTGCCAACACTGCCTACTTTGGCAGGAAAACAATTGTGCAAATGATCCCAGTGTCCTTTGCATTACTAACATGGTTTCATTTGGCTTTCAATTTCAAAGCTGTTGGAAAGGACCCGGCTGTTCCATTAACTCGCCCTTCTGGCATTCCCTCAGTTCGCAACATTGCTGTTGCCTTCCTCTGCCGCGACAAACTTGATCTCAGCGTTGGCCGTCCTCGAGGCCATGCTGCTGTCCCTGACCTTGTGCCTGTACAGGAAAGGGAAGGTCTTCCGGAAGGACTTCTGAAAGCTGGCGCCCATAAAGCCGTAAACGATGGGGTTGACGGAGGAGTTGGCGTAGGACATGCAGTTGGCCCACGTCTTGATCTTGTATGTGGCGTACGTGGCCCGGAAGTCAGGGTAAAAAGACTGGAAGAGGACAAAGATCTGGATGGGACCCCAGCACAGGGCAAAGAGCAGGACGATCATCACCACCATCTTGGAAACCTTGCTTCTGATGCTGATGGTTCTCTCAGACAGGAGGTTGACCTGAGGAGGACAAAGCATCAGATTTTTGGAAGACCTAGTCATGGATGTCCTCTCATGTGCTGATACAGGGGGTCCTTGGTTTAAGACAGTCCCAACATATGGCACAGGTTAATGATAGACGAAGGCACGTTCCGATTTAAGTCCAAATTCTGATTACAGAAATGTCGTGTGTGTGTGTTCCGGATTTTGTCCTCCCTCCTGTTTCACACACACCTGCTCCCGTGAGCATCTTCACCACCTGTGCCTCGTTCACCCTAATTGCCCCTTGTATTTAACCTCGTGTCTCATTCCCTCTTGTTGCCAGTTCGTTGTACTTTGTCGTCGCGTTCCAGCATTCCTTGTTTCCACGTCACAGACTCACAGTAAGACTTGACCCTGTTCCGATTATCGACCTTGCCTCTTTGCCTCATGTTTTTGGATACTGTTGTCTTTCTTGGATTGCCTGCCTGTATACAGACCTGTGCCCGTCTATTAAACCTCTCTTTTTGGAAACTGTCCATTTGTTTTGGAGTCGTGCATTTTTGGGTTCTATCCTCTGTTCCGTTCATGACAAGAAATGACCTCGTCATAAACCGAGGACCCTGAGAATGTTGCAATAGTGAAAGCTATTATTGCCATGCGTAACATCACAGGAGATGAAAGCGGCAAAAAACGAGAACATTACACACTACTGCGTTATCATAGCTTAGTAATAGACTACATGTACAACCCCAATTCCAATGAAGTTGGGACGTTGTGTTAAACATAAATAAAAAGAGAATACAATCATTTACAAATCATGTTCAACCTATATTTAATTGAATACACTACAAAGACAATATATTCAATGTTCAAACTGATCAACTTTATTGTTTTTCGCAAATAATCATTAACTTAGAATTTTATGGCTGCAGCGCGTTCCAAAAAAGCTGGGACAGGTGGCAAAAAAGACTGAGAAAGTTGAGGAATGCTCATCAAACACCTGTTTGGAACATCCAGGTGAACAGGCTAATTGGGAACAGGTGGGTGCCACGATTGGGTATAAAATGAGCTTCCCTGAATAGCTCAGTCATTCACAAGCAAAAGAGAGGTTCACCTCTTTGTAAACAAGTGCGTGAAAAAATAGTCGAACAGTTTAAGGACAATGTTCCTCAACGTACAATTGCAAGGAATTTAGGGATTTCATCATCTACGGTCCATAATATCATCAAAAGGTTCAGAGAATCTGGAGAAATCACTGCACGTAAGCGGCGAGGCGGAAAACCAACATTGAATGCCCGTGAACTTCGATCCCTCAGGCGGCACTGCATCAAAAACCGACATCAACGTGTAAATGATATCACCACATGGGCTCAGGAACACTTGAGAAAACCCATGTCAGTATATGCAGTTCGGCGCGACATCCGGAAGTGGAACTTGAAACTCTACTATGCAAAGCAAAAGCGCTTTATCAACAACACCCAGAAACGCCGCCGGCTTCTCTGGGCCCGAGCTCATCTAAGATGGACTGATGCAAAGTGGAAAAGTGTTCTGTGGTCCGACGAGTCCACACTTCAAATTGTTTTTGGAAATTGTGGACGTCGTGTCCTCCGGGCCGAAGAGGGAAAGAACCATCTGGACTGTTATGGACGCAAAGTTCAAAAGCCAGGATCTGTGATGGTATGGGACTGTGTTAGTGCCAATGGCATGGGTAACTTACACTGAAAGGTACATACAGGTTTTGGAGAAACATATGCTGTCATCCAAGCAACTTCTTTTTCATGGTCTTTTTCCCTGCTTATTTCAGCAAGACAATGCCAAACCACATTCTGCACGTGTTACAACAGCGTGGCTTCGTAGTAAAAGAGTGCGGGTACTAGACTGGCCTGCCTACAGTCCAGACCTGTCTCCCATTGATGTGTGGCGCATTATGAAGCGTAAAATACGACAACGGAGACCCCGGACTGTTGAACAGCTGAAGCTGTACATCAAGCAAGAATGGGAAAGAATTCCACCTCCAAAGCTTCAACAATTAGTGACCTCAGTTCCCAAACGTTTATTGAATGTTGTTAAAAGAAAAGGTGATGTAACACAGTGGTAAACATGACCCTGTCCCAGCTTTTTTGGAACGTGTTGCAGCCATAAAATTAAAAGTTAATGTTTATTTGCTAAAAACAATTGAGTTTACCATTTTGAACATTAAATATCTTGTCTTTGTAGTGTATTCAATTAAATAGAGGTTGAACATGATTTGCAAATCATTGTATTCTGTTTTTATTTATGTTTAACAGAATGTCCCAACTTCATTGGGTTACATTGCTACCATTGGAATGGAACTACACCAAGTCGTGAACCAAGGATCTCCTGTTCTGCATTCTGGAATCGTGACAATGTTACCGTTGCGATACATAGCCCAGAGATAACCAAGAAGAGTCCGGTTTCCTCAATTACATTTTTGTGCATTACCGTAATCTGGTTGACTGAGAATCTACACAGACATGTGCCAGAGACCAGGTCTATACCTGGTAGTTGTTGTCTCCCGGCTCCACTGTAGGTCGGCCAACCCTCTTTACCATCAGACTATAGCAAAAGGAAATGGTGAGGACGGGCAGCAAGTAGGCGGCGATGAACTGGTAAAGGATGAAGGCCCTCTCGTGAGTCTTGGATGGGAACCTCTCCATGCAGTACTGCCTAGGACCATACCAGTACCCCTCCTCGATGCGCTGGTACATGAGGATCGGTGTGGACAGGATAACAGAGCCTGAACATCCACAGAAGACAGAATGCTGTTGAGTTTTCATCGTTATACGCACAGTCTAATGCTGAAGGGTTTTAAGTCAAGGCGGACCAATCCAAATGCAGACGCTGACAATCATGGCCATCCTGGGCGTGCGGTGGCGGAGGGATTTCAGGGGGTACACCGTTATGTAACAGCGGTCACCGCTCATTGCAGTCAGAGTGATGCAGGTGGCTTGGACGGTCACCTAAAACACAGACGGCATACTCATAGAAAATTCAAAGCTCTTGAAAGTCACGTTCCGTCATCGCACAGTTTTCGTGAAATATCTGTATTCAGTTGAAGGTTATCCAAGACATGCCCCGTGACATCAGCAAGTCTCAAGTCACTCCACAAGTGTGTGTTTTGCTTGTTCTTTGGCTTTTTTTGTTTGGTTTGTGATGCTGCCACAGAAGGGGAACGGTGATGACAAAGAGGAAAAGCACGATGGTCACGATCGAGCCAGAAATGTGACTTATGACAAAGAAACTAATTCAATATCAAATACTGAAATGAAGGTTTACTAAAGCAAGTGGCTGGTGAGGCACGGCGTTAAAACTGCTGAAGCAGCACGGCGTTAATTAGTTTGACTTCAAAACGTAGACTAATTTGTACAGACCAATCAAAAAAAGTCCAGATAAAAAGTTTAAATTCAAGGTTGCAATGTAAAAAAATGGATAAAAAGCCAAGGGGGTGAATACTTTAGCAAGGTACTGTGTTCCACTGATGCCCTGCTCTGAAAAGTACACCCAAGCCGTAGCTGCGGGGAATCTGGGGTACAAAAATGGATGGATGTTTATAATTACAATCACAGAACCACAATTTTGGTTCTGGAATTATTGGTGGATGTGCTCTATGTGGTAAAGAGGAAAGCAGATTTTTACTCTAGATACATCTCCTTTTTAATCGGACATCTCTGTAGTTGTAAAAACAGGAATAACGTTCCGCACGCATTGCTATATTAACAGGAACGTTTTCTCGAACATTGGAGGAAGTGCATCGTGCGCTTCCCAAAAAAGATAGTATTATTATTACGGTATTAATAGTGTATTGGCATTCAAAAACTCCCCGTCCAACCTGTAGGTTAAATTAATAATTAATATAGAGAAGCCAATATGTTAATGTTCTTTTAGTTATCAAACTCATTTTTGTCACGCGGCACATTGCGGTTATGACTTCCCTCGGAGGGCCGTTCTGACTGTGAACCCATATAAATGAATTATCATCTCATATCGTTGCAAATACACATCAAATTGATGGATAACTAGATTTGAAATCAGAAACTAATACAATCATGTTTTTCAACTACTTGTATTAATACATTTCTTTGAAAAGGGGTATTGGCAACAAAAATTGCAATTTCTCACCGTTATTATAAGTGAAGACAATTTTAAATTTTGATATTCGCAAGAAACGTGAAGTCGACGCACATGATTTGCTTTCGTGGGCCACATAAAATGATGTGGCGGGGCAGATCTGGCCCGCGGGCCACCACTTTGACACCTGTGTTCTACAAGATGACTTTAACTGCTACCAAAGTTATTTTTCTGTGAAGATACAAGTACCTTTACTCAAGTATCGCTTTCAGGTTCTTTATACAATCTCCCTTCACAGAGAAATGTACTCGTAGTCTTTTGAAACAGAATACATGTGTTTTGATCAACTTCATTCAAACCGCCACGGTTTGTTACTTAAAAGAAAAAGAAGAAGAAGCAGCAGCAGGGCTTGATTTATAACACCACTGGAATAAATAAAAAGTATTTCATGATTTATTGGGATTGATCACATGCCTTTTGAAGTCTGTCCACATTCGGCTACATGGACATTCTCCAATGTACAGTTCAACCGCATGCTACATTCATATGTGGACTGTGTGTGCATACAGTGGGTATTTACTATAATTTTGGGGAAAGTTAAGTAACAAATAATAATAACAATAATAATCATAATCTGTGCTTAACCTATTTTATAACTTTTAAATGTAGAGCAGGTCACATTGACCCAAGAAGAACAAACGAACACAGCAGGAGGGTGGAAGCAAAATCGTTTTCACTCAAATCAGCGCCCATCAGAGTAATTGTCACAGTTTCGATGAGGACAATAGACATGCCATCCTTTCAACCATCACATGCCGCCAAATAGAAGGCAATTAAGCTTATGAACGATAGGCTTTTCGATGCTTAGGAGGAGAGAAGAATATAGAAAGTGTTTCATCAGACGCAGACAAGACGGACAGTCCCTTCTGCAAAAATAAATGGTAAGAAATATGAAAAATGCATGAATTACTGCACTGGCTACTGTGTCTCAAATTGTGCAAAAAGCTTCCCTGTTCTTTTGGGACATTAGAAAACACATAAAAAAGCTTGAACTCCAAATGGGTTATTAAAACCAAAAGCCTCATGGGGTTGGGACATGAAAAATGTTGTCTTCTTCTGAAGCGTTTTACAGATAATTATCCACTCCATCCATCTCAACTGTAATCAGGAAGGAGCTGGAAACTGGTTTAAATGAAGCAGCTTGTGACTAAAGTATACACCCCGCCTAAAAAAACACAAAAACAAAAAAAAGAGGGGGGAGGGCAATTTATTTGAGAGGGCAATCATCGGCACACCTCGGTTTGGATTCTTGTTCAACCTTTTGGACTACCTGGAAATTTGAGGACTCATTCATCATTTTTCCCATTTCAACGGCACAAAACAAGGTTTGATTGTGTGAGTTTGGTGTGGAAGTACTTGACCGGCAGCTACAGAGTCCTCCACCAAAAAAAAATGTCATGACCATCAGTGAAGTATAGTTGTTGCGCTAATGCTTCAAACAGAACATGGACTCTGTGATGGATTCCGGAAAGCAAAGCGCGCACTGCCTGGCTATGTTTTGTGTGCACAATGCTAAAAGGAGGCTTTTAGTCTTTATTGCACATTGCTCTGCAAAAGCTTTGTGCGTCCACATAAAAAGCAGAGAGACGCATTATATTTGACCAGAACACAAAGTCTTTGTTGTGGTTTGTTCGTAATTTGTGTCTGTGAGTCTTTTACCTGCTGCAGGAAGGCCACAAATTTGCACATGAAGTTGCCAAAGATCCAGCCGGGCAAAGGGTAGAGGGTGGCCGTGAAGGGGACGCAACACACCAGGAAGATGATGTCAGTGGCGGCCAGGTTTGCTGCATGTGGGGGTGAGATGACACAAAGCATGCGCAGTGTTACGGATTTAACGGGAATTTAGTGTTAAACATTTACATAAAGTCAGTGGCGGTCCAAGCTTGAATGGCGCCCAGTGCGAAACCCCCTTCAGCGCCCCACCACCACCAACGCGGCCATGACACTTCAGCCAGTTTTGACCGACAACGAGCTCACCTTAGCGCCTCCTCTTAGATCTTAGAACAACGAAGATGTCATACTTCCTTCACATCGATCACTTCAATGTTTATTAGGAAAAGCCTTGAAGACCCCTCATAATGTCTCCAGAAACGGCAATGATTTACAGTACATGGCATGATGCCAATGGAAAATCATTTCACACTGCATTTTTGTAATTTTATGGGAGGGTGCATTGCTAAATCCCCCCGAAATGCCACCCTGTGCAGCCGCACATATTGCACATACCAGAAAAAGCCGCTGGATCAAACGAATAGTTAATAGTAATGTAATAATGAAAATATACTGTATTTATTTTAAAATTATGGTTGAACTAGTATGAATTCATTTGTGAGATTTATTCAAATTTCAAACTATGCATGCTAATAGAAGGTAATGAAAATGATCAGCGTAACTTTAATTTTTTCTTAATTTTTTTTATTGAGCAGGAGAGGGATTTGTTTTAATTATGAATAACAACACATATCTTAAGTATCCTAAATTTAAAGAAATTAAGGAAAATTACTGATGATGATGAAGTATTACAACTTTGCATGTTATTATGTATTATTTATCATTTGATTTACATTTTAAAACGTTATTTACATTTTGCACAACAGGGATATTTGAAAAGTATGGATGAGAAATACAATTTAAATTATTCAAAAAAATAGGAATTAATCAAAATACCCAGTGAGAATTTCATTTACTTTATTTATAATTTGTGTAGGCGTGTGCGTGTGCGTGTGCGTCTGTGTGTAGAGTGATGCGAGTCTTGCGTCAAATTCCCTGACACCGCAGAGATACTATCCCGTCTTGGAGGTTTTTTGCTCCCACTGTCAATTTCGTGTTCTATTTTCTATTTCTTATTCAACCTTTTTTTTTTTTTTTTGTTCAGTCATTTGCTGCTGTCTGAAGGCTTTTCTTTGTGTGCATTGCCGGGCCCTTCGTTCTTGTTCTTTTTTGTTTCTTTGAAGATTTGTTCCATCACAAATTGGAAGCAGCACAGTTTAACCAGTCAACGTAGGATGGACGGCTCAATTGTTAGGAGCCTAACAAAAAATATTGCACACAGAAATTTTTTTTTTAAATATTAACTTTTTAAAAGAATTATGACAAATTCTAGAAATTGATTAAAACTATCATGGACAATTGTATTTCTCTTTATATTTATATGATTAAAAAATGTTGATGAAAATGGCCAATCATTTTATTGCCATTTGTACATATTTTAAAATGTTGCACAATAGGGATATAAAATACTCATAACAAATATTTTTAATGATACTAAATAACAGGAATAAATAATACTAATTAACATCCACTGAAAAAAAATGTTTTATGCTAATTAATAGGAGTTAAGAAGAAATACTGGTGAGAATTGGATTTTTTTTATAGTAGCTTTTTAAAAATTGTGATTAATAAACATATTTTCAAACTCATTGAACATAATTTGAAAACTAATCATTCAAGTGAATAATTATTCATTCCTTCATTCATCTTCCGTTCCGCTTATCCTCACTCGGGTCACGGGTGTGCTCTTCGGGCGAGAGGCGGGGTACACCCTGAACTGGTCGCCAGCCAATCGCAGCGTTAATAATTAATATGATCAAAATTACAGTCAAAAGTTAATCATGTAAGAATGGCTGTCAATATTTTTTATGATCAATTTTAATTTATCGTTATGGCCATCAATGTTTTCGTGTGCTATTTTAACTGATAATGAAAAAAACTGCACCCAGTCAAACATTGACAGCCATGGGTTATAGTTATCGTGTCATATCTAACTTATCGTATGGCTTCCCATGTCTTTGCTATTTCAAATTATCGTTACGCAATGAAAATATTTGCACACACAAAAAAATTCACGTAATGATAAATAGAAATTCCTTCTCCATTTTACCTATTGTCACAGCGTTCAATGTTTTTCCGTGTGCAATATTAACTTATCGTTATGGCCGTCAATGTTTTTCCGTAATGATAAGTTAAAATAGTTTATCTGTTGACACTTTAAACTTGTCGTTACAGCTGTGAGTGCGGAATTTGACGTTACCTTTACGTAATAAAAATATTGCATCGACAGCCGTAACTTATCGTTCGGTGTGCAATTTGAACCGATCATTGGAGTACAGGTGTCAAATGCTATCGTCCATTTGTTCGAGAACAGCGGATCTAATCACCAAAAGTAGTCACACAGTGCAGAGGTAGCGCAGATGGTGTGCCAGCTGCTAATCTAATGTTTGCTGAATATTGAATTGTTTCTCGACCAGGGGCTCCGGGGTAATATAATGGTAATCAAATTCATGTCACATACAGCCTGCCAACACAGACCTCCTGCAGGGAGATGGGAGATGTAAATGTAAAACCTTCATTGCATCGCCGGTGAGATCGTGGACAGACGAGCTATGTTAATTAGCATTATGGGCCCCAGAAAGAGCACTCTGCAAAATGTGTATTTTAGATTTTGCCTCTATAATTTGTATTTTAAATGCATTTGTACTCTACGTGTAAATTTCCTATGCACAGCTGTGTGCTAAGTGGAGAGATGGAGAGCAAGACAGTTTCCTTTGCTGTCATCGACACTGTTACAATTCGTCGCTTGAATAAATAAGCGCAGCATTTTAAAACAGGTGGTGCAGCTGTGACCGATAGCGCTATGTGTTGCGGTAGACGTCAGTAAATGTATTGCCTCCATTTTGGTGCCAAGGGACTGTGTTGAAATGAGTTGAGGGGCTTCGTTAAGACAAAAGTAGTGCTTTGCCGACATCTTGTTGTATCTTGGTGCCAAGGAACTGTGTTGAAGTGAGTTGAGTAGCTTCATTTAGACAAAAGCAGTGCTTTGTCGACATCTTGTTGTATCTTGGTGCCAAGGAACTGTGTTGAAGTGAGTTGAGTAGCTTCATTTAGACAAAAGCAGTGCTGTGCCAACATCTTGTGGTATTTTGGTGCCAAGGAAGTATGTTGAAGTGAGTTGAAGAGCTTCATTGAGACAAAAGTAGTGCTTTGCGGACATCTTGTAGCATCTTGGTGCCAAGGAGCCCTGTTGAAGTGAGTTCAAGTGCTTCATTTAGACAAAAGTAGTGCTTTGCCGACATCTTGTGGTATCTTGATGCCAAAGAACAGTGTTGAAGTGAGTGCAGGCGCTTCATTCAGACAAAAGTAGTGCTTGGCCAACATCTTGTAACAGCTTGGTGCCAGTGAACTGTGTTAAAGTGAGTTGAGGAGCTTCATTAGGACAAAGGTAGTGCTTTGCCACCATCTTGTGGCATCTCAATGCAATTATTAACCAATTTAGGGGAGATTTACTGTATTTTCAATGAAGTATCATTTTCTATTTACATGGAGGGAGAAAAAAAATTAAAGGCCTTATGTCGAGAAGAAATATTACACTCTGCCTTCCAGAAATTAAAACTGAACACTACATGGGGAAATACTTTTATATATATTTTTAAACCCAGCATTAGCACGCAGAGAACAGAAGCCCCGGCCTCACATAATTATGCCATTTGATGCCCATCCACTGAGAGTTAATTAGATTCTATGTGTCCTTGCATCCTTCCTCCTTGAGTAAGCGAGAGTTTGTGTGTGTGTGTGTGTGTGTGTGTGTGCGTATGCGTGTTTTCGCTCACCTATGTAAAAGTTGGTGGCCGTCCTCATCTGCCTGTGCTTGGAGATGACGTAGATCACCACAGAGTTGCCTACCAGGCCCACCAGCATGATGAGGGAGAAGAAGAGGGGTACCAGCCAGGCGTCGGTGAGGAAGGGGTGCTGCTCGCCCTCCTCCTCCGTCGCCACATCCCAACGTTGCTTCCCCCCGTCGTAGTCGCGGATCCCCCGCGAGAAGTTCGCCTCGGAGCTGTTCATCCACAAGCTCGGCTCCGTGGAGTTCCTCTCTGAGGAAAAGGAGGGGTGCATTATCGGGATTAAAAAGATGGAGAAAAGTGGAGGGGGTGGAGGATGGTAATCAAAAAGCAGCGAGGAGGAGAGATGCCGAGACAGTGACGGGACAGAAATCCCATTCAAATAGCAGAGAGGAGCTCATTTTAATAAAACGCAAGCTCAACTCCATTCCGTTGGAATCACAGCTTCTTTTGTTGCTCGGTCCATTTCTGCAACTCACGAAAGTTAGTACTTGATCAAAAGTGCGGTTGGAAAAAGAAACAAGAGAGGGGGGAAGGAATCGGGCGTCATCGCCATTGGACAGCTGCAGAGTGGGAGCATCCTCAGCCGTACTGAGGCAAAGGCGGTCCTGCTTGTGGCTTTATATATAGTGGGAGCAAAGGAGGCACACGCACACACACACACACACAGAATGAGATTGAATGCACGTGTTGCAGTATTGCGGGATAAATTGCCAATGGTGGGGTCTCCTAGCAACGGTATCTCTCATTCCATCTGTGTGCAACAATTCATCCATATAGAAACACTTTGTCGTAAGAGTATGACAAAAAAACATCGTACTGACTCAGCCATACTAACAATAATTCTAAAAAATAATAACGAGAAGATGAAAAAACAATAAGAAAAACATTCACATATGCTAGGAAAGAAATATAATAGCATTGTCTTTAATGTATAAGATAACATGGCACCCAATTCAAAACGTAAAATGAAATTTCAAATAAGATGTAATTGAAAATACAAAATTGAAAAACGTAATAGATACGTTCTCTACTTTGTGACACCCCGCTGAAGGTCACGGGCGCTTAGTTTTTGCCTAATTGCCTAATGGGCAAGCCAGCTCTGGAAATTACACACTGAAAAGAAATTTAATGAATGAATTTACTTACTTAATTATGTACACTGGCTGCATATGAAAATGTGTTAAACTAACATATTATTTGGTAATTTTTTAGGAAATTACGTCAATTAACCACATTTCTCATTGCCAGCCCTCCCAGTTAAGGTGGATATTTGACTTCGATAGGTGCCAGTGGCAGTGAATTTTATCATGTGCAACTGAGAATTAAGTACTTTTTTTTCCAGTCTATATGCTTTTTTTTTTCGTTTCAATTTTGCACTCCCAAAAATGACAAGCAGGGACTCTTGAATAGTGCAAAAGCCAACGTTCATTGTTCAAAGTGCTGGTTGCCATTTGGAATTTTGTGTATTCTTTTTTTTTTTTTTTTAATTTTAACATTGTCGAGGCACTCATTACAACTGAATTTGTTTTTATTAATAATTATGATAAATACCTGTATTAGTAAATGTATGTTTTTAAATGTATCTCCTCCCAAAATGATGAACAGAGATTAGAGCAGGGAAGAGAGCAACACTATGTTTCTTTTTTATTTATCACTATGGCCACTGCTATTTAGATTAATCACTGCCAGCCTTCCCAGTTAACATGGATATTTGACTTCTAAAGCCGTCAATGGCAGTGAATGTGTTAATGGTTTTTTAAAATTATTATTTTGCTCCCCCCAACAATAACAACAGGAACTCTTAAATAAGTACATATAATGTTGTTGTTGTTGGGGGGGGGGGTTATATTTTTGTGTGGCTAAGTCAGTGTCGTGGGTAGGCCACATATATTTTTTTCAATATTGGTTACATAAACTGAGCTTTTGTTCCAATATTTCTGTGTGCGTGTCAAGTGAGAAGTGGCTATGTCAAACGTTTTTTCAAAAGAATGATACAATGAATACATACATTGAGTGATACAATGCTCAACTTGTAATAAAAAGGCCATTTTCATTGGGAACGCTGGAGTGGCAACTATCAATTGTAGACCAGATAATTGAGGACAAAGTGGAGCCTCTTGTTCTATCAGGCTGGAGTTTCCACAAGCGGCTACCAATGAAGTACTTGTGCATTATTTTTTTGACAGGCGGGAACAGAGAATACTTTATTGCCTTAAATTATGTAGCTTTGGATTCGGGTTACATAAATCGAGGACAGGAACAGCTCATTCTTGTCTAGAGTAAACGTCACTTTGATGAAATGTTTTTGCTTCGCTTTGGAGTGTTTAGTATGCACATACAATTTCAATTCTGCCTTTACAAAGATGATAATGTATACTTGTGATGGAGGTCTGAGAGGAATTAATGTAAGAATATGATCAATGTCAACATACTGGTTGTTTCTAATATTTTCGTGACCTTATTTAGCAGCAAGAAGAAAAAATATTTTTAAGAAGTAAAATCCTGAGATAGAAGTTGTGAATCGGAATATATAGTATGACTTTCTTTTTGAGAAAATCATCTAATGACTTTATTCTTGTGACTGAAGTGGAATTTCTGAAAAGCAGAAATAATGACTTTTGTCTTTGTTTAAAAAATATGATTATTTTCATAACATTCTGACTTTTTTTCTTGAAGAAATACAACTTTGTAACATTGATGGATTTATTCTTGTAACATTAGCACTATTTTCTTAAGATTATAACTTTTTATTGAAAGACTGAGTGTATTTTTGTGACATGACAACTATGGGTGAAACATTTTGGCTTTTTTCTTGCAAAAATATGATTGAACTCTCATAATTTCATTTTACCCGTGCCTTAGTCTAGAGAACCCATTAGTATTCTGAGGATGGAGGCAGTGAACTTCAAGTTCCATCAGCAGATGACACAGCGGAAGCGGCAGAGAGGGAATAAGCAGGTATATGTAGACGGAAGAAGCAATAGGATGGTAAGCGGGGGTAAAAAAAATAAAATAATAAAATTTAAAAGGGAAACGCGCTGGCAGTGAGAGCTGAGAGCACTGATGAGTTACTCGGTGTGAAAGTGGTTGACTTTTAGAGTTGACTCTTTGGCCTTTGCGTGGTGTGGGCATAACAGCTGAATACAGATGCAGGTCGAGTTTTTCATCAAAGCGTACTTTTCCTGATGCTTTTTGTAGTGTCAAGGGAGAAGAAAGTCAATATTTATAAACGTCCAACCAACACTGACTGCAAGACCTTCTGCTATTTGATTTGGTCAAGCCTACCGGTACATAAGTACACTCTCAATGAGTTTCTTGGCACAAAATGATCTGAATTTATCATACAGTATCTGTCTTGGCAAACACTGTGGAGCTAAATGCTAAGAAAGAGTCAAGAGTTTTACCAGAGGGGAACGTGGAGGTGACATCCATCAAGTGAGCAGAAATGTCTCTCCAAATCGATCACAGTTTTTTTGGGTGCACACTTACTGCTATTTTTTTTGTAGGTTTTTTTGGTTACTTATATAATTTGTCATTTGATATTTTTGTTTACACAGTAAGTATTCATTGTGTTTCTGTCGTTTTATTGAAGCAGGAAAAAAATATTTAAAAAGTGAGAAATATTACCAGTATACTGGTATATCTCCAACTGAGAATCTGATGTTATCAAAGTCAAAGTCTTCACTTGGTCCTTTGGGCGACTGTCCATTTGGAAAAAACAAGTCTTTGCCTGTCTCCAGCAGCTCAGCCATAGTCACTGATTTGTCAAGCGACAAGTGGCCGTGTTCCACTTCCACATCTTGCTCTGATTTGGTGATACAAGCCATTCTGAAAGTGGAACCATCCCATTTCAACACGCCGTGTGACTTTGATGCCACCTTTATGTCTAACAGAGTGTGCGGTGCCTCTGTCGGCAGTAGCTTTCCATTCGTTCCCTAATAATTCTCTGATAAAAAAAAAATTCATAAAAAAATCGTTCTCTGATAATTTGCATGAGCGTGTACTTAACAGTCTCAATTCCTCCCGCGTTTTCGTTTGTCAGGGTTCTCCGACGACAAAATGCGCTGAGTGCAAGTCGGTCTCCCTATCTTACGAAATACTGTCCTAACTCCTCATCTGTCATAACACATATGACGTTACTATCGATCTGTATGAAGAAAAGCAAGGACTGCAGCCCTATGAGGGTCACAAGCCAGTGCAAACTGTAGGCCGGTCCCAAGACCGGATAAATGCAGAGGGTTGCGTCAGGAAGGGCATCCGGCTTAAAACTTTGCCAAACAAATATGAGCGTTCATCCAAAGAATTCCATACCGGATCGGTCGTGGCCCGGGTTAACAACGTCCGCCACCGGCGCCGTCAACCTGCAGGGCGCCGTTGGAAATTCAGCTACTGTGGGTCGAAGTCGAAGAAGAAGAAGAGGTGGAAAGTGGGTTGTGTGAGTGTGGCTAGACAGCATAGGATGGTGGTGTGTTGACTCTGGTGGTGGGGAGGAAGATTATGAAGACAGAGGCAGAGAAGAGAATCATGTGGTGGAAGCTGAGACAGGACGAATGTTGTGCAGCTTTTTGGGAAGAGGTGAGACAGGCTCTCGGTGGACGGGAGTAGCTTCCAGAAGACTGGACCACGGCAGCCAAGGTGATCAGAGAGGCAGGCAGGAGAGTACTTGGTGTATATTCTGGCAGGAAAGGAGAGAAGGAGACTTGGTGGTGGGACCTCACAGTACAGGAAATCATACAAGGAAAAAGGTTAGCGAAGAAGAAGTGGGACACTGAGAGGACCGAGGAGAAGCGAAGGAAATACATTGAGATGCGACACAGGGCAAAGGTAGAGGTGGCAAAGGCCAAACAAGAGGCATATGATGACATGTATGGCAGGTTGGACACTAAAGAGGGAGAAAAGGATCTATACAGGCTGGCCAGACAGAGGGATAGAGATGGGAAGGATGTACAGCAGGTTAGGGTGATTAAGGATAGAGATGGAAATATGTTGACTGGTGCCAGCAGTGTGCTAGCTAGATGGAAAGAATACTTCGAGGAGTTGATGAATGAGGAAAATGAGAGCGAAGGGAGAGTAGAAGAGAAGGTATATTCCTTGTTTGAGGAAAGAGAGCAAGTCCTCCTCTGTTGCCATTCTCTCAGCTGACATGCGCTGGAAGCAAGTTGTAAATAAGCTACTGTACGGCTACCCGAACGCAGGAAGCTACCGCTAGCAGGTAAATGAGCTACCACTCACAAGTAGACGTTTCTCATTGTAACGAGAAAGTTTCTCATTGTAACGAGAAAGTTTCTCATTCTAACGAGAAAGTTTCTCATTGTAACGAGAAAGTTTCTCATTCTAACGAGAAACTTACTCATTGTAACAAGAAACTTTCTCATTACAATGAGAAACTAAGTATTTTATTTATTTATTTTTTCCATGTCCCTTTGGGGGCTCTGTCCGTATTCTTGCAATGGGCTCCGTTTTCTTGCAATCTACCAACTATGTAAATTTCTTTGCAATTTTTCCTTATTTTAACATGTTACTATGATTAACAGGATTGTGATTAAACTAAATCAACTTTTCATCTGTCAATTATTTAGAATAAGGTATTTTTGTATAATTTATTACTAATGTAGTGTATTAATGTAGTCGCAGTATTTTAACAGTCTCATCCGCACCTATATTTTAGATGAAGCCGTTTCTGTGTGCCCAGGTTTCATTTCAAGGTTGAGCGGTTACATACATTATTGAGTAGGCAGTCACCACGCACTTGATGAAACGATGCTGTGAGGCAAATTTTAAAACGCTATGTATGAAGTATGAGTGTTTGTCTCATTTGTAACTTTTACACAGCTGACATGAAAGACAAGGATGCTTTATAATATACAATATTTAATAGTATCCATCTATTTTCTAGACCACATATCCTGTTAAGGATCGTGGCGAGATGGAGCCTATACCAGCCAGCTGGGGATTGTACCACTAACCATCACTGATTGGTGACTTTGTATAATACTAATATAATTTAAAATAAGATTGAAATGCCGCCTTCTTGAGAAGTGTCTTTGTTTCGGTTGTTGTTTGGCTTTATTAACTCTAAAGTGCTATGAGTACCGGTAACAGCTAGCATAGCATAACAGCAGTGCAGCGAACAAAAGCGCAGAAAGCCAATAAAACAATAACTGATAATAAACAATTTTCACTCAAATCTGGGAGTTAAAATGTTCTTTTATGCCCCTTACGTATGTTTAAAATGAACAAAAACAAACCATTTTGTCCCTTTGAAAGGGGAATAGGCTCCCTCTTGTGGCTTTTTGAATAAACCTGTGTACTAGTTGACAATCTTTGTTAGTACATTTTATGCTAAACTAATGTTGCTAGCTAGTGTAGTTGGTGTAAACCATTCACCCTTGCCATTTTTTTTTTATTAGTTTTCCGAATGAATGTGTTCAATTTTGTGGCCGCTTGAACCAGCGGGTGTAGGCTGCCTGCTGACCATCTTGGTGTATACATTTTATTCTAAGCTAACATTGCTAGCTAGTGCGGTTGTTGTAATCCACCACCCGTAGTAAAGTCTTGCGACTTTGCCTGGTGAATATGCTCAGTTTTGTGACTATTTGAACCAGCTTGCGTATTTGCTGACCAGCTTTTCGTTTACATTTTATGCTAAGCTAACATTGCTAGCTAGCGTGGGTGGTGTGTTGTAGAAAGAAAAAAAATCCACAAAACGCCAAAGAAAAGATTGAAAACATGCTCACAGTTAACAGACAACAAAAGAGACCTAGCTTGTATAGCGTCATAGTTTATATACATTTTACACTAATCTAACGTAGCTAACTATTGTGGTTATAGTGTAAACCATCAATAATAGTCTACATAGCTTTGTCAAATGTGTGGCTCTATTGCATTCAAATGATTTTAAACATATTGATCAGGATTGATGTGTTATGTTCCATGTGATTTAAGAAGGTTTTTATGTTGAAAGGTGTCGCTCATACTGGGTTCATTGTGCTTGTGCCTTTTGTTATGGTAAGAAAGGGAAATAATAAACAACCGTACGTGACTTTTCAATGTAGTCGTCATCACATCAGGTTCAAATCATTCAAATGAGGTATACACATCATCAGGAACAAACACAAGACAGATAATCAATTGGTTTGAAGTTGATTTCGCCTACTAGTCTGTTGAAGAAAAGACCCCTGTTAATACACAATTAACTTTCCTGCTTTTGTGTTCCTTTTAGTTGATGTTGAGGTGAAATTAATAAAGAAGAACAAAGTGGAAAGGTATGCATATCAAGACCAATACTTCTTGACAAAGAATAGTTGAATGGTTTCACATTGTTACGTGTAGGTAAGCGTTCGTGTGCTCTGTAGAGTCTTAAAAGAGGTTATGCATGATCATTTGAATACGAAATCCTTGCTTTTGGTTTGGTTCGACATCCACGCACATTGTTGTCTGCATGCTAGTGATGGGCAATTCCATAAATGTCCTTACAAATACGTGAACAGATCAAATGGAGGCTAGTATCGCGAATACCGATACTAAAAAAGTAAAGGGAGATTAACAATAGACATTTCAATCCTAAAAAAATGTGTGATAACTACTCTCTCCTAGATTCTCCAGGTCATGGTGATCCACAAAGGTTGAAACAAGGCACTTGGACTTTTTTTGGGTTTGTTTTATGTTAAAGAAGCCATCTATGTTAAACTAGAAAAGCCATCTCTAAACAGAGGAGGAGGTTAAAGACATCACCTATCGTCTGCCTATAGCAATGTCCTGACATTCTTTCCCCCAAAAGATCGCGTCATTCATTGGAAAGAGTGGCTCCAATGAGCTGTTTTGCCACAAGACGAGTGAACGACTGATTGGTATGCAAGATGGTCGTTTCACTAACCGCACTGGGCAATAACAACAATACCCTATCGTTGACCACCCCCAAGGGGACCCCCCCCCTCCACGTGGGATAAAAAGAGAGAGGCACCACACCTAAAATTTAGAACTGAAGAAGTCATTTGGTTTCAAACAAACAGTCCAGATGCCTTGATTCAACCTTTGCGGACTTGCTACAGTTGACTCCACAAGGTTATCTGAAATTGCGGTTGATATTGTGGGCCGGATACTGAAAATGCACCATTTTCATTCATTTTGGCCCAACGCTAATTGAAATTTGCAACACCCATGACTTTACAGCTACCTGGAAGGTGACCCACCATTTCCATTTATTTATTTATTTTTTGTCTGAATACGTCTCCTTGTGAAAAATTCATTAAAAAAATATGTTTTTATATTCAAGGTTGTGCTCGGTCCAAAAACCCAAAACAAATTATCCACCCTGTCAGTGGTGGTATACGTAAGCTTGTCATGTGAACACAAATCTTCAGTCTAACCAAATGACTCAATGTACAGTACATCCAGGGATCCACTTGCGGACAGTGACGCACAAATGAGCAACCCTAACTCACGACAGGCATTGTCATGTTCATATACCCACACACACAAAAAAAAAAAAACACTGACATATGAGCCTTACATCTATCTGAAATATTACGCAATAGCCTGGCAAATAACGTGGCGATGGTGTGCGTGGTAACACTCGTTAATGGGGCTTGATGAAGTTAAATGGAAACATCGGCTTGCCCTCCCTTGCCTGTGTTGTTAGTCTTAAGAGGGTTACGGCGTCACAGCAAGAGGGGACATTTGTATTTATGCTGTGTTCCTTTGGTTAATGGAAAAGTTTGAATGCGGCATGCTTTGTATTCATGATCAAAGGCATGTGTCACTCACATGGACTTTTGCAGGTTGAAAATGCCGTTTTGCTTTTTATTTTATTGGTTTACTTTGAATGGGTACACATTGTACAGTTAGGGTCTAATCTAGGGCAGGATTAGGATTAGGGGCTGGGGTTGGGTTAACTGTTATGCTAAGGATCAACGTTAGGGTTTAGGGTTAGGTAAAAGGATGAAGGTGCACGTGCGTTCCCCTACCCCAGTCTTCCTATAAATAGAAGGGAGAAAAACAAGAAATAGTAAAACAGGACACACATTTTTACGCTTTTTCCTTGGAACAATTAAATAATTGTTTCCATGAAGGAAGCACAAGGGCCCAGATTACTACTGATTGTTTTATGTGTTACAATTTAACACAATGCTTTTAGGCAACCTATAATTACCAAACAATACGATGACCTCAGAAGTTTGTTTCCCATGATGAAGTCAGCATGCTTTGTTTCCATGGAAATGTTTCTCCCTGGCACAGAGGGCATGAGGATGCATGCAGACCAGCAACCTCGAGTACTGCTGTGCTTACAGTCTATATATATATCCATCCATCCATTTTCTGAGCCGCTTCTCCTCACTAGGGTCGCGGGCGTGCTGGAGCCTATCCCAGCTGTCATCGGGCAGGAGGCGGGGTACACCCTGAACTGGTTGCCAGCCAATCACAGGGCACATACAAACAGACAACCATTCGCACTCACAGTCACACCTACGGGCACACTGCATACGTGTAAACAGACAACCTTAGGGAGGCCCTGTTGTGAGAAATGTAGCTTGAATAAGTACATATGAATAGCCAGTGACATTAATGGAGTCACGCAAGATGGACAATTATCGAGTTTAACTCATTCACTGCCAGCCTTCCCAGTGAACATGGATATTTGACTTCTAAAGTCGTCAATGGCAGTGAATGTGTTAAACCTAGTTTCTGTCAGACATGCTAATCAGCTAAGAAAGAAAGCATTTGTTTTCTGTCCAGCATCAAGTCTCTGTAGGGTTGAATAGTACTTCACAGTCCCTAGTGGAATGTGAGTGAATACTAATAACGTAAATGACAACTGGATTTGATTGATTAATAGCTCATGCTCGAGCATGACCAGACAATGAGATTAAATTTTGAGCCCCTATTCAAGTCTGCAGGCTCCGAACCTCTTGAGAATCAAGTCGTGTTTCGGCCTATTCATAACAGGGGGTGAACATTAGCAATGTGATTTATGATTCAATCATAGCAAGGAAGCTAGGTAGCAATACATGGCTTCTAAAAAAAATGTGTGATGAACATTAGCATGTCTGGCTAATGGTAGAAATTCAATGTTTCATCCATAACATATGTTACCATAAAATGCATTTGTCATTTTAAAGTGAAGCTAGTGTAAAACTTTTTGCTGCATCAGCTAAAAAAATAGCTAGCATTACCATTGGGTGGCTAATTAGTGAGTAGTATTGAACATTTTGTCCATATCTTCACAACAATTTTCCAACTACTGTATTAAATGTATTAGTTTGAAAAGAAGTACAACTTCAGCGAGCAAAACAGTAGAAATTGGTATATCTGGCTAATTAACGTGTTTCACAGGTGTCAAACTCAAGGCCCGGGGGCCACATCTGGCCCGCCACTTCATTTTATGTGGCATGCAAAAGCACATTTAATTTTCATCCACTTCTATGTTTCTTGCTAAAATCCAGACCAAAATTTCAAGTCATCATATGTCATAAATAATAAAGCTGAGGTACTGCAAGCATTATATCTGTTACCAAACCCGCTTTTACAGTAACTTGAACAAATAGTTGAACAAACTTTTATCCTTCCGATTTCAAAATTGTTATCCATCAATTTGTGGTGTATATGTAATACTATGATGAGGCGATGAAACATTTATTAGGTTTGACAGTCATAACGGCCCTCTCAGGGAAACTGTACCATCAACTTGGGCCGCAACAAAAATGAGTTTACCACCCTTGGTGTAGCATTTGAGTATTGATTCCATAGTTCACAACAATTAGTCAACTAACTGCCTTAAATGTGTTAGATTGCGAAGAAATAGACATTATGTCGCTATAAAATGCATTTGTTTATTTTAAAGCAATGAGGTGTGAAAATCAATTTGTGTGAGCATTAGTTGTGCTAAATCGTTCAGTTCACTCAGCATTTCTTCATGTCTCGAAAACCATTTGCTAACTAATTGTATTAAGTTTTTTGATTTGGGAAGAAAAAGACCTAGATTATGACAACATTTATTTGTTTTTCATTTTAAAACAACAGTGGTGTAATGACCCACTTATGTGACCGCCAAGATACATTTATATGGCCAAGATTAGCATGTCTGGCTCATTAGTGCGCAGTATTTGAGCATTTCATGCATATGCACAAACTAACAAACTGATTTAAATGTATTCGTTTGCTAGGAATTAGACTTAATGTTCCCATCAAATTGACAGCAGCTTAGCCTATCACTAATTATATTTGAATTAAATGTCATACCTTGAGGCCTGGTCAAAACAAGGCCATCGGATTACGTTATTATTTATTTGAAGGTCCTTTTAACATCCACGTTCCTTTATATTATTGTATTCTTGGGCTTGAAAATGTAATCAACTTGTTTATACTGAGTAGTCCTGATGTTTCCTTTGAAGCCTAACCAACAACCATTCTCTGCAAGAATTCAACTATTTGCGTTTTCAGTGACATGCTAATCCCACGCTCCTTCTAAGGCGCCATTGTTAGTGGAAAAGTAACTTGCATTGGCGACAGGCTGTTAGCCAGCCGGCTCGACAGCAAGCAGCAGCATGATGGAATATTTGAGGGCAGGAGATTGGAGAGACTGATTTGAGAGATGAGTAAACTGAGTTGCCACGCTTGGTCACTTACAAAAATAAGATCTTGTAAGTCAAGGTACCACTGTAATAGCTTCGTGTTCAATTAACCAAGCCCAGATGTCACACCGAATAAGTACATTTTGAGATATATAGTTGTGCTCCTAAGTTTACATACCCTGGCAGAATTTGTGAAATATTGACAGTTTTCGGAGGAAAATATTCCTGATGCTGAATGGGGACCTTATAATTATTTTCTTTATTTTACGATTACTAGTTTTTATTTATTACTTTATTACTATTACTTTGTTTAATGATTGTGCTGTTCTGAAATGCCTTATAGTTTAATTTGAATTCCACTGAAAACAAAATGTGTCTTGCCCGATAATAGCTCATGTTTTCTTTAAAGAATGGTACACGTCCTAGATATTCTGTCATGGTATGTAAATTTATGAGTCCAACTTTATAGATTTTTTTTGGGTGAAATTTTTCTCATGCAAAATATGTGCCTTGGCTCAATAAAGGGAGGGAAAAACACTAAGAAAATACACTAGTCTCGGCTTTCTTGACAACAGGGACATCTGGTGTCCTTTCCACACGTTGCAAGGAGAGGTCGTACTCCGGTTTGGAACGCAGCCTTCCGGGACCCGGTCGTTTTGAGTGCTTAGTTGTACTAAACTGCACTTTGAAAAAAAATAAAAATGTTTTACTTATATTTACTCTATTTGTAAAGTTTGTTGTAATAACAGTGATTAAAGAGGAATGATTGATTAATAGACGGAACGTAATAAACGATGGTGTGAAGATGTCGAGGAGAGGAATCGAAATGGAACGCGCTGCTTTGTGGTCACGTGCTCGTCAAGCTGGATCAGCTGACTGTGGCGAGCTTCTGCTTTCACGCTATTCCTCGGCGTTTCTTCCTCCCACGGCAGCCGATAGCGCTGTCTGAAGCCACATATTTTATAAGCATATCTTTGTTTTTTTAATATAGTGTCGTATTGTTTTCTGCTAAGGAGCTTAAGGTTCGTTCGCTTCTTTCCTTTGGCACACCGAAGCCGAATCGATGCTGCTCGAGTGGATGATGGACGGACACGCCATTCTTTACACGGGGGTCACTTTGGCCTTCTGGAGCACCATACTCGTCGTCGGTAAGATTTTCACCTTTTAAAGAGTACGTTGTGAATTAAAATGTGTGACCCAGCACGAAATCGAACAATATCAGCCAGTAAAATACTTGTATTAGGTTGGTTTGCAGCTGTAATGTGTTAACGTGAGACAGCTGTGGTTAGGATCAGGCTAAATGCTGGGAGCCGGGAAGCACCGCGGCAGCTTTCGCGATGGATGGCCATCGTCAAAAGCATTTATTTATTAATTTGTCATCATTATTAATAAACTGCGGTTTGGAGGACATTAATGGCAAAATGCAGCGGGGTATTGGTTAGCTTGTCAACAGCGATCCGCTCGCGGTTTAGCGCCTATCCAACATAGCCAGTGGATCTGTGTTCATTCTGTGTCTTGGTAGTGGAGGAATTGTTGTATTTGGTGATATTATGGTTGAACTAATCTAAATAATAGTATTTTAAAATAAACATGCTACGGATATAGCGGATTTGGTCCCATAGCGGAAGCGCAGCAGTTGTCGTGACACAGTGAGCTATCGCACCTCAGTAGGACATCTTTGCACACACACGCGACTTTAGACTACAGTGCAAAAATGTCTCATAAGAAAATACTGCATTTTTGCTAAATATTTCCTTTGTTTCCAGGTATATGCTACACTATATTCGATTTAGGATTCCGCTTTGATGTGGCATGGTGAGTACTCCTTTCCCCCCCCCCCCCCCCCATTTATGAACTAGTTTCTTTCCTAGTTCCTGAAACTGAAATCAATTAGTTTTTTTGCAGGTTCCTTACAGAAACGTCGCCTTTCATGTGGGCTAATCTGGGCATCGGCTTGGCCATCTCGCTGTCTGTAGTGGGAGCAGCTTGGTGAGTAGTAACTGCATGACGAGTGACACTTAATTTATTTATTTTTTGGTCATCGTTTCCTCTTTTGAGAAAATCCTCTAAGGGTGTGGAAGCGGAACATCTTGGATTGTCTCATAAAGGAAGATGTTTAGGTGCTTATGGCTTGTATGTTTTGTTTCCCAGGGGAATCTACATCACTGGCTCAAGCATCATTGGTGGCGGTGTCAAGGCTCCTCGCATTAAAACCAAAAATTTAGTCAGGTAGGCTCATTAAGAAACTATTTCCCCTCTCCGAATAATTTTTTTTCTGGGTATGTGTAACCGGTGACACTTTTCTACTCACCCTCGACCTCCAATGTTAACTAGTTAATGGGTCACAGATGTGTAAGTTTAATTTAATTGTGAATATCTAATTTATGTGTATTTTTTTTTTACATTTCAATTGCATTTGGTAATTTTAAATACATTCTTTCTGTTTTTTGTTTACATTTTGAGCAAATTATTCTTGGAATGCATTTCTTTTACTTTACAATAATTGACTGCTTAATAAAGCAATTCATTCTAAATATAATAATACATACATGCTAAATAATGTAAGAGCATTGTTAATTTTTTTTCTTTTATCGGCTTATACTTCATTTAAATCAACCCTTTATGTATTTTCAAATCTACTTAACCTTTCTGATGAATTTTTCTAGCATCATTTTCTGCGAAGCTGTTGCGATCTATGGCATCATCATGGCTATTGTCATCAGTAACATGGCCGAGGTAAACATCCGATTCCATCCCTTTTCTTCAACATGACATAATACAAAATATGTATTATTGTGAGTATAATATGATATTCTGAAATGTCTGAATATGATTTGTATTATTTTTGCAGAACTTCAGCGGAACAACTCCTGAGACCATTGGGGCAAAAAACTATCAAGCTGGTAAGAACATACAGGAGAACGACTGACAAAATGGTGGCTAACGAATGTGAAGTTACTCACATGAAGTACAATACAAATAACAAGACAAAGGCTCTATTTGCATATTTTTCGGAAACATATTTTGACATGTACACACTCAGTAGCTGCATTAAACGTGACAAGTGAAAGGCAGCTTGTCAACATCCATTATAATCAAAGCAGTTACAAAACAGGAAGTAGCAACCTATCAAAATAATATAGTAACAATAATAATGACGCTACAAAAGGTAATAGAATATCCAAATCAAAGTCCTTTGTTCACAAAGTTGCTTCTGGCTGAGAGTCCTGTCAAGCCAACGCGAATGCGGGTAAAAATATTTTGTGTTTGCGCGCGAGCAGGCTACTCCATGTTCGGTGCGGGCCTGACTGTGGGCTTCTCCAACCTCTTCTGCGGCATCTGCGTGGGAATCGTGGGCAGCGGGGCGGCGCTGGCCGACGCCCAGAACGCCAGCCTCTTCGTCAAGATCCTCATCGTGGAGATCTTCGGCAGCGCCATCGGCCTCTTCGGCGTCATTGTGGCCATCCTGCAGGTGAGCGATGTGACTGACAAATGGAACTGAATTGAGTTTTTTGCCCTAAAAAGGTCAAATTTGACTCATTTTGACATTTGAGCAGTAAAAATATGCATGCCATTCTTTTCACCCTGAAATTTGATGACTTTTCCTAAAGTAGTCCAAAATTCTCAAAAATGTGGATATTTCAAAATGTCATTCGTTTGTAAAGGTTTGGTTGCGTACACTGAGGTTGTTCCGGGTCGAATTTGACCCATGTCTCCGCTGCTTCATTAGATTTCACATTTACCAGTGTGTTAAATGTAGAACCATTGTGGGAATCTTGAAACTGCGCATGCCATGCTTTTTTTTCTTTGTTTTAAAAAAAAAAAATGGAACAGAGTGCTTCCACCAGGTTCCCATTCCTTTGATCATCACGGGGGAATCTTGAAACAGTGCAGGAGGCCGAGTCGTGTATGTGTGTGTATATATGCGGTGTGGCATCTGTAGATTAACCTGTTGGTGGATTGTTTTTTTTTTATTTTTTTTATTTCAGGCTATTAATACATTTTGAAAAGCTCTGTTGTTCACGATTTTATGATTCGAGGCAATTAATATAAGGCATTTCTTGGTCCGACTATGTATGCCACTATGTAAGCGTTATTAACGCCAGTCTGTTTCTCCTCCCCTGAAGACGTCGAAAGTAAAGATGGGCGACTAGAAGAGGACAAGAGGAAGTTGACAACACCGCTGGAAAAACACGATGTGTAAATAATACACCGTAAATTATTTAAATGTTCGGTTTGCCGCGTATTGTTCGTCATTTCAAGAACAGCTGTTTCTTCACACTATGAATGATGGTTGAAAATGACACTATAAAGTATTTGAACATATTTGTGTTGTGTGTGTGTGTGTGTGTGGCTCTTCACGTGACGCATGAGGTTGTTTATTTAGCCTTTGTTCATTCTGGTTGCCTGGTTTGTCAGACCTGCTTACTCAGTAGCGCCGCCTGGAACGTGAGAGTATTGCACCCAGTACCAGTTTTACCTATCGCCGAGTGATTTGGGGGGGGGGGGGGGGGGGGGGGCATTTCTGTCATGCCATGACACAATGCAAAGAAAAGTCTTAAGGACCCATGCCTGAAATTGAACAGTAAGACAGACATTTTGGGCAAATTCCAGGGTGATCTCCTACGAGGGAATTCCCCCAAATGCGCCCCAATCAGAAACGGGGATCCTAGACAGATGGGTGACGCGAAATACGAAGCCTTTTTGGCTGTAGCTAATGAATTGTCATTTTGGGAGCCGCAACATGCCCGAAACTTAAGTTTTGCAAGTGCGCGCATCCTGTTGAGAATATTTCAGTGTCACCAAAAGGCATGAAATTGGGCAGACATGTCTAACATGAACAGGATGCATTAACAAGTCTCAAGGACCCATGCTCAAAATGGAACCATTTTGGTTGGAAATAGCCATTTTGGCCAAATATCAAAGCTTGTACTTTGACAAACGCCTACGAGCGACGTCAATGGAGGTTTCTTTGACATTGGGAAATGCTAAATTACAAAGCTTTTTTTTGTGCCTAGGCCATCTAACGTGGGCAGATCATGGCGTCAAAGTTTGATCATTTCGAGGCTGCGCCACGAACAAGGATGCGAGGGCTCGCATTCATCACCGCTTGCAGCTTTTTATTGTTGTTTTTGTAACTTGATTTTCCGACTGAACCTTCTTCGTCTGTCACCTGACACGCAGCCTTTTACTTTAACAGATTTGTTTTGGAATCAGCAGGGAAAAATAAGACCCTCTAGTTGTGATCCTTTTCAGCAGACAATATATAATGGAGCGACCGATATGAGCTATAGTACCGATGAGCTTGTAAAATAATAATGTAAAGTACTTTCATTTTTTTTCCCCCCTTATGAATGTACTTTTTTTTTTGCAGTTATTGTCTTCATCTTTTATAATTCTAGCATTCCATATCCTCGTCACAGCTTCGAGTAAAAATGAAGTTATGTCAGTTTGACAGACCAGGCTAACCTATGAATCCCCCTCTTGTAATTATTACCCTGAAGTTGTGAAAGACTATTAACATGCATTTAATTGTGATAATTGTTACAAATGTGATCGATGCCAGCCTTCCCACCGACGTAATCAATTCTGAAGGAAGGCCTGTACCAAACTCCAAATTCGTCGGTGTGTGAAATTATGTTGACGTGATGGTGAAAAGAAAGTAAATGTCCAATAAAAAATAAGAAAAACAGTTCATTGTGTCCTCATAAATGTCTGTGGACGTAAAATAAAAACTATCCAACCACAATGTGTCTGTCACCTGTTTCCGAGACCCCAGCCAAATGTTGCAGTGCTACCCTGCATCCTCTAGATGGCGCAACTAACGTTTGTTCTGATCTAGACGCAACTGAACGCGATCAAGGCTCCCAATTTTTCGCCCAATATTTTTTATTTTGCGTGATTATAAAACCTCAAACGGTGAAAACATCTCATAGCTTATATGCACATCCTTGTGATGTACTACCATTCGTTAATATAAACTGCTGTTTTGATAGTAAAATCAAGTGTGAGGGTGTGCAGGGGGCATTTTACATAAAGGAAAAATGGAAAGGAGTGGAACCAGTTCTTTAAAATAGTTTACTTCAGCGAATTTAACCTGATAGCTAGATAGCTAATTAGTTAAAACTAGTTCGCAATATCTAGTTATCTCTCTAATTTTTATTTTTAAGATTAAAAATAAAATCCCCCCAAAATTACAGTAACAAGTATCCAGCAAGTTCAAATATATTTTATTTGCATATTTTGAAACCTACTATAGAGAGGTGCCACTTTAAATCAAACAAACATTTTTAGATTAATATATTCTGCATTTATCTAAGAGAAAAATGTGATTACAATAACAATCTCCACCTAGGTACCTATCTGTAATTCATATAAGAAGTCTACACACCCCTGTTCAAATGCCAGGCTTTTTGTTGTTGTAAAAAAGACACACACCTGTCACCATTTAAAGCGCTACTGATTAACCAAAAATGATGTTTAGTTGTGTTCTAAAAAAAAAAAATTATATATTTTTTAATTTGTTCATTTTCATAGTTATTGAATTGAAATCCACCAACTATTTAAAATGTAATATTTTTTTTAATCGTATTTTGACAACGTATTAACATTGAAAGATTAGTTACGAATAAAATGATGACAAATGTTGTCTTAGTGTACTTTTTCCATTGTATGTTAAGGCATTTTACAAGTAAAAGACTACACTGTCGCTTCCTAATAGCCAGGGTGCGTGGGTATTAAATAAATTAATAAATAAATACAAAACAAATATGAATGCATACATAAAAAGGAAAAAAAGACAAGAGGCGATTTTTAGTATTTCCCCCCCCCCCCCCTCACTGTCTCCTCCGGCTTCCGTAGTAAGTGAAAGCGGAGCAGAGGGACCTGCCGGAGAGAGGAAGAGGAGCATCCCTCCATCCTCCCTTCGTTTCACTCGCTTTCTTTTTTGTTGTTGCCTTGTCAAAAACAACAACAACAACAAAATGACAGCTAAACCATGAGGACGTGGCCCCTCTACTCGCCTCCTTTTCGCTTGGACGACGTCGACGCGGCGGATACGGTTGACGCTAGCTAAACAGCACGGTGCTTTTTTTTTTATTCTTTTTTTTTTTTTTTTTGTTTAATTTGTATAATTCATTCATTTAATTTTGCCACAATTTTTTTCCTTCACCGGCGACTATATTGTGTGGCAAGTTGACTTGGCGAACTAATAATTATAATAGAAAAATATGTTTATATTTTCTAACATGACGTGCTGCAAAGAAGACACAAAGATGCAGCAAGTATTCGTCTGACAAAATCACGGTAAGCAGCCCTGCGTTCCCCCTTGTTCCCTCCCTACATTTGATTTTGCTCCATTTTGCATCTTTTTTTTGGGGGGGTGGGGGGTGGGTGGGCTACTAATTCTTTTGTTGTTACCACCACAGCCATCCCGAACACTACCTCTCTTCCACCCGCCATGCTAGCCTCCATCCCCTGCAGAAACACAGCTGCCTCCCAGCTCTTAAAAAGTACACTGCAGCTCCCATCATTTGTGCATAATGCAAAAATTTACTTTAATAGAAACACGTGTGAGGGGGGCTGTATCATGACATGTCCAGGGGTCTGTTGTGTGGGAGTCCAGCCAGCTTCTTTCTGTTAGAGATGATGATGATGATGATGGTGGTGGGGGGGTAACAAGGATGTGGAGGTCTTCCTCACGATGAAGCTTAACCCAACCAGGCAGTTCCACACAGTCTGGGGAGAGAGGATGCTAATCCAATCCGACACGTCTCTCATTTCTGACACGGTATCTCTTCAGAGGGGGACCGGAGCGGTGCTGTAAATCACTGAACTACTGGATGAACTCATAATAATAATAATAATAGTAATAATAATAATAAGTAGCACAGTTGAAATAGTACACGGTAGACTTCTAAGTTGTTGTTTATATTAGGGAAACAAAGTACTGTAGTTTGCCCCCATAGGAAGTGATGTACTCGTGAAGCCATGGCAAAACACATTCTACCTGGACTCTGGATTATTTCTCGTCATTTTGTTTATTTCCATTGTGCAAGTGAATGTGAGTGCGACTGGTTGTTTGTTTGTATGTGCCCTGCGATTGGCTGGCGACCAGTTCAGGGTGTACCCCGCCTCCTGCCCGATGATAGCTGGGATAGGCTCCCGCGACCCTAGTGAGGAGAAGCGGCTCAGAAAATCAATGGATGGATGGAAGGTGCCGGATTGATTGAGACGTACATTGTGCCCAAGCTATTTTTTGACTCTGTGGATTATTTGTAGACCATTTGTTTATTCTATTGTGTGAGGTGGTGGTTATCATGAATAATGGGAAAAATGAGCAATTGCAGTAGTTATTTGGGATACAAATTGCACACGTAACTATGCTTGCCATGTGCTTTTTGACACTGTGGATTATTTGTAGTCTTTATGTTTATTTCCATTGTGCAAGGTGGTGTTATCCTGAATAATTAATGAGAAGAGTGATTGCATAAGTCATACGTATGTGCCCTTGTCGTGTGTAACCAAGGGTGGCGTGGAGTTTTTCTTTTTAATTTGTGGATTACTTTGAGTCGTTCTGTCTGTTTCCATTGTGCAAACTTGCATTTATCATTAATAAATCAAATTACATGTACTGTGCTTTGCATGGGTACATTGTGCCCACACGGAACCTAGTGTTCTGTGGGACTTTTTTTTTTTTTTTTTCTTACACTGTGGATTATTTCTAGTTGTTCTGTTTATTTCTGTTGTTCAAGGTGATGTTATCATGAATAACTGGTGATAAGAGTTCTGCCATTAATAATACTACATGTGCATTGCACGTACCCATGCACTCCCCCTACTTTACAATATTTTTTTTAGTTTGTGCATGAATTTGAGATGTTATATTTATTTCCACCATTTATTTCTATTGTGCAAGTTGGTGGTGATCACGACTGGCAAAAGGAGCCATTGCATTAATTGTACAAGAAGTACACTGTGCATGTGCTTGAGCTTGCAGCGTTTTTATTTCACTCTGTAGATTATTTCTAGTTGTTACCCATGAATGACTTCCTCCCATGGAAATTGGGAGGAAGTCGGAATACCCAGAGAAGTCCAAATTCGAATCCCGAACCTCAGAACTCTCATTCACTGCCATTGACGGCTGTTGAATTCAAATATCCATGTTAACATGGAGGACTGGCAGTGAATGAGTTAAGGCTAAGATGCTAACAACTACACCAGCGTTCTTCCTTTTTGTTGTCATATATTTCTTACCAACCAAGCCTGCTTTTTTTACTTTGTAGATTGCTTGGGTAAAATTATAATTACTACCTACTAACTACGAATGTACCGTTATGGCT
Organism: Phycodurus eques; assembly: GCF_024500275.1. NCBI lineage: Eukaryota > Metazoa > Chordata > Actinopteri > Syngnathiformes > Syngnathidae > Phycodurus > Phycodurus eques. The sequence goes on along the minus strand of NC_084537.1, from coordinate 20,627,778 downwards.
ATGAATGTTTTATGGTTCCAATTTAACATTCTGACTAAGTGTCGAACAGTCTCTTAAGAGACTAAAATAAAGTAAAAGTACTTACCCTTTGAAGGATTAGTAGTAATTGGCCATTGAGATATGTTGCGTTGCAGTATAGATCGTCAGGACGTGACCTCATGGTGTCAGTTGCGCTGCGATGTGAGCTGCGAGGGTTTGGCCTATGAGCCTCGACGCTCTCGTGCGTGGCGAGGCGAGGCGAGGCAGTATCGGCGCTCATCTACCGCAACGCCTGCGCTATCACCCATCAGACAGCGGCGAGGCGCTCGTGGCGTCGGGTGGGTTTAATTACAGACGGAAGGTCACATCTTCAGCGCTCCGAAACATTGATGCCTGATAGACGAAGTTGATTGGAGTCAAAGCGTGTCTCTCGGGGAGCTGATATAAAGAATAAGACGATTAGCTGATTGCGTGCGGTACAGTGGAAATGATTCAATGGACATTTTTTTATCTGCATAAACATGGGCTGTACTGGACCACACACTGCTCTTTAAGCCTTCCTTCTAATATTCAAACCTGTATTTCTGTAGCTTTCCCGACTTTGTGGATTATTTATTTCTCTTTCTGTTTATTTATTTTCTGCAAGGTGGCAGTTATCATGAATAACTGTTGAGAGGAGTGATTGCATTAAACAAGATGTACATTGCGTGGATGCTTTTTTAACTTTATGGATTATTTCTGGTTGTTGTTTGTTGCTATTGTGTCAGGTGGTGGTCATGAAGAATTATCATGAATAACCAGTGACAGGAGTGATGGCATTAGTCATATACCATGTACGTTGCACATGTGCATGTGCCTGCACATGCCTTGGGGCTTATTTCTCGTTGTTCTGTTTATTTCTATTTTCAGTTCCGGCAATAACCGTTAGGAACTACAAAGCTGAAATCTAAAATCAAATTTGAGCAGTTAACTTGTCACTGTTTAGAAGTCAGGCAGCCTTCCAGCTATACAGTACATTTCCATTTTTACCCTTCCTTGCATTTACTATTCATCAAAACATCACTTGGGTTGTTTTTACACTTGAGTGGCTAAATAGCCTTTCAAACATGGGCTGTTCAGTGCAGAGCATGAAGGACAAAGGTTGATCAAATGGACAACCAGGGAACGCATAATTGGACGGCGGTGGCCTTAAGCCTGAAAGACGGAAGTATTAAATGGAGCCGGAGCCAGTGTTCGTCTTCCCCCACTCCTCCGAACCGCCATCCTCCTCTCGTTCCGCCAAAGCACTTCATTTACTCCTTTGCGCCGCTGCCAAATGAGCAGCTAGATCAGAGGCCTTTTTGGGAGAGAGCAGTACTGTATCAATACAGCATTAGATATTGATAGTCGCATGGAGGTTGAATTCTGATCCGAACGACTTCTTTGGAATTTGAGACTTCCGTAAATCTAGGGAGACAAATCTCGGGAGACTTCTGCCAATCTTGGAGAGCAAGTCAATGAAGTTCTGACTGTGGAGGCATATTTTTCACCGAAATGTTACGTAGGGCTGTCACTATCGAATCTTTTTAGAATCGATTATCCTATAGATATTTCATTGAGTACTTGAGTAATTATTCCATTTTAGGTAAAAAAGAAAAAAAAACAACGCTAGCTATTATTCAGCTCACCCAAACATCATGTAATATGTACATTACACATCAGTTTCTTAAAAATCACTTGCAGATGCAACTCTGTCGTTTCTTGGCAATGCTTTTCACTGGCCCAACAGTGCGTCCGTCTGCAACAAATATCCTTGTGGTAAACATGGACAGTGGACAAATGGTTCTGGGCGGTGCAAATTGGTTCCGGACAGCGCAAATATTCATTCATGAATACTTTTTATTGGCTCGAGGCAGAAGATTTTGCGTCGACCAAATGTTTGTGGTGTTTTTTTTTGTTTGTTTTGTTTTTCCACAGCCCTAATATTATGGTTGATGGTCTGATTTGTTTGACTTCAGGGGCATTTGAGACTGCAACCAATCTTGTGAGACTTTGGCAAATCATGTTAAGACTCCAGAAAATCTTGGAAGGTTCTATCCATGAAGTTTTGTGCAATTTCAGAGATATATGTTTTCCCCAAATTTTCAGATGAGTGCATTTTTGACAACATGGAGTCATTTGTGACACCAGCAAATTTTGTAAGACTTTAGCAAATCTCAAATGACTTCTGCAAATCTTGTGAGACTTAAACAACTTTTGTGAGTCTTCAGTAAATCTCGAAAGATTCTATGCATGAAGTTCTGTCTGATTAAAGATGCTTACTTTTCCCAAAATGTTCGGTTCCAACTCCGATTTGTTTGTATGACTTTGGGAGTATTAGAGATTTCAGCAAATCTTGTGAGACCTGGAAAAATCTCGTGAGACATCTGCAAATTTTGACAGGTCCTATCCATAAAGTTCTGTGGGACGATCGCAAATACTTCCCCCAAGATTTTCAGCTGAACACCAATTTGTACGACTTCAGGGATATTGTAAACTACTGCAAATCTCGTGAGCCTTCAACAAATCTCGTGAGACTTCTACAGATCTTGGAAGGCTCTATCAGTTACATTCTATGGAACTTTAGAGTCGTATTTTGCAAAACATTTCAATGAGCTCTGATTTTGCGACGAAGCTGTCGCGACTTAAGCAAATCTCCTATGACTTGCGCACATCTTGGGAGGATCAGTGTACATTATTTATGCAATTTTAGAGGTGTATAATTCAAGAAACATTTCATCTGAACTCCGATTTGCGTGAGACCATAAGTGATGCCATCAGTTCTTGTGAAACTTCAGCCATTCTTGGAATAATCTGTCAATGTTGTTCTGTGCGACTTTAAAGGCGTATTTATCTCAAAAGTTGCATTTGAACTCACGGCTCATGTTGTGAGTTGATGCACAACAATGTGCAGAGTGAAGAGCAGCTGTCGGACGTCTTTTCAAGAGCCCCGACCTCCTTCAGACTGCAAGACGGCTGAGAGGCAATTTGAGTGTTGTGCTCAGAGAGCCCTGTTGTGTTTTGTTCTCTCTTGAGTCCTGTTTTCCCCCCTCCATGCAAATTGCTTCATGTCTTCTCTTCTTCTTTTTTTTTGTTTTTGTTTTGTTTTGTCGAAAGTTGTGGGTACGTTCCTGAGCCGCTGTGACTATGTCGACGTGTCCTCGAGTTGCTCCTGATGCCGCGTCTTTGAGACTTGTGTGAAAGTGCTATGTGTTATCTTGAAAGTAAAAAAGTGCTACACAAGTGAAAGCCCATTTTCACCCTCATTTTGTTGCAAATTCTCTCATGCCGTTTTGTTACTCTGGTTGGTTTTCAAGTCCTGTTAGGTCATAAAAGTTAATTGGCTGCCGTGTGAATAATTCTTTTAATTCGCAGCACACGCGCTGCATCAATTTGTCTTGGCGCGCGAGAAGATTACAGAGGAGGAGATCGGATGTTGGAGACGCTTTCGTCCGCTTTCTCCTTGTGGTTTCACGCCCTTAACTAGCTGCTGCTCCTCGCTCCTTTCCTTCTTCCTCCAGGTGGACACTTGATTAGGTACCCCTGCTCAGCGCAACGGCTGCAGCCAACATTCTACTTTGACAAAGATAATAATGCTCCATTTTGATTGTGATATTAATTTAACAATTGTATAAAAACATAGGATTATTTTTTTTTTTACATATTTTTTATTTCTTTTATATGACACTAATTTAACTAGATGTTTTTACGTTTTAATTGTTGTAGTCAAATATTATTATTATTATTATTATTATAGGAACATTACAACAGCTTTCCCATGGGCTGGAAAAAGGAGTTCAGAACATTCACAGAGATTCTCCAATCCCATTTAAAAAAAACACTGCATATAAACAATATTACTTCATAATATTATATTTCCCCGACAGTCAATTAAGTAAATGTAGTTAATGTCCATCTCACAGTGAGTTGGTCTCTTTCGGTTACTTTTGGTGTTGTGTGCTGTTGTCGCTGACATTTCGTCAAGTGCACGTGAGGGATTCGGGGATGCGCACGGTAAACCGGGGAGCCCCGACTTCTCCTTGCTTTAATGAACAGCGAAAGGTCAAGGCCGTGCCGAGCGCGGCCGAGCGTGGCCGAGCATCTGATTAATGTCGTGTCGACGGCAGCGTATCTTACTCTCGCTCGGGAAGTAAAAAGAATGGCGGCGTTTCATCCACATCGTAATGCATGCATAAGTCACGCGCTGGGGGTGACGGCGGTTACATAACAGAGGGCTCGTTTGGCTTGATGGGATTAGCGCAAAAAGCCGCAAACGAAATCAAAACCACAGAAAACGAAACTTCAGTGCCAAACGATGCCCAACATGTTGAAAATAATCCGCTTGGCTGGTGACCAGTCAAGGGTGTACCCCGCCTTTCTCAAATCATGTGCGTCTACTTCATGTTCTTCAGGACCAAAATGTAAAATTGTCTTCACTTTTAATAACTGAGAAATTGCAAGCATTTTAAAATAAGAAAGTTAGGAGTGACACCGGGCAGGCGGATGCTTGTAGCCTTTGGACCATTTTCAACTGTACAAAAAACAAGCGGCTGCGCAAAAACTGGGAAAAAAAACTGCCGTATTGGTCTTATGACCAACAAATGACTTGATTCTTTCGCAACGTGGCCCAATTGCTTCAGAATTACGTCTCCCCCCCATCCCTTCCATACTCCCCCCTCCTCACACAATTACTGTCATGATTTTGTTCTCACGACAGGCATGTAATCCTCGGGGATGGGCATTCAAAGAAATTCTCATACAAATGAAACAATATCCTGGTGTATTCTGGTCAAATAGTGAATTTTGGCGTCTCGAACAGGACCCCCTCAATCCCTAAAAACACACTCAGTAGCGACCCCTGGAAGCTTACATGAAAAAGTCTCAAGGACCCATGACTGAAATGAAACAGGAAGTCATCCACTCAGTTGAGGGTGACCAGTCCAGGGTGTAGTCCACAGTTTGCCCGAAGTCAGTTTGGACCGTGAACATGATCAGTGGTATAGAAAATAATGTAGATGGATAATTTACTTTAAGGACTTTTGTACAGATAGCTGGTGATAGTAGTTCTGTGGTTTGCCACCTCAATGATCTGCAATGTGGTGTTCTATAAAAAAAAGTTTAAAACAAAATTTGCGGGTGTTTTAGCTACCAAACATCTGAGCTAGCAACCGTCCATTGCTTCCATCTGTCCCACCGTGCTGTGCCGAGGGCTTTGGGGGAGATGAACTCGCCTCCAGCAAGATGTGCTCCGGATGATCAGGTGTTGCTTGGCTGATGCATTTTTGATAAGGAAAGACTCAAGGCGAGGAGGGGGGTGGGGGGGGTGGGGGGGGGGGATGATAGACAGAGCCTGAGAGAGGAGGGATCTGCATGTGGAAAATGTTGTCTTTATCCAGTTTTTATGTTATATCATAACATCTCCTCAAGCTCAGTCATAAGCCATAAACCTGAAAACGTTTTTTTTTTCCATCCGCATTGTTCCCGCTCGGATGAGACAAAATCTCATCTTCCGCATGAGATGAGGACATACAATAAGCCCGAAGGCTCTGCTGAAAACATCTGTGAAACACACACAGAGTGGCGACTCACTGGCCACAACATTAGGTACACTGGCACGGTTGAATGACGACTAATCAAGATGATAATGCAATTGTTTTTATTCAGCAGTCGTTTTAGAATTGTAGTTTTTTTTGGAATTTGGAAGGAACCCGGAGTACCTGGAGAAAACCCATGCAACAACAGGGAGAATATGATTCGAAGTCGGAACCTGTAACTGCGAGGCAGACAGGCTCATCACCCATGCACTGTGCGGCCAGTAAAAAACATTGAAAACAACAATTACAAAAAGAAAACCATAATCTGCCCTTTGTGATAAAAGCTATCCACACAAAATGTCTGTTCGCATGTTAAATGTATGCAAAAAAAAAAAAACTACAAAAAAATGCAAGGAATTACAGTGAGGATTACTCCCATTTTTTAAGCCTCCCGAAACCCGTTTTGAAGGAGCGACCTTGTCTCGTGCAAAGTAACTTTACTGCGGGGCCAACACTGACAACAGTTCATGACGATTGCGAACAAGGAACAACTAGCGTGAAGAAAACAGCCAACCCCCGTAAAAGGCCTTCAACATAGTTGAAGTTTCGTGGATTAAAAAAAATCTTCGTTTCTTGATTTTCCTGAACGTGTTGCGCCTCACCAAAGTGCTGACCAAGCGGAAAGGCACTTACTCATGTTGCACTTTGCTAGTTTTTGCATCGACTATGGAGATCAGCAAAAAAAAAAAGGTCACCATAACCTCATCAGTATTGACTTTATTGTGAAACGCGCCACTATTGAGGCAAGCAGTCCCAATGTACGAGGCTACGTTTTGTCTCTTTCAAGATAAAATCCTCGACTTTGGCTCCCAGCATATGTTGGACCAACATTATGAAATATGTACCGCCACAAATGAGCAGTCTGTCCACTGCTACATCTGTAGCCCAATTAAAATTTCAATATACAGATGTTTTACAGGTGCTGCCAGTTTTATGTTGGCCCCGCAGTGGAAGCGGGCACTTGTCTCCTGGTAACAGTACAGAATGTGGGAGATATTTGGTCCATTTGCTTGGTTTATACAGAGAGTGCTTTTTTTTTTTTTTTTCTCTTTCCTGTCAAGGTTGCGCTCATACAGTGTCGCGTGTTCGGGTTGTTTTGTTGACCTAAGACTACGGATTTGTTAGAAAACCTTGGGTTTTCTTTCAGAATCAATACCTTCTATGGCACGATATACTACAAAATACTCACATGTGGGTCCTCAGATGACATTTCTCTGGAAGCACACTCGTAATGTGATTTGTCTTGAAATGAGTTTATATCATGTTTTACAAATGAGTACATGCCAATGAATGTCCAGCAAAGCAAACATTTTATATATAAAAAAAAAACAAATTGGAAAAAGCAGAGTTTTCTCATTTTTGTGGAGCACTGTACATGTACTTTGTAATAAATAATCTGTACATCCCTGGTAGTTTACGTTGCAGTTAGGGAAGCTGTAACACAAGGCATTTTAGTTCTTAAATGAAATTAGTAGGACAACTGAAGTGATACACACCTTCACGTCTCTTTGCTCTGGACCCTGTTTTAAAAAAGTAAGGGGCAGCGTCTTTTTTTATGAAGCGTGTTATGTATTAGCTCTAGAATTGTCCAACCATTGATTTAATGAGTAATTAGAAGTGTCACTGTACAGGTCAGTGTGTACTCAGACGTCCATGGCTTAATCATCGAGATTATATAGATATGCTACTGGCAGGATCATCCAGGTAGCCTCCGGGACCTGCGGGCCGACGGGTTGCGCGGTGTCGTGACGGGAGCGCAGCGGGTTCAGCCGGAGCCGAAGGGGCTCGAAAATGTCGCTTGCCGTGTGACCCGCAGCCGCGTTTAGTTCATTATTCATTTTGCAGAGCGTAATTTGCAGTCGGCTCAAAGAGTTGTCATCCGTGTTTACCCTAATCTATCTCGGTATATGTCAGCCTGGTGAAGTGGTGTCGGTGTAGTGGCATCGGAGCATTTTTATGAGTAGAGGCATGAGTACAATCTCACAGTATCAGCCATGTATTTCCAGTTTAAAGTTATTCAGATAAAAAAGGAAACTCAGATTACAAAATATATCGTATATGTCAAAGAGCGTGTACTCCTTTATGTTGAGCGCTGTGCATATAACGCAGCATAAATAGTAATAATAATATTGGGTTGCGTTGCGGTTTTTCTATGACGACTTCCAGTTTCATTCTTATTATAATCGTTCTTTGTGTAATTGGATCATATGTATTAAACAAAAAAAAAGGATATCCTTCAAAGGATACCAATTGCGCATTTTTTTTTTCTAAACTTAAAACAGTTCCCGGATGTCCTCATAACATGCCCGTGACATGCTTTTGTCAAAATACCCCAAATATCAGGAATTACAGCACACGCTACAGTATTTGTTTCTAGCCTTGTTGAACGACTGTTTAAGTGGTGCCGTGTCAAAGAACAGCTTTTGTTACCATGACAACCAGGCTCTGCAATAGTGGGGTCGCCGCGAGGCGAGCGGCTATTGCCAATGTGAAGAAAAACGTGAGTGCCCACAAAGACAGTAACGGTTTCATTTTCATCCCTGGAGGCAGCACTTCATCACCGAGCCGCCGCATTACCATTGTCAATTTGAGTAGCTAATCCGTGTATGTGGCGCATGCAGCGGACACATCGCAACGCACAACACGCCTTCATGTCGACATCTTCGCCAAATATGTATGTATGAGCTTGCTATCCGAAGCTAGCGCTAATCTATGCTCATGCTGCAGCTCTGCTTACCCTTTGCCTTTGACATGATAGCCAAAAGGACTTCCGTGCAGTCCAGCGGCTGGACTTCGGACATCGTGTGAAAATAAAGGATCTTCCCTCAGCTTGGCTGCCCGGTCAAGGTCAGAGAAACTCTGCGTGGCGTCGGTATTATGTAAATTAGCCCCGCTGTTACAACACCAATGAGAGAGGCTCATTCACAGACCCAATTCAGGAAAAAGGCAAGCCACAAAAGATTCACTCGGTTGTGTAATTTTCCACTTGATAGGTAGGCAGGCACTCGACAGAATCAAATATTTGTATACAAGCCATAAAAAAGTACATTTTCCATAACGCAGTATGTCCCCTTAAATTGTGTATGATTGCATGTAGTGTATGTAATTGATGTGTAGATTGACATACAATGTGAAAAATCCCATTACATAACTAATTAGTATGACGTGGCGTTCCAGCTCTTTATCTTATTTCTTTATTTTGTTTTTGTACTGGTGATCACATTTGTGTGCGTGCGTGTGCGTGCACGCGTGTTTTGGCTTGGGATAAAATATCGCAGCCGCGCGTGAGGCATCTATTACATTTACGTGACAAGAGCAGAAATGATGAGAGAACTGCGTGAAACATTTCCCTTCCGACGCTCCTTCAACTTGAATTAAACTCTCCAATTTAAAGCCTTGACCCGAGCGACTGCACTCCACTGATTTCATTCGCACACGCATACACACCTACACTCACACACACACACACACACACACATTTCCAGAGTATATACAGTATACGTGCCCCATCTCTAAATTATTGTCGCCTTCCGAGTTCTGCTGCGACACATCTCTTCCTCGACGTGACATTGCACTTAAGTTTTAGAGAATACAAGCCGTCGAGCGAGTCGCCGCCGTAATTGTGTCAGCGGCAACGTCACAACGGAGCCCAGCCGAGTTATTTAAATGTAAATTCCGCAGCTGCGTAAAAGGCGATAAAGTTAAACACTCGAGAGCCCATCTTTATTCCTACATGTATTCGTAACTGTGCAGTTAAAAAAACAAAACCAAAAACAAAACCACAAAGCTTCATATTTGCTTCTTCAACAAAAAGAAATTCTTTTTTGACATTATAATTCAACACTTTGGGAGCATAATGTGGCGAATACACTCGTGGGGCACTTAATTTGGTACATATAACAAGGTCCAATACAACTGCTGTATCACAAAATCAGCGATAATTATGCTCGCTTTAGATTGACGCTGGTAGAAAGGTGTTCATTTAATAATGTCTTTATAATTGTAGTGTTTGTACAGTTGCGCGGAATCATGTTGAGAACTCTTCCGAATATTTTTAGCACAATTGCCTCAGTGGTTTTGTCGTATTTTGGGAAAACAAACTCAACAAGCGACAACTTTGCAGGTTACTATGACATGGGTGACTGAGAATCTACACAAAACCAAACTTTTTAGCAAAAACATTTTTTTTCTTTTCAGATTTTTCATTGGTATGTTGACAATAAGTTAAAAATGACAAAGGCAATTATGCTATATTAGGCTAACAATATTTAAATTCTCTCGAGTGGCTAAACAAGGCAACCAAACGGTCGACGCAATTTGATTTCCAATGTAAATGCATTTTGCATTCGGCTACTGGATACCTTCTGCCTCAAGGTTCATTTCAATATGGATGTATATGGGAATACCTTGGAGTTTCATTAAAAAGTCTACGCAGTGGAGAAAAAAAGACCTTTTATTACGAGAAATGGACCCTTTGGATAATTTGACTCCCAGGCAGTCCATTATAAGATCCTTTACTCTACTTTTAAACCCACATTACTTTCAGTCACTCTAAATTTGACAGAATACATTTCCTGCACCACTTTCAAACAATATACTGTAGCGTTACTATCACATTATGAAGTTATTGTGTGAATGCTTTGAATGGTCCAAAAAATGTTAGTGTTGGGCGGGCAGCATATTTCCTCAAAGGTGAAATTAAAGAACAAAATGTGAGTGTGAGGAGGTGAATTATGATATTTTTATTTTTTTGGGTTGGGGGGGGTTCCAAGGTTATGGCAAGACATGCAAACGTCACACAGGAAGGCTTGAAAAGATTCGAACTCAGAACCTCAGAACTGCAAGGCGGATGTTCGAACAACTAATCCCACCGTGCTACTCAGGGAAATGTATGAATCTATAAATAGGACTGACTGAATGTCTACTCTCAATTTTAGTTTAGGGTTTTTGTTCACTTTGTTGATACTATTTAGAGGCGTAATCAAGATGAAAACAAGAGAGTTGCTTATGAAAAACAAGCAATTGTGAAGCTTGTTGTCCTTTTCTTATTGATTTAAAGAAACAAAGAGTACAAGTAACTCGAGAATTCGCTCCTTGTAATTCTCCGCTGACCTTTTAGTGGGTTTAATAACAGGTTTATAATGCAGCTCTTGTAAGGAATAAACCGAAATGCCAACAAATATAAGGTGCTGGGGGGAAAAACAACAACACATCAGTGATAAGTTTTCTATCTGAGTCATTCCACCTTATCTGGAGATCTTATTGCTTTCTTTGCCACTTGCATGGCTGGCCACGTTTTACGCAAGGAGGATTCAACTTTGTTTGGGCGAAACATTAAATTCTCCTCCTGCACAGTCTACTAGCGCTGTATATTTATAAAGATAATATTGCAAATTTGGACAGTGGTCGTTTAACATTTTTTTTTTTTTTTTTTTTTTTTTACTGTGGTTATGAAACCGCAGCGCATCCACCTCTGAGAGCTGGTTTCTCGTGTTTGTAGGGCAAAGTCAAGGTGTTTTTAAAGTTTAATTTTCAACCTTCCATAATTGTGGAAAATACTACAAATTGTAATTGCTTTGAACACATTATACAATATTGAAATAAGAGCCAAGGGAGATTTAAAGGAACCTAAATTATTTTTATTCTTTTTTTTGACATTATGGAGTTTGATATAATATTTCAAGGAACATAAAATCCAAGGGATAATTAAAGGAACCTAAAAATTTTGTATTATTATATATTTATAATATATTATTTTTTCATCATCATTATAGTTTTGGAATTTTATACATATAAATTATTTTAAAAAGCATAAAAGGTGAGGGAGAGGTAAAGGAACAAATAACAGTTATAATAATTATTGAATTATTATTATTTATTTATTGATATTTACATTAAATTCTATGATTCTTTAAATTATTTAAAGGAACATAAAGGCTTTGGGAGGATTAATGGAACTAAAATTATTATGTATTTCAGATACTGTATATTTATGCCTTATATTTAATAGATTTAAAGGGGCTTAAATATTTGGATTTATTTTTGTTCTTTATGTGTCAATAATAATTCTTATATTATTTATAAATTATCTGAAGGAACATATATTGAGAGGAGAATTAAAGGTAATAAGTGAGTAGGTAATTTTACATTTTACAAGAGAAATATTTCGTCAAATTTGTGAAGGAATTAGTTTACGCTGTAATGCAGTTAATAAAAAATTCAAGCACTTGACTGACTTAAAAAAAAAAATTAGAAGCCCCGTGGGATAATTAGTCTTGTTTTTATATTTTCTCCCTCTTTTTTTGTATTCAGCTTGAATCACAATTTTTTGCATTGGATCTCAATTAGATTGCGTAAGTGTACCTAATGTGTGTTGCATCTCTAGTAGCCCTTCTCTGCAACTAATGATGACACACGCACGGACCGCTTCATCACTAGGACCTCTGAAGAAGTTGTTTTCACTGTAGTACATTTAATGGTCTCATTTCTCCACCATGTTTTTAATGAAGAAGTTTCTCCTGCTGAGAGACAAACAACTCAGCAGTGTGGGATTTGGAAAGTGAGACAAGCTCATTTGTACCTTACATGGCTTCCAGTCCTCAAAAACAACAATAACTGCGGGGATACCATTGTTCTCATCTTCTTTTTGTCGAGGAGGAATCAGTTCCACTGACCTTTTTGTGTCTGTAAGTAGAATAGCTAAAAGAGAAATGAATGGGAAGTGAAGACGGGCTTTGTGTGGAAAATTAGATTTTAGATGTGGAGGAGGATGGTTGGGGAAAGGTTTTTCACTTTTATAATTGCTTTTACCAATACCATAGCACTGATTTTAATTAGGTGCATGTATTTAAATGACAAAACGGATCCGATTTATAACAGGATTGGCCTCTTAAATGAAAAGAATATATTTCTAAGCTTTATTTCAATTATTTGGATACAGAACACGGTAAATAGCAGGACACATACAGGTAGCAGAATGACCCCGAAAAATGCAAAACTGAACTTGGAACTTAGAAGGAACAATTAACCAATTTAGTTTTGGTGAGGATCCGGATAAAGGTACGGATACAGGAACCTATTTTGATCCTGCTCAGGGTCACGGGGAGCTGTTGCCTATCCCAGCTGACTTTTGGCAAAAGTTGGACTACACTCATGACTGTTCGCCAGTCAGTCACAGGGCACGTATAAGACACTGCCACTGAGTAAGAACTGAGCTGAATCTTTATTTCGGTAACATGGGAAATATTGCCACACACCCTTAGCTCTGGACGCTGAGGTACATACAGTATTATGCTCCACAATCTCAATTTTGCTGCAGTGGTCCGTTTTCATCCTGCTTTTCCAAGTAAATACAGGTTAATTGTCCTCATGTTAATTGTCTCGGTCTGACTGATGTGCATTAACAAGTGAGATTCTATTCTAGTTTAATTGGACTTCATGGCATTTTTTTTTTTTTAGGTGCCTGAGACTACCATCCATCCATCTACCATCGACATCGCCGAGATCCCAGACAGCATCAGTCACCGACGGGATGACTTGTTGGCGGGATTTTGTGACAATGTTTTCGATTATCTGAATGGCCACCAGCTGCCGGAAGAGCATGAACACATATCACATTGCCTTATGTCTGAGCTCATTATCGTTGGCCGAGCGCTCTCTGGGTTAAGGTCTGTCTGGGACCAATGCCGATCAAGTTGTTTTAGATCCGCGGTCATGCAGGGAGGCATCAGTTTGCCACCAAACCGGCAGCTCTTGACTTTCATTGGAGCCCCTCTGTCTACCCCAGAGATCCCATGACCAATGCAAATACATAAGTGTTAGTGGTGAACTGGATGTACTTTAGAATTCTAGTACATTGGGATATCGATCACGGCGCCATCGCGATGAGCGCATGATTGCAGCCGCGCCACGCCATCCTCGCCGTGGCCGGTGGTCGCCCCCCACTCGTCGTCCTCGGCCATGACCCGGCTGATGTTGGGCAGAACTCTGGAGCGCATCTGCAAGGGCGTCCTGTTGCTCTGCCTGCTCCACTTCCTCATCATGATGATCCTCTACTTCGACGTCTACTCGCAGCGCTTCGACATCTTCAGCCGCTTCAACAACGGACGCAACGGCTCCCGGAACAACGCCAGTGGGCATCATTTTTACTTCTACAACATATCCAGGGCCAACGCCACCGTGGCTAGCTACCTGGCCACAGGTGAGCAGGCGGGGCCCACCGCACAGCCCCGTGCCAATCGGACGCCTTCGCCCAAGCCCCTGCCGCCGTGTCCTGAGAACCCCCCCGGCCTCGGTGAGTCCACCTCTCAAAGAATTCCCTACACCTTGTCAGCTGACCAAGCATTGTTTGCAGTTTCTTAATTGTACTCCAAAAGGTCTTTTTTTTTTTTTTTTTTCATCAGAAACCTGAAAATGAAGAAGTCGTTTTTGGAAAATATATTGTCAATATCAACTACAATAGGAGTCAACAGTAATTCCAAATTGCATGGAGTTCCAAACTCATCCGCAATAGGTGAAAATCTGCAATATAGAAAACAGCTGGCTTTACCCCTCCCACACACTTTAACCACATTTAAACTCATTAAAACAGTTTTTAAACACTTTTTGAAAATAATATTTACAACCCAAAAAATGTGCACGCAAACAATAGAAAATACTGTACCTTTTGTAGAATCTGTGTGTTGGATCTGTGCCTTCAAGAGGCGGGGCCTGACGGGGTGGTGTGTGATGTCGGAGAGTCTGCCTGAGTGTCCGGGCGTGAGCTGTGGCCGACAGCAGGTCCTGCATTAGTGTGCTCACTGCTCGCTCCTCCAGCGTTCAATAAACGGATGAAAAGTGTATCCGAGTCTGACTGTGGCTGTCCTTACGTGAGGGCAATCTGTTCAATACAATACTTGAAGCTGCAAGCAGCGATGAATGGACCCTAACAACTCCTTTTAGTACACCGAAAATCCTCAAAATGATCATCAAACTTTGAGGGCCATAGTCTGACCACATAAGATGGCACAGGGAAAAAAAGCTTTGCTATGTAGATTCACACATCTTTTCAGGATACATTCTGGTAAATTCCCTAGTAGGAGTTCATCGAGTACAAGCCCTGGAATTTGCACTAAAATAGATGCTTCAAACCAAAATGAGCAACTTTCTGTTCAATTTCAGGCATGGGTCCTTGACAATTTTTCGTTCGTCCTGTTATAATGGACGTTTCCACCCGATTTTATCTCGATCAGTGAAATAGGTGTGGAGGACAAAAAAATTGTTTAGCAAATTTAATGGTGAGTCCTCGACATGGTCATCAAATTTTGACACCGCCCACTTTAGCAATTTAGCATCGTCGATCGTTCTAGTATTCCTACATCCGATTGGGGTTCATTTGGACAAATTCCGTAGTCAGCGGTTGTCGATGTATGAGCCCTGGAATTTGCCCAAAATGGTGGCTTCAAATAAGTATGGCCCACTTCATGTTCAATTTTGGGCATGGGTGCTAGAAACTTTTTCGTGTGTCCTGTTCTGACAGACACATCCAACCATTTTAGTGTCAGTGGCAAATTTTTTGTAACTTTCCAGGGGGCGCTACTGAGTGAAATTTGAGGAGGTTCACCAGGATCCATGTGCTTATAAAAAATGTAGGTGTTCTGGCAGGGATTTATCATTTCCACTTGTGAAGAGTTGATTAGAGTTATGAACAGCCAAGTGGAGAGACTTTAATTCCTTCTCCCTTTTAAGCTGCCAGGTCCTTTTATTCCCTTTTTTTTTTTTTTTTTTTTAATATTTATATTTTGGAAATACATAAGCCCTTCCAGTCTTTTTCCAATGAGCAAGTGTAGTTTTTCTGGCCGGCCCGCAACATAAACTGGATTTGATATCAAGCGTAGTGCTGTTTCGTACTCACAGCGAGACATCACAGCAGCATAGACGCTTGCCAAAAATAGTGTTTTCATTGATGATAGCAACATAAGCAGCATGTGGAATCAAAAAATGTTTGATTATGTTTACTCTGGATTTAGCTGGTTTTCTTTCATACTTGACTTTGGTATCAAAAGACGCCAGGGGTGTGTTGTCTGTGAGCAGCGCGGATAGGGCTCTTTTCTTTTTTGTAAGCGGCGCGCATCAGACAACCGGCGGGGGGCCGTGAAAGGCATCGCTTACCTCGCCAGACATCACCTGCTGCTCTTTTCTTTTGCCGCCACGTCTCTGCCGACACGCCCGCATCCGGCAAGCGTGTTCCTACAGCCCGCCGCGTAGATGCAGACGTTTGCGCAGTAAACATATATTTCTGCAAACATGTGACTCTTTCAAGGTTCAATACATTGATTGTGACACTGTAATCAAGATACTTTTACATTCTCGAACCCTCTGTGCACTACTGGTTACAGTTCTCC
The DNA here is from genome assembly GCF_024500275.1 of Phycodurus eques. NCBI lineage: Eukaryota > Metazoa > Chordata > Actinopteri > Syngnathiformes > Syngnathidae > Phycodurus > Phycodurus eques. Next base: position 20,611,805 of record NC_084537.1, on the reverse strand, counting down.
ACCACGGACTAATCGTTCTTTTTCAAAACAAGAATCATATTGATTTTGAAGGACGTTTGTCTTCAGGTAACTTCATACTAGTGATCACTCATAACTGCCGCTGTGAGTGGGAAGAACAGGTTCCTTGTCACCTCTCCTATTATCATACGATTTGGGCAAGAACCCTGATGATTTTGAAATCATCGTCAATATCCGTGGTTCTGGTCAAAGTCGTACAGTGTGTTTAACATGTCACAATGTTTATTTTTCATTTGAGAATGTTATTTAGAATGTATTGTTTTGTTTTATTGAGTTCCGGATAGGTGGACGACTGGTTAGAGCATCAGCCTCACAGTTCTGAGGACCCGGGTTCAATCCCCGGCCCCGCCTGTGTGGAGTTTGCATGTTCTCCCTGTGCCTGCGTGGGTTTTCTCCGGGCACCCCGGTTTCCTCCCACATCCTAAAAACATGCATTAATTGGAGACTCTAAATTGCCCGTAGGTGTGACTGTGAGTGCGAATGGTTGTTTGTTTGTATGTGCCCTGCGATTGGCTGGCAACCAGTTCAAGGTGTACCCCGCCTCCTCCCCGATGACAGCTGGGATAGGCTCCAGCATGCCCGCGACCCTAGTGAGGAGAAGCGGCTCAGAAAATGGAAGGATGGATGGAGTTCCGACCAAGAAATTTCAATGGACAAGACTCATTCCATGAGTGATGTTATACAGTAGAAGAGCATTCAGACTTTCAACATATCACTGCGCTTCACAGGTGTTTTAACCCATTAATTTGGCCGAGATCAACGGTCAGTGGTTAGCTAACGTTAGTGCCCGGGTTACGCCAAACGTGGATGGATGCCAATAAGCACGCAAAAAAATGAAAAAGGAATGTCAGTTACAGTTCCTTGTGTTTGGAATGAACACAGCTAATCCGTGCGTTCCATCTACTTTCGACACAACCGGCATTTTGCAGTTTTGTATTTGGCATTAAGGTAAAAAATAGCAGCTGTTGTTCGGCTTTTTCGATGGAGTCGAAGCTGGGCAACTTGGAGCGTAGACTACCTACTGGAGCTACTTAGCACTGCCAGTTGACTGTGAAAAAAAACTTGATGATTTAATGTTTTCTGATAATGTTGATATAAGTATGCCGAAGGCTAGTTGGCCCTGATTGTGAGGTATGTTGGATGGATGGCGAAACACGCTAAATAAGTCATATCCCTGTTAAATTTGTCAAGCTCCAGTGTGTCATTCAGTCTTATTTTGTTATTGTTTGGATGACCAAGCATAATAAATAACCTATACATTGATAGTGCCTTTCGTAGGTAGTTTATTTAATTTTAAGTTGGTTAAATTGAGAAAAAAGAAATGTATCTGATATTATTAAGACACAAGTAGCCAATTAAAACCAACAAAAACATGACTTAATTGCATAAGAATGTCAAGTCGTAGCTCCATAATAAACATCTATTTTAAAAGAAAACATATTTTTAAAAAACCTTGGACTATTGTTAAGCAAATGGGAAACATGTTTTGCATGTTGCTCTTTTAAAAAAATCTGATAATACGCGTGCGCTTTGCTTTCCTGCAAACTATACCATACGTGTTAATGAGCTTCAGAATCCTCTTTGCTTTCTCAACTAATTGCTCGTGCGCTTCACAACCCGTGCTGAGAAGGATAAGCCGTCAGCTGAAGAGGGCTCGGCACTCCCTAACTGTTTGGGCTGCCAGGGACTCGAGATATGTTGGTATTCATGGCAGGCCCAGGTGTGCTCTTGCAGCTCATCTCGGTCTCGTACTGTGTGAGATGGTGAGAGAGAGGGTTTGTTTTTTAGAAGGATGGTGGAAAAGTCATAGACGGTGGGAGCGAAGAGGAAGGAAGTGCAGGTGGAGAGGTGATGGGGTGGGCTGGTTGGGACTCAGGGGGCCATACACACACACTGCACACACACATTCAGGCACAGACACACTACATAATGGGTGGATGCAAGCCACTCATGGAAGCAGCACCTGTCAGCTGGTGTTCTCCTGCAGCCAAGTGTGTGTGTTTCTGCCTCTGTGTGTGTGTCTGTGTGTAAATGTGTGTTTTCTGCGTGGTGGGTGCAAGTGAGCATGAGTGTGCAAATCAGCTTTTGAAACTTTGGCAATAAAGTCTTGTGAATGTACAAGTGGAAAAATACTGTCCAACTGAAAAATAAACACCATGTTTCCAGGTGTTTGTTTCCTAGATGGGGTGACTCATTTTTGAATAATAATACACAATATTGTAAGTATTTCAGTAAAAGCAGAGTTTAAAGCAACATAGAAATGACTATTATTATGGATGGAAATTAGGTATCCTCCGGTAGCACCTTTTTTGAAACCATGTATGAGTACAAGAACATTTGCATACAAGCCTATACTGTGTACAGATACTTTATAAGGCCATTACGTCTTACAGTTGTGATGAAAATGTGTTTTATTTTAACCAAATAATGTTCAAAAACACAAACCTTTCTTAGGAATTGCACAAATTTGAGTGAAATTTAGAGTAACGTCTTGTCATTTACTGACATTACAACATCCAACTGCATGTTTTTCTAACAGTCTTTCCACACATTTCACCTGCAATGTGGCTTGTAACACAATGCATTTCAGTTAGAGTATGTCGTGTCTCAGTCTGAACACTAGGGAGCGCTATGTAAAATGAGTAACTAAATAAGAGGCAAAGAAGAAATAAGAGACAAAGAAATAATGTGGAGTCTGGTAGATATAAACAAGTAGGAATATAGATGCCATCTTACCTCTGTGTGTTACGTACAAAATAAAGCGGTTGAAATACAAAACTGGTTCTTGAGAAGTTATAAAATGAAATTGTGAAAGAACAACTGAAGTGATGCTTTATTGTTAAAGTATCCCAACACGACTGACATGACTCCTGCCCAGAAGGTATATCATGCTGGTGAAGTGTTATTAGTGTTAGTATTGGTGCACTTTTATTCATACTGTACAGACGTACAGTATCGGCATTGATACCGATACCAGTCTCGGTGCATCCCTAATGGCAATGGCACACACAATATTATGCACCAACCGCCCCACCACATCTAATCCCATTTAGACATCACACTTAAATTGACCTGTGAGACTGCTTTCATGCCAGTATGTGCTGCTGTTTTTATTAGTAACAGTGTTCAAATACAATCCGCAATTAGCTCTTGAAAGAAATCATTTTTTTTTTTTTTTACAATTAAATAAGCAGTTCCCAGCTGTCGTAATAAAGCTCTTTAATTTACTTCATGTAAACAAGTGTCTATTAGGTAATTGCAGTTTATCTGTTTTTTTTCCCCTTTCCTGGTGGGAAAAGAATCTGTTTGAGAGAGGTTCATACATATATTAGGCTTTACACGATCAGGAGTTTTGGGGCCGATCACCGATCAGCGAGTTTAAAAAAACCATAACCGATCACCGATCCGATCACAAGATGGAAGAATGTGTCTATTTAAATGACCCGTTCATTTACTGTATATACCTGTGTACTTAATTGCAAAAAAAAAAATTATATTTACAATAAATAATGTGCCCGCGACCCTAGTGAGGAAAAGCTGCTCAGAAAATGGATGGATGGATGGATGGATAAATAATGTATCTTTGTTCCTCTATTTATGCCAGTGAGGCATAGTGACAGACAGAACAAAACAAACTATTAGATGGCAGGAAGTAAATACAGTAATTAATAGATCCACCTTTTGTGACATTTTTGTTTGTTGGTGTGCCGTGAGATTTTTCAATTGTAAAATATGTTCCTTGGCTCCATAAAGGTTGGAAATCACTGCTCTAGTCAGATCGTGTATTCTAATCAGTCAGGTCAAACCAACATTACATGACAGAAATAATGGGTGCTAACTTACTGTAATTCATTCATTCATTCATTGATTCATTCATCATCCGTTCCGCTTATCCTCACTAGGGTCGCGGGCATGCTGGCGCCTACCCCAGCTATCTTCGGGCGAGAGGCGGGCTGAACATGCTGAACTGGTCGCCAGCCAATCGCAGGGCACATACAGTATAAACAAACAACCGTTCACGCTCACATTCACACCTACGGGCAATTTAGAGTCTTCAATTAACCTACCATGCATGTTTTTGGGATGTCGGAGGAAACTGGAGTACCTGGAGAAAACCCACGCAGGCACGGGGAGAACATGCAAACGGCACACAGGCGGGTCTAGGATTTGAACCCCGGTCCTCAGAACTGTGAGGTGGATGTGCTAACCAATCGTCCACCGTGCCGCCATATATAAATAAATAAATAAATATATATATATATATATATATATATATATATATATATATATATATATATATATATATATATATATATATATGTAAGCGGGTGAATAAATATATATATATATATATATATATATATATATATATATATATGTAAGCGGGTGACGAAAGTGGTGAGTATTTTGGACAAGGTATTGGAGGGTTTTTAAGCAATCACTGTAATTAAGAGTTATGTCGTTTGATTAATACGTTTGGACACACTTTAATTCATCTGAGATACTGTATACAAGCCTCAGTGGATGCTGCTGTTTTTGCTAGCGTAGAGTAAATATGCGCTCAGATATCAGCTCTGCACTGCAGCTTTGCTTAGCTTTTGGCTTTGACATGATAATGCGTCTCTAAAGCCCGAATGTCATTCGAAAGTGGCAGATATTTGCCTAGCTGTCAAATCATGGACAGAGAAACTTAGTGTGCGGGCAATATTATGTAAATTTGCTTTCTTTGTATCATTCCTTATCAATCTCAATTATGCACACAGACGCACACATACAAATGTCAAACCTAATTAGCTTATCTGTCTCCGAGTGTATTGGAAGAACAGCATAATCTTGAGCCTCCTTATCAAATGACACGTTACGTTTGATGCCGTCGTTATCAAAACACAAATTTCATTGTAACATTACAAATGCTTATATAAGCTCTTTTCAAAACCATCAAGTTGAGATTCTAGTTAACCCTCACTATATTTCCTTCCTGTACCTCCTGTAGCTTTTCCTCTCCCAGCATGGCTCTGTGCAGCGAGCGCCACTGTGCTTTAAAAAGCTGCCAGGCGAGGGTTCCTCCGTTGCCCCCCCCGAGCCCCCCTGTCGTGCTGCCTTATATCCTGCTGTCACCCAGCCAATTAACTTTTTAAATTAGTGCTAAAAAAAAAAAAGGTAGCCTTTAGCCACCTTTTCATCGTTAAGAGTAGCCAACCTTTTGTCGTGTCGGCTCATGGAGCTGCCCGCCGAGGTTTTACTTTTATACAGAGCACCCACGCGCTGTCTGCTCCGCTTGCTTGTTAAGTTAGAACGTCTACGTGGGTTAAGGCCCAGTTTGCAACGGTGTTAAAGGATGCCATTGCGCTTTAGAAACGGCTTGGCCATGAACAAAGTGTAAGGGCGGAATTAGGAATTAAGGGTAGGGCAAGTCCAGATCTTTAACAGCTAACATTAGCTGCTAGCAAGTTAGCCCCTCATGCACACAAAATCAAATTGTCATCAAAGGTAGAGTTTCTCACAAGAACTCATTAGCGCTCCTCATCAAAGCTGTAACTCTGGGTTTAGCTTGTTTGTTGACTTTTAGGACTCTTATTGAAGAGACATTGAAGTCCAGGCTGCAAAATGCTCACGTTACCTGCTCAAGCTAGCCGCTAGCTAGTAGCCATTTTTACCAGACCGTAACAGCACTTCGATGTGCTATCTAGCTACTCATCAACAAGCTAGCTCCTACATGGCGTTATCAATGGTAGTTATTTGTTAAGGTTAAAAAATGTCATGGGATATTGAAATCCAGGGCTACACTGGGCAAATCTCATAAAAACTCATCATATCTTTTCTGTTTTAGCTTTTTCTTTCTTCTTCTTCTTTAGCTTTATTTTAACACTTCTTGAAGAGAAGTTCAGGCCTTTAACTACTCATGTTAGCTGCTAATGCTATCCTCAAGCTAGCTAGCCAACAGCTTACTCGTGTTATCATGCTCTCGTCAGTTGTAGGTTTTCAGTGATCACACATGGTACTGGAACAGCTGTGATGCGACTTACTTTAGTTGCTAACGCTAGCTGGCAGGTAGGTAAAAATTACACAAAAGCTTGGAGACTGAACCGTCGTCATGCGTGAGACATCAGCAAAATGTGCAATACTATATCTTAGCATTAAACCCTCAACTCAATATGAAGCTTTATCTTTGACTTTTATTTTTAATACCTATTGTAAAACGTTGAAGTCCGGGCGGCTAACTGATAATGTTAGCTATTAACCCTAGCTGCCAGGTCAGTGGAAGCTATTAATTTTCCACCTTGTACTGTATATCTTCGTGTTCATCAAGAAATAACATGAGCTGATTTTGGCCACTCAAACAAGGCATTTTAAGCCCCACATTGTGGAAACAACCCATCACTTTAAGCAGTAAAAAGGCCTCTTCTTGATGCCGTAATTGCTGCCATAAATTTGCCAGAAAACAATCTTCTCCTTCTCTCTCTGGTGCTGCGCTATAATTTTTCTACCCAAAGGAGAGTTAGCATGAATTATTTCTTCTCTTTCTATTTCTGTTGCAAACTTCCTTGCTTGGCCCAATCCTAATAGAACAGTGACTGTGTGTATGCTCCAGCTTGTTGTGTGCTACCACCGCCGGGCATCACGGTGAAAAGTGATTACCATGTCTTCCTCACAGTTCTGAGGTTCTGGGTTTGAATCTCTGCTCCGGCGTGTTTGTGGGTTTACTTCGGGTACTGCAGTTTCCTCCCACATTCCACAAGCAAGCAGGTTCATCAAAAGGTAAATTGTCCATACGAGGTAGTGTGAATGGGAGTGATAAATGCTGCACACCAATTGACAATTTAGCCACATTGTAGTTATGGCTTTCCTCCTATTATGACTGTGAAAACTGTATAAATGTATAGTCAGCTCTGTATGAGTATACAGCGATTTTTTTCAAGTTTTGTATAGTTCATGTTATGTAAGAATGGATTTGTTTTTTAAAAAAAAAAAAAAAAGCTTGTAATATCTGTTAAAATAATATAATAACAAATAATATAATGGCTGGTTGAATTAGTTTTTGGGTTAGGAAATGTGGTCACAGCTGCTCTAAAACATCACCGGGTTAACACAGCACATGTAAGATTATCTGCGATTGTGGTTTACGTGTATTGGCTCACGCTGGTCATGTACGACAACGCATCAGCCCGCCAGCATGCGAAAGCCTTAAATTGTCGCCAACAAATGAACCAAAACAATGTCATTATTCACGCCAGGGCTCCGTTCGCAGTGTTTACGTGGGCCGTCACGCCTGGCGGATTAGCATTGTGAGCGATAGCATGTGGATTAGTTAAAAGGATTATCAGTGGCTATACAAATAAAAAAGCAGTTTGTGTTTATTTGATATTTTGAAGACAACCGCTGGGTGTTGTCCGCGGCGTCTTTATCTGCCGCGAATGAAATTAGCAACCGTCTCAGGAACCAGTCATGGACTCGCGTCATTTCAGGCGCAATGAGGAGAGGCGAGGCACGGCGTCAAATATCATCTTTCTAATGTGCTCTAAATATGCACTCCGGGGAAATTAGTTCGAGAGTGAGTAGCAGATTGCTGTCTTTTATGTGGAGGATTTAATCTTTTCGAATTCATTTTATGAAAACAAGAAACATTTGTGAGGTTTCCACACGTTTCTTTAATTGTGAGTTGAAAAAGTCACAGTGGATTTTGACGCTCCTCAGTCGGACAAACTACAGTGAAACCTTAAAGACATTATACATGCATGTCATTCAACCCCTACTTTGTATTGACACTGAACTGATACCCTTCTGAGTTAGCATTTTCTTTTAAAAGCCAAAGAAAAAACAAGTAAAAGTAAAAAAAACCTGCATTGTTTTCTGATTTTATAATTTATTAATTTTGAGGGCATTTCCATCCTTAAAATTGAACACATGTGTTCATCATGGTGAAAATATAGGACTTGTAGGGAGGGGTTCACTGGAATTACACCCCCAAAGCTTAGCTAGTTAAGTTGGCGCCCGCCGGCATATTTAAAGAATTCAGCCCCCGAAGCCAGTTTCAATTGGCAACACGAAATTTGGTAGGCATGTCAATCATGTGTTGACCCACAAAAAGTCTCAAAAAGCCATGCACGAAAAGATGTAGGAAGTCTGCCGTTTTGGTTTGAGGCGGTCACTTTAGTGTTATTTTGGTCATTTGCTAGGGTCCTTCAAACACGGCCTCCGTTTTGGTTTTGTGTGATTGCTACCGAATTAAAACCACATGCGCTAGACACTAAATTGCAATTGTAAATTTATGTGGGCGGGCCATGGTAGCGACGTTTGATGATTTGCTGTCGAACACGAAACTAGTAACTCCACAATTCCCACTGTACTAATCAAAGAATTTGGCATTTCCGCTGTATTTGATGTGTTGGATGAATTGATTCACTTTTGGGTTTGCGCTGAACTCAGTTTGGTTCATTATTGTAAACCGTTTTTTTTTATTTTTTTAAACCCCAATAGTTTTGATTTGCTTTCAAAGTGTGATGTGTTGCTTTAAATTAACACTTAATCAAGACGGATCCAAATTACTTTAGGCTGGCCTAAGTTAAGATTGTTCGGTCACCTCTCAATTTAAGTGCCAATCTAGTTAATGAGGAATTTGGACTGCAAATGAACAATAGATTGTACAAGAGCCCAAGAGTAGCACACAATAGTAGCAGGCATGGACTTATTTTTCTCTCACATACACACACACACGTACACAGTGCACCATGAAAAATCAATATGTAGCGAACAACTCAACTTGCTCCCCCTGAGCTACTGCAGGCTGCCAGTTTGTGTCTTCGAGGTATGCCCCACTGATCATATAAGTTAAATATTGATGCACTCTGTTGGTTTTTCTGGACCTAAAAAGTAATAACCTGTCTCAAGTCAGTTAAAGAGTACAGTAAGTTTAAAAGAAAAACATTTTTTTTAATGAGGTCCACATTTTTATATAGTTTGATGAAACCCAATACAGGCGGCACGGTGGGCGACTGGTTAGAGCGACTGCCTCACAGTGCTGAGGACCCGCGTTCTATCCCCAGCTCCGTCTGTGAGGAGTTTGCATGTTCTCCCCGTGCCTGCGTGGGTTTTCTCCGGGCACTCCGGTTTCCTCCCACATCCCAAAAACATGCATGGTAGGTTAATTGACAACTCTAAATTGCCTGTAGGTGTGCATGTGAGTGCGAATGGTTGTTTCTTTGTATGTGCCCTGCGATTGGCTGGCAACCAGTTCAGGGTATACCCCGCCTCCTGCCCGATGATAGCTGGGATAGGCTCCAGCACGCCCGCGACCCTTGTGAGGAGAAGCGGCTCAGAAAATGGATGGATGGATGGATGAAACCCAATACAGCTTGCAATGTTTTTTTTTTTTTTGTAAACTAAAAACATAAAATACTTGATTACTGCTTTTCAGTGAAAATCTCTGGTGATTGGCAAGGAGAAATCATATGGTTCAAATTTGCTTCATAATGGGGAAAAGGTCTAGGTTAAATAATTGCTTTTCTTTTCTCTATTTAACTGGATATGTAATTTACCTTAAGTTTAAGAAACTAAACTTTGTAAGAAATTAAAACTGCAAGGAACAAAACGCCCACAGACCACGTTTTTCTTGGTGCATCCACAAAATGATCATCAAGTTTGGATGCCATGCTCTGCCCACATTAGATGCTGGAGGCAAAAAAAAGTTTTGTAATTTTACATCTCCCATCTGTCTAGGTCGATACCTGGTTTCAACTGGAGTTCACTTGAACAAATTCCCTTGTACTTCAAAGTATGCCAAACCCCTGAAATGTTCCCTGAAATAGCTACTTCAAACTAAAATGTCTGACTTCCTGTTCATTTTCACTCGTCGATCCTTGAGACTTTTACGTGTGTCCTCTTATGATAGACATGTCCGCTGAGTTTTGATTGGTGAAGCTAGTGTCAGGGGCTAATATTTTTCTAGATTTATGGGGCGCATTACAGGCCTGCCGAGTCCCCCCGCCGATCAAAGTCGCTTGACAGTCCCTTTATATGTCATTGAGTCTCAAATTAGCTCGCTGGGCGATGTTGAGAGCCGTGCTCCGCGTTTGGTCGCTGGTGATGGTTAAGGGGTCAGATGAGGCCGGGATGCTTGATTTGGAAGCCACAAAGCCCAAAAGAGCTTCTCCAAGCCTTTGAGTCACGGCAAGTTTAAGCTTCTATTGGCTTTTATATTAAGTGTGTGATTTTGAAGCAAACCGGATGATTTTTGAGTGTTTCGACCTTACTGAAAAGTCCAACAAATCCCCTTCATTAATATCCTGTACATCTTCTGGATGTGTCGCTTCATCGGGAAGTAGTATCATGTAAAAGTGTAGTTGGTTTAGTCCAATACGTCTTAGTCGATTTTTTCCCCTCTTTCAGCCAGTTACTGAGAAAAAACTAGGCTTGCTTATCCTAGAACTGTTGAACTTAGTTTTTCTTCCCATACCTGTATATTGTGTTTACATTATCCATCTGTCTGTCCATCCGGCGATCCATCCATCCTATACTGCTTATCCTCATAAGAGTCCCAGGTGAGTTGGATCCTATCCCAGCTGATTTTGGGCGAGAGGTGGCATACACCCTGAACTCCATCGCAAGGCGTTTATATTACAGCTGCTCAGCAAAGCGACGGTCCTGAGGTGGCTTCTGCTGGTGGGAAACTACACAGCTTCAGCGGCCGACGTAGCAGTTAGCGCGTCTGTGTTTGTTGACCTCAAACCGCAGGATCCACACCGTGACAACATGAACTGCTGATCTTCGATAAGTTTAGCTATGTTCCGCTGAGCTCTTGTTACGGATTCCAATGGTTTTGATGGTGTGTTTAGTCCTAGTTTAGCAAATCTATCAACTCCTGTTGACTGACTTTACAGAAGAATCCCAAATAGGCCAGTTTCTTGGCAAACAACGAAGAATTATAAAATATCCGCAAATAGCTGAATCTGCGAATGCTGAATGGTGACTATGCGGGCTTCCACTAATATACAGGTATATTGTGCACCCCCAATTCCAATGAAGTTGGGACATTGTGTTAAACATAAATAAAAACAGAATACAATGATTTGCAAATCATGTTCAACCTATATTTAATTGAATACACTACAAAGACAATATATTTAATGTTGAAACTGATAAACTTTATTGTTTTTAGCAAATAATCATTAATTTAGAATTTTATGGCTGCAACACTGCTGGGACAGAGTTATGTTTACCACTGTGTTACATCACCTTTTCTTTTAACAACATTCAATAAACGTTTGGGAACTGAGTACACTAATTGTGGAAGCTTTGGAAGTGGAATTCTTTCCCATTCTTGCTTGATGTACAGCTTCAGCTGTTCAACAGTCCGGGGTCTCCGTTTTTACGCTTCATAATGCGCCACACGTTTTCAATGGGAAACAGGTCTGGACTGCAAGCAGGCCAGTCTAGTACCCACACTGTTGTACTACGAAGCCATGCTGTTGTCACATGCGCAGAATGTGGTTTGGCATTGTCTTGCTGAAATAAGCAGGGGCGTCCATGAAAAAGACGTTTCTTAGCTGGCAGCATATGTTTCTCCAAAACCTGTATGTACCTTTCAGCATTAATGCTGCCTTCACAGATGTGTAGGTTACCCATGCCATTGGCACTAACACAGCCGCATACCATCACAGATGATGGCTTTTGCACTTTGCGTCCATAACAGTCCGGATGGTTCTTTTCCTCTTTGGCCCGGAGGACACGACGTCCACAATTTCCAAAAATAAATTTGACTCGTCGGACCACAGGACACTTTTCCACTTTTCATCAGTCCATCATAGATAAGCTCGGGCCCAGAGAAGCCGGCGGCGTTTGTGGGTGTTGTTGATAAATGGCTTTTGCTTTGCATAGTAGAGTTTCAAGTTGCACTTACTGATGTAGCGCCAAACTGTATTTACTGACATTGGTATTCTGACGTGTTCCTGAACCCATGTGGTGATATCCTTTACACATTGATGTCGGTTTTTGATGCAGTGCCGCCTGAGGGATCGAAGGTCACGGACATTCAATGTTGGTTTTTGGCCTTGCCGCTTCCATGCAGTGATTTCTCCAGATTCTCTGAACCTTTTGATGATATTAAGGACCGTAGATGATGAAATCCCTAAATTCCTTGCAATTGTACGTTGAGGAACATTGTACTTAAACTGTTCGACTATTTCCTCACGCACTTGTTCACAAAGAGATGAAAGCTCCTTTTATACTCAATCATGGCACCCACCTGTTCCCAATTAGCCTGTTCACCCGTGGGATGTTCCAAACAGGTGTTTGATGAGCATTCCTCAACTTTCTCAGTCTTTTTTGCCACCTGTCCCAGCTTTTTTGGAACATGTTGCAGCCATAAAAATTCAAAGTTAATGATTATTTGCTAAAAACAATCAAGTTTATCAGTTTGAACATTAAATATCTTTTGTAGTGTATTCAATTAAATATAGGTTGAACTTGATTTGCAAATCATTGTATTCTGTTTTTATTTATGTTTAACACAACATCCCAACCTGGCGGCACGGTAGACGACTGGTTAGAGCATCAGCCTCACAGTTCTGAGGACCCGGGTTCAATCCCCGGCCCCACCTGTGTGGAGTTTGCATGTTCTCCCCGTGCCTGCGTGGGTTTTCTCCGGGCACTCCGGTTTCCTCCCACATCCCAAAAACATGCATTCATCGGAGACTCTAAATTGCCCGTAGGTGTGCATGTGAGTGCGACTGGTTGTTTGCGATTGGCTGGCAACCAGTTCAGGGTGTACCCCGCCTCCTGCCTGATGACAGCTGGGATAGGCTCCAGCACGCCCGCGACCCTAGTGAGGAGAAGCGGCTCAGAGAATGGATGGATGGACAACATCCCAACTTCATTGGAATTGGGGTTGTAAATAAATGCTTACTTATGAAAAAAAATAATACCTCCACAATTTTGAGTAATACCAGCATCTGCTCTGTAAAAAGACCTCCAAAATCCCCCAAATTACTGCTTTTAACCATGATTGCAAGTTTACTTGCTTATAATGTAATCATTTTTCTTCTAACATAATCAGTAAATGTAGTGCAGGCATAAGCGACAGAAACCCTGTGGTAACACCAGCCAGCCAATTCTGGTAAATTATGATATAATTGTTCATTAAAACGGGTATATAATGTAGGATTTTGGCCATGACAGATGCAGAATCATTAGGAAAAAATGGTCATTGTGTTGCCCATTTAAGGTGGAAAAAGCCAACTGGCTGGGGTGTTACCACCTCAGAAGTGCTCAGCATGGAAAATACCGAAGTATACCAACCAAAGCTCCCCCCACCCCCACCCAAAAAAAATAACAAACCCCAAAAAACCTCACTACAAATTCTCATTACAAACTACACCCACCAGTGGAGCATGAGGCTGTAAGTCATCTCACATCCTACCTGGCCGCCTGCAGTTATTGGAGCTATTAAATATCCCAAAATAACCTCATGTGAAAGAGCATCTGAACTAAGTGGCATTCCCACTAACGATAAAAACGGTGTCATATTGTGGTTTGCTTTTTTGGGCCGGCTTGCTGTCCTGTTTGCAAGTAACTGATGAAAGATGCCAGATATAAGTCGACCCGCGAATTTGCTTGCATGCGACGTGTCAGAGGCAGAGCACACGCGGGTAGCGGGAAACCCTGACCAGAGTGTAAAGACCCGGTACTCACTGCCTGTGCCCCTTTTGTTTTTAATTGTCACTGTCCCGGACTTTGTACAGTTTCAAACAACCCTTCCTTCAGTCGAGCTGTAATTTATTCGCCTGAGCCTTTCAGACAGATCTCATCGAAGCAGGACAATGCACTGTCCAAAGTCCAAGTTCACGTTTAGCACGACAGCGACAATTGCTTTCAACACAGAGGGGTGTGTGCGACCTGCGAATTTGCCGGCATACGACATAGTATCAGATGGGTAACAGAAGTGGGTAGTGGCAAGCCGCGACCAGAGTGTGAAATTTAACACCCAAGACTCACTGCCCACGCCGCTTTTGTGTTAAAAGAAATTCTCTCCATCCCACTGATGTTGCCATGCATCAAATTTCTGAACGCACAATTAGTACCGACGTAGGTTGACCCGCAAATCTGCAGCCTTCCGACGTAGTGTTCGTGGCGGGAAGCCACAACCACAGTAAGAAGTTTAACGCCTGGGACTGACTGCCCAGACCTCTTTGTCTCAGAAGCTATTGTCGCTGTGCCAGATGTCACCACACGTGAAATTATCCAAATGCGTGAAGCCGCAACGTCTTTGTGAACGAGCACCGTGCGTCGTTGAGTTCTGTCTGAAAGAGACAAGCAAAAAAATGCTGTTACGCCTCTGATGTGCCAATTCGCCAGGAAGGTGGTGTGAAAGGGCTAATAATAGTCCCCATTGTGCTATTTATTCAGGTCCTGCTCTTACAGTTATTCCCATATGGTGATTTTTTTCTTTTTTCTTTTTCTCCGTTGTTGTATGGCGTAGGAGGGAAGCTTAAGTGGTTTGTCACCTCTTCCTACATCTCCTATTGTGACAGATGAGTTTGCTTCACGCCGCCATTCCATCGCTCAATCAGCGTGACGAACAGCATAGTTTAAAAAAAAAAAGTGTTTTAACGAGAAAGATGAAACTTTCCATTCATCTCACTGGCTGCTGTCTGTGCTCCACTCTGGTGAATTACCTGTATTTAGGTCAGGCCATTATTTCTCCCTCTCTTCCTCTCTCTCCTCCACCCACCAATATGAAGCGTGCGTACGCTTTAGGCACGGATTGGGTCCATGCCACGAGGGAGACAACTCCCTGGAAATCAGCCTCGCTGATCGGTCGCAGCGATTGGTAACGGTAGGAGGCAAGTTTGCGACGGGAGCCGGTTGATTACTGTTTGGTTCCAGTCCAGCTTGTTGTTGGACTGGAACCAAACAGTGACGCCCTGTAAGGTGGCTTATATATCGGTATATTGGTATAAATATATATTAAGCGGCGTACACACATACGACCATCGAGCCAAATTTCATGGATGGATTTCACAGATGTCTCTGAAAGATTATCGTGAGCAATTATCCTGTAGTGGCGAGTGTGTTAAAGAGTGATTTCTCATCCCTGATCTGCTCTGAAAACGGTCGGAGCTAACAATTATAAATGTTAAACTTGTTTAACAATGTTAAACTTGTTTAACATATACCATGGCAAATCCTGATGTGGACACAAACAGAGGAGTAAATGGTTGTGTTGACTGTTTGTATAACGTGTCTTACAAGTCATTCACCACAATAGAAATGACAATGCCACCCCAGTGTAGGTACCAGTCACGCTAACAGTTAACCTAGCTTTTTCTATTTCTTGTAGTTACCAAACATGCTAACAGTTAGACGAGCCACTATTTCTTTTTCTGCAACTACTCTTTATTTCTTTATATTTATTGACATTCATTTTTATTTTTTTATTTTTTTTGCCATTTGTAGTATTTTTGTATTCATTTTAGAGTATTACCCCCACTTTTCTTAACTATTTTCAAAGTTATTTCACTATTTAAATATTTCTGTTAATAATGTGGTCATTTTTTTAAATAGCATTGTATTAATTTATAGTCAGGTGATTTAGCTGAAGCGTAGTTTCCACATTTCTTTTTTTTAACAATTCATATTTATTCCATTTTTTTTAAGATCAGTGTATTAAATTGTAGTTGTTAAGTGATTTTCTCTTCACTTTTACTTTTTTTTTTCAATTTGACTGGATTTTTTTCATAAATAATTTTTTTGCCATTTAAAATATATACAGTATGTTATTGTGTTAATTTTGAATGATTATGAGATTTCCCCCCCCCCCCCCCCCCCCTTTTCCACATCTAGTTTCTATTTCTACTACTACTACTACTACTACCATAATGTCTCGTGTATAATACGCACCCCCAAAGTTGACCTCAAAATTCTGGAAAACCGTTCTACCAATGTCTAATGCGTTTTTTCAATGCATGATTTTGCTTCTAGTCATATTATCAAAAGATGAAGTATTATCTGTATTTTGTTAGTTTTTTTAAAAAAGAATTATTCTGCAGTTAAACACTTAACACGTTTTTTTTAATTTACTTGCTCTTATTTTGAAATTCACAGCCCTACTTTTATTGAGTAAATTAGAAAACACACAGTTGTCCTCATATGTTTGATTACCCAGGCAGAATTTGTAAAATGGGTTCAACTCTTTAAAGAAAATTTTTATTTCAATGGGATTAAAATTAAACGGTCAAGCAGTTCAGAAAACCATTATCATTAAACAAAACATAACCATAAAGAAATTAATGATTGTTGTTGTTCAGTCATCAGTCAAATTGAAAAAAAAAAAAAAAACATTTCACAAATTCTGCTCGGGTGTGTAAACTTATGAGCACAACTGTACATATATGCAGTCATACGCATTTTGGAATGAAAGTGTACAGCTTTTTCATAACCACTAGATGGCAGTATACATTTATAAAATGTGAACGTTTTTTTCCATTTGCCTCTATACCCATGTATAATGCGTACTATTGACTTTTGACAATTTTTGGGGGGGGGGGAAAATGGGCATTATACAAAATTACGGCAATACTAATATTTCCACCCCAACTACTACTACTTTTTCATTTTCTTTTTTTGTTATATTTTCCAGTACTTTGGATGCCTTCTGGCACCATGCATCAGTCTTGGCACTGCAAGAGACAACATGGTTATGTGTGATTTTCTGTGTCAGTCATTCAGAAGACACCACACATTATAACAGCAGTAAGCACACCCAAGGTGAATTAGAAAAAATATATATTTATATTTTTTTAATGGGTTAAGATGTAAAATAAATCACCTCTGTGTACATTGCATGACACAGCAGCAAGTTCTCGACCTCGTTGTTTTGATGCTAGTTCATTTTTAGGGTTGAAAACCATCTGTTTTGGAATGGACTCGCTGGGCGTGGATGCAGGGTCTGCCTCCCAGCGCTTTGGACCGAGACGTGACCATCTGCGTGTTGTTCCCGCGCTACCACTCTTTTGTTTCTCCTTTAACTTATTCATCACGCTCGAAAATGCAACAAAAATTGCACCGTTTTAAACTTTTATGGCTTTTAACTTTTATGTACAGTCTTATCCCTGCTTATAGACAATTTGTGTAGAGGGGAAACAACATGAAATCAGTGGAGCATATTTAATCTATTATAATGTGTGTGTGTGTGTGTGTGTGCGTGTGTTTGTGTGTTAGTTGTTCAATTTAAAATCCTCAAGGCGCAAAGCTACCCATTAATCACAGCCAGCGTGTTTATTTTAAATAATCACAAGCCCAGATTTTTGCGATGGTAGCCTGCACAAACGATCCTCCCCACTACGTTTGATATCGTAATTAAATGTGAGCACTAGAGGTAGAAGACGAATGGAGGCAGCCAGGTTGTTTTATGTTGCTGCTGTGTAGAACAAAAAAGAACAATATGAACACGAGAGACTCACAGTCAGTTATCATTATTGTCCCGCGGTGAGCTAATGCTGCTTCTGTTCGCATGCACTTAATTGCAGTGGCTTATAAGTGGGACTCCATCCATCCATCCATCCATCCATCCATTCAACCAACCTTGTGTTCTTATCGATCAATCAAACTATCATCCATCTTTGCATCATCATCTGTCTACCTGCTGTCATCCATCTGTCCATCCATCCATCAGCTCTACCATGCATGTTTACCAGGTCTCACAGATCTCCAGCTCGGCTTTCGTTAGCTTTTGTTCTCTGTTTGTGTGGATCAGCAGTAAATCAGTGATGTCACTTTCATGCAAACATCTCACTTCATATTTTTTGCGAGATGCTGAAGTAGCATTCACCCCTCTCCTGTCTTCCCACCGGTCCCGCAAAAACGTCCATATGTGCTATTTTTAAGACTGTCTTTTTATTTTATTTATTTTTTTATACATGTCAGCTGCCTCCTTTCAAGACAAGCTGTTCTCCCAGAGCCTTCATGACAAACCACAAAGTTGTCACTATGAGGTGTTTACAGTACGTAGACATAGTGATGTATTTCTGGCATTTAAATATTAGCCTTGTCAGCAAATGCGATGCATCACATTTAGATTTTCCTGTTTCCGTGCTGCCACGTGACATGTTTTATTCAGTAGACTTAGTTTTTTCTGAGAATCAAAGCTGAATGACCAAATATACAGACCACATGCTCGTCGGTCGTGCACGTGCACATAAAGCGGTGCCTTAAGATACGAGTTTAATTCTTTCCGTGGCCACGCTCGTAACTTAAAACACTCGTATCGCAATTCAGCTTTCCCCTTTGAAATGAATTGAAATCCCATTAATCTGTTCCAGTGTCTATAATATTCGACTTTATAGAACCATACATTAAATCAGACATTAAATGTAAAGAATGAAACAGTTTTTGACACATTTTGTTGCGTCAATTCAATGGACATTGTGCTACTCCGAGGGTTAGATAATACAGACATACAGATATATTGCACATGGAGATGCTCTTAGCCCCTCAGTACAGCAGTAATATTAGTCATGGGATAAATAATATATGCCTGTTATTATATTACCCATCTGTTCAAATATCCGTTACTTCAAAGGTTACAACACCGCAACACCAATGCTATTCGTTAGCTCTTTTATGGTGATTCCCATTATGTGTTAGCATAAGCTAAATGGATTTATCCAATGCAAAGATATGTTTGACAGGAAACTTCAATTGGGAGTGGCAATAAACAGCTTGAAGCTTTTTTTGAAGAATTGTTGACTATCTGCCAAAGTGCTGCTTGTTGTGAAGTGAGTTCAGTTCGCTGCCACCACAGCGCTTTTATCTTTGCGTTTTTGTTTGCAAGTCGAAGCAAAAAAAAACGTCTGGCCGTCTCTCGAAAACTCCGGAAATCCGGTCGCTCGTATCTTCAACGCACCACTGTATCTATAACAACAGATTTCTTGCCTAAGATTTTATAGCTGCTTCAGGAGAATTTTGATGTGCTGAATTCAAATATAATATTGGCTTTGCTCAATCAGGTCAACTTTTTGAACGATGGCCACATTTTTGTTTACGTGTGCAGGTATTTTCACTTTAGAGGTTCATATTAATGGAGGTTCATGCCCTGAATTTTGAATAATGAAGACATAACATTAAATTTACAGGTACTCACCTTTATCAATGTTTACTACTACTACTATCAATTTACAGTAAGCAAAATTTGTCACGTTTCATTAATAAACTGGTAAAAACACGGACAACTTACGAAGATATTTTTTGGTAACCCCGTGTAATTAATATAATTAATGCAATGTCTCCTCTCGCCAGTTATTCATGACAACTGCCCGTGCACAATAATGTGTGAAAACGCCCTAAAAGTCCAGTTTCTCTTCAGATGTCAGACATTTCTGATTTCCTAGTTTCCTGGAACACAGCATACTCTAAGACAGTAGCAGCAGATGACTTTGGGATCAATACTGATGATCTCCTCTCTCCGGTTGCCTCCCTTTTCTTCTCCTCGCTGATCTAAATTTTGCCTCGTGATCTATTTTTCAACCTTTCAAACCGTCCATACCCCCCCCCCCCCCACCCCCCTTCTGAGACCTTTAGAGCGGCGGTGGAGTAGAAATAAATGGCCGCGGTGTCGTTCGAGTCAGATAGACTCGACTTGTCGGGAGCTTTCAACCCAGCGGGGAGGCAAAAGTGCTGTTTGTTACATCAGTTTAATCAGCTCCCAGTGGAACTTTTGTGTGTATGTGTGGGTGTGAGGGTGTATTCGTGTGTGCGTGGGTTGAGAAACCTTCAGCTAACTTCCAGATTGTGTTCACCACTGGACTCTGATGGCATAAACGCAATAAAAAGTGGGGAAGTGTGGAGTGATAACATTTGCCGCCCCAGCTTTGCATGCTAATTAGCTTGTTAGCTATTTGCAAGGCAGTCTGCCCTCATTGCAACGACCCACTTGAACTCCGTTTCGCTGCATGTGGTACCGTTGGGTCAGAGAGAACTATTAAGTGTTTGCATCTCAATTATTATCAATTCATTGCATCTTTGGTTATTAATATATATTTCAAGCACTACCAGCATGTCCTTAAGAGATCTTGGGTGTTCCAAGCCATTTGAATGGTCTTACATCAAATTTGCCAGAAATTTGCCAAATTATTAAAAGTGTTGAGAATTGTCCTCTTTGTTGCTTAAATTTTGCCTAAAATGGCAAAGTTACACATAAACCGACGTGTTCTTAACCACAAAAAAGGCATTTTTTTTGGATCCCATATTAAGCTAATACCATCTTTGTTAACATTTCAATATACCGTATTTTCACGACCATAAGGCGCACTTAAAAGTCTTAAATTTTCTCCAAAATGTAAGTAAATAAGTAAATAATAAATCAACCAAGCGACGGCTCGTAACTTGAAAAACTCGTAAGTTGGAGCACTCCAAAGTGTGTTGTGTGTTGTTTTGCCACTGGTGTTGGATAAGAGTGTGTATGTAAGAAAATGTGTCGTAACTTCATTAGGCTTTTCTGCTGGGCAGTGGTGTGCAGTGGGGTATGTGTCCCCCGAGTCCTTTCTGCTGACATTCCACACTTTCTCATAGAAACTCGTTCAAATTCAGTTTTCTGCAAGGGTGCGCAGCTACTAAAATGATAAACCATATTATGGCCCTATATTAATGATCAAATACCCCTCGTGTAAAGTGTGTTTTGTTGAAATTATTTTAGTTTATTCCCAATAAAACATTATGTAAACATAGTGGTTGTTAAAGGCTACAAAAAGTAATATATGACATATTAATAATATATTTCCTTGTTGCTACACAGCAACAGTGTAAAAATATGATCACCCACACCAGACTAGGTGCAATTACTCTTTGTCCACTGTCATCATCAGCAGTATTATAATTAATCCACATTAATTATTTCCCCAAAGACTTTAGTCATCCTCATTATGGAGGAGCCACTTTATTTCCAGCAGAGATCGCATCATGTTGTGATTATCTGTGCATGATCTCGTATGAAGAGCAGTTTTTTTGTCTGTTTGTTTGTTTGTTTTTCATACATCACACACATTATACTCTTATTTGTTCAATATGAATTGTTGTGGTTTATGTGGGGAAAAGCTCATTTGCAATACAGGCAATTTGTGTGTGTGTGGTTGTGTAATTGAATTAATGGAAACTTGTTATGAAAGCTCTCAAGGACTGTTTGCATTCCCCTGATTGTGTGTCCTGCCTTTGTTTACCTTTTGTTGACAGACGTTTTAGAATTTTTAATGCGCGACAGCTGCGGCGGACTCAAATGGGGGTGTTAGTTTCAATGCTTGCAGCTCTTTAAACGTCCATTTAATTTAATTTCAAGGAGATACGGTTTTTTTAATGAATTAAATGTATTTGATTTTCAACAAACAATTACAGCAAGAATTACAGCACTTTTTTTCTAACCTTGCTGAAATCAGCCTATTTTAATGAAAATGAGCTGCTGCCCACCCACATTTCTTGATGACTCGTGGCAAAGCTACTTGTGAAGCCGAGTCTAAAATAGTGCAATCGACATACATCCCCTGCCTATTTGCTTTTTTTTTTTTTTTTAAACCAGTCCCCCATTATTGCCGCTTTAATTTGAACAGATTAATGGCACTTACATTAATTTGCAGGTTAAAAAGATGATTTGAGATACAAGTGTACTGCGTTACGAGCGTGGTCACGGAAGTGCCACTGTATAAACAGTTTTGGGGAATTCTCTATTACTCTCAGGTTTTTGCTCTTTGTGTTAGGGCTCGGTCCCTATCCCCCTAAAGAGAGATCAACTAGAATGGAGATGGCATCCCAATACCTTTGTCCATATAGTGTGTATTTATTTCTAAACTTTCTTTCCTGTACATGACTCCGCACCCAAATGATGCGATTCACCGTTGCCACGCGGATGGAAGCGAGCCTCGCCGTCTCATATTGGAACCCATTAGCCTCTGTGCTTTATACCCCACCAGGAAGGTCACTTAGCGCTCGCTGCGTCCTTTATGCACCGCTAATTACTTCCTCACTGGGAGGCCCTTTCAAGAACGTTACTTGCTGAATATATCACTTCATATGTGAGGAAATTTTCATCCTCCCTTTTCATTCCCCTTATCCTGGTTGGCAAAACTCTCAAAACCCGGTTGGTTAATTCATTTCATTTTTGACCATAGCTATTATAAAGCATCTTTGTTCAGATGTCATTAAAAATCAATAGGGTTCTTGAATAAATCATTAATGGAACATGTAACCTAAGCTTCATGCCAGCTTGGATTAGAGTTAGTTTTGAAGTCTGAGCATTAATACTCGTCGGATAGCCATTCTGGATATGTATGTGGAAATGAATCAATGAGTTTCGTCTTGAGGGGAGCGTTTAGTTGTCTTAAGTGGATTCCACAAGTGACTAATAGTGGAACAGTGACGATTTATATGTGGTAAAGCAAGGCATCTATTTGCGGACGGCGTTTATTGGATGGAGATGTTTATTGGTCTTAAGTAAACGATGCATCTGACTAATTGCTGCACATCTTTTTCTCTTAGTGCTCACTGTTGGTATGGTAGCACAAAGTATTTAGCTTTAATCTCATTACATTGTTTAGGTGTACCCAATGGTCTGGCTTGCTGGATGGATGTGTTGGTGAGTTTTTCCTCAAGTGGACGTATCCCAGCCTCCTTTGATAGTGACAGGACAGACGACACCTGCATGGGTGGAAAAAAAGCAGGAATAAAGGAGGAAAGTGAGATTAAAGCAAAGCGAGATGAAGACAGGCGACATTGACCGTGCTCCTTGATGTGTACTACGCTGGGGGGAAATAAATAAAATGAAAAAAAAAATAATCCCCTCGGACAGCCTCCCCCCGAGAGTTCCGATGTCAGCCGCGGTAGAGCGAGGCCTACGTGCTTGATGTGTGGAAAGCTCTCGGAAAAGAGTGCTTTCGCTCTTTTTCACACCAGCAACCTGCAGGGGTCGGCTGTTTTTGTTTTTATTTGAAAGTGATGAAATCCTTTCTGTTTTGTGCACTTAACAACCTCTTGCGTGCATTTTTGCACTACCTCCCACAGTGGAGTTTTGAATGTTGACTTGATAGATGCACCTCCACAATTCAACATGAAATATTCATATTGGAAACATCCAAATTGTTGGTGTTAAAATGCTTTCAAATGTTCTCCGTACGTGTGTTGTACTATCTTTGGGGTGCCGACACAGAACCAGTGATAGTTATGGCGATGTAGGTAAGCGGTACCCACATCTTTGTCCTGGCTGCTCAGTACAAAATGGCTCAAGCGACAATAAGATCAAACATTTTTTGAAAGACTGAGGGGGGAAAAGACAGAAAGTTATATTATATTTAGGCTTTACACAATCAGAATTTGTGGGGCCGGTCACCGATCAACGAGTTTAAAAAAACGATAACCGAACAAAAGATAACACACTGTGTCTTTTTAAATGACTTCCTTTACTGCATATACTTGTGTACTATATACTGAGTATCTTCAAAAGTCAGGTCATGCATTCTAATCAGTCAGGTCAAACCAACATTACAACATGACCGAAATACTGGGTGCTAACTTACTGTAATTAAATTAATTTATTGTAATCAAATTACTTCACTCACACCGAAACTTTAGCGCATGATTACACAGAACGCTGGCATAGTTACGTACAACCGTTAGTGCTAGCACTAGCTTGCTAGGCTACAGAACATTTTGTTGGCTGCTGCTTGTTCCCTTACTGGCTATGAGCAGTATAGTTGGGGACATTGTATTGTGTGTCTGTGCATGTGTGTGTGCGTGTGTGCATGCATGCGTGTGTGCACCAGCCATCACATTACAGTGCCAATTGGACAGGGGCAGTCAGAACACACACACAGACACACACACACAAGCACGCACACCAGCCGGGATGAGGCTTTGCTGTGCCCGCTGTGGCTTGATGACTTGGAATCGTTTCATTCCACACTAATAATAAACTGATGATAATCCAGAATTGATTGCACATAATCATGTTTGTTTTTTAAGCAGAACACAAGGTTTTCTTTAAACTAGAACATTTGCTTTTCTTATTGTACAACGAAAAAAAGACAGTGTTGGCACAGCACTGAGTACATGATCAGAAATGTATCTATAGCAACACATTGTACCCAAATGTTTGCATTGGTAGTGTAGTGGTACATACTGCTGCCTTTTGTGAAGAATGGTGCAGGGTTCGGTTCATGGCCAGTGCCCCGTTACACAGCCACTGCCATTCCCAAACCCAAATAAAAGAAAATGTATAATATTGAAATAAACCCAAATATTATAGAATGGAAAACTGTCTTTATCTGTAATTACTTTCTTTTTGTCAACACCTAGTAAGAAAGACTGGCTAACCTTAAAGGTAGATATTGTATATAATCAAGCTCTCGCATGAATTTAGGATTTGTGCTTCCCTTTTATGCTAATTCCGTCTTTAAGCCGTACTGGCTATAAGTGTTTAATTTGATTCAGTAGTGTAATTCTCAGGTCATCATAAGATGATAAAGAAATGTGGCCAAGGGCCATATGTAGTATACAGTACAGATGAGTCCGTATAGTAGCTAACATTAGTAAAATAGCTAACGGTTATTAGCTGGTAAATTGTTGAAAAACTGTGGCTCTGCGGTTCTAACACATTACTAGCGTAATGTTACAACGTCACTACTTCCTAGTATAGCATTGACAACATATATGATAGATACTTACGCTTCCTTAAGGTGATCGAAAATTTAATCTTGCATTCTTGTCGCCAATTCTGCTCAGTGTGACACAAACAAAATTACATCCGGGGGCATTAGCTGTCACTCAAAATGAATTAGCCAATGAGGACGCATTCTTCATAAAGCCCACCCACCCGAAAGGTTTGTGCTGAGAAGAAAACGCAAAAAGTCAGGCAGCAGGAGTGCACAAATTGGAACGTGAGCAAAAAGTCAGGCAGCGCAAACGCGAATATTGTCATCGGAAGCAAAAAATATTTTCATGACAAGTCATAATTTTTTTTTGTGCTTGAGTTAGATTATATCTCTCAATGTCTTTTTTTTTTTTTTTTTTTTGGTTGGCAATTCAAGACATTTTGTTTGATAGTCTTGTTTTTTTCCTCGCGATTTAAAACGTTTTGTGTGATTCTTTTTGGAACAAATCTTATTCCATAGATTTACAGCTGTCACGAAAATAGAGCCCTATGACTCAGAAGATGCTATGTGTGTGTAAAAAAAACAAACCCCCCCCCCCAAAAAAAACATCAGTACAATGCTTCACTGTACATATTATTCTTCCTCTTGTTTCTGGGGGGAAGTAATCCTTATTCTGTGGAATGTTGTGATATTCTGTGATGAATGAAGGGTCTTGATTGTCCTCAATTCCTTTCTTATTTTGTCAATTTTGGTTTCTGGTCATCCACACAACAGCTGTTGTTTTGGAGGCGCACATTATCCGCCTTATTTGATGTGTGGCAACAAAGCAAATTGAAACAATTACCATCAACTTCTTTTTCTTCTTGGGAGCGTTGCCATGGGGTACAGCTGCCGTGGTTGCGTTGGTCGTGCCTCTTCATGAGCTTGTGTATCTCAAAGTACCAGATCTTCCTCACTCCATCCCTCGTTCCTTCACGTCCTTCGCGCCCACCCCCACTTCTTCTTGCCATCCTTACACACTTTCTCCATCCGTTCGATGTCCTCCGCCGTCGCAGTGAACATATTGTTCACATGGATTCACGCCATTAGGAGCTTTTTAGACTCTTTTGTTTGTTAAACCAAGCACCGACAAAATGAACCAAAGTATTACTTTTTGCTTTTTAAGGCTGCTTTGATGACTAAAAATGAACACATTGCAAGGCTAATGGCTGCGTACTGGGCGTTCCATATAATTTCCAAATTTTCTTTTTTTCCCTGTTCTTCTGTTTGTGACGTCACTCCACAAGTGGGATGATCACCACAGAGAATGGAACTAGAACTTCGACGTAAAAAAGCCGTACATGCGTCTCTGTCCTGGCTGCTCAGTACAATATGGCCCAAGCAATAATAAGACGCCAAAATGCAAACGGAGACAACAACAACAAGACTTACGAAGTACGATTAGATCCAAAAGTATTTGGCTACAGCTTTCATGCCTGTAATGGAATTGAAATAAAACAATCACGGCCATTGCAGCTTCCCGCATTCAGATAAATCTGATAATTTGTACGCTACACAACGCACAAGGAGTTAACGCTCTTATCAGTGGTTATTGGATGTCGCCCTCTTTGTCCTTTGCTGTTTTGTGGGCAGTGAAAGCACTACCACGCTTAACCCTTTATCTCTTATTGCAGCTCTTGCACACACGCGTACACACACACAAAAACACACATTTTAGAGTGTCGTGACTGAGCGAACACGCACAGAAGATTCTTGGATGCCGATAATCCTCACATTTAGTAAAAGCGTACACGCACACACGTACACATTCGCAAATACACACACATATACATCCACGAATGATTTGGAGAGGATAGAAGGCCGTGAGAGCCGTGTAGGAACAATCGAAGAGGCGAGACTGTAAAAAGCTGAAATCAAAGGAACTATGGTACTGCATATTAAATAAATAATATCTGCAACAAGATAATGATGCTCAATTCTGACTGAGCCTAATCATTAAATGATTGATCTATTGTATTTGTGTTGGATTACAGCTTTGAAAGTCGTCTTTTATTTTGATTACATTCAGTATGTATTTTGCCAGTATAATACTTTATAGTGTTTTACTTCACACGATGTTTTTATTTCATTTTGTTGCTCTTTATTTTACTTTTAAATTTATTTTATTGTATTATATTTTTAGCGATAAACATACTACTTATAATAAATTGTCCTTTTTTTATGTAAATTGATACATAACTAATTTTATATGAAATTGTGCTTGTAACAGGTATGTTCATATATGGTTTTAAATAGTAATAAAAATAAAATGTATTTAAAAGTTTAATTTTAGCTTAAGTAAGTATGAATTGTTTATACTTGAAATGTAATATTTTAGTTAGAGAGTAGATTCTGTTGTAATGCTTTTTATTTTAAATTAAAAATATATTTTTATAAATTTTTACTGATAAACATATTACCAAATAAGTACATTTTCATTTAATTTTATCTCAGTACTAATTGTTTAACTCAAGCCAACTAATACTTGAAATAATTTTTTTTTGCATTTTAAAAGACTTATTTGAATTAATAAATACTACTGCATTAATACATAATATAGGTGTGTCTTTTTTTATTTCTTTTAAAATAATAAACATATTACAAAATGCATCAATTATATTGTATGTTATAATCTTGGAAAATTATGTAATATTTTAATTATGTGATATTTTAATACTTGATCGTTGTGAAAGTACTTTTGTTTTTTGTGTTAGATACGCTACAACATTATTCTGGTAACATTACCATATAGTTATGGTTTGAAAAAAGACTCAATTCTTGTATTATTATAACATTATTCCTGCAAAATATGACTTTATTGTCACCAGTAAACAACTTTATTATTATCAAATTAATACTGACATTTCTACATTTTCCTCAAAATGGTATGAACTTTTTTTCCTCATAATATTGCGCCTTCATTCTTCCCCAAAACACTTTACATAGACCAAATTAATACTTAATAGTCTATATCATATAATAATACTTTTCCTTAGAATATAATACTTTGATTCGTACATTTTCTTATTTTGATCATAACTTAAAAAATGGATGAACCCTCCTGATTTTGAACGCTATCTGACTGTTGCAATGGTAGATGTCCTTACATAATATTATGTCCTCATGTCAATAAAGTGTCACTCTTAATATTCGCCGTGCAATTTTCAGTGCAGTCCAGTAGCGCATGTGTGAGATTTTCACTTGAACCAAAGCGCGTTGATCCTCCCTGGAGAGGCACGACACCGTGTCCTCGCCGCGTCCTCGTCTTGCTTGCACGCCATCTGACTGCGGAGATGGCACGACAAGCTGCTCGTTAATCAGCTGCGGAGGCAGCCCGGAGTCTCTGCGCCTGCTGTCTATTCAAAGTGACGAGCCAAACGCTGCCGGGCCTTCTCGGGGATTTTGAAGGGAATAGTCTAGCGAAGTCAGAGTCATTTCTGCCACGGGCCACATTTTCGTTAGGGTTTCTCGCCGAGGGCTGTTATGACTGTGAAACCATATATACTGCACTTTTAATGTGTACTCGCCTCATATTATCACAAATTGATGGATAACTAGTTTTAAAATCAAAAGCTGATGAAAACTGGTCATCTCTCGTTGTCATTTTATTTTAAAAGGGGAACGGGTAATAATAAAAAAAAAAAAAAAAAAAAATGCTTGCAAATCTCAATGTTGTGAAAGGTGAGAAAAATTTGCAATTTGGGTATTTTAGCAAGAAACATGAAGTTGATGCACATAATTTGCTTTCGCGGGCCAGATCTGGCCCACTCCACTTAGCTGCAGCTCTGTTTTCTTCCTGCGCTCAGTCTCCACTCAAAGTAATTTGTCTCCTTAAAGAAGTAAATACAGGAGACGTTAGCTTATCCTATTAGCTCTGGATGCTGCAGCGCTATACTCCACAGTCTCCACTTAGCTGCCGTGCTCCCTTTTCTTGTTCCTCCCAGTCTCGTCTCTCCTGAAATCTGTCTCCTTAGAGACACAAGACGTTAGCTTCATTGCCCTGATTCTCTGCCATGTGTACTGTATTATACTCCACGGTCTCTGTTTAGCTGCAGGGCTCGTTTTCTTTTCTAAAAATCTCTCTCCTTAGAGACAGGAGAGGTCAGCTCCCTTAGCCTGCTGCTCTGCCTTAGGCGCTGCATGCTTTGGTATTCTCCTCCACAGTCTCCACTTGGCTGCAGTGTTCCCTTTTTTCCTGCACTCTTTACTCTCCTTGAATAAAATGTCTTTCTTTGCGAAACAAATACAGGAGACATTAGCTTACCCTTGTTGCTGTGCCTTTGCGGCAGACGCTGCAGTAATATACTCCACAATCTCCACTTAACTGCAGAACTCCATATTCTTGCGGCCCTCATTCTCCCTTTGGATAAAATGTGTCTACTTAAAGAATTAAGTAAAGAAGAGTTGAGCTTACCCAGTCTTGTTTGCTTCCTTACTTCCTTTGACCTTTTTGTCTTGGCCACTTTTGAGTTATTATCATCTAAAATCAATAGGGTTCTTGTCACAACGTATAGTAATAATGGACGGCTTGATAATTGCCACCAGTAGTGCATGTCTGGGTGTTTTGCTTTTAAAGATTTTCAGGGATATCACGCTCACTAATGACAGGAAGAAGGTGGTGAGTGAAGAGGGCAGGAGGGACTCTTTACATTGAGAGCGCGTAACCCGGTTAGAGTCGATCACTCTTCAGGTCGTTCCGGCGTGTTGATTGGACGAGGCCTCTCAAAGCAAACTCGTCAATGTTAAGTGGATTATTAACTGGCGCGCATAAGTGTGTCACAGTTTTAATACACAAATCCATCAATGCAGGACACAAGAAAAAGGAAAATCTTCATGTTACTGGCTTTATCTTATTGTCTTTCAATTTTCCTGACTCTTGAATACTTCATGAGATGCTTCGTTTCATTTTTGCAGATGCACGACTGTTGTTTTGATTTTCACTGCCACCATTGTGTATTTGCCGCTTCATTGTTATTATTATTTTTTTATCGTTAGTTGACTTAGGCCAATAAGTGAAAGCTTAATAATACACTAGTGTACAATAATAAAGTAATTGTGCTGTGATACACATTAAAAAAAAGCAATTGGTATCATCAGGCAACAAGGATTTTTGTCATTTGCCAATTTCTGTTCATTATTTAATCTCTATTTTCTCTCTTTTTTATTGCATAATTCTTTTAATAAAGATGTTATGTCTTTAGTCAATATTTAAAACATATGTCGTAAAATCCACATATCTTTCGATTGTTCTAAAATATTTCACAATAACTTACAATATCAACCTTTAAAATAATGATCATTCATTTATCACATACAGTATTCCCATATATTTTACTATTTTCAAAGCATAACTTATGAATCGTATGTATTAAATACTTGAACAATAATAATATTGTAATCAGATTCATTAAACTTATTTATCCCTGCGGGGCAACTAAGATAAACAATATGATGTAATACAATATGTATTACAATATTTAAACAACAATAATTTACAGTAAAATTAAAATAAGAGTGAAGTAATGATATAATTATTTTACATTACATTTTTACATTTTACATTTTACAATTAGGTAGTATTTAATAATACTGTACAATATAAATTCCTATTAATATTAGTTCACATTATTTTAGCAACAACAGGTTACAATATTATTTAATCATATTTTGATAATTAAAAAAATAATTGTATAACTGCAGAGAGATTAAACACCATTAAACGAATGACATTGCCCATTAGAAGAAAAAAAAA
Organism: Phycodurus eques; assembly: GCF_024500275.1. Taxonomy (NCBI): domain Eukaryota; kingdom Metazoa; phylum Chordata; class Actinopteri; order Syngnathiformes; family Syngnathidae; genus Phycodurus; species Phycodurus eques. Next base: position 20,581,373 of record NC_084537.1, on the reverse strand, counting down.
CAATAATTATTATTGTTGGATTCAAACTTAAGCAAAGACCAATTCTCATTAGCGCCGACATCATGTGCTTTGATGCACATTGCATCGCCTCGAAGCCTTCACTCAGCAACCAATCGGCTCGCTCTGATTCCCTCTGGCGCTCATACCAGCTCGAGGGCATATTTGGGATTTGCGCTGATAGGCTGTGATGTATTATCTAACTCCAGGCTGTGCTCTACAATGAATAATTTCGATCTGAACGCTCAGCACTAGATTAAAATATGTAAAGTAACATATGGTGTTGCTTCATCATCCCGTAATGAAGTAACTCTACTCACGCTGACTTCAAAGAGGATTTTCTAGGAATGTGTCTTCTAAAGGCAGCCATTATTCGTGCGTCGATGCTTTGATAGGCAACGAGTGTTACTTTGAAGATTTAAAATCTCGCTCGTTTATCCGCCGCCCTATTTGTTGTTCCCATTATTTAGCCTCGCTCCCTTCTTTCCTCTCTCTCTCCGTCCGCAGTGGGCCGCCTGTTGATCGAGTTCAGCTCCCAGATGACGATGGAGCGCGTGCAGCGAGAGAACCCCAACGTGACGGAGGGAGGCCGCTACACGCCACCCGACTGTCGGCCTCGATGGAAGGTGTGTGTTTTTAAAACTCTGGCTTTTCCTTACATAATATTAAGGTCAAGTTTCAGATTTGGCAGCAATAAAGATCCCGTGAATACACAACCCCAATTCCAATGAAGTTGGGACGCTGTGTTGAACATAAATAAAAACAGAATACAATGATTTGCAAATCAGGTTCAAGCTATATTTAATTGAATACACTACAAAGAGAAGATATTTAATGTTCAAACTGATAAACGTTATTGTTTTTAGTAACTTTTATTTAATTGTATGGCTGCAACATGTTCCAAAAAAGCTGGGTCAGGGTCATGTTTACCACTGTGTTATATCACCTTTTCTGTTAACAACCTTCAATAAACGTTTGGGAACTCTGGACACTCATTGATGAAGCTTTGTAGGTGGAATTCTTTCCCATTCTTGCTTGATGTACAGCTTCAGCTGTTCAACAGTCCGGGGTCTCCATTGTCGTATTTTACGCTTCGTAATACGCCACACATTTTCAATGGGAGACAGGTCTGGACTGCAGGCAGGCCAGTCTAGTACCCGCACTGTTTTACTACGAAGCCACGCTGTTGTAACACGTGCAGAATGTAGTTTGGCATTGACTTGCTGAAATAAGCAGTGGCGTCCAAGAAAAAGATGTTGCTTGGATGGCAGCATATGTTTCTCCAAAACCTGTATGTACCTTTCAGCATTAATGGTGCCTTCACAGATGTGTAAGTTACCCATGCCATTGGCAATAACAAGCCCCATACCATCACAGATGCAGGCTTTTGAACTTTGCGTCCCTAACAGTCCGGATGGTTCTTTTCCTCTTTGGCCCGGAGGACACGACGTCCACAATTTCCAAAAGCAATTTGAAATGTGGACTCGTTGGACCACAGAACACTTTCCCACTTTGCATCAGCCCATCATAGATGAGCTCGGGCCCAGAGAAGCCGGCGGCGTTTCTGGGTGTTGTTGATGAATGGCTTTTGCTTTGCATAGTAGAGTTTCAAGTTGCACTTACAGATTTAGCACCGAATTGTAATTACTGACATTGGTTTTCTGAAGTGTTCCTGAGCCCATGTGGTGATATCCTTTACACATTGATGTCGGTTTTTGATGCAGTGCCGCCTGAGGGATCGAAGGTCACGGCATTCAATGTTGGTTTTCGGCCTTGCCGCTTACGTGCAGTGATTTCTCCAGATTCTCTGAACCTTTTGATGATATTATGGACCGTAGATGATGAAATCCCTAAATTCCTTGCAATTGTACGTGGAGGAACATTGTCCTTAAACTGTTTGACTATTTTCGCACGCACTTGTTCACAAAGAGGTGAACCTCGCCCCATCTTTCTTGTGAATGACTGAGCAATTCAGAGAAGCTCCTTTTGTACCCAATCATGGCACCCACCTGTTCCCAATTAGCCTGTTCACCTGTGGGATGTTCCAAACAGGTGTTTGATGAGCATTCCTCAACTTTCTCAGTCTTTTTTGCCACCTGTCACAGCTTTTTTGGAACATGTTGCAGCCATAAAATTTAAATAAATTTAATAAAGTTTAGCAGTTTGAACATTAAATATATTGTCTTTGTAGTGTATTCAATAAAATATAGGTTGAACATGATTTGCAAATCATTGTATTCTGTTTTTATTCATGTTTAACACAATGTCCCAACTTCATTGGAATTGGGGTTGTACATCTTTTACCCTGAAATTTGTTCACTTAACTTTAAGTAACCCAAAATACACAAAACAAATAAAATACTTTATTTTGTACATGGGCTACACCATTTTACTGAAGCTGTTGTGTCTATTAAAATTGAGTTTTGATTGACCAGTGTACAGTATTTTAAATCAAGATAATTGCGAAATTAAAGGACTGTTGTTAATGACAACCTAAGATGGTTGTCCAGAGAGTCTCATCTGAAGTCACGTATCTCCCGCAACTTACTTTAAACATCGATGCACACATCATTGTGGACCAACCACTGGATTGTCGGTAAAGACACCTTCTCCAAGACATGTAAGATCATCTTTCGCAAGGAGCTTGTTTTCACTGTATTTTGTATTTTTTTTTTTTCGTATTTTGGCTATTCAGACTTCCATAGAATGACTCTCTAACATGGACTCATACAAAAGTATAAAAGTGTCAATTTCATTTAAAAAAAACAACAACTTGGTTTTGTCATACAAGTGTCCAGAAAAGGCCCCTCTGATAGGTACTTCTGTTTGACCCAGTTTTGTATCCGCTTTGTCCATATTTGGCTAAGACTGCCGCCACCTTTCCTCTGATTGGTTGCCTCCGCATAGAAGACCCACTTGTGAGTGCACACGTTTTTGTTGACAGCGCTGGCTCGGGTGTGGAGAAGTAGGCGAAGATCTTCGCTAGTTGACGTTGATAAGCTCAAGAAATTCGAATGACCTGATTTCAGGTCTCTCGGCATAAGGATTTTAATTCTTATTTTTTCTACTGAGGCACCATTGAGACAATATTACATCCTAAACACTAGAAAAAAATGGGTTTGCCATAATATGTCCCCTTTGATTCACCTGAGAGACTGTTTACATGCCTCAGTAGGTGCTGTTGTTTTGGTTAGCAACAGAGTTCAAATGGGCTCAGTAGTTAACTCTTTCACATTCCGGGGAAATTGAGTACACTTTTAAGGTACTATGTGTCTATGATGTCTAATGTACAGTGGCCGACAGGGGCAAATGCGCTGCAAACGGCCATATGCTGCATAGCAGAAATGATGCATGATGAAAAACACACAAGCACATAAAAGAACTGCAAAATAAAAATGCTGCAAGATCAAAATGCTGCAATTACATGAAAAAAACAGCAAAAGACAAAAGCGACAAGTTCACGCCACACAACGGAAGTTATGCCTTATTGTTTTTGTCCCGTGTTTAAGGTGGCCATCATCATCCCGTTTCGTCACCGGGAAAACCACCTAAAGTACTGGCTTCACTACCTCCACCCCATCCTGAGACGGCAGAGGATCGACTACGGCATCTACATCATCAATCAGGTAGGGACCACAACATCCCTAAAGGCTGACCTCTCCCCTGACTTCTTTGTTACACAGTGAGGCTATTTCCACTCCCCGTTCCTCTTCATCACTCCCCCTGTGGAACAAACCTTTTTATTCCACCTGCCCTGACAACACGCTGATATTTTCCTATCTGGTAAAATCTATGGTACTTTTTTTTTTTTTTTTGTTACACCTGAAAGTTTAAACAATTGTGATTGTGAGTACTGGAAAAAAGCTGAAACTGATATGACCTCAAAATGCCTTGGCCTTCTTGCGTCAATTACACTTGTACCCAAGTGTTTTCAAATACAGTGATCCCTCGTTGTTCGCGGTTAATGGAGACCAGAACCCCACGCGAAAGGTGAAAAAACGCAAAGTAGGATTTGCCCTAGGAATTCTTTCGTGTATGTGTATCTGGGTACCAGAAAATATGTTTAAAATATGTAAACAGTATATATACTTTACATATTTGAGACAAAGATGACAACAGTACACATATTTACTTAAATATTGAATTCTAAAACCTTATACTGTAATTAATATTTATTATACAGTAATTAACATTCATCAACATTGCCTTCTGAGAGAGGCGAAGAGGCTTGTGTTGGTGGCGGAGGAGAGGCTCTTACTTGACTCCTAGAGGCTTTAGGTTCACTCGGAGACTCTTCTGCTGGAGAAAAACATGGTGATGGGTAGTTGTTGTCTTTGTTTTTTCTTTTGCTTCAAAATTCCCCTGTACAAGGACATAACCCCGTCAACACGATTGCTAAACTCGACAGCTCGAATCATATCGTCGTCAATGTCTTGTGCAAATCGTTGCATTGCCCTTGCCATGTTGCACAATTGTTGCAGGTTCTCCAAGGTAAGGCCGCGCTTTTCAGTTTCTTCTTCGTCTTCCTCTTCGTTTTCTTCCTCACTTACAGACTTTTTCATCTCAAGGAGGTCTTCGTCTGTCAGTGGGTCCGAGTGGCAATTGATAAGGGCGCTGACGTCTTCTTCCATCATGTCGGCAAATCCTTCATCCCTTATGATGCGGGCCAGCCTCACCGCCTTCTCCACCGCTGAGTGAGGAACTTCCTCAGGAGTGAAGCCTGGATAGTCGTGTACCACGTTCGGCCATAATTTCTTCCAGCTGGAATTTATGGCCTTAATTTTCATGTCCTTTAATGCTTGCTGGATATTAGACAACCATAAGGCAATGTCGTAACTACGCCAGTATGCTTTCAAGGTGAATTCTTCCTTGTCGTCCTCAGGCAAGCTTTGTCCTTTGCCCTGATCGTATTAGTGTCCAAACTCACTGTCCATTCCCTGCAATCCACAATGCCAATGCAGCTTCCATTTTCACAATTCTCTTATTACGCGGACTTACCACACGTTTCGCTTCCTTATTGAAGGTTATTGAAGCAGTTTTGCGGATGTTTGCTTCCTCTTTCTTGATGTACCGTACTGTCGATTCATTCACGCCATAATGGCCCTCTTTGATCATATCTAAAAGTTTAACTTTTTCGCTGATGGTCATCATCTTCTTCTTCCTCTTGGGCGCCCCGGAGGAAGCTTTCGCAGGGACACAGCGCTTAGGCGGCATTGTAAGGGCTTAACTAATCAAAAAAGTTAGCGCTTCAACAGAAAAAGTTATCGCGAACACAACACTAAGATACAATATGCGAGACAGTCAACAGCGTGGACGAGACTGGCGAGACAGAACAAGGGAAGATGCTGGGTGAGACTGCGATGATGCGCAGCCAATCAGCTCACGGGATAAATCCACTCATGCTCTCATTGGTCGATATCGCGCCGGGAACCAATCACGTGCCTTGTATGAGTGCCTGTGGCATGTACAGTACAGTGCGGTACAGTACAGGCATGTACAAAGCCTCTGAGTCAACTCATCTCTTTGTTTGGCATGCAGGGAAACCTTGTCTCTCGCGCATCAACATGAAACAACGCGTCTTTCCGCAATATGGCTGCTGATATGGCTGTATTTTTTCATTTTTATTTTTTGATGAATGTTTTTTTGGGGATGAATATTTTGGAAAAACCCACAAAGCACTGAAGCCACGAAACGTGAAGCACGGAGTGGCGAGGGAACACTGTATTCCTAATAATAGATACTAATACTAAAATGTCAATAAATTACATTTGCAATTTTAAGAGATTTTATTGTGGCATTTATTTTAAATTGTAGCATTATAAATTTCTTGTTAATTTATTAACTCAAGATTGCATCTGATAATCTTCGATGCTTTATGTCTATTAACAATAAGAAACGACGTAAACCTAATCAAATTAGATTACATAAGTATAAAATACATAATAACATATTGAAATTAAATCATGTATTCCACGGATTATTACTTGTTTAATTTGGAGTTCTTATTAATATCACTGTTATTCATTTTATTTAAAGGATGTTTTATATTATTGACTTAAGAATAATCTAATTTAAATTGATTATTTTTTACATGCGGCGCAGTGGACGACTGGTTAGAGCATCTGCCTCACAGCTCTGAGGGGTTCAATCCCCGGCCCCACCTGTGTGGAGTTTGCACGTTCTCCCCGTGCCTGCGTGGGTTTACTCTGGGTACTCCGGTTTCCTCCCACTTCCCAAAAACATGCATGGTAGGTTAATTGACAACTCTAAATTGCCTGTAGGTATGAATGTGAGTGCGAATGGTTGTTTGTTTGTATATGCCCTGCGATTGGCTGGCAACCAGTTCAGCGTGTACCCCGCCTCCTGCCCGATGACAGCTGGGATAGGCTCCAGCACGCCCGCGACCCGAGTGAGGAGAAGCGGCTCAGAAAATGGATGCAGGGATGTTTTTTACATTAATCAGTTATTAATAATTAGTTAATTATGTTAGTACTACTAAATAAGTATATCATATATTGAATTATGATATAGTTTCCAAAATATAATCATATAAAACATACAATATCAACAATAATAATAATAATAATAATAATAATGCGCTTTAATAATAGATACGACATGTTTCTGAGCCAAGATGGCAGAGGTAACTTAGGGTAACGATATCTCCTGTGTCCGTGCGCTCCTCGCTGAGACGTGGCGCTGCGCCTTTAATCACTTCCCCTGCGGAACAGACCTTTTTGGTTCCGCTTGCCCCGCTGTGTTTGCTCTCGATACGCTGCTGTTCGCTTTCTCCGGAAGCTTAAGATGTGCCACTTCTATCCCGGCAGGGTTTATTGTCTCTTTTTGCCAAAAGATCTGAAACACGTGAACTTTACAATAAAGCATTGTGTTTTATTTGTGTGGAAATTGTGGTAAAGTAACACTAGTAGGCATTGCAGAAGCACGGCCGTGCCTTGTAACCCGGCTGACTGCACCAGAGTTTGTTTGTTTGGCCGTCATCTTTTATTGTGTGAACTGGAGAGGAGCCCAGAAGCGAAGGGATACAGCTCAAAGAGAGCCAAGCTACGTAAAATAAGCCCTTTTATTTGATCCGGCCTCGTACAGTATGCATTGATTTGGCCATCTAATCTGTACAACTGGATGGTGACACTGTATGGTAAATTTATCTGTACTGAATTTGGACAGTCTTCGACTTGGGCATCATGATTGAGCTTGAAGAACAGTAGCAATACATTCTGCTCAAAAAATAGGAAAAGACGGCCATATTTGAAGGCGTTGAATGAAGGAGTCTTGGAATTAGGGCACTCTTCAAATTGGCAATGTAGGGTAGTAGCAATAAATCTTGCGAAGTATGACAAAATAAGGCTGCATTTTAAGTAGGCTTCCAATTGAATACGAAAGTAGGCTTCCAATTGAATACGAAAGTATTCAAATTGGGCGTTACGGTTGACCCCGGAAGATAGTCATAATACGTCCTGCTAATAAACAGGAAAAGAAGACCACATTTGAAGGAGGCTTCCAATTAGGGCTGAGTTCATATTGGGTGGCATGGTTAATCTAAAACCAAAGAATCGTAGCAATTTGAAACACAACACAAATAAACGAGGTAAGAAGGCTGCATTTGAAAGACGCTTCCAATCTCGACAGTCTCGAAGTTGAAATTGCATTTGAAGCAGAACCTATAGTTCATTTGATTAGGAGAATTGTACAAATGACGCAAAATGTTAACATTTGTAGTTGGTGAATCCACTTATCATTTTCAAATCCATCTGCTGTAGTTTATCTCGTGTTAGCATGCTTTTCATTCAAATGTTAATGGAAGCAAAGTCTGTTTAATTATACAAGTAGTTACTTTTCTTATCTACTTGCTACTCACTACCACACACGCAAAGAGATAATAAAATGTTTAATAAATGTTTGGGAAGAGAATCGGCGCGGTTGTGCAGTTGACCATAGAACAGTATATGGATCTTCCTCGTCATCCTCCTCATGGTGTAATCTATGTTCTTTTTCCAACCTTTGAGTCGGGGCTGCAAAAGGAATAACTTGACACACCAGTGAAAAGATATTTGAGGCATTCCTAATTACCGAAAATATTTTAAAGCGTGAGAAAAATCATTTAGTTACACAGACTCGAAGGTGAACCAAAATACAAAGTGCAGTGGAAGCTCTAAAGTGGGGTAAAGTCCACCTCTAAAGTCTGACAAAACTTTGGAGTTTCAACCACCTTCACGCATGACCTTAGAGTACCTCACGAGAGCTCAGTTCTGAAAGTAACAAGTAGGGTGGCTAGTGCATACAGTAGAGTGTACAGTACCAGTGCTGCCACGTATGTTGCTAGCACTACCCACAAATAGCTGTCTAGGGCATTGTTAGCTGAGAGACACTGGAGAGTATATCAGTGCCATTGCTAATGTTAGCTGCGAATCCTAGCCACAAGTGGATTGGCTAGCATCCTTTGCTGCTTAGTGGAGGATTTCTGTGGAAGTGTGAGACCGGCTAGGGTGTCGAAAGCTGTTTCAAGGCCAATGCTATTGTTAGCTGCTAACCTTCAAAACCTTTCAATAAATAAGTGTGCTGCTTCATTGATATTTTGTTCATATAACGCAGCATGCGTCCCTTCCATTCCATTCCTATTTGCACCAATCCACAACTGTGAAATGAAAAAAGGCACACAAAAGGATGTGTTATAATAACGTCAGCAGTGTTTGAGATTACCAACGGGGATCATTTTGCAAAACACACTGTGTCGAGCAGGGCAGAAATACTGTTGGTCGTAATTGTAATTGCTTGAGAAAAAAAGGCCACTTATTGCCGTTCCCTCCTGAAGGCTTTGAGGTGTGATTCCAAAGCAAAGTAGGGATAAGCGGGCCGTCATGTGACCTTCATTTACACCAGTTTATTAGAAAAGTGCCATCTCCTCAGACACAACCCTTTGTGTCAGCATACAGTGTGTGTGTCTGTGTTGAACCATTACCATTTATTGAACATAATATTTCAGTGCCACTGCTATTGTTAGCTGATAGCGCTAGCAGCAGATTGACTGGTTAGCTTTTTGTTAGCTGTCGATGGCCTATATCAGTGCCGACACTAACGTTAGCTGACAGCTCTAGCCACAGGGTGACTGGATCACACTTTCTTAACTGTGAGGCAGAGTATTTACTGTAGTCCCTCTGCTATTGTTATCTGCTAGCACTAGCCGCAGTTTTATTGGTTAGTTTGTTGTTAGCTGTGAGATGGAGTACTTCAGTGCCACTAGCAGCTACCTTTATAAGGTAATCCTATCTACAAGTAGACTGGTTAGTTAGTGCATCGTAGGGTGCTCTCGGAAATTCAATCTGACGGCCTAACTCAGCCCTGAGAGTGCAGCGTTCTGAGAGGCAAGACGTGCGCTCCCTGTCTTTGAATTGACAAACGACCACCTTGCTTGAACGGCTTCCGTGATCGTCCTGCCTGACGCTCTGATGGTCTCTCTCCCCAGTAAGAGCGGCCAGAGTGTGCTTCAGCACGCGCAGTGTGGAGCTCTGAATATCCCAACAGCACATTCCAACAATGCTCTTGAGTTTACGAAAAGTCCGGAGTGTACAGTGCGCGCTTGGAGTGTATTTCCAAATGTACCCCGTTATCTCTGAGATGAAGTATTTCAGTGGCACCGCTAACCTCAGCTGCTAGTACTCCCCACAGGTGCTTTGGCTAGCATTTAGTTAAACTGTGCATTTGGGTATTTCAGTGACACCGCTGACATTAACTGCTAGCATTGCCACGGGTTGTCTGGCTAGCACAGCATTAGCTGTGAGACGGACTCTTTCAGTTCCACTGCCATTATTAGGTGCTAATACTAGCCAAAGGTAGACTGGCTCACGTGCCATTAGCTGTAATACAAAGTATTTCAGTGCAACCGCTAACATTAGCTGCTCACTGTCGCTACAAATTAACTGACTAGTGCATTGTTAACTGTGAAGCAGAGTATTTCAGTGCCACAGCTATCAGTAGCTGCTAGCTCTAGCCGCAGATAGACCAGCTTCAAAAGCTTAGTCTACATGCACCGCAGCAAAGTTGGAGGTATTGCTTTTCCAAACAAGGACGGCGCTGACGGACTTTGACGTGTTCAATAATGCAGCGATGAAATCTGATAAGATCATCCTTGACCTTGAGCTTGTTTTAACTATCGCAGTCGTCTGCAATAACTTTTGAGCAACAAGATATCCGCACCAATATAAAAGCCCATCTTTTTAAATATCGTCTTTGAGAATGATTCATATCGATTCGGCAGGTGTACTTTATATCTCTTGAAATTATGCCACAAAGAAAATGAAAAGTGAAGAATTGTGTGGAAGGTAAGAGGATAACTAAACTGGCTGTGTAACAGATGCCCCTCTGTCTCTTCTTCCCATATTTATTTAGAGCATTTGTGCAGCCGGATATGAAATATTGTTATTGATACTTAAGTGTCTGCCTTTATTTATTTATGCATGCTATTTGGAGATTTATATGAATGATTTGAAGTTCACCAGAGGCTTTAAAAGTACTGGGGATCCTTGGTTTAAGACAGACCCTGAAATATGAGAATTCAAGGTTATGAAGTACGGTACCGCAAATTGTTAGCTCGTCTACGTATTTCAAAGGTTATGAATTACGGCTCACACTATCTTGTATGGAGTTTAAATTCTCCCCGTCCTTGTTTCGGTTTTCTTCGGGGTGCTCCGGCTTCCTTCCACATTTCAAAAACAGACTTGTTATGGTTCATTAAAGACTCCAAAATGTCCATAGGTGTCAGTGTGAATGCCTGTTTGTGTATATGTGCTCTGCAATTGGCTGGTGACCAGTCCCAGCCGCTCACTCAAAAGTCAGCTGGCTCCTACAGTACAAGCGCTATAGAAAATGGATGGATGTTAACAACACATCAGTGGAGTGAGTCATGCGGTTGGTGAATCAGTCTCACAGTCAAAGGTTCTCGGTATGAATCTTGGCTTATAATCGAGTCTTACGACATTTCTCAAGCAGGAATTTAATAAATCTCAGTACAAGCTTGGTTGTAAGCACTTTCATTGGGAAGAAATGGTTTGTTGAATGGCTTTCTTTCTGAAAACAAGCAATTAGTTCTTACAAAACATAATTTATGTCGTGCTGTTTCACAAATACTATGTTTTGGCCTTGGGCAAACGATTCAGCGACCACTGCCGTGACATCTGTAAAGCTCTTCGAGCGCCTAAATTAATCATGTCCATACGCTGTGGAGCTTTCATTGAATTAATAACAATGCGTGGTGAAGAGGTTGGAAAAAGAAGCATTGACTGTAGTTTTGTATGCTGAATGTCTGTACGTTTTAAATTAATGCTGTCTGTGGTAATCAACACACGAGACCTATGTCACCCTGCCTTGCTGACCATAGTTTTTTTTTGTTTTTTTTTGTTTTGCCTGAAAGCCATTTAAGAAGAAAATGTGCCTATATGACACAAATGCTCTTAGAGGTGTTATTTGAATTTGTAGCTAATTGGCTGTTGAAACAACATGCAGATACAATATGTGAGAGTTGCTTTGTGCGCATAAAAGGCATGTGAGATGGAGTAGGTATCACAGTACTACTGCTAATATTAGCTGTGAGACTTGAGTATTTCAGGCCCACCGCAAACATTAGCTGCTACGACTAGCTGCAAGTAGAAAGGCTAGTGTGTAGTGTTTCAGGGCCACAGCCGTGGTTAGCTGGTACCCCTAGTCGCGGGTAGACAGGCTGGCATGTTGTTAGATGTAAGATGAAGTATTTCAATGCCACTCCTGATGTTAGCCAGTAATGTTAGCCGACTGTTGAGTGTTGTGTTAGTTGTAACAGATGGAATATGTCAGTACCACTGCTAATGTTAGCTGGTAAAATTAGCGGAAAGTCAACTGGGTAGCACGGAATGAATTGTGGGACTGAGTATTTCAGGGCCACCACTAACATTAACTGCTACCGCTAGTCACAAATGAATGGGCTAGCATCTCCTTAGCTGTGAGACGTTGTATTTCAGGGTCAACACTGTTGTAAGATTGTAAACCAAGCCGCAGGTAGACTGGCTAGCGCCTAATTAGCTGTGAGACAGAGTATGTCAGGGCCACTTCTATCATTAGCAGTAGACTGAAAACTTTTAGGTTTGACATCAAAAGAGGACTACTAGACAGCGCAACAGTTCAACTTTTATTTCCAGGATATGTACATCTGAATCTTACACAGAACGTAACAAGATTGTACCTTTTGTTTGAACCATATATTTTTCAAGTGAACAAAAGTCTGTAGTGTTGTGTTTTGCTGTCCAGGTGTGTCCTATTACTTTGAAGCAAGTAGCGCCATTTCAGATTTGGGGTTTGCCTGTGAAGACTACATTAAAAGAGGTGTAACCAGCAGGAAAACCAGAGAGCTGTCTACGGGTGAAAAACAAGCAATTGTGAAGAACTTTTAACAGCCTCACTGTTCCAATAATTTGGGAAGCGTGTATGAGAGATGGTCTACTTTGGGTTGCAGAATGATGTACGTCTCCTGTGATGTTTTCTGGCAAGTTCCGTCTTTGATTCTGTTTTCCCACACCTGCAGCTCAACCTTCTGGTCTTTTCCCTGTGTTGGCATCCCGCCGCATTTCTTCCAACAGCTCGAGTTCAAGCCCAGACTTTGCTCATTTGACTGAACTTTCCCCCTGCGGGACCATTCCCTTTGTCTCCATCGCAGTTGTGGCTGTGAAATGCCAAACCTGGCAGCTGTTTCGGTTTTGGTTCGGCTGGCTTTGGGCTGCTCCTCAAGGCCAGTTCAGTACTAATGGGGGTCCACTGCTGGGCTTCAGCTTTGACATTAAACAATCCGACTGGCTTGATTAGATTAGTGATGGAGAAGCTGTCTTAGGGGAGGACTGTATTTCCGGCCTTGTGGCATTTAGACCATCACATGACACTATATAAAAGCCCAGCAGTCATGACTTTTAAAATAACCTTAGATTGAAAGGAGTGACTTCAATCCATTGCTGGAAAGTAGGGGGAAAAATGGCCCCAATAATCATTTTACTGATCGACACAAAAGATATTTTGATTTAAAGCAGTCATTTTGACCAATTCCTACTAAGGAATTTGCCCAAATGAACTGGAAGCAGGTATCCTGGACAAATGGGCAATACTATATTACCATACTATACTATATTATATTATCTAATGTGGGGATGATATGGCGTCATCAGGACGATTATTTGAAGGATTCGCTATTGAAAAGGATGTGCGAGGTCCTGGTAATGGCTGCTTGCAGCTTTAATTCACTTTACACGCAAAAATGCATTTTATTTTTTTCGCATGTAATTCGGCAATAATTGCTTTGCACAATTTAACAGGTTTGCTCCCGTGCTCCTCCTACAGGTGTGAAATTTAATTACCATGACGTCAAGTGGCATATGTTGAAATAACTTGCCATATTAACCTAGAGTCTGATGAACAAGAGCATCCAGGCCGTCGGCCTATGTTACAAAAATGTGACAAAATGCCAATTACACTTACTCCTCATCGTCAGTATCATCTCAAAACTGTTATTTTAAGGGGAATTTATTTAGAGTTGCTTTAATTCATATTGTGATTAAGGTAGAATTATTTATTCATCACTGATGCTAGTGTTCATCATCACTGTTGGTTTATAGTGTACTGTCAGTTTATTTTGGCTCTACAAAGGAAGAATGACGTCTTTGCATGCAGTTTGTAATCTACCGTCACAGCAGCTCATCCTTCATAATTATATGTAGCCTCAATAAAGTGTGGGATTGTCATAATAGGAATCACCATCACCACTGTGACCGCCTCTCCGTTGGAACATTATGTTCCACATCTGCTGCGTTTTCAGCGAGAGGCTGATTGTATAAAGCGCTCTAGCTTTGCTATGCGTGCTGGTACGTCATGTCAACGTCATCTATAGACGAGATCCTGCAGAGTGCGTTTGCAACACAAAGGCAGATAATATTTTGTCTACTTCAATGACTATTTCAAAAAAAATCCTTGCTAGTTTTATCATCTATTAATCATACAAGGCATTTTTTTAAACACAAAAGAGTGCACAAACAAATGTGATATACTATAAAGCATATCAGGTAGATGACCATATTTATGATACCGTAAATGTAAATTATATAACACAAGAGTTCCAATTCCAAAACTGTTAACTGTCTTTTGGATGACATTGAATCTAACTGAAAATTAATTCATATCATTGAAAATGAAGAAAAAGATCTTTATCATTTAAATTATTTATTATTTGTTTATTTTCTTTAACAATAATTCATATTAATTGAATTTTTTATTTTTTGTGTCAGAAAATGTTCAACTTATTTTGTAATTTATTTATACTTTATTTATTTTTGCTACTTGTTGTTTTAAAATGTTTATTTTTTTACTATGATTTATTTATTTAGTTTTCAATTTGTATCCTTTTGAGTTTATTTTTTAGTATGTTTTTAAGATTAACAGTTCCAGATTTGTTTAAACTTATTTTATTAATTTTTTTTAATTGAATTTATTTTCAGTTATGATTATTAGAATGACTTGAAATATGAGGGGGGGGGGGTGGTCCAATATGGTCATTGTAATCTCAGCAGTCAGTATATAACCCAGTATATAAAGATATATAAAAAAAAGAAAAAAGTTTAGTAGCTTGTTATTTGCACTGCACTGGCATTAATGTAAAACTTAATCATCCCGCGTGCATGCTTCATATCGCCTGCCATATTTCCGCTAAACGACGTCCTCCAGCTTGCCTCCGTTTACGAGCCCTGTGGCCTTCCCTCGTCGATGTAACGGTACATCATTCCCCAATAAAGGGATTCAGCTGAAGGCAGTAAATGTGCACGTGGGATAATGTTGGGCCTTTCGACCCTTCGTTTCTGGCGTACTCGAGTGGCGGTGACGTCCCGATTGTTCACCGCGGCTCGCCAGTCGCCAGTCCACTCTGGGACGGCGGATGAAATTTTAATTAGCGCCTCTGATTGGGATTCATGACGCATTTTGCTGCGAGCATGTTCGCCAAAACTTTGACAACTCCCTGGCTTTCCGCAAAACATAGTAATGGCCAAATACTCCTCGGACGGCGACTGTGATTATGTCCTCGTATTCTTCTGTTCGCCCCCATGGTAGGATGATTAAATGGGTACTTCCCACTTCCCACTTCATGATTGGAATCAGGTGGGAATGACTGACAAAATACCCCAAGGATCAAGAGTTAAGACTTCTTTATACTAACGCGGACAGCTTTTTCCTTTCCTTTCCGTAACAGTCAATCAATCAAAGCATTTTCCCTCGTAAAAAAGTAAGTTATACACTACAATGTGTGTATGTGGTCCATGGACACATCACAAAACACAAATTTCAGTAAATATACCGTTACTCTAAGAACAGTTAAAAAAGTACTACAATAATCACAGATTTCTGCGATATAGCATTAGATACATTTCACACACACACAAAATCACATTAGAATGACTTGTAATCACCCAAAAAGCAAATTATATTCAATGTATGTTTATGAATGAATTAGATTTTACATGTTGATCGTATTAATCAGATTGTGTGAATTTTAACGCTAACAACTGAAGCTGGAAAACGTAGTAAAAATTATTTATGGATTAAGCATAAGTGACACTTACAGTATGCTGTACAGTGGTTCAGCATATTATAGCGATCCCCAGATACAGTATACCGTGCAAATAATTCCCACTCTGGGCCAGGAAGGGACGTACGAGATGATGACACCAGAGTGATCTTCTAAGGATGCCAGGACATGGTTGCTTTTCTGTCCAATGCATCCTTTATCTCTCAGCATTGCCAGTTATTTCTTGGAAAAGAACATTTTGCAGCTGTACCCAGTCCCACCCTGCACACACAGACGCACACACACACACACACACACACACACACAGAAAGGCAATATCTCAAAGTGACGGCGAGATTGGAGAAGGCTCCAGCATTAAGGCATGAGGCAGATGGTGTCCCATATTGGTCTTGATGGGAAATGAGGAGGGATGAGTCACCTCGCTGTATTGAGCTGCAGCAGGTCTGAGAGACACACTGCGTGAAGACCCAGACGGTGTGTGTATGTGTTTGTGTGTGTCTGGACATAATGAGGAGATGGGAGCAGGAGGAAGACAATTCTGTCAACTTCAACAGGAAAGAAAAGGCAGAAAAAAAAGTTATAGAAGAAGTCTGAAGTTTCTGTCATTTGAACGACATTATGTGCTATAGTGAGCATGTGGATACTGTTCATGCATGTATTGCGTAGCACCCAATCATAAAGGAAGGTTCATGTCATAGCTGCCATAACTGAACAGCATTGGTTATTCATCGTTTTTATGTTTGCCGGTTGTTAATACACCTGAAGCTCTGAAAGTTAGTTATATTTTTAAGGCTAAAATGTCATTGGGGCCCAAGCACCAAATAAATAAATTATTTAAATAATTGTATTTTTTATACATACGTGTTTAGAGGTTGCCTGGTTGCGGCACGGCAGGTTGAAAGCCCGCAGCCACAGCGACCATCTGCTTGTGTCGTCTCCCATCATGCCTCCTGAGTGTCTGATGTCAGGTGGCAGCTCCCCGAGTATACAGTCTACTAGAATATTTCTGTTTGTCTTTCTGCATGAGTCGGCTGTTTCTCTTTGACTGACACATGGCGGCCAAGCTTCATCCCCACCACCGTAGGGCAACGCCAACCTTCCCTGTCATGTCTTTTTGCAGCAATGTTTGTCACCACTCATCATTGTTCCGTCCTCCGCCTTTAGTCCCATCCGTCACATTTTTGTTCATTCGCTTTCTGACACCCTTCTGAGTGATTTACACTCTCATACCTGCTCGCTGGCGTTAAACAGTAAAACATGTTTCTTTTGTGAAATATTGCTTCGTTTTTAATACCATTTGGTTTCCGTTAGACTTATTTGAATTGCGATTTTAAACATTTTTTGGGGCATAAATGACATATTTTCACTATTTGCGGTAGGGCTCAGTCCCAATCCCCTGCAAATAGCTCCATTTTACTGTAATAAAATCCAACCAGAGTGGGTGTGATTCGTTTTCTGCTTCTTTTATTTCCACACGGATGGTCACTCCGCAGCAATAAAACAAAGCTTGCTACCTGTCATATTGGATGGCCGCCATCCCGTCCTTATTTACTTACAACAAACGACTGGCCCTGCGTCGCGTTGACGTCGCTATTGTCCTTGCACAAAACCACCGCCAGCCGCTGGCATTTTCGCTTGCGCTGTGCGATTGTGTGCGTCGCTACGAAAGTCACTCCCACAAAATAGTTAATTTTGGCCCCGTGCCGGCGGTGCCACTGCGAGAGATTGAAGACTGCTTGCTTTTGAATTAGACGCGTGCGTTTGTGTGGGTGTGTGTGTTTGGCCACAGTATCTAATCAAGCTTTGATGAGCCTCCTGCTTCCCAAGCGATGCAGGGCTGGAGGAGCTTATATGAAGAGCGCATTGGCCAGTTTGTTTGTTTTTGACCGGGGTTCAATCCCGTTCAATCACATCCCAAAAACATGCGTGGTAGGTTCATTGAAGACTCTAAATTGCCCTGAGGTGTGGATGTGAGTGCGAATGGTTGTTGTTGTTTGTTTATTTGTGCCCTGCTTATTGGCTGGCAACCAGTTCAGGGTGTACCCCGCCTCCTGCCCGATGATAGCTGGGATAGGCTCCAGCACTCCCATGACCCTTGTGAGGATAAGCGGCTCAGAAGATGGATGGATGGATGTATTATTTTAACAACGAAACAAAAAATAATAATGTACCGGCATTACCAGACAACTAGCAACCCTTTATTGCTCAGTGACTCTTTTTTTTTTTTTTTGTCAATATCTTGGCAAATAAAGATGATTCTGATTCTGATATACAGGGTGCTTGCTGTATGTATGCCACATGCCCAACTATATAGTCAGTCAGTCATGCATAAATAAGTGCAATACCTCATTCTGCCAGTATAAAATATTTACGTGACAGTTTGAAATACTAGCATAGTGTTATAGTATGTCTTGCGTTTGTTTTGTTTATGACAAACACAAAATCAGTTGTTTTTAAACTTATTGTCAATAAAATATATATTTAAGTGCTCAAACTAATTTAAGACTGGATACACGTTACCTAAAGCTGGTCTGCGTAAACGGTAAAGTGTATGTAATTCAGGCACTAATACTATTACAAACTATTCACAAATTCTTTGGAGCATAAACCTCCGGGATGTGGCTATGCAGCATACAGCTAGTGTAACATGAAATGATGTCGCAATGTAACTGTAGGATGTAGCTTTGTACCTCGCAGCTCTATGTAAAGTAATGTGCATTGTAGCATCACATTACTGAAATACTATATACTGTAGTTCATACCACTAGCTTGCTAATTAAGCTATCTGTTTAGCCTAAAGCTTTGGCTGTTATTGAGGCGATTGAGGATGTGTGACTCATTCTCATTTGATTCATAATAAAATATTATATTGTAATTTAGTCTTACAGCTTTGCATCCAATGTACACACACATGGAACCACACACAAACATATACGTACACGTTGTGCTGAGTGTGTAAAACGTCGAGTGCAGCAGCTTAGCAGAGGTCAATATACACATAATAATAAATACAGACCAGTAGCGCACTAAATATGGCCGTGCAGCCATGCTCAACCTTTACCTTTCACCATAATTGCTTGGCACAACGCTGTGACGGCGCGGCGTCGTAGTTTTTCCACATGGGAACAGAGATCCGTTATTCACTAGACGCCTAACAGTGTCAACGCAGATGCAGACTGATTAGTTACACCCGCGCGTAAATAACGGCAGCGACATGGTAAATCCTCCAGCTGTGAGGATTATATACTGATTAACCCGGTTGCTAATTAAACTGATCAAAGGCAGTAATCAAACAGATACATCAACATCATCTGTCTCAATAGCTGTGCAATGGGACATAAAGTAGCATACAGCAATGAATTATAGCTATGTAGTATGGAGCTATGTAGCATATAGCTGTTAAGCAAATAGTAGTGTTTTACTATGTCGAATATAGCTGTGTACCTATGGAGATTACAGCTATGTGGTGTATTGCAAAGTCACAAATACCTAGGCAGGTGTAAAGAAATGTAACCAATAGCCATTTAGCATGTGGCTATGTAGAATGCATATAGTATTTATATAGTATTTACCTGTATATATAGTATTTACCTGTGTACCGTAAAGCAATGTAGCATAGCCTATAGCTTTGTAGCATAGCTGTGTAGTGTATGGTCATCTAGAACATATCAATACAGCTATGAAGTGTCTGGCAGAGTAGCATTTTTCTGTGTTGCGTGAAGCAATATACAGTAGTATATAACTATGTAGCATATAGCAAAATACTATAGCATTGTAGTGTGAAGCTATGTTGTATATATTAATAAACATGTAGCTTTTTAGCATATAGCTGTGTGGCCATGTAGAATGTAGATATGTGTCATGTAGGAAAATGGCAAATAGATCTGTAGCGTGGAAACAATGTAACGTATAACCATGTAGTGTGTGACTTTGTAGCATATAGCTGTGTAGTGTGTGGCTATGTAGAATATAGCTTCATAGCAATGTAGTATATGGCGATGTAGTGTGTGGAAAAGTAGCATATAGCCTTCTGGCTATATAGGCTCTTTTGTACCTATGTAGCATTTAGCAAAATGGCTAATATGTAGCGTGAAGCAATGGAGCATATAATAATGTAGCATAGTTTGTAATGTGTGGAAATGTAGCATGTAGTTATGTAGCGTCCGGCTATGCAAGTTCTAGCTTTGTAGCAATGCAGAATATATGTAGTGAGTAGCAAATGAGTTAGCATGACGCAATCTAGCATATAGCTATGTAGCATGTGATTAGGTAGCATATACAGTAGCTATGAACGTGACTGAAGAATATACTGTCGGTCTGTTGTAAAGTAACAAATAGCTATAAAGCGTAAAGAAATGTGGCATACTGCTCTGTAGCGTGTGACTATGTAGATAGAGCTATAGCATGTAACAAAGTGGCAAATAGCTTTGTCACTTTGCAAAATATAAGGAACAGGTATGAACTTAATGCTTGCCGTTTCTGTCCGTTTGCAGTTGGGTGAGGACACGTTCAACCGCGCCAAGTTGCTGAATGTCGGCTACGCGGAGGCGCTGAAGGATGGCGAGTACAACTGCTTCATTTTCAGCGACGTGGACCTGATCCCCATGGACGACCGCAACCTCTACCACTGTTACGAGCAGCCCCGACACTTCGCCATTGCCATGGACAAGTTCGGCTTCAGGTGAGAAAACGCTTCTTTCTTCTTGCTCCGTGGTTGTAGTACATACATTGATGTAAAACTGCACTATACATATGAAACCAGTTGGGTACTTGCTCACAGCATTGTGTGGTCTGCTACAGGCTACCCTACGCGGGCTACTTCGGGGGCGTGTCAGGCCTCAGTAAAAAACAGTTCTTAAAGATCAATGGCTTCCCCAATGAGTACTGGGGCTGGGGAGGGGAGGACGACGACATCTACAACAGGTGAGCTTCATGGAGTGTCAAAAAGATGCTTCGGCTAGCTATGCTATGCTATGCTATGCTATCCTAAGCTATACTGTAATATAATGGTGCCTTATTTTTTTTCCATGACTATGCTCAAATCTCAAATCATCTTTCCCCATTGAAATACATGAAAATGCAATTAATCCATTACAGCCTCCCAAAAACAAATCAACAAAAATGTTTGTAATGTTTTTAATGACAAAAATAGCACTATAAAGTGAAAAAATAATAAAGTGAAAAATAAGTAAAATATAAAGAATTAAACACTTTTTGCCACTTTTTTTGGCTTCAATTCCATGGACATTGTGCTGCTCCTTCTGGTGTGCAAGCCTTCGCCACCTGGGGGCAGTATAATACAGGCATGGGGATATACATGAAGAGAGTCATAGCTCCTCTGTAAGATGCAGTAATATTAGACTTTCTTTGCAGAAGATAAAATAATATGTCTAAGTATTGTTATATTATTTGTCTGTATATGGTGCTTCACAGTTTGTGTATGAATATTTGTTGCTTACAAGGTTATAACACCATGACTGATGCTATTTGTTACCTCGTCTTTGCCTTTTTAAATTGTTTGTTAGTATTAAGCTAGCGGACAAGTCTAAGGCAACGTTTTGTGGTTGCCTCTGTTGTGATGAATTGTTCACTATGCCAAACTGCTCCTTGTTGCGAAGTGAGCTGAGTTTAATTCACTGCTACAATTCAGAACGCATATCTTAAATTTTGGCGGACAAATAGAAAGAAAAAAATCGACCGAACGACGGCACGTATCTCGAAAAACTGGTTTGTCGGTGATGATGTGCCCCTGCCACCAATATTACAGAACACTCAAGGAGTTGTTAACTTTAAGATACCTTGGTGTATATAATCTACTGTTGTAAACTAAACAAAAATCATGCCACAAAACTCTTAACCATGATGTTAGTTAGCATGATGCTAATATAAAATGATATATCGTTGTTGCTCTACCAATATTATATAACACTCGGTTTTCAGCCACAATAGTAAATATAATCAGTAGTCAGTGGTAAACTGACTAACATTGACTCCACAATATTCTGTCTGTACAGTGACATTAGCACAGATGCTAACCCAACACGAGGCGTCCACCAATTTTATAGAGCACTAAAGTAGCATGACAATCACAGCGATGCTATTGAAGTTATGGCAAGTCAGTGTACCATTCATATTTTGTAGTTATTTCTTGGGAAAGTTATTACATATGGTAGCTTGAGGGAAGCTCAACCTTGGGTCCATTTGAAATTGTTTGAGCATCTGCCGGACACGTAAAAAGCTCAATTTACCCAATACAGTCGGCGAGATGGCACATCATTGGCGTAACTGTGCCTTTTATCGCTGTTTCACCACTTCAGCGACAGGAATGGGAAAAAAAAGAACCAGGATGTGCTTGTCACTATCCCGTCTCTTGGTCCTATTTTTCTCCCCAAAGTAAGGCTCTTAGATTCGGGCGAGGTTTGTCATTTGCATTTGGAGCGACATTAAAAAGGCAATAACTCTGAACTTGCTTTAAGCTGCCGTGTCTGAAAGTTATAGGTGGCCTCGCATTAAAGCTAGCACACACACGCGCACACACAGACACACACTCCCTCGCCTTGTCATGGCTGGCTGCTTTAAAAGCCTTTCTAAAAGCAGTCATAAGGAATATGTCCTTCAAAGCTCATTTTGGACAAGCTCCTGCATTCAGACACTTTTAATAGAAAATCTGGTGTGTTTTAGTACACTTTGATCCGGTTCACCACTTTGATGCCGACCATTTTGTCCCAGCATCTGCTGCGTGGATTGACATGTGACTTATGTAGGGCACGCATGTTTTTACTGAACCTAGAACCTTGTACAACTCAATTGAAAATAAAAAAAATAAAAATAAAAAGGCGGTGGCGCGGTGAACGTCTGGTTAGAGCGTCTGCCTCACAGTTCTGAGGACTGGGGTTCACCCGCCTGTGTGGACTTTGCATGTTCTTCCCATGCCTGCGTGGGTTTTCTCCGGGCACTCCGGTTTCCTGCCACATCCCAAAAACATGCATTGTCGGTTAATTGACGACTCTAAATTGCCCGTAGGTGTGAATGTGAGTGCGAATGGTTGTTTGTTTTTATGTGCCCTGCTTATTGGCTGGCAACCAGTTCAGGGTGTACCCCGCCTCCTGCCCGATGATAGGTGGGATAGGCTCCAGCACGTCCGCGACCCTATTGAGGAGAAGCGGCTCAGAAAATGGACGGATAAATAAAAGGGAAAAAGGTTGACTGTACAAGTTTTTCCTTTTTTTTTTTTTGCTAAATACTTTTGATACTTTTTTATGTTATTATTTTGCTGTTGTTTTTATTTTTGCATGTTTAACCATCACTTTATGCTTGTTCCTTTGGTACCCCAAAAATGTTAACAGGTCAGCGCGACTCACTGCATTCTTATCTTGAAACCTCCTGATACTTTACAGGTCCAATTGACTGTTGAAGAAATATATGACAATAATACTTCTGTACGCCTGTCTTAATTGAGTTATGATCTTTATTTAATATAATATAATATTTGAATTTATTCAAACCCCCCGCCCATTACACATTTTGGCACAAGAGACTAAAAGGGTTGAGAGGGATTTTTCAATGCAGACAAAAAAGAAAAAAACAAGTTTCACAAAAGATTACTGAATACTACTTGTATTCAATTTTGCCAACTCCTTGAAGGGAATTCATCCAAATGAGCCCAAATCGGATACGAGATAGATGTGTCAGGATAGACTGCGAAGGATTTTAGCCCACGGCATAGAATGGGCCAATTTTGGGCCAATTCCGAGAGACGTACTTTGACCATCTTCTTCAAGGAAATTGAGCTAAGTGACCCCAAATCAGAATTAGCCATACGAGACAGACGGCTCATCATAGATTGCAATAGTGTAGGTCCGCCCTGCGACAGGAAATTTAAATCATATATAGTCGTCCTGCTATCTGAATGTAGCACCCATGGGCTCCAAACCAAATGTCACGTGGACTCACGGCAACAGCTAGCACAGCTTCCCCCCCAGACGCACCCCCCACCCCCGTACCCTTGCCAGATTGAAGGGCGGCTCGACAGCAATGCTTTCCATTTTCCAGCATTTCCTCATTCACTTTGAATAGGCAACAGTTGCCTCAAGCAAAGACAGAAGGTGACATCATAATGTTTTGTATGTGAATGGACACATTTACAATGTGTGCACATGTGAAGAGACAAATTTGTTCCATCGTGGTTGTAATTGGAAGGAAGTTTACATTTTTGCAATGCTCATGAATGTGAATAGAAAGAGAGAGAGATATGTTTACAATTTGTGTATGCTAAGGGTGTTTGAAACAGTTTTAAGCCGTGGACAAGTGATCCATTATGCCGGAGAAGTTACAGCCTTCCGTGACGATGAATATTCTGCAGAAGACGTGAGCCATTAACGCTAACGAAATGTAGAATTTCACAACAGCAGTTCAACTTTGCATTGTTAAAGAAGAACTGCTGGTTATGTAGAGGTGCAAATGTTCATACTGTGTGTTTCTACACAACACCATACTGATAAGTCTGATTTTATTTATTTATTTATTTTAGTTAAAAAACCGTAAAACAAAAGTTTTAGGAACGCAGCCGCTATAAAGAGAGCGAACCTGTTGCAAGGAGCCCGCAAGGTTAGGGGGAGTGGGGTAGAGTGAGATAAAGAGAGAGAGAATTTAAATGCACTACAGTGTGTGTGTGTGTGTGTGTGTGTGTGTGTGTGAGAGACTTGGTTTGATTACACTTCATAAAACCAGTTAATAGCTTACAATTCTCTTGTTATGTCTGTTATGTTTTTATGACTATTTTACAATATATTGCTACTTTTCTTGATTAAAAACATGTTTAAAATGTGGTGTTTTGGGGGGACTGCAAAGGATTAATTGCATTTCCATTCACTTTAATGGGGAAATGTGTGGTCACAGAACGAATAAAAACTCGTTTGTCAAGGCACCACTGTATGTATTTGCATGATGTGTGTATGCAAATGAACAGACGTGTTTAGATTAAGTCATAATCTGAACAATTTTGTTAATTTTTTGACAGGCTCACACTTAAACATACAAATTGCGATTCTGAATGACCATGAAAAGAAGAGTGATGAATTCTGGCTGAAGTGGTTACAATAGGAATGTGTTCAGCTCACTTCACATTTTGGCACCAAAAAAAAAAAAGACTTTCAGCAAAAGCATCTTTAGCTACATTATTCGCGCTGAAATAAGAGCAATTTGTCTGTTGGACAATTTGTCTGTTTTAGAGCGGACTGTCCCGCATGTGTCAACTGGTTAGCACATCTGCCTCACAGTTCTGGGGACCGGGGTTCAAATCCCGGCCCCGCCTGTGTGGAATTTTGCATGTTCTCCCCGTGCCTGGGTGGGTTTTCTCCGGGGACTCTGATTTCCTCCCACATCCCAAAAACTGATTGAAGACTCTAAATTGCCCGTAGATGTGAATGTGAGTGTGAATGGGTGTTTGTTTTTATGTGCCCTGCGATTGACTGGCGACGGGTTCTAGGTGTACCCCGCCTCCTGCCCGAAGATAGCTGGGATAGGCTCCAGCAGCCCGCGACACAAGCGAGGATAAGCGGTACAGAAAATGGATGGATGGATGGATGTCCCGCATGTGTCCACATGCTCGAACCACTTTCCAGACTACTCCAATAATCATCTGAAATTCAGACTGCACGAGCGCATTTGATTGGATTCGTGGGGAGTTCCTCCAGCTCCCGTCTCCTGTTTCCCACCAGCCGAGTTAATTGCATGAACGCAGTAGAGTGGAGAACTGGATGAGGCCCGAATCCAATAACTTGTGCTTCTTATTGAGTCTTATTGCCATCTAATGCGTGCTGCCGGTGTGTGTGTGTGTGTGTGTGGGTGTGTTGCAGGATCACTCTGAACGGGATGAAGGTGTCCAGGCCGGACGTGCGTATCGGCCGCTACAGAATGATTAAACACGAGAGAGACAGACACAACGAGCCCAACCCTCAAAGGTGGCGTTTTCATGACCAATGATAATTTTGCCATTACATAATAAAGCATTTGTTTTCTAAATTAAGTGTTTTTATGGCACAATATAGTGTGGTTGTTTTTGCAAAATACAGAATTTCCATGGCAAAATAATAGTGATTGTATTCCGAAATACAGCATCTAAATGGCAATATATTGTTTTATTACAAAATAAATTAGCATGTTCATGGTAAATTATAGTGTTTTTATTGCAAAATGTTGCTTTTGTGGCAAAATATGGCATTTCCATTGAAAGTAATGGCCTTTTTATTGCAAAATGTTGCCAAAATAGTGTTTACAGGGCAACATACTTTTTTTTACTGCAAACTATAGTGTAGTAATTTTTGATTACGTAATAGCGTTGTTGCTTAACAGTGTTTTTGTAGCAAAATACAGTATTTTCAAAGAAGCAAGAGTGCGTGTGGAGACACATCCTATTTATGTCCAAATCCCCCTTCTCTGAAGATCCTCCAAGAGCAAAACATTATGTGATGTAAAAAAAAAAATTTTTTAAAAGACAAAATTAAGTCAGTTCCAACGAAAGACACTATCTTCTGCCCCTTGCTCATAAATAAATGCATGAACCTCCAAATAAATAGCGTCCCTGTTGGTGGTGGCGTCTTTGTGCAAGCGTTGTGCCTCACGGAGGCGAGGCAGGAGTGGCGGGAATCGAGCGCGAAGCACAGTGGCGTCGGGCCCGTCTGGTGGCTCGTTTATTGATTTGGATGAAGGCGAGCAGACGAGGCGCTCCCATTTGGATCCGTGTGTTTTTTTGGCAGGCAATCACAGATGACGCGTGCACTTAAAATTATGATGGATGACGTGTGATACGTGAGACGTGTGCTTGTTTTAGACGTCATCCCATTCACTCCACAGATTGTTTTCAAGATCTTGCGGTTGGATTTCTGGCGTCTCATTTCGCTTCATTTTATGTGCCGTGACACGATCTCATCCATGAAGGTGGACGTTTAGCCTGCAATAACAAATGTAATACATTAACTGATGCCGTACAATTTGAGTAAGTGTGAAAAATATGCCTCGAAAGGATTTATTCTGTATGTCCATGTGTAAGACAGTGATTCATTAAAGGTTTCTGAATCAATCAATCAATTCAGGGCTTTTGTTTTGCCTTTTTTGTTTGTTTGTTTTTTTCAAATAGATGAACCGTGTTGAAGGTAAGGTAGAGTGTTTTTACGTTTTACAGTGGTTTCAAAAGATGTACCTTGTGAAATGTTATTTGACTAGGAAATTATATCATTTTTTAGAACACCCTATTTCCTGCGGAAGGCACTTATATGTAATCCACATATAGTACATCATTCCCCTTGCTGACGAAAGTCACAGCCTTGTTAAGACATCCTAGCCAATCACCCAGAACTCCATCCATCATTTAAAATGGTTACAAAATGAGTCTTCACGTATTTGTGAGGCCACGGCAAACAATCCCACTCACGTTCACGCTTAAGGACAATTTAGTCTTCAGTTAACCTAAGCAACATGTTTTTGGAATGTGGGAGGAAGCTGGAGTTACCTGCAGAAAACCCACACAAGCACAGGTATAACATGCAAACATGCACACGGGATTTGAATGTGTTAACCACTCAATCACCGTACCACCCACTTTGAGTTACGCACCATAGTCTTTTTTTTTTTTTTTTTCTTTTTCTTTCTTCAGTAAACCGAGCTAAAGTGGTTTCTGTTGTACTCTGTCTCCTCCTCAGATGAGATGTTCAATAAGGCGTGACATTGAAAAGCAACGTATACAGCACGTCTCAGACACATGAGCAGGCTATTTTGGACACTACAGTATGCAGATAATTGAAAAAAGACGGCGAGGAAAGCAGAGTCGACCTGCTTGCTGCTCATCATTGTCTTTTTAACAACTGCTCTGTTAATACCATTCATTTGCACGACAGAAACATAATACGCCTTCATCGGCCACAAAAATCTACTTAATACACCTTTATCTGACATTCCTTAATACGACATAATTGAACACAGCAACTTTTCCAAGTTCGCTATTGTTGGACACAGAAACGTTTCTTAATATGCCTTTATCAGGACACTGAAACTTTCCTTAATAAGCCTTGATAGTACACCCAAACATTCCTTCATATACCTTCATCATACACAGAAACTTTTCTTACTACGCCTTTATGAGACACAGAAGCGTTCCTTAATATGCCTTAATCATGCACCCAAACCTTCCTTGAAATGCCTTTATCGGACACAGAAACCTTCTATAATATCCCTTTATCGGACACAGAAACATTCCTTCATAGGCCTTCATCCGAATGAACCTGTGTGCTCTCTTGAGTTAGGCACCTTTTTTTTCCAGTATGAAAATAGTGTTATTTGGAACTATCAATAAGGTGTGATATTAAAACCATCGTACATGGTGTATATCAGAAACTGGAGCAGGTTGGTTTTGGACATTATACAAACACAGTTATACAGATTTAAACAGGTGAAGACTGAAGTACAGTAGATCCTAACTTTCGAGCCCTCATGAAGCTCGTCAAGATATGTGATGCCTTCATTGGTTGAGCTTGGCATGCGACTTGGTGGGCACGGTGTGGTGTTTGAGGATGTGCGAAGGGGGGGAGGGGTCGGGGTGCTCTTGAGAGAGAATAAACATTGATAATCCTCATTCAAACAGTTTAACGTGAGGCGCTATACTCCCACTGATTAATGTGCCTCCGAGGGCTCATCCCGCCATATTGGGCCTCATTCATCACGCCGGCAAATAAGTCATTTATAGAGGAGGAGGTTTTATGCTTGTCTGTAAAGCACTTTAAAAGGCGCACGCCAAAAGTGCCACCTTACCCCCCCCCCCGCCCTCCAGAGCTCTATCACCGGAAAGCCATCTTTGTCCTATTTATTAAAAACATCTATTTTCCTTGCAGACACCTTTCACACTTTACAATATGACGGTGAGAAGCAAGGCCACACCATAAAAGTTATTTTATTACAACACAAAAGTCCACGTTTTTCCACCTGCAACCCTAATGAGGACAAGCGCTGTAGAAAATGGATGGTAAGATGGATAATCAATTGAATATTTTCATTGAACGCTTGAACACTTTCATCCGAAAAACGACAACGGCTGTCATGCAAATGTCGCGACACTTCAGTGCATTGAGGCATCTAAAGGATTAACTACCCAAGTTTGTTTGGGCTTTTGTGTGTGTGTCTTTTTTTAATCGATGCCACCGCAGAAGGGGATCTAGGGGTATGGAATTGACTGTGACGTACAAAAGCAGTTAACATAGGTTTCATTGTGTACTCTATTAAAGAACTGAATTCTATTGGATTGGAGTGGACAAATGAGTTGGTCTACCTCACGCTTTATTTATTCAGTAGCTCCTCAATGTACGGCCATGTCTCGCCGCATGAATCATTCAGCATCGCGACCGCCGCCACTGAAACGCACGCTGCCACTTATAGAAAAGAGACTCCCGTTGGTCTTTCAGCAGGACGGTACTTGTGTCTTAAAGATTTAGCGCTCAGCTTTGACGTCAGGGCGTCCCGTTTTATGGCTGAGGTTGTATTTTTGGAAGGTTCGGGCTGTACGTCGGCAGACAGGATATTATTACCTTTAGATACTATGAAGGAAAATCAGGCATGAATAATATCAAGTGATATGGGACAAACTAAATGATGCATACTTCTATGGACTGTTAGGAATGTGGCTGGTGACGTGTGGTCCTCTAAAATCTTTATGAATATTCCCTGGTCATCCAAACCTCACTTAGGAGGAAATTGTACAGAAGAAAAAAAAAAAAAAGTTTGTGACAATAATGGGACCAATTGACTATATTCTATCCATGCTTCATCATTTGGGCTGTAGGTGAACTGGTGGTTAGTACGTCTGTCTCACAACTCTTGACGTTCAGGGTTCGAATCCTGGCCCCACGTTCCAAAAACATGCATGTTAAGTTCGTTGGAGATCAAATTGTCCATAGGTGTGAAATTGCTTCTTTGTCCATATGTGCCCTGTGCATAACGATGAGATGCCGGGCCACGCCAGGCGAAAAAGAAGGCACATTCATCACCTGCAAACACACACACGGGTATCCATATAAATTACTCACACAGGCATTTTCAATATTCCATTCATACGTTATCTGCCGCCACGTTTGTTTCTGGATTTTAAAATGTCTTTCTCCCCCTCCCTGGAGTCAATTAGGTCGATTTAGGAGAAGTGGTACAGAAAATGGATGGATAGTGAGACGACGGCGCTATTAGCTCAGTTACGATGCATCAGGCTAATGAGCAGACGTCGTTAAAGTGCATTTCGAAACCACTGCTACCACAATCACAAATGTATTGTTATAATATACCGCTCTGACAGGGCCAATCAAACATTGCGATGCAGCTTTTGTTAGGGATCTCATGAGATTGTGTTGTACCTAATGATATGGCCAACGTGTTTCGGCGCCGAGATCTCGGAAGTACATCAAATTAGAATAAGCTTCTATCGGAGTTGGTTCGCGGCATGCAAATTGAGGGCATCTAATATTCTCTATATGTACGCCGGGGGGATTAGTCTATGGCTTTTTAATCTACATGCTCAATGATGAATTGATCCCAAGATTTCATTTTTTTTTAATATCAGCATATCTTCCTACACCCATCTGTCACTTTTTCCCCCTTTAAATATAATTTGATCTCTGGATTCATCCGTCCTTCATTTTTCTTGTCTGTCATGTGGGCCTCATTCGGCTGTAAACCCCCCCCACCCCCCTCCCCCACCCACCCTGTCGAGATGGAAGTGTCAATCCTCTCCCATAATTCTATTTTTATCTCGCTGTGTCTCGCTGTTCAAGGAAAAGATTGCCGATTCGTGGGTCTCCCTGCTGTCCGACAATCAGTTTGGCAGTTTGTGTGTAATCCTGGCAACCAACACGCACAAAAACGGTGCTGAAAACAAGTGGAAAAAATTGCTTGTGTAGTTTTTGTGTAGTCATGGTGTGACCTAGCAATTAAAAAAAATATATTTTAAAAAAGGCAATAAAGCATGTTTAATGGTTAGTTTTTGCGAAATCCAGAAAAATTAAAACAAATAAAAAACCAAGCAATACGTTATTGGAAATCGTTTCAGTAGTTTTTGTAATAGCCTGATAAAAAGCCAACAAAAAAAACTATGAAAAGTTAATGGGAAATCACTTTTAATCGTTTTTTTTTTTGCAAAATACTGATAACAAGCCTACAAAAACAAGTTAGTGGGAAATCAGTAAAGTAGTTATTGCTCCTGATATCATATATATAGTTAATATATATATATATATATATATATATATAAGATATATACTTAATGCATAATCGCGATAAGAAGCCAACAAAAATGATACAAAGTTAGTGTATACTGGTTTAGTAGTTCTTGTTCAGCCATTGGAACAAAAACTGCAAGTTTTGAGTGGAAAGATTTTCCGTAATGGTGATCAACACAAGTAATGGAAAAAAATATATATGTATAAATTAAAAATGTTTAAAGGATTATTGCTGGTATTGTGTAATCCTGCAAACACAAACAACAAAGCATGTTCAATGTAAATTTCTGTTTCTGAAAGTTTCTGTAATTGTGTCATTTTGTTCAAGCATATATATATATATATATATATATGCATACAGTACATACCGCTAATCGGTGGCTAAATAGCTAATCTTCATACACTACGACACGTGTCAAACTCAAGGCGCGGGGGCCAGATCTGGCCTCCACATCATTTGATGTGGCCCACGAAAGCAAATCATTTGCGTCTACTTCGTTTCTTGCTGAAATCTGTTCCAAAAATTGCAAACTTTCTTTACTTCTAATAACGTTGAGAGATTGCAAGCATTTTTTTTTTGCAAGCATTTTTTTTAAGATGAACAGAGACACTTAAAAATTTACATGGTTTTACAGACAGGTGGACCCGATTAATGGCATTTAAATCCATTTCAGTTGAGTGAATTTTGTTACGAACTTGAACAAAAAGTCTTACAATTGAGCCGCAAGTTTCTTCTTCCGTTTGTCCAGGTTCAATAAAATCCAGAACACCAAGAACACCATGAAGAAGGACGGCATCAGTTCGCTCACCTACAGAGTGGTGCAGATCAAAAGGTACCCGCTGTACACCAACATCTCGGTAGAGATCGGCAAACCGCCTCCCCGGCCTTTCAAGGGATAGAGAGAAGGTAGGCTTGGGCAATTGGGATGGAGGGCCAAAAGAAGTCACAAGCACATCATGGAGAGGAATTTTTTTCTAACGCTTTGACTTGCTCATCTAAGCCTCTGGACAACTTTGGATTGGGAGAATTGTTAAAAGCAGGAATTTGGACCGAAATGGAAGATACCCACTGGAACAGAGGCATGGAGAAGTGGCCCAACGCTCCAGGCTAAACATTCCAAAAATGGCAAAAAGCATTCAAGTGAATAACGGGAGGGTCACAATGTGCAGTTTGGAGAACCTCAACGTCAAATGACGGGGTGGCATAGATTCACGAGGACACCTCCAGGATGGGGAGTGACACGTCAAGAACATGACGGACGCCGTTTCCCGCGTGTTTACGAAGCATTACCGTATGATGAGCGTGCGTGTCACGCGACTTGATCTCGCTCACATATGTACGTGATCCTGCGCAGGTAGGAAATACTCTCAAATCAATGCCTCTGGCATTAACGAATGAATGTATCGCGCCTGCATCTCCCACACGGGGACAACGCTGGGACAGATTTTTTTTTAAGGTTTGCTAAGACTGAACGGTATTGGAGCAACTTGTTCAACATGAATATGTATGTTGATTCTGTGGTGTTGGAAAACATCGCAAAAGATTAACCCTTTTGTTTTGATAACATTAGTAATAGATAAGGCAAAGGCGCTTGCTTGTATTATAATTATGATTTGATTTGACGTGATGTGAGGCACAACAGGGTCATAATCGTTTCTCATGTTCATGTAAAATTGGATTTTAATGCCTGCGGTTGCACACCGACACAGAATCGTTACATTTAATTGAATTTTCATTGTATTTTGCCATCTTCTCACTCTGTCTTATTGGCTTCATGCATTTGATTTAATTAGATTGAATTTGATTAGATTTTTCCACTGACTGACCGATTGGCTTCATGCATTTAATTCAATTTTTGTATTTTTTAAATGACTCATTAGCCTTCACTTGTCTTCATCTCCTCCCTCTGACTTGCTGGCTTATTCAAAATCAAAAAGTAACAGTAAGATTGTGTTATCATTAGCTATACGTTATGAATATTCATATACTGTGATATCAGAAACAATGAGCCTTATCTTTTTATTTATTTCTTTTTTGTTTTATTTCGTTACATCATAAACATGGCACTGCCCATCGTCATTTCCCACATTAAGTATTTCAAAGTTGTTTTTTTTGTTTTAATCTCCTTTTGTTGCTGTTTGACACTGCTATACAGTTGTCGCCTACATATATACATATATACACCGAGCTGATGCCTTCAGTAGTTATTTTCTATTGATTAAATGACATGTTTTAAATAATTAACTGTAAACCAAAACATTTTCTTTCACATTTGTTGCTTCCTCTTTGGTGAGCCTTGAAGAGAGAGACAAAAAAAAAGTTCCCATCGGTTTGCTACTCTTGTCTTGGCCTCAAGGTTTTTTGTTTCTTTGTTTTCTTCCAAGGTGAGATGAGGCCTCTCTTGAGCGCACGCATGCAGTCGCACATTATCGCTGTCTTCCCTTCTTACAGTTTTTTTGGTGTGTGTGTGCATTTTATCGCCTTTAATTGCCTTTGCACAGTCCCATTGACCTTTTCTGCCCTTCCTCCTGCAAATCGACACTGCGAAAGCTTCCACGCACGGCTGCCATGTGTTCGCTTGGGATGACTGGTTTGAATTAACTCGATCATTCATATCATTTTTAGAGAATTAAAAAAAAAAAACATATAAAGAAAATAAAAGACATCTCTATATGTTTTGGGGTGTAAAGGTGCAGCAAAAGCTTTGGTTATCCATAACGTGAGTGTCCCCGTTCACTTCGTTAGTAAGGGAACAGGAAACTGGTCTGTGATGCAAAAAAGGTTTGGTACCGCTGTACTGTGCTTTAAAAAAAAAAAAAACAATTGTCAATGACATCGATCATCACCGACTTCCATCAAAAACAAGAAGTCTTTAGTCGTTCAACCAACAATAGTCACGACCTTGTTTCCCATCCCTTCATTTCCATCTTTAGCGCTTGTCCTCAATCGCAGGACACATTTAGAAACAACCATTAACACCTATGGACAATTTAAAATCTTTGATTAAACGTAGCCAGATTACCCGGAGAACACCCGCAACAAGCAAAGCATGCCAACGCCGCACAGGACCGCGAACCTCAGGACTGTGAGGCAAAGCGTGCTCGTCTACCATGCAACCAACCTTGTTTCCCAGCAAATGTTAGTTCTGCTTCATGTTGAGTAAATTATAGTTACTTGATGAAAAGAGCATGAAATTACTCAACATTTTTTTAAATTTGCATTTTCTCACGTGAATTTAAGTGGGATTTTATACAAAAAAATGAAGCTCTAGATTTCATGTATGGCGTATATGACCATAAAAACATGGCCGACCGGAACTGTGGACGTAAGGTGGTCGGTCCCTGTCGTGGCGGCAATCCCCGAACCCGTTGGTGGACCCCAATGGTGAGGGATGCCGTCAAGCTGAAGAAGGAGTCCTTTCGGGCCTTTTTGGCCTGTGGGACTCCTGAGGCAGCTGATGTTGTGGGGCTGTCCTGGTCGACTCGCCTCTGCAACATCGCGTGGACATCGGGGACAGTGCCTCTGGATTGGCAGACTGGGGTGGCGGTCCTTCCAACTACAGGGGGATCACACTCCTCAGCCTCTCTGGTAAGGTCTATACAGGGGTGCTGGAGAGGAGGGTCCGTCGGGAAGTTGAATCTCAGATTCAGGAGGAGCAGTGTGGTTTTCGTCCTGGCCGTGGAACAGCGGACCAGCTCTACACCCTCGGCAGGGTCCTCGTGGGTGCATGGGAGTTCGCCCAACCAGTCTACATGTGTTTTGTGGACTTGGAGAAGGCGTTCGACCGGGTCCCTCGGGTGGTCTTGTGGGGGGTTGCTTCGGGAGTATGGGGTACCGAACCCCCTGATACGGGCTGCTCGGTCCCCGTACGACCGGAGTCAGAGTTTGGTCCGCATATCCGGCAGTAAGTCGGACTCGTTCCCGGTGAGGGTTGGACTCCGCCAAGGCTGCCCTTTGTCACCGATTCTGTTCATAACTTTTATGGACAGAATTTCTAGGCGCAGCCGAGGCGTAGAGGGGGTCCGGTTTGGTGGCCTCAGTATTGCATCTCTGCTTTTTGCAGATGATGTGGTTCTGTTGG
Source organism: Phycodurus eques (assembly GCF_024500275.1). Classification (NCBI taxonomy): domain Eukaryota; kingdom Metazoa; phylum Chordata; class Actinopteri; order Syngnathiformes; family Syngnathidae; genus Phycodurus; species Phycodurus eques. The sequence continues at coordinate 20,546,439 of NC_084537.1, read as the reverse complement.
CTTCATCAAGCCGTGACCTCCAACTCTCATTGGAGCAGTTCACAGCTGAGTGTGAAGCGGCTGGGATGAGAATCAGCACCTCCAAATCTGAGACCATGGTCCTCAGTCGGAAAAGGGTGGCGTGCCCTCTCCGGGTCGGGGATGAGATCCTGCCCCAAGTGGAGGAGTTCAAGTATCTTGTGGTGTTGTTCACGGGTGAGCGAAGAATGGAACGGGAGATCGACAGGCGGATCGGTGCAGCGTCTGCAGTGATGCGGACTTTGTGTCGATCCGTTGTGGTAAAGATGGAGCTAAGCCGAAAGGCGAATCTCTCGATTTACCGGTCGATCTACGTTCCTACCCTCACCTACGGTCACGAGCTGTGGGTCGTGACCGAAAGAACGAGATCCCGGATACAAGCGGCCGAAATGGGTTTCCTCCGCGGGGTGTCCGGGCTCTCCCTTAGAGATAGGGTGAGAAGCTCGGTCATCCGGGAGGATCTCAGAGTAGAGCCGCTGCTCGAGAGGAGCCAGAGGAGGTGGCTGGGGCATCTGATTCGGATGCCTGCAGGACGCCTCCCCGGTGAGGTGTTCCGGGCACGTCCCACCGGGAGGAGACCCCGAGGACGACCCAGGACACGCTGCAGAGACTACGTCTTTCGGCTGGCCTGGGAACGCCTCGGGATCCCCCCGGAAGAGATGGATGAAGTGGCTGGGGAAAGGGAAGTCTGGGCGTCCCTGCTAAAGCTACTGCCCCCGCGACCCGACCTCGGATAAGCGGTTGAAGATGGATGGATGGATGGATATATACAATACCAAAAAATCAAAAAACTTCACGCAAAATAGTTTCCGTCTTTTATTAACTCATTATTTTTTTTCAATCTGGATTTCAAGTAAGGCCATGGATGGAATATCTTGTCAAGATTGAGGTTTACATTCTTCACCTCTATTTACATCTTTTCTAAGTCATGTGGTCATCCGCCATGGTCAGAAAAAAGTAATGCGCCTATTTTGACATAGTAAGGGTGAGTAAGTACAGATATGTATTCACATGGAGCGAGTACATGTAAAAAGTCATCCGAAAAACACTGAATTAAAGAACATGGACCTAAAATGGATTTAAGTACTTAATTAATTCCCACCACTGATAAGGAGTAGGGTATATTTTTTTCATAGCCATGCAAAAGAGAAATACATTTCATAAAATGGATGATACTAATTGCAGGACGTTTTTTGTATGAAATCTCAGATCTCAGCAGGCTTACGGCATGACATCAGTCAGACCTAATTTGATTCGACGGGAGAAAAAGGGCAGACGAGAGCAGCCCCCAGTGTGCGTTTACACCAAGGCGGGTTTTCGGAACGCTATTCATTTCCTTTCCGTTCAGCCGCCGCGCGGGCGCAGGAAGTGCTCCATGTTTGCTAATGGACTCTTGAGTGCTCGCTTGATGTTTGAAGCTGTACTCGTGGTCAAGCACACTTCAGGTGCTTCCATGTTTTCTTTTCCTCAGTACAGACGGACTTCCCGTGTGCGGAACTTTCAGGGCCGTGAGGTGTTTTTAAGACAAATACAAAAATAGTTTCTGTAAACCCAAGCGCCACTTTGGTTTTTTTTTTGGTACATCGAATGTTGAAAATGTTATCTTATATAGAATGCATTATGTCATATCAAAACAATTTTTTTTATACAATCAATAAATCTGTTGGTTAAAGATTGAAGAGTTCGTCATTTGTTGTTGGTCTTTCCCTCTAAAGCAACTCAGTGCAACTGGATCTTTCAACCGGAACTATTATTTTTGCATATCAGACGGAAAATAATGTTTTTATGCACATGTAGACCTATTATCACGTTAAAGCTGCACACACAATGTAATGATGTCGCTAAAGGTGTGAAATGTCATCATTGTGAGGTAGGATTTAAAAAACAACAATGTACTGTATGTACCTTTTTTTTTTATTAATCTAAATATTTCATATTTTGACTGTTTTATTTTGATTTTGACAAACTGATTATTTTCCACTTTTGTTTACTCTTTTTTTGAATAACTGTTAAACTATTTATGTATTATCTATATTACATGAATGTGTAAATTAAATATATTCCATCAAATTTAATATTTATATTAGTCATATATATTTACAATTCAGCGTTTTCAGATTAAGTTGAGTCATTTAGTGGTATTTTGTTTTGTTTTTCAAGTACTACCTGTTTGACATAATTAATGCATTTAATGTATTTAAATGTATTGTATTTCAAATCTTTGGCATTTCTAAATATTTATTGTAATGATTGAAATTTTTTTCACTTTTGGTAAAAAATTTTATGACTGTTTTACTATTAGCATTTTTCTATTTTATTTATTTATTATAAATTAATTTGTTTAGCAATTAGTGCTTGGTCCAAAAGTCGTGTCATTTTACTCTTAATATTCTACTTTTTTATTTGGCGTTACTTAAATTATTTAATCTTTATTTATTATTTACTTAATTATTTCTTTTTCAACTTTTTCTTACTCTATATTCATTTTTTTTCCATTCTTGGTCATGCTTGATAATTAAGTGGAACTAGGACTATTTTTGCAATTATGTTACCATTGTCGTCTTATTTTGTTTTATAACATATTTTGATTTCGCAGATTTTATTTTATATATATATATTTTTTTTTTTAGTTACTCAGTGTTCCAACACAATATTATGTTCACATCCGAATGTGGATTGTTCGGCCTTATGGTGTCATAGAAAATATTTTGTAGCACATTCATTCCAGTATCGCACTGTAGGAGCCTTTCAGTCAGTCCAATCAATTCATCTTGAGGTCACCACACGCACTAAGGACGGCTTCAAACTGATATTTATTGCTTTGCGAGACAATTAGCTAAATCGAAATTGCATCACAGCGGCGACCCGTGTCAGGTCAATTACGCGTCCTTATCGTCCGATCGTCGTTTCAATGCCACGCTACGCTTTCCATCCATCCATTCATCCATTTTCTGAGCCGCTTCTCCTCACAAGGGTCGCGGCAGTGCCGGAGCCTATCCCAGCTGTCATCGGGCAGGAGGCGGGGTACAACCTAAACTGGTCGCCAGCCAATCGCAGGGCACATCCGCACTCACATTCACACCTAAGGACAATTTAGTCTTCAATTAACCTACCACGCATGTGTTTGGGATGTGGGAGGAAACCGGAGTGCCCGGAGAAAACCCACGCAAACACGGGGAGAACATGCAAACTCCACACAGGTGAGGCTGGGGATTGAACCCCGGTCCTCAGAACTGTGAGGCAGACGCTCTAACCAGTCGTTCACCGTGCCGCCGATACACTTTTCATGTAAACTTAATTCAACTCCTTCAACAATTACTGGAATACATTAGTTTTTGTGAATGGTACAGTCCACCCCCACTGATGATAATGGTGTCGGCTGTCTGGTCACACTCTAGGAAGTCGACGGGCCTGCTAAATAACAAACAGGATGGTGTTTTATGAACTTGCACTATTCAGTGCTTTTCTAGTTCAATTTGGCATCAATGCCAGTATTGAAGATATGCAGGATATTGAGCTTTTGGGTGAAATTTTTAAATGAAATTAAAACATTATAGAACCTTTACAGGACTTATTTTGACCTCTAAACTGTCTAACTATTAAGTGTTGCACGACATTTTGCACACGCACACACAAAAGTCTTTGGCGTTTAGGTGAAGATGGATGACGTGTGAGATCGGTTTTGTGTCTGGGACTGCTCGGGCGTGCAGTTCTTGAGGCGGGAGCATGTGGCCAGGCGATTGCCCTCCCAGTAGCCGGCGTCCTGGCCGTCGTGGCAACGGCACTTGGTGCAGGGGTCCACCCAGACGGGCTCGCCGGCGGGAATCACCCAGCTACGGGACGAGTCCACATAGCAGTTTGGACCTGGAGCGAGTAAAATGCTCAATTAATCATGCGTGACTTCATTGGCTTAGACTCAAGTGGGGCCAATGTGAGCATTTTCCCACCTTATCATCGACAAAGGTCCAATTGTAGGATTTATTTATTTTTATTTTTTTATTTCTTTTTTACACTTCACTATTTTTAGCAATTATTTTACTCTTGAAATTTATTTTTACATACATTTTGAAATCTGTTCTTTTTAAAAAATATATATGCATCTTGTATTGTATTTTAATGATTAAGTGATTTGTTTTCACGTGTGTTCCGTTTTTTTATGATTATAACACTACTGAAATTTAATTTTTAAGGTATATTAAAATGCTTGCAATTTGTTTCCAACATTGTATTTGTAGTGACAATGTGATTTGTCATTTTTAGTAACTTATTAGTCAAATTTTATTTATTTGTTAATATTGTATTATTTTGTAATTATTAGGTGATTTTTTTTTCACTTTTAAAAATAGTTATGTTAGTCTTGTAACAATTTTACAATTGGCATTTTTTAACATATTTTTTAATGTTTTTATTAAATATTGTAGACGTAATTAAGTGACTTTTTCACGTTAACTATTTTCAATGATTATTTTATAATTTACATTTATTTTTTATACAGTATGATAATGGTTTTGTATGTTTCAAGTGGATGTTTTTTCTCTTTTGTTACCAATATTTTTTTATTGTTCTTACCCTTGATATTTCCTTCATATATTTTTGCAAACAAGCTATATTTTTTTAAAATCTGGTAATAGTGGTGATTGATTTTTTTTTTAACTTTATTATTTCACAAAATATATTAATTGGTAGTGATTAAGATTTTTTTGTCATTTTTAACTTTTAAGAGTTATTTCAATCTTGACATTTATTTGTAATACTTAATTTTGTATTAATTTGTAGTGAAAAAGTGATTTTTTTTGGGGGGGGGGGGGTTCCACTGCCTTGTGGCACCACACTGCCTCTCACAGGTTAATGTCGGTATTGCGACATGGTCCTCTTAACACAACTTTCTTTTGATAATCTCAAATCCAGAACAGTATACTCACACATGCCGATTTTTTTTCCACATCACATCATGTGTGTGTTCTCGCTCTCAAAAAAATGCCCAAGATGTTAAAAATCAATATGTGAGTCCCCGGCTTGAATGTGACTCTGTATTGTTCAGAACTGGCGCAAACTCACCCTCCTGGCACTCGGGGCAGCACTTGCCAGGCTGGTACACGGGGTTGACGCAAGGTGGGGGCGCGCAGTCGGCCACCAGACAGCGGGCGATGCCGTCCCTGTCGCACGTGCACTGCTCGCATTCGGTTGGCTAGAAAACACACAAACATACACACCCATGAATCAATATAGGCTTCGCTCAACAGACACTTCACTAGGTACGCCTGATCAGTTTTCAATGCTGCTTCTGCGTCGTAGTGGCTGTTTCTCATAGCCTCAATAAAAGTCGACAATAAAGTCAAGTTAATAACTGAGCATTCTTCTATATTCGAAAATGCAATTGTTTTACATTTATTTTTTGCATACAGCTCTATATACCTATATATATATAAAATGGGTTAAAGGGTTATTGTGAGTGTAATACACCAACTTGCCACGAGGTAGCGCAACTACACTTGTGCATGAGGCAAAATCCAGATGTCAGGTGTGATACGTTGTGGCCGTTGATACATTTTCGATAGTTTTTTGAAATCACTGTTACGCAGTACATACTCGTTTAGGTGTGTGTACTGAAGTGTACAGTGACTTGTACCTTCAGTAGGGGGCGCCACTGACGGGTAGTTGCTGTGAATGTGCGAGATCAAAATGAGCCAAAATATCTCCCATCAGTTAAATTTACATACATACATATATATATATATATATATATATATATATATTCTATCTTAATGACATTATTCAGGTTGTAAGTGAATGTGTAGTACAAGTACAATTGTGCACTATTACATTGGAATGCATTTAATTATCATTTCTAATTACTGTATTTTACATTTGACGTTTTTAATTTTTTATTTTTTTTTTATTATTTGGTGTCTAGTTAGTGAGTGTTTATTTTTAAATTTTAATTATTTTTTAATGAATATTTAACTCTTGTAATGCCTTTTCATAGCAAAAAAAATAATAATTGTCATCATTATTTCACAGCAATCGTGAATTTTTTTGTTGTTTTCCAATTCACATTTTTTCAATATATATATTTTTAAATGTTTTCTAATGTCTTAATGTATGGTGTTATTAATATTAATTTACAACTGAGTTATTTTCCTAATATAGTTTTTTAATGTGGTATTAATTAGTTTGTAGTGATTGTCATGTTTTATATTTGTAATTTGTTACGTCCGTTACATTGAAATCTCGATACCCATGCTGTATATTGTTCTATTTATTCAGATACTACTTTTCAACCTGTCAATTTTGACATTTAACATTTTAAATAGATATAACATTAAAGTCACTTATGACTTTTCCTTCCTGAGCTCCACCGGGGACTTAATTACCTGAAAGTTGTGCCCCAGTTCGTAGACCACCCCCCGGTACTCGCAGCCGATTCTCTCGCAGCGGGGACAGCAGTCGCTGGGGTAGTGGCTCACGTGGATGCAGCCGGCCGGCAGGCTGGTGCACTCGGTGCGGGCACAGGCCGAGCCCTCGGCGGTGCACTCGCACTGGGTACAGTGGTCCGAGTCCAGGAAGTACCACTCCCCCAAGTAGTAGACGCTCCCGTTGGCCTCGCAGGTGCTCTCCGGCGGCTGCGGCGGCTGCTGCGGTTGGCCGGCCACCGAGAAGCCGAAGGCGGCCTGGGTGCTAAGGAGCACCGCCAATAGGAGCCGACTCGACAACATGGTTGCCAAACACAACTCAGTGTGGTGAATGCAGTCCAGGAAGGTTCGGTGGATGAATTTTTGTAAAAAAAAAAATTTCTGCTTGGAATATTTGTCACATTGTCGCAAAAACCTGTTTAGTGTGTTCCAACTCTTTGCTCCACTCCAGACTGTCTGCTTTGCTGTCTGTCTGGAGTTCTGCTTGAAAAGTGGGTGGAGGCATCGGGGGAGAATTCGACGTTATCCTCCCCCAAGTGCCCCATTAGTGTCACATTAGTCGGCGTCTACGGTACATTTGGGAACACTTTCAACACGTTTTGACACCCTCGTCTGTCACACTACTACTTTTTAGTGACATAATTAAAGTGACGACGGCGCCTGACGTTGAAATAAAAGTTGTACTTCTTGTCCAAATATGGGCGCCATGAAATCACCTGAAGCGAGATCTCGCGAGACCACCCACCTCCACCTTAGCAACTGACATGTTAGCCTTGGATACCAACCGAGTCGTGCTAAACGCAGATTGACGGTGAGTGTCTTTCACGACTTCTTCATACTATGTGGAAATGTAAACACACAATATGCTTTCCAGAGCGTTGAAATAGTATTAATTTGATTGTTAGTTCATTTGTGACGTCACTTACGTCAAGTTTGTGTATAGTAGCTAGCCTGAATGCTACCTGTCAGCCATCTAAACTAACTTGAACTTGTATCTCGAAATTAGGGCAACCAAATAACACTTACATACTAATTCAAACCAAATGTGTTATTTGCTAGAGTCCCTGTGCAAAAGCAAGGTGTCATCTCCTGTGCTGAATTAAGGTGGTGGTGGTAAATTGTCAGTGGAGAACCCACCCCCCAAAAAGTACCCTGAAATTGACATAATGAGCTTGCCCAGATAAGCTGCCTTTTAAATATTAGTGTGGAGGTTTTCCCATTCACATGACATTTAGATTAAAAATATTCTTTTTCCAAATATCATTTAGGGTCCTTGCATTAGTTAACTCTAAGTGCTGTATTGGGAGTTGATTAGCTGCATAGTGTGCTAGTGGTTAGCGTGTATGCCTCACAGGTTCTTGGGTTTGAATCTCAGCTATGAGCTTCCTGTGTTGCATTTGCATGCGCTCCCGTGCTCCCACACCCCCAAAAACATTCATGCTAGGTTCATTGAAGACTAAATTGTTCGTGAGAGTCAGATTTGATAGGCTTCAGCTTTATCGTCACCCTACTGTAAGTGAGCAAGCTATAGAAAAAGGATGGATGAGATGTACAAAGGGCAAGGTATCATCTCCGAAGCTGAATCTTAGTATTTCTTAACTTTGTGTCTATTCCTCAGCCACAGACTGCCACCCATATGCAGTCTAGCAGCGGGAACCAGACTGGGTGCCCTGCTCCGTCTCTGTGGAGCCTGATTGTTGAGCACGTCCCGCGGTCCGAGATGCCCAAGATTCACGCCACGCTGGGCCGCTCGCTGGTCGACACATACACGGAGCTACACGCAGAGGTGAGGGGAATTATTTTGGAGGAAAATGGTATTTTGAATCCAAAGTCACCAGGTACCTTGTTTAACTACATGATCAGATTTAAATACAATATTTTCTCTTATAGTCGCTTGGGGGCTTTATTCTTACTAATTCATTTTTATTTTTTGGTTATTATTTTGTTCCACAAATAAGGATATTTCATTACAATAATACAGTGGAACCTCCAAGGTTGAACACAATCTGGCTAATTTACGTCCTGATGCCCCACAACAATTCCTTCCCATAGGAAGTAATGTCAAGTGAATTCACCAGTCATTAAATCTCTATCCTCTATTTATTATGTAACGTGTTAACATTCCTAACTACCATACAGGTGTAAAGAGATGTTAACCACTGTATAATCCCACTTCTGACATAAAGTTTTCTGCACCATACAATGACAGTAAAGGCTTTTTATGCTGTTCTAATGACACGAAGTAAAACTACTAACCATTTGAAGATGCTTGACGGTGAAGAAAGAGGAAACATTTAGGGACTTTTAGTATCTGCTCGGTAAAATTCATGTGTTTGTTACAATTAATTGAGTGCATTGTACGGTGGTCGAATGGTTTGCACGTCTGCCTCAGAGTACTTAGGTTGAGGGTTCAAATCCGTCTGCGGCCTTTCTGTGCTGTCTCCATGTTCTCCCCGTGCTTGAGTGTTTTTTTTTCGGTGACTATGGCTTCCTCCCCCATTCCATAAACAAGCAAGTTAGGTTGACTGAAGACTTAACTTGTCCTTAGGTGTAAGTGTGCGTCTCCGATTGGGTGGCCGCCTCTCGCCCAAAGTCAGCTGGGATAGGCTCCAGTTCACCTGCAACACTAGTGAGAATAAGCAGCACAAGAAATGAATGGATGGATGGTTTCTACTGACCAACCAGAGCCTTGTCCATGTCAGCATAAATTCTGTTTTACCTCTATGGTTTAAAAAGCCAAATTATTCTCCCCCCTTTGAGAGTAGATGTCTGTTTTTTAGTAAGATTCCTTCTCGGAGTGAATCAACTTTATCTCACCTCGGCAGTCCTGGCAGTTAAAGGAAAGCTTCGTTGAGCTGTGCATCGTCAGCAAGTACAACTCCCAGACTGCCAAATAAAAGCCAAACTCGGTTAAAATTGGCACCGCCGTCCAAATGTAAGCTAGCCAGACGTCAATATTTACACAAGGGGCTGCTGAACTCTCCCTCAGCTCGGCTTATTGACCCCACTCAAGACCGATTTGGCGTACTGATGACAAGTCCTGATTGCGGGATCGAGGTCACTTGGGAGGGTGGATCAAAGAAAACGACGGGGTTTTGAGGAGCCGAGAATAATTTTTTTTTAAAAAAAGGCAAAATTAGGGGTGGGGAACCTACGAAAGCATTTGAGCCGGCCTGCCATGAAAGTCTGAAAACAAATCACACCTCCCGGGCATGGGAGGAGTTCGGTGAGGCCACGGAGAACCACTTCCGGGCGGCTTCGAGGAAATTCTGGTCCACCATCCAGCGTCTCAGGAGAGGAAAGCAGTGCATCATCAACACTGTGTATAGTGGGGATGGGGCGCTGCTGACCTCGACTCGGGACGTTGTGAAGAGGTGGGGGGGAGAATACTTCGAAGACCTCCTCAATTCCACCGACACGCCTTCCCTTGAGGAAGCAGAGTCTGGGTTCTCAGAGGCGGGCTCTCCTATCTCTGGGGTTGAGGTGGTTAAAAAGCTCCTCGGTGGCAAGGCCCCGGGGTTGGATGAGATTCGCCCGGAGTTCCTAAAGGCTCTGGATGTTGTGGGGCTGTCCTGGTTGGCACGCCTCTGCAACATGGCGTGGACATCGGGGACAGTGCCTCTGGTTTGGCAGACTGGGGTGGTGGTCCCCCTTTTTAAGAAGGGGGACCGGAGGGTGTGTTCCAACTACAGGGGAATCACACTCACACTCACAATTCAGGGGTGCTGGAGAGGAGGGTCCGTCAGGAAGTCGAATCTCAGATCCAGGAGGAGCAGTGTGGTTTTCATCTTGGCCGTGGAACAGTGGACCAGCACTTCACCCTCGGCAGGGTCCTCGAGGGTGCATGGGAGTTCGCCCAACCAGTCTACATGTGTTTTGTGGACTTGGAGAAGGCGTTCGACTGTGTCCATTGGGGAGTCCTGTGGGGGGTGCTTCAGGAGTATGGGGTACCGAACCCCCTAGGGGCAGCCGAGGCGTAGAGGGGGTCCGGTTTGGTGGCCTCAGTATTGCATCTCTGGTTTTTGCAGATAATGTTGGCTTCATCAAGCCGTGACCTCCAACTCTCACTGGAGCAGTTCACAGCTGAGTGTGAAGCGGCTGGAATGAGAATCAGTACCTCCAAATCTGAGACCGTGGTCCTCATTCAGATAAGGGTGGAGTGCCCTCTCCGGGTCGGGGATGAGATCCTGCCCTAAGTGGAGGAGTTCAAGAATCTTGGTGCCTTGCTCACGAGTGAGCGAAGAATGGAATGGGAGATCGACAGGCGGATCGGTGCAGCGTCTGCAGTGATGCGGACTTTGTATCGATCCGTTGTGGTAAAGATGGAGCTAAGCCGAAAGGCGAAGCTCTCGACTTACCGGTCGATCTACGTTCCTACCCTCACCTATAGTCACGAGCTGTGGGTCGTGACCGAAAGAACAAGATCCCAGATACAAGCGGCCGAAATGGGTTTCTCCGCAGGGTGTCCGGGCTCTCCCTTAGAGATAGGGTGAGAAGCTCGGTCATCCGGGAGGATCTCAGAGTAGTGCCGCTGCTCCTCCGCATTGAGAGGAGCCAAATGAGGTGGCTCGGTCATCTGTTTAGGATGCCTCCCGGACGCCTCCCCGGTGAGGTGTTCCGGGCACGTCCCACCTGGAGGAGACTCCGGGGACGACCCAGGACACGCTGGAGAGACTCTCGGCTTGCCTGGGAACGCCTCGGGATCGCCTCGGAAGAGCTACAGGAAGTGGCTGGGGAGAGGGAGGTCTGGGCTTCCCTGCTGAGGCTGCTGCCCCCCCGACCCGACCTCGGATAAGCGGAAGACAATGGATGGATGGATGGATGAAACAGACCGGGACTGACATTCACGTACAGTTTGTGTTTTTTGGTTTTTTTTTTGACACCTCAGGTGGGGACATACGGAAAAAGTCACACATTGGCGAGGCATAACCACACACACACACACACAATCAAAAGCACATTAGGTCCGCAATTATTTAATCAATTTTAATGGCCTTTCACATGCAAAAGACGATAATTGGCAACGATTAAACGCCTGGAGAACGGAAATCAAATTAGAATGATGCAGAGTGAATCAGTTCATATGCAAATCATACACGCACGCACACACATGCAGAAAGACACTCGGGGTCGGCATAACCGCGTTAAAGAGGCTAATCCTCCACTGTTGATAAGACTGTTTGCTACATGAATTCTTTAACTTGGATATGGATGTCGGGGGGGAAACGCGTCTGTGTGTGTGTGTGTGTGTGTGTGTGTGTGTGGCGCACAGAAAATGTGAGGCGATGCTGGCTCAGGAAATTTGGCTTCACACTGAAGGTCGAACACTATCTGCTCCAGAATGCCGCTAAGAACGTTCCGAAACTATATATTTTGGGTCCGAATAGGGCAGCATAGCGGGCGAGTGGTTAGCATGTCTGCCTCACACTTCTAAGATTTGGGATTCAAATCTCAAGTTTGCATTGTGTTTTTCTCTGGTTACTGCGCCTTCCTGCCACATTCCTAAAACATTCACGTTAGCTTCACTGAAGACGCTAAAATGAGACACGAATGTAAAGGGTTGTTTGCGTATGCCCTTTGATTGACTGGCAGCCGGCCCAGAACGCACCCCGCCTCTCGCCCCGATTCAGCCGGGGTAGACTCCAGCTCGCCTGCAACTATAATGAGGCAGGCGAGCAGTATAAAGAAAAAAAAGGATTGATGGATTCTTTGTCCCTCACTATTTCTCCTGGAGCCTTGTAATGAATCCCATGCCTGCGTTCACCAATATGAAAGGTACAAGGCGGCTCCTCCATTCCCCCTCCACCCCCTCGCGTCAAGGTCTACATTGTCTATCGTGGTTAGATTAGCCTCGGCGAGGCCACTCTCTCGCTCCTTTCAGATCTCCCGACAGCGTACAAAAATAAACCCCTCTATGTATTCACAAACCCGGTGCAATAATTTGGGTTTTGGCAGCGCTCCCCCCTAAAATAGCTCCTGCATGAGATCAACTGTTTTACTGCAGAAAGGAAGGACGGAAGGAGAGAGAGAGGGGCAGCAAAATCCACTCGTCAGCCTCTGAGCCATGAAGCCTTTCACATAAACACTGCAGACAACAGCCGACGGCCCACAGAGGAGGCCGCGCTAGCTGGCCTTGTGTAGATTTGTGTGTTGTGTCACACACACGTATAAAAAACATTTTTTAAACGTGTTTCAGCTCTTCCTGACCATATATATTCCTTCGAAGAGAAGTTTTTACTGAAAGGGGTCCGACATGATTGACAAGCAGCAGGTGTGGAGGTGTTAATGGTAGCCAGACACATCTGCACATATTTTCTTCACCCTTTTATATTTTCCCCTTAGTATTTGTTTCCAAAGCACACTTCAAGAGTTTTCGTTGTCGTTTCCCGTTTCAAGAAGACTCGAGTGTAGGAATTGTGTGCCATTGGGTAACGCACAGAGTTTAAGCAGGGTTCACACATCAATAATCAGGCCGGATTTGAGCATTTTTGGCCCCTTCCGATCAAAGTCAGCAGAGGCTCGATTTGCGGACGTCTCCGAGAGACGATCATGACCGATTATCTTGTGGTGCGGGGGTGCGTTAAGAGTGATTTTCTTGGCTGATCTGCTCAGAAAACATTCAGGCCGTTAAACCTGGTCAATATTTGCAATCGCAAAACGGTGAGCCTAGCCTATCGTTGTTTATTTTTTTACACACAAATGAAAATGGAAGTAACTACGGGGTTGTTGTGGCCATTTGGAGCTGTTGTTTTTTTAGGTGCATTCATTCACAAGATTTATGAGGGCTTCTGCCACAGCAAAGTCACCCAAGCATGTCTTTATGGATGCTGTTGTGTGCACTGACAGCATTCAAGGGCTGCCCACAAGATGTTCCTCCAAATTGGGAAACGTACAATTGTACATCCATCCATTTCCTTTACCACTTATCTTCACAATTGTAGATTCTGATGGATTCTCGCGTCTCATTACTTTTGTCCGTAGAGTGTGACAGTCATCATCGTCATCCCTTAAAATTCAAACAAAACCAGCTAATTATCTATGAATGCATTTCAGTCAGTTGATGGGCTCCATTTTATCTCACGCGAGTGACTAATTAGCCTACCGTTGCTTCACAAATGTAAATATTGTCTTGTTTCAGCGAAAGGAATCCATCAGCTGACTACAATGCCGAGAGTATCGAATGCATAAGATTTGCGCTCATTGATGGGTGTCACCGTCCCGCCCTTTTCTCACAGGCAGTCATGTGGCACAAGATATGGCAGGACAGCCAGCGGGCGGGGGCCCCGCTCTCCCGATCGAGGGGCCCCCTGGCCGACCCGCCGGTGATCAAGGAGCTGGTGAGGGCCGAGGTCAGGATGCTGCTGGAGAGTCTCCAGGAGAAATTCTTCAGGGAGGGAAGGTCGGTGCATATTGCCACGCACGAAAAATCCCAATTTTATTTTATTTTTTTCTCTCTCTCATTTGCTATGCGGTGACCCTTCACCTCTGCACATTTGTCTGTAGAACAGAACTAAAACGATTCGCTGAAAAATGCATCTAATCGCAGCAGCGTGACAGATGATTCTAGTAGCGGTCCTGGTGGAGTTAATTAACACTGTAGCAAGCATGGTGGTAAACTTCTCAAGATGATGCAGAGAAAGAAAGCTTGTTGCGACTTTCGGCTTGTCCTGTCAGTGGTCGTCGCAGCGAATCACTCGCCCCTCAATGTTTGACAGTAGATATAGTTCCTTTGTATTCTTCCTTTTTGCGTCGGCCAACACAAGAGTTTGAGGAGTGACTTGCCAAAAAAAAGCTCTGGTCCAGAAGATGTTCTCCATTTGTAGCTTGTCAATATTTAGTTTGGCCAATTTCATTCTCGCTAGTAGTTATTTCAGTGTCCACTGTGGATTTGACAACAATTTTGTCCAAGTGCATGTTGCCCCTGGTTGGAAAAAAAGTTATATCTTAGGAAAGTTGACAGATAGCAACACTGTTCTCAAGTAAAAGTGGACAGAAAGTGAAGGCCCGTCATCCTCTTCATGGGGCTGTTTACTTGTAAATTGTCTTCTCCCCACGTCTTGCTTTGTCCCAACAGCTGGACTGTCCCGTCCTCTACCCACGTTTTCCCTCCAACAAAGACGTCCATAAAACACTATACTTTGCTCTTTTGTCAGTTACAAATGAGACGGAAAGTGCAGGAACAAAGGTTTCGTTGCAATTCAGTAAGTCACTTAAAGGGAAATGCTGCATTTCACGGCCGAAGGAAGCAAACATTGAGCTGGATTTTTAGAGGCCCTCTCACCACTTTGTTAAGTTATTAAATAGAATATATGTGGAAGCGCTAAGTGGCCAGCTAAAGACACACCTTAAAAAAATGGGGTCCCGTTCTGATAAGCGAAGAAACATTGAGTAATCAGGCTGTTTAAGGCATCCTTTTAAGTGCTCTCAGTGACTCTGGGGCTGTTTTTTTTCTCCTTCGTTTTTTACGGAGGCAAGTTATCAGTCTTATACAAATGTAAGGAGCGGTTATAAAACATCCTAATTGATGTTTGCTATTTAATTTCTCACGCCAACGTCAGGGCATCAACAGGCAACCAGTGCTAGGCAATCAAATGGCTTTTATTGGGAAAACATAGAAGCAAGTCATAAACCTGCTGTCTCTCTGTGTGTGTGTGTGTGTGTGTGTGTGTGTGTGTGTGTGTGTGTGTGTGTGTGTGTGCGTGTGTGTGTGTGTGTGTGTGTTAGTTAGTAAGTAATTCTCCCGGCAACTAAGTTGTTGCCACCAGGAATGTTGCCTTGTGCAACCTCAGAGAATAGCCCAAGGTAATGTTCCCTCCGTTTTTTTTTTTCTCGTTTTGTGACTATTTATTGCGTACTCTTTAGGGTGTAACGAGTACGAGTACGGCTATCGTTACCGTAACGACCAGGGGTGGAGCTCGGTGGTTGCGTCAAACTGAGCCGCCGCTACTAGTCCAGAATGTGAAGAAATAAAGCAAACGCCCACAAAGACATTAAAAGCATGGAATGTGTGTTTTTTTACTCATGGAGGCGGCGCTTCGTCAAGATGCCAATTTTTACCTTGTCAATTAGTGAAGCAGATCCGTGCATGTGGTGCATGCAGCGGACACATTGCCAAGCTCAAATACCCACCGCCCCCGTTTGACAACCTTGCAAAAACGTGTAAAACCCATGCCACGCCAGTAGTTGGCGATGATGCTTCGTAAAGAAACACTGTGCGCTTCGACTTTGGTAAGACTCCACTGAATACACGTATATGAAGTATTTTAATCACGTACGTTATTACAGCAATTAATTACGCTATTATTTTGCTCACATCCGGACTTAAACACGTATCACTGGTATGTTGCTTTCAAATGTTTCTATGTGGAGGCTCCAAAACACTGTTGTTATGGCAACCAATGGCCAAATTGGCATCATTTTGTAAGTTTTTTTTTAGTTTGCAGTTGTTGTTTTTGTTTGAATAACTCACTGAACTCACTCACTCACTAATTCAAGATTCAGCAGCTCTCACTGCATTTGGAGAAGTTACTTCAGAAATTGTTTTCATATTGCTCTTTCAGACGCAAAGTGAAGACTTACTCCTGCGTGGCCGACCTGCAGTGTAATGCATTTTGTAAAATCCCCATTGACTGGAGGAAATGTAGTCCATTGTAACATTGCCAGAATGTATTGTTGCCCCACAGGCTGTGCCAGCACAGATCTCGTCTCCCCATTGATTTTTTTTTATTTTATTTATTTATTTATTTTTTAAACTTGGCTGACTGTGTGCATTTTTGTGAGTAATGTTCTTAAAACTGACCTAGATAGGATAATACAGAGTGTTTCATTTTGTTCATTTAGGTCAGTTTAATGCTTTTCTGTCGTTGCGGAAGCATCTAGCAAAGCAAGCAATTCCTCAAGCTATCAGACTCTTTTTCCTTGCAGGCCTATATTGTAGACAAGCGCAATCTAATTACCAGTGCGACTTCCCAGTAGCAGTCTGATTTTTCAAATGTATTTATTTATTGTGATTTGAGCCATTTGTATGAGGGTGTGTGTCCCTTGTAAAAGTCAACTGATTTATCCTATTGGACTACTCTTGTGTGGTCTTCATCCCTGAGGCAGCCATCTATTCCCCCCCCCCCACACACACACCCACACACACACACAAGCCAGTCAGTATCTGTGTGATTTGTGTACGGGTAGAAAACACTCATTTTCTATAATGCGGCAACAATAAAACCAAGCAGGCTGTTGGCTCGCCTGCGGCTGCTTGCTTTAGTTACTTTTTTTACCCCCTTAGGGTGTTTCCAGAATATATAATGCCGGTGCTCAACTTTTCCATTTTAAGGTCTATGTTTATAAGGCTCATAATCATGGCTGGGCTCCTCTGTTATTTTTGTTTGGAGTGTCTTAATGCACCAGGACGTAGCAGATGTCGTTTTGTCGTTGCAGGCGCGATGAGGAGTTGTTAAGTCGTTACAACGCGAAGACCGTAAACTTTGCCCTCGGTCGCCTTGACATCGGCGCCGAGCCCAAAGATGAACTCAGGTGTGGGCGAGCGACATTGCCGTAAAGCGACTCTCACGATTTAACCGTTTTACCTTCGCTTTTCTCTCCTGAAGCTCAAGCGCTTCCATCCAGTCGAGCGTCCAAGTGGAGATTGAAGCGATGAAGGACAATCTGAATATCACCGACATCAACAAAGTGGTGCAACATCTTAAGTAAGTCGTACCTACCTACAATATTTCATTTGGAGCATTTGTTTTCGTCTGAAGCAGCTTTGGACGCTGAGAGTTAGTTTGTTTTATATCTTAGCGCCTTAAGCAGGACAAACTGCATAACTTTTCACTTCAAATTTGTGCTATACGAGTAGATCGCCTGTCACGAAACATCAAAGCTAAAGAGTGAAGTACTTACAGCATAGAGGCATATATTGTATTATAATACTGTAATAATGTAAAGACATTTAAAAAAAAAAAATTGCCACATTTTCTGCTTCAATTCAATGGACGTTGTTCTGCTCCCTCTGGTGTGTGCATCTTGGCCACCTGGAGGGAAACAGACATACGGATATGCTGTACATGGAGACGGTAATATACTAATATTAGTTCTTCTGCACAGAGAATGAAGAATATATGCCTGTGAGTATAGTTGTATTGTGTTGAGTTCAAATCCACACTTTGAGTTCCAACGCCCTGTATGTCTTTTTTTTTTTTAAAAAGCCACTTCTGTCTACTTTTTTTTAATTCCTCGGGATTGAGCCACACTCCCTTTGCGATCGACCTATTGGGCACCCCTGCATTAGACGAATAGAATTTTCTCTCGCTGGACAAAGCGTACTGTAGCCGTAAAAAGCCGTATATTTGAGAAACGGACAAGTTGTAAAGTAGTTTTAAGTTATATAGGTTGTGAATTGAAGTCTGTATTCTGGAAGAGTCACCAATACATCAAGTTAAGCATGCTTGATTTTTATTGTATTGGACTTAATTGGTTGTTAAACTCAATGAGTGGAGTGTCAACCCGTTTTCTTGAGTCAGTCCCCCCCACAGCTGTCCCAGACAGCTTTTCGCCTTTCCTCGCGTCCTTCACTTTCCATCCTTCCTATTCTTCCTCCATCCCTGGCTTCATGGTTCGTGTAGCAGTGCGGTCAATGGGGCTACCTTGGAAGAGAGCCCACTCCTCTCTCTTTTCTCCCTCCCTCCCTCTCTTTCTCTCTTCCGTTTCCCGTCTTGAGTAGAACAAAAGAGTCCATTGTGAGAAAGTGCGTCCCCGAGCCGAACGCCAGTCGGCGGACGACTCGAACGCGCTTATGTAACCGGAGAGTGACGACCTCTTCCTCGGGAAAACGACTTATTTGTCCTTGCTTTGTTAAGCCGTCTCCCTCTGCCTGTGTGCAACTTTTTAATAGAGTCTCATTTATCGTGTGACTGGGGACCTGCAGTTTCCGACATGACCTCGATTGTAGCTTTTGTCTCCATATATTTCGAATGAAAAACAACTGCAGAATAAATGTCTTTGAAAAGGCTTGCTTTTCATCTACACTACCTCCCTACCGCAATACCGAACTGCACAAATACCTTTCAACCTCTCCTGATTATCTAGTCACATACCTCCCTATATACCTAGCGAATTTTGTTGGCAGCCACGCACACACACACACACACACCGTTAATTCGAAGTGAGTAACAAAACCCAAAAGAACGCAGTCCATAAGCATGGATTGTACCGCGCGGAGGGTACCTGCAGTACTATCCTACTCCAAACCTACCTACATTCAGTACTTACCCTTGGTATTGGTATTGGTACCCCTAACTAACTACCTATCATTTTTACGACCTTAACACATATCCATCGAACTGGCGACCTCCTCACCTACCACTGTAATCATTTGCAGGTCTATCCTGAGTGAAGAATGTGCTGCACTGAAAGCACAAGTAAAGCACACACAGGTAAGACAGGATGGAGTTGTGAATTATTCTTTAATCCTCTTTTGTTTTAATCCCCGAAGCCTTCAACTATGTGTGGATAACCAGATCATATTTGCCGTATTGATGTGAGCTTTTTGAAACATGCGCGGATTCCACTGACTGTGAAACCAATAACAATCCTGCTTTTTTCCCCCTCTCTCTCTCGCTCTCTCTCTCTCTCTCTCTCTCCATACACTTACATGTATATGTGCTACATAAACACAAGCAGCCCCTCACATTACGGCATCTGTGCATGTTCCAACCCCCGCTAGGTCGAGGCAACACACGTCTGTAACGCTGTCATACTCGTGAAGGGTTATGACTTATTGAGGCCAGATGTTGCCGTAGATCTAGTCCCACAAGGGAAAAGACCACAAATATGTTGTCTATTTGTGAGAATGCTTGGTTGTGTTCATATAATATTGGAGAGAAATGCACTTTACAATCAGCTTGCTAACAGGCACACACACACACGCATCCTGCTTGTCATTTCCTCTGGATGTGAATTTGAGTGCAAATTATGATGGAACACTTCTGTTTAAGCGTTTACACGCATAAATTCCTCTCCACTCTCCCAGTTTGTTATTTTTAGCCCGTTTGCTTCCTCTGCCTCTTTCCAACGACCTTCTCTGATCAATGTACAGTACATTTACCGCCTGCTTTGCCACTGTCTTCAGCAGTCACAAACCATAGTGTTATATGCGCAGTTAATGTAACATCGAGTACGTACCCCATTTGTGTTACATGATTTGCAGGAACTGATCAAAAAGCAGTGCAGGAGTCAGGATGAGGGCGTCAACAGTGAGCCAACCCTTGCAGGTAAGTGCTGGAGGAACATCGGGGCTAATGCTGCCATCTATGGGCCCATTGACGCAAATGACTGGGGTTGAGTCTCTTGTACGCTACTGTAATATTGTTGATATAATTGACATCGTTTTCTGTATCTGTATTGTTTTTAACTACCTTTTTAGACTTGAAAGAGCTGAGAGGGGCTATTCAAAAAGACTTAGAGCTCTACCCCTCGCCTCCCTCGCATGTTGCGGAGAAAGCAACGAGACAGACGTTCAGGTTAGCCTGCGAGCACGCTGTTATCATGGTCTCTTTCATTTTATCAGAAACCCAGTGCTGTGATCACTTTCTCTATTTAGAGCTGCTTCAATTTTGCCAATTTGTGTCTTTTCTTTCCATCGTCGATCGCAGGCTGTCAACTGGACAAAAGAACTCTGATAAAACCTTGTACACGATAACTTCTACCTCGCTCCGAAGGCCACATCCTCCCTCCGCTCCGCCTCACTTGAACTTTTGCGGCTCCCTAAAGCCTATCGACGCCTTGGAGACCACCTCAAGGACTTCTCATCAGCACAAAAGTGTCACGTCGGCGTCTCGACACAGAAAAGTCCGCCTGAAAACCACCGCGAGCGATCCGGTGGTGATGGAACCTTCGCGCCCAGAGGAAGATAACTCGGATTTCCTCTGGCGGCTCCTCACGACCGCAGATAGCTCACCCTTCTTCCCCACGCAGTATCTACAGCCCGGGTAGGAAGGGCAAATTATGGGCATAGGAAGGTTAAATGTAAGACCTTTTTTTGTGGAGTGAAGTAGTGCCGTGAGAGTGGAAAAGAGCTCGTCGTGGACAAGATTTGAGTCAGTAGTAAAGAAGCAACCGTGTCACTCATCAGTAGTGGTATTATGCACGTGTACTCACGACAAATATGGACATTGTTTGGGTTTTTTTGTAATAGGAGTATCTGAACAAATGTTTACAAGCACGTCACTTCCAAAAGGCACTGAGCTGACCTCTAGTGTAAATGATATATGCACAAATCACCTTTACTCATCATTAAGTATGTACTTTTTTTGTCTGGTGATGACAGCCAGTGGTGGGCAAGGTGGGGCAGGACCCGAGCGCCCTCTATTGATGAGCCTGCACTGATTTTTGTTTTTTTTAAAACTGATTTACTGTTTATACCGTGATAGATGGTGAGCCAATGATGACTGAGCCGCTGTCACTTGGAATTGCCGCTATTCCATCAAGTTGTTTATGGGCCGCGGCGATTGGTTCAAGCAGCGCTGTCTTGTCAGCATGGCTCCAATCAGGTGATGCTTGTTTTAGTACTGTGTAGCCTACAGCCATCCCTTTGATTGGAAATTAATTAAGATTGTGTTATTTTGTTTTGTGTACATCACAAGTTTGTTTTACATCTTTATTTGTATTTGCTTTTATTTTACCTTGTTTTACTCTGCTGCGTGCAGCCAGGTCATTATTGCAAAGCAGAAACTGTTCTCAATTGCCTTACCTGGAAAAATAAAGGTTAGATGAAATTTAAAAAATGTTTTTATTTTTTAAGTTACAAAGCGAGTTAGCAGATCACTACAAATCACAGCAATCCCTTGATAGGCTGCAAATAGGACTCCCAAGTAGCCGTGAACATAGATGCAATCTGATTGGATGCTTTGTGGCAATGCCATGACTTCATTTCTACATAGTTGTTTTCTCTCTCTCTCTCTCTATGATGTCACAGTTGATCTGTATTAAATCGTTACGAATCGAAGTTATGCATAGGATGGTTTGTGGCCCTGACATTTTCCCACACCAGTTCATCGAACACTACCACGAATTTCAGGTTTTTTTTGTCCTAAGTGCAACAAAATGTCAGACAAGCGCCTTTCCAATACAAGGCTGCCTCTGAAGAAGGTCAACTCGCAGCAGCAGGACCACGTCAAACACCCGATGTCCAGCAAGGATCCAGCGGGGGAAGTTCAGTCTGCTGCAGTGACTATTGTGGCACAGACTTTAAGAAATGTATGGAGTTTAAAGTGACTAGTAGTGTGATAATCTGGAACCTTGTCAATTGTGCAAATGGTGCAGATATTTCTCAAGCACGAGTGGTATGGGTTTATCATCATCAATATATATTAGAAAGTTTACTTTCAACGAGAAAACTGTCAAGTGTTGGAATTTAAAACACAAACGAATGCCATTTTTTGTTTTTTACTTTTTTTTTTTTCTTTTTCAGTGCGATTAAGAGGTCGCCCTTTCCATTGCTATTTTTGTCATTTTCCTTGGAAAAAGGTACAATATTTGCTTCTGTCTCGAGGAGAGACGTGACGTCAAATATGTACCAAGTCATGTTTTCAGCAATACAAGGAGATGAACAGAGGAGCGAGAAATGTTTGCATAATTAGACGATGAGAATGCTCGATGACATCATTTCATGGAGACAACTAAAGATGACGTCACATCTTTGACGCGCTACAAATCAACCATCTCGGTGGCTAAATTATTACTATCACCACGTAGCACTTGTGATTCGTTTCCGAATGAACAATGACCCAAAGCGCATACTGCCAAACTGGTTACAAAGCGGTTTCGAGGTGGCCATCGCAAAGCTCTGGTCTCAATCCATTTGCAATTCTATGGGCACACCTGAAAAGGCATGTTTGTTACATATCTATACATGTTCTTTATTCAGGATTTTTTTTTATTTCACTGTTTTGAGCACTGAACCAATCGCCGCCGCCGCCATGGTGTGGTGTCACATCCGGTTTGGTAAGCCCGGAAGTGAAGTCCAACATCAAAATAAATAGTCCTTAAACGATAACTATGTAAAATAATACGAAATGAACACTTTAAATCTGTAACACAGTCTTGAGTTTCTTTGCTGTGTTGTCGTTCCTCAACACTTTAATTTGACAGTAAGCATTAACGGCCATTTCTTGTCGGCATGATATTGAAAGGTAGCAGCGGAAGTAGTTCGAACAAGTAGACACGGTAAATTTATTCTTTTCAAAAGCGTGTTATCAGTTTGAACAAATAGACACGTTGGATTCGCTCTTTTAAAACAACGTAAAATATGACTTTGTAGGTCCCGCTCCCCAAAAGACACCTGGGTGAGTTTTCAGCATCAAACACTTTCACTTTGTTGCGCATTACATGTCGCCGGTTGGCCGCAAAGCTAGCGATTTAGCGAGTTGGTAGAACATCACAAAGTTGTATTTATTTGTGTGTTTGTTTCGTATTTTGTGTATCGTTGTTTAATTGCGTTTCAAGTGACCTGTTTTAAGTTTGAAACCTCGTCTAAAGAACTCCCATTACATACCCCCCCCCCCCCCCCCAAATAAACGTGGGAGTGCAGTACTGGTTTCTTGGTTTCTCTGTTATGAGGTCAATCCAAGTTGACAACCACTCCAGCTGATTATGTTGGAACAATCATTTTCAAGTGTGTTTCATGTGCCCTGATCACCCCACAGCTTGCTCGTCTTGCAAGACCTGTTTTTACTCCTTTCTTTCTATTAAGTCATCGTTCAGGTATTCTACAGTTGTCATCCTAAAGGTGAGAAAACTAGACCAGAATGTGTGTGTGAGTCATGAAGCCTCAAAGGCGAGATAAAACGTGTCAAACAAAATATTTTCCTAATGTGTTATAGCTAACTCCTGGTATGAAAGATTCCTCGTCCCTGTTATAGAACTTGAACACACAGTTAGGATATTTTTTTTAATAGCAACTCCACAAAAAATAAAAATAAAAAATTTGCCCTCCATGTTCCGCCAACATTGGAAGCGAATTTTATCGTTTGCCACCTTTCAAGCATAACCTCTTCTGCTTCAGGGTCATTTTTGCAAATTCACAAAAATGCACAAAAGGAATTTGGCCAAAATGGCTTCCTCAAACCAAAACGGCCAACTTTTTGTTCAATTTCAGGCATGGCTCCTCGAGGGTTTGCGGCTGAGTGAGTTTTGGGCTCTTGGGTTTGGAACCCTTAAAGTAAATAGATCGCCTACTCGCACAGTTGCCCATGTCATATTTGTACATTTGTCGGAAAACGTGCCAAAAAAAATTCAACAAACAAAACAAGACGACTCCACTTTCCTCGATTCAACCTTTGCACATTACCATGAGATGGATAACTAAGAATCTACGCAAACAATTTTCAGTAAGAACATTGCTATGTTTTATTGATACGATGACAGTGACTTAAAAATGACAAGCAATTAAGCTATTGGTATACGTTCAGGGTACATGCATACGCTTGCAAACATCGGTGTGTTAAGGACCCTCAAAAGGCAATTTAAGTCACATTTAAAAAGTAAAGCGATTCCAAGAGGGGAATCAAAAACATTTGACTGACAAATTCTCATTTAATCATAATCATGAACATTGTTTGACCATGGCATCATATTTTTCTTTATATTTTTTACTCTGGTTCCTGAAGGAATAAGTGGACTCAAATGTCCCACAGCGGGTATTAAAACTGAACACACCATATTAAAATAGCAATAACAAAAAAAATGTAAAAAAATTCAACACATTATTTCCTCAAAATTTTTAAAATCAATCTGTTCAATTCACTTGGGGGGGGGATAACAAATCTGTTAATGGGTGAAATATATTTTTTTAATCCTGTTTTTCAGTTTGGCCACTGGAGAACTTTATGACCTCAAATGTCCCATGTATGGAAAGTAAACACACCATGATGAAATAGCAACAAAGAAAATAAAAGATGAGAAATAACACATCAAAATAAAAAGATTTATAACCTGTACAATTGACTTGGGGGGGGGGGGGGGGGGAGAGACGGTAAGGGGTGAAATCAAAAACAAAATGTAAATTGCAGCCAAAAAAAAGCAAAAAAGGATAAATTAACAAATTCTGTCTGAAATATGTAACTTTTATAACCTGTACCATTCACTTTTATAAAAGAATATCTTATCTTTTTTTCAAAATAATAAAGGTGACCAAACGTAGATAATTTTAACAAATTATTTCTCAAAAATTATTAAGATAATTAACTTGACAAATTGACAAATCTGTTATGGGATGAATGAGGGGGGCGTGGCGGCACTCTTACTTACATACTTAAATTTGATCACGCTGCCAAGGCATCCTGTGCGCATGGCGCCCTTCAATTCACCCACATTGAATTTAGGTCTGGGCTTTGGCCGGCCCATCCCAAAATGTGAATCTGTGTCTTTTTGTTGGCCATCGTCACATCGACCCGCTTTGACTTCCAGAGAGATGTGGCTTATGCTGCTGCTCGGCGCCCTGCTGGCTCTCTTCTGCAGCCTGGACGTGTGGTACTTTGCGCGGGCCGCCGCGGCGGTGGTCCACGCCTGGCTGCAGCCTCCCGTGCGCGACGTGACGGCCGAGCAGGTCACCACCGGCCGGGTGGCCCCGCGCGACATCGACATGTGTCACATGAACAACGCTCGCTACCTGCGCGAGTGCGACTTCGCCCGCTTCTCGCTGTACGTGCGCAACGGCGTGTTCAAGGCGCTACGGGCCCTCAAAGCCTCCATGGTGGTGGGGGCGAGCACCATCCGCTACCGCAGGCCGCTTTGCGTCGGCGAGGCGTACGAGCTGCGGAGTCGGGTGGTGACGTGGGACGACAAAGCCTTCTTCCTGGAGCAGAGGTTCGTGTCGAGCAAGGACGGGCTGGTGTGCGCCGTCATGTACTGCAAGCAGACCGTCATACGCAGCAGCCCGGGCAGCATTGTGCAATATCTCTGCAAGCGGAAGGTAAGACGACGTCAGGATCGCGGATCCACCCAGAGGGCTTTAACTTGAGAATCCCATCCACGCAGGTGGAATGTCCCGAATTTCCAGAGGACCTTCAGCACTGGATCAACTTCATCTCAGCCAGCAGTCAGAGCCTCAGAGCAGAGAGCGGCCTTCAGGAGAAAGACAACTAAGCACGGACGTTATCATTTATTACAGTGAACCTCTACTATTCAGTGAAAATCTGTAAATAAATGACGCCCCCCCCCCCCATGAAAAGGGGTTTGTAAGTATGTATAGATGCCACAAGATGGTGGAAAACTACTTAAAATGGAAAGGGTCATAAAGCATCAACAATATGCGTCCAGCATGGAAACAGTCATTATCTCACGTTACATTAAGACCGTGTTCAGTAGTTAAATTATTCAACACCAACCAACCAACATCACATGAGTATTAGTAATAGTAATAGTATTATACTAGCTTAAATAACATGCTTGCACGAACTGAAGCGACAAACAAATGTGCCTGCTAGAAAGTTACACAAACACTACCGAGTTGTTAAGTCACCTTTTGGCAAACGTTAGGGAATACATACTTTCACTTTTGACGGGGCACAAGTTGTAGTCAAGATCCGCCAACAAAAACAGGACATCGAATGCAGACAAAAAACACTAGCAATTAATTAAACCGAACACCACCACCTGATACTGTCAAAGTAATATTTCTATTGCTTTTGCCTGAGCACAAAAACAGCAAAGAGACAAGAGTTTCAGCAAATGACAGAAAAGGTTCCAAAATAATATGAATTTCGGAATGCCGAACTGTGAATATGCGGGGGTTCACTGATCATTATTTTTTTTTAGGGAAGCAACTTATGAACCAGTGAATTAAAGTTGTGCCTTTTTTTTTCTGGCATCTTAGTGAAATGTTTATACAGTACTACCTCATGCCAAAGTCAATTAATTGCAGGATGGTGGTCAACCTCCATTTTGTTTGGATTCCCAAACTGTTTTTCCCATTAGGAATTAATGGAAATGGTCTGTCAGGGTCAAACTGTCACCATCAGCAGGATTTCAGAACAGAAAGCGAAAAACTGCAAAAGTTGCTGGAATTTTAGTGGTGACTTGACTTGATTTTAAATTGGGACTTACTTAAAACTTTAAATTTAAGACTTCAGACTTACTTATGATTCCCACCTCTGCTATCAGCTAATATTTTGGTCACAATAGTTTTGTTTTTTTAATCTTCTTTTCACATAGTTTCTCTTTTGAAGTAAATAATTATTTGTGTTAAAATGTACAATTTATGACAGAATGTGACAAAATCACTTTAAAACATTAAGTAATAAAAAAGTCAACCAGAAGAGAATGTATTCTTGAAAGTGAACCGATGACATCACTGTTTGCCCTTATAAAGGCACGTAAACATGGTTTTGGATCCGACCATGCTGTGTTATCACAAACGGGGAGGTGGCAAATAGGCCAGCAATTCAAAGTCGTGCTTTTGTCTTTGAGGAGCGTTAGTACACCAGCATAACATCAAAGTTGTCACAGTAACGCGTCCTCTTGCAGAGTAGCGATTATTGGCTTCCCCCCCCAAAGTCGCTAGTTCAATGACATCGCCGAATTTGAAGAATTGTTCACTTGTCATGGGCACTTTCGGAGAGGTGCAGGACGTCGTGGAACAGGCTGAAAAGTGAGTTAACTGTGTTTCTCCTCGAGGGCCGGAAAAGAGAGCATAAGGGGCTTTGTTGGAGTTGTCGACCGTGATGTTTAAAATTATAGCTCCACAATAATCGTTTCACGGACAGTGACATTTTGATAGAGGCTATGTTTAAACGGAACGTTAACAAGTAAAGTGAGCTGTTTGCTTTTCTAAATTTCGGGGTCCGTGAAAGCGACATGACGTGAGACTGATGTGTGATTGGTGGAGAATGAGGAAGAGAGTGGGGTTACGCAGGTGTGGAACAAGTGAAGTTACAGGGCAGAGCTAACCAACGCCTGTTGACTGCGTTTACTTTACGACTGAAAATGACCCGTTGACCGGTTGAAATTAATTTAAATAAACGCCAGAAAGGCAGCGGTGCCTTCAGAAGCCTGCAATTCGTGTCAGAAGTAAAATTGCTTTCGCATTAAAGGCTCGCGTAGGGTACCTTCACTGACCCCCGGAAACGAGCACATAAAACTACATGAATAAATCACGCCAATAGTAATAGTTTTCTCTTCAGTTATCATTTAAATGACGTCACATACCCGGAAGTCGTTGGCTGCACCACCGGCTTCTGGTCTCCCCGCACCGCTTCGCAGCCGATGTTAGCGCTTCATTTGCCACACACGGTGGGTCTTGTGACGCCGTTAAACGCGACCAAGCTAAACATTTGAACGTAAATGGCGAAGTGGTGAACATTTCGGTGGCGTTTGCTTGTCCTAATTACGGAGTAGGAGGAGGGTCGGAGCCGGCTGCGAAGCTAGCCGGCTAGCTAGCCGTAGCCAGCGCATTGGGTTGCTGGAGCGCCGTGGCCGGCGTCGTCTCAAGGTTGAAGTCAAAGCGTTTCAATGTTGTCCCAACGTGCAGTGAGCGAACGGCGACACGTTTGTGAACGTTAATAATACTCTACAGCGCTTTTGGTGGTTTGGATATGACATAATGCATTCATGACATCCAGAAGTTGTCAGCGGGAGTACAGTGTCTTTGACTATGCGTTTCTTGTCACTTCAATTTTGTGTGTGTGAATTTGTTCTTTTTATAATGTGATACTTTTTTGTGGGATTTTCAACTGTGTGTGTGTATATATATATATTTATACACACACACATTAGGCTAATTGTCTAATATTTTAGTGGGGGTCCACATATTTTAATCTAAATTTGTATTTTTCCTCATGAACTCCACCCCCCCCCCCCCTCAGTTTTTTTGTTAATCTGTGTACTTCAATTTTATTTTCTATTTTTGCATCTATTGTGGCAAATTTACTTTGTTGTTTTCTAATGGTTTTGTATTTTTTCATCTTAAATTTTTTTTGCCCAATATCTTGGTTACAGTATATATTTTTTCTTCTGAATATTTGGTCTTTTTTTCATTAATTAGGTTTTTATTTGTTTTTGTATTTTCCTCAATATTTGAGCATTTTCTATAACCTAATGTTTTAGAAGGGTTTTTGTATTTTTTCCCACAATGTTTTTGCATTTTTTGCCTCATAGTTTGGTCACAATGTTTTGATATTCCCCCCCCCCAAGCATTTGCTCTTTCTTCCTTGTAGTATTTCCAATGATTTTTGTGTTTTTCCCATTTTTGTGTAACATTTTCTTCTACTTTGGTCACAGATGTTAGTATTTTTTCCTAATGTTTTATCTCTTTTCCCCTTTATTATTGTTTTGGCATTGCAGAGACATGCTGCTGTTGATGCTGGGAGGCCTCCTGGTGCTCTTCTGCACCGTGGACGTGTGGTACTTCCTGCGGGGGGCGCAAGTGTTTATCCAAACCCTGCTCCAGCCTAAGATACGGGACGTGCTGGCCGAGCAACGGGTGGACGGCGTGGTTCTCCCCCACGACGTGGACTACAAGGGTCACATGAACAACTCCCGCTACCTGCGAGAGTGTGACTTTGCCCGCTTCCACCACTACATGCGCAACGGGCTCTTCATGGCCTTGTGCAGGATGGGGGCCAAGAT
This sequence comes from Phycodurus eques, assembly GCF_024500275.1. Lineage (NCBI taxonomy): Eukaryota > Metazoa > Chordata > Actinopteri > Syngnathiformes > Syngnathidae > Phycodurus > Phycodurus eques. The sequence goes on along the minus strand of NC_084537.1, from coordinate 20,517,388 downwards.
GGTGGTGGGGGCCTCCACCATCCGCTACCGCCGCTCCTTGGCATTCGGAGAGGCGTTCGAGATTCGCACCAGGGTGCTGGGTTGGGACGACAAGGCCTTCTACTTGGAGCAGCGCTTCTTGTCCAAGAAGGACGGCTTCGTGTCGGCCGTATTGCTCTGCAGGCAGAACGTGGTGCACAGCAGCCCTGAAAAGATTGTCGAGTTTGTCTGCAAAAAGAAGGTGAGTGAATCACACGTAACACACACAAACAGTTGAACAGGATCGTTATAGCCTTACATACTTGAACACTGTTGAACATAGTCCTAATTTGGCGCAAATTTTGTGTTTGTAACCGTATTTAAGAAAAACGATCACACTAAATATGTAATTTACAGGTTTAAGCATACACAAATATTAGACAAAATACAATAACGTAGACCAGTTCAGGGTGTACCCCGGCTCTTGCCCGAAGATGGCTGGGACAGGCGCCAGCACGCCCGCGACCCTTGTGAGGATAAAGCGGGATGGAAAATGGATGGACAATAACATAGTAAAATAAAATGGACAAACAAATATTAGATTAAAAAAAAAAAAAATTAAGGCAAAAAGGACAAAAATACTATTAAGGAGTAAAAAACATGGACAAATAAATAGAACAAGAAAAATACTAAAAATCTAATTTGGAAAAATACCAGACAAAATATTAGAAAATAGTACAAAAACTCCAGATGAAAAATACACAAATTAGGAAGAAAAATCTGACAAAAGTACTAATAAAAATACAAAATAACCACTGAAAATACAAAGGTATTAGTCAAAAAATGCAAAAGTATTAAAAGAAATAATACCCCTGACATAGAAAGTACTACGAACACATATTTGGAAAAATATATATACATATTAGACCGCCGTATTAGAAAATAGTAAAAGGATGGATGAACTAATGTTTTGTGTTGTAATGTTGAGTTATTAAAATGTCAGCTTTCCAGATGCCATGTCTGCTCTGCCTTTGTGGTTAAAGAAAATGTCAACGTGACACATTGCGTTATCAGTCAGCCACAGTAATGGTAAAAAGAGCAACACTTTTATTTAAGGTGTGTCGTGCCTGTTCATTTATGTAAGTGGACAACCTACTGTGTAACCCAAGTAGAGAGAGGACTACTATTTGAGTGCTGTGGTGTGTTTATTTATTTTTGCCTGTTTTTGTTTTTTTTGCATGTCACCAGATCGAATGTCCTCAGCTGGGCGAGGACGTGAAGCACTGGATCAATTTCATTTCAGCCAACAGCCAAGCCCTGAGGGCCGAGAGCGGACTGGAGCAGAAGAAGGACGAATGAAGGCGCGCACGCATGTGGTTGGCAGTACAATCACAAAGACCAAGACCGTAGTCGAGGGCAGTCACCGGGGCCCGATGATATTCCGCTGGCTTTGTTTCTGCCTTGTATTAATTTATTTTTATGTATATGATGTTACGAAGGGGATATGATAAGTTCCCACAGCAACTTGATCTCCCACAGAGATCCGTGCATGGTTGAAACAGGAGAATGTTTGTGTGACTCCGATTAGTTAGTTGTACAATACTTGATACAAAAGAAGAAGAGAGGAAATAAACCACACAAAAAGCAACTTTCATGTGTTACCATAAAGGGATCATCTGCTTTATTTGAAGGCTGACTTGAACGTACAACGGGAGTTGTAGTTAAAGCCGTTAATGTAATGTTGCAGGCAACTTTGGAAGACAATACATAAAGAATATGAATGATTTTTAAACCTTGCACTTCATCTTCTGACCAAAATAATGTTTGTATTTTAATTATCAATGTTGAGATGTATGTACGAATGTTATTTGTTATTAATGCACTGATTGAGTCGTGGTGGGGAGAGTTGCATTGCTGTTAGGTTCCTCTTAAGTTATTTATGGAATAGTTGTATTTAAAATGGCATTCAAATAAAAATGCACTCCAGTCCTTGAGTGGCTCTTCACTGGACGTTTTATTTTTGGGATCCCTGTACAACCTGATGATTTACAATATTAGTAGAGTCATCAAATTAAATGTGTCATTCCAAAGGTAAGGCTCAGTTTTGATTGACACTATCATAAAGTATTGATTATTTTAACACGTTTCTATTTTATTATTGTGGTTTAGACCTCGACACAAACTATAACTACACAGTAAATGTTTTTGTAACATACAATTATCTTTAATTAGCAGTATTTTACTTAACCAGTTAGAATATTCCGTCGAAATCCGAAATGCAAACATTGTATTTTCACGTATTAATACCTAATATACTTTTGCTATTTGGCGCATCCCATGACGCAACCACCGTTCCTAATGTTTACGCTGCAGTTCCCCCCCGCCCCCCCCTTTTTTTTGTCTCCATTATCAGTATTTCATAATTGTGTTACACTTACTCGGGATGAGGCAAAATGTGCACGTTTTCATAAATTCACACAAATTGTCAAAATTCAAAGGCTCGTCTACTTCCGCTAGTTGGTCACGCCCCTGACGCAACTTCCTCTAATCGAATCGTCCAGTTTTTCTCTCGCTATTTCACACGAAGTATTTATTTCATTATAATTTGTTTAGAAACACATTAAACGTCTATGAGAGGGTAAATGTGCACGTTTTCATTAAGTTCACGTGCGTGAATATTGTCTCGTCTACTTCCGCCACTTGGCCCCGCCCCTTGAAGTAACTTCCTGTAAACAAACCATCTCGACCGTCGCAAGAGCTTTGTGTAATTTGTCTTCGTTCCAACCACGTCGCTTGCAGCTTTTTCACTTCCGGGACGATGGCGCAGGCCGGGGTGGTCCTGGACAAGGACCAGTTCACCTGCTCGGTGTGTCTGGACGTCCTGCGGGAGCCTGTGACCATCCCGTGCGGCCACAGCTACTGCTCCGACTGCATCCGCAACTACTGGGACCAGGACGACTACCTCGGGGTGTTCATGTGCCCCCAGTGCCGAAAGAACTTCAACCCGAGGCCGGCCCTCGCCCGCAGCACCTTGCTAGCCGACGTGGTGGATCGATTCAAGCGCAGCGGACTCCTGGAGGTCCCGGGGGACGGAGAGGGGCAACAACAACATCAACAACAACAAAGCCTGGCGCAGGCCGACGACGTGGAGTGTGACGTGTGCCCCGGGAGGAAGAACAAGGCGGTCAGCTCGTGCCTGGTGTGCCTGGCGTCGTACTGCGAACTGCACGTCCGGCCGCACCACGACTCGGCCGTGTTCAAGAAGCACAAGCTGGTGTCGGCCTCCAAGAGGCTCCAGGAGAGCGTGTGCCCGCGTCACGACAAGCTGCTGGAGGTCTACTGCCGCACGGACAAGCGGTGCATCTGCTCCATGTGTCTGACCGATGAACACAAGGGACACGACACAGTCATGGCGGAGGTGGAAACACAACTGCAGCAGGTATCTAACTACTACTTCTTTTTTTTTTTTTTTACAAGAGGACAATCGTGGAAAATAGACTTTGCAATGGCGTAGGCAAACAGCGGGGGTTCTTGAGTGTCTTCCCACCCATCAAGCGTGAAATTAAACAAGCAAGAGGTGGCAAAAGTGCTCACTCTACTTAAGTAGAAGTACTGAGGTAAAAAAACTGATTAAATTTCAAAGGTTTTGTGAGAACCTCGCAAGTGGTCCAAGACAGACACAGCCGCCGGTGATCTTTCCATCGTTTCATTGAACAAGCGATGAAAAAACGCGTAACTAGCACATTCGTACTCGATCTGCCGATGAACACATCCTTGACGTGAGTCAAGGATAACAAATTAGGCGGTTAACAGTCAGCCAACTATATGCTCTCATTCGCTGACGCCCACGTCACTCGCCAGACCAAGCTCCGCCTTTTAAACGCCATACACACTCAAAGTCACAGATACTAATTGAGGGGATAATCAATGCAATACTGGATTAAAAAACATTGGATAGCTGCAGCTTTGTGATGCTCCATTGGAATAAAATCATGTCTTCCTTATACATCATAAAGTACAACTGGATGCAAAATGTGCCATTTTTTGGGAATAATTTTCCTGGTCCACAGAGACAGCTCGCTGAGATGAAGCGGAGCTCTCAACAAAGCATCAAGCAGCGAGAGAAGGAAACTCAGCAGCTGAGACAAGCCATCTTCTCGATCAATGTAAGTCACACATGCTCTGGCCTTTTCTTGGCAAATGTCACAAATCCCACCTCACCTCCTCCTCCACCCCGTAGCGGTCAGCTCGGCTGGCGGCGGAGACGAGCGACAGCGTCTTCGCCGACCTTCTCCGCTGCGTGGAGCTGAAGCGTTTCGAGGTGCGCGAGCTGATCAAGGCCCAGCAGAAGTTGGTGGAGAGTCAGGGCGAGCAGCTGCTGGAGAGGATCCACAAGGAGATCGCCGAGCAGAAGAAGCGGGAGGCCGAGCTGGACCGGCTGGCCCTCGCCGACGACCACCTGCACTTCCTCCAGGTGAGAGCGCCGAGCCGCTGAGGATTTTCCAGGGTTTTTCCTGGCTCGAATTGAGGCAGAGGCGCTACCGTATGAATCACAGTTGCAAAGAAAATCCATAATTTGTGGTTCTACTTCGATTTCTTCCAACTGTTTGCCTTAATACCGCAATTTTCGTTAAAAATGACACCCAACCTTGTCAACACTGGTCAAATAATATTTTTCATGATGGCAGAGGTTCTACAATTGGAGGCGGCCACCTCCAAATTTGATATTTAGCGAAAGAAAAACCGATTTTTCTTGTTCTTTGTGCTGTATTGCAACTTGATTCTTCTGTCGTGACAGAGTTGCCAGGCGCTGGACGCCCTTCCGCCCGTGTCGTCGAGTCTGCCCGCTGTCACCGTGGAGCCCGGCTTGACATTTGACTCTGCGACGAAAGCCGTGTGCGATTTTAAAGCGCTGCTGCAAGAGGTCTGCCAGGGAGGATTCGTCAGCATCTATGAGCAAGGTGCACCTTTTTTTTTTTTTTTTACATTTTCAGTAAACGATAGAATGGTTAAATGGTTTACACATTATAAAGTGTATGGATGGACAGATTGATTGATGGATGGGGGACTACATGGGTTGTTGGATAAATAAATAGAACGGATAATGGGCAGATAGGTAGATACACACACCTGTTCAAATGGCAGATTTGTGGGGGGGGTGTAAAAAAATTGTTTTTGATTTTTTTTGGGGGGGGGGGGTGTAGAAAAAGGGGAGACCAAGACAAATCATTTAAAAAAAAATTCCACCATTAATATGTGACATATAACCTGTTCAACTACAACCCCAATTCCAATGAAGTTGGGACGTCGCGTTAAACATCAATAAAAACAGAATACAATGATTTGCAAATCATGTTCCACCTATATTTAATTGAATAAACTACAAAGACAAGATATTTAATGTTCAAACTGATAAACGTGTATAAAATGCGCATACTAGACTGGCCTGCCTGCAGTCCAGACCTGTCTCCCATTGAAAATGTGTGGCGCATTATGAAGCGTAAAATACGACAACGGAGACCCTGGACTGTTGAACAGCTGAAGCTGTAAATCAAGCAAGAATGGGAAATAATTCCACCTACAAAGCTTCAACAATTAGTGTCCTCAGTTCCCAAACGTTTATTGAATGTTAAAAGAAAAGGTGATATAACACCGTGGTAAACATGACCCTGTCCCAGCTTTTTTGGAACGTGTTGCAGACATAAAATTCCAAGTTAATGATTATTTGCTAAAAACAATAAAGTTTATCAGTTTGAACATTAAATATCTTGTCTTTGTAGTGTATTCCATTGAATATAGGTTGAACCTGATTTGCAAATCATTGTATTCGGTTGTATAGCGGTTGGTGATACATTTGTATTTTTTAAATTTTTTTTAAATTTATTAATTTTTTTATCTGCACCGTTGACAACTTCCAGGAATGCAAACGTGTACCATACTGACATGTAATATATTCAGGGCTATGATGGACTTGTGTTGCTGTGTGTTCCATCAGTGAGAGAAGTGGTGATCGTTGCTCCCCCCGACTCGCCCGTCCACACCGACGTGACCGCACCCGTGGCCGACCTCCAGCCTGCTGTACAAATGGAGGAGACGGGTGAGTCGACAAGACCACAAAGTGTTTCCCAACCTTCATTGAGCCAAGGCACTTTACATTTGAAAAACGTCACGGCCCACCCCGCCGAACGAAAATGTCGAGTGATGATGATCTCGTCCCAGTTGACTCACAAATTGAAGTTGTGTGACATTTTGGCCTGTTAAGTTGAACACAAAAATATGATTATTGTCTGAATGGCAGCAGGTGGATACCCAGGTTAAGTGTACCGATGCCATCTAGTGGAAGAGCATTTTAATTGTTGTCTTGCTCCAGCTCACAGGCAACTCGAACGAGGATTATCGGGATGGAAAATGGTTGGATGGGCAGTTCCTCTGTGGTTACATTTGTTTTTAGTGGGTAAATTCTATGTAACACTACAATTGGGTTTTGGCATTGAAAAGAAAATTTGGCATAGTAGAAAAATCTAAAGTATATCCAGCCATACATTTTCCCCACCTCTTCTCCTCACTAGGGTCGCGGGCATGCCGGAGCCCATCCCAGCTGATTGTGGGCGAGAGGCGGGGAACACCCTGAACTGGTCACCAGCCAATCGCAGGGCACATATAAACAAACTACCAATCGCACTCACATTCACACATTATTTTATGTGTTACTGTTTTACAATTTCAACTTCCTGGTTTTCACATTCAAGTTTCTTTTTTTCCACATTTAATGGTAAACACAGTCATTAACATATTATGGCAATTAAAATAGATGTTAAAGCCATATAAACGTCCCCTTTTTGATCATCTCACATGAATAAACATCGCATTAGTGTGCTTGTCGCTTTGAGCGCAAACGGAAAACACCTTACTCAGCTTGCTTGTTGACTGCCACAGTTTGCTGAGTCAGCATTAATCATCTGACCATCTAACGCATGTGCTGTCCCCCTCCCCTCTATCTGTGTGTGTGTGTGTGTGTGTGTGTGTGTGAGAAGGGATCCCGTCAGTTGGCCTGGACCAAAGCCCCGTGAGCCCCCTCAACCCTTTCTTGAGCCCAGGACCTTTTGTGCCCACGTTTGCCTTCTCGCCTTTTGGTTGGTAATTGCTGCACTGTCGAGATTTGACCTTAAGTTAAATAAATGTCTATTTTTAAAAAAAATAAGGATGTAATTTCAAAATTTTCTAAAAAAAGAGGGGGAAAAAATTCTATATTTTTATCTATATGTACACTAGACGCGTATTTTAACAAATGGATATAGAAGTGTACCACTTATTTTAGGTGAAAAGAAATGTTTTTTTTCTTTTCTTTTTATAATTCTTTCCCAGCACACTGCCACATTGGGAAAATACTTATTTATAGAAATGTATTCAAATGTGTTATTTTCACTTATTCATATTAAGAGGTGGTATTAAATGCCATTATAATTGTTTATTATAGATATATGTATTATACTATTTTTATAATTACAAATTTACCAGCTTTTCAGAGATTTTTTGGGTGCAAAATAGGATATTTTGTCTATATTTTATGTATTACCTATTTGTAATATCAGCACTTTATCCAAAAGTATTTAGCACAACCCTGTGTAGATTGTATACTTGTGGCCAGTGAAATGATTTCATTTCATCAATGTTTTCTGTTTTTACTACTGCGAGAACAATTAGCTAAATGAAGCATATTAAGAGGGATGACTAAAGCTGAAGAATTTCAGAGTTAAGTACGCATTTTGTGTATGAGTATGTCATCTCTAACAAAAGTGTTTTATTATTATTATTATTGTTATTTTTGTTTTGCAGGCGCCAGAGTGTCATCAGGCTCCAGACAGAGACACCTTCAACGCCGCAGTCACCCCAGAAAGAAATAGGACTGGAACGTGGACAATAATTCCCGCATTATTCATTTCACATGCAAAACCTTGAACCGTGAACATCCAGCTGCAGTATTCTTCCCTTTTAACACACCTCTCAACGATACTTTTATTTTTTTCTGGGTTACAAACCTGGGAACTATTGACTTTTTTGCCGCGAGCTTCTCTCACACGTGCACACAACCGCGTACAAACCCTGTTACAGTTTGAATAACGATACTTTTATTTGACTTCTTCAGTATTCATTACTGGACTGAAATGAGTATAATAGTGAAAGGAGAACTGACTTGGAACTCAGTTCGGTTGTACTTTTTACAAAAATATGATTTTTATGTTTCCTTTTTAATTAAGCTTATTCATACACATGTAATATATTATTTTGGTTTGTGTCATACCGCCATTAAAAAAAAGATTTGTGAAGATTGTTTGCTGTGTCAACAAACACGTAAAGATATAATGTGCAAATATTTACCATCATTATCGTTTTCTATCTCGATCGTGTCAATACACTGATATCAAATATGAATACTGTCTCATGCTGAGGTAAATGTAGATAGAGGTCTGTGATGGCAAAACAATTATGTAGCTCCATAGTAACATATTGGTTATTACATAATCACTGTATTGAGTGCAAAATATTGCAGTATCTCATTAAATTGTGCCTGTTGACCTAATAAAGAGGGCCTCGGGTTTACAATATACCGATTTCAAAGAAGAAATGAAATGATTAATTTTGCAATACATTGGTAACACAACACGGGGAAAAAATATCATGATAGCCGTGCATTTGATTACCACCACAAACATAATTCTGCATTTACAATATACGTCGGATCGACTGTGTCAGTATCAATATTTGATATCAACGTAACAATACAGTATTCTGAGATAATGCACGCAAAGAAGGGAAGACGGGGAATGAAGTCTGCAAAAATATGCTTTTGTCTCATTATATTCTATAGTAACTGGTGAAATGCTGATTTCATGTTTCACAATATTAATACAATACAGTTGAAAGTAGGGGTGTTAAGGTTCACAAAAATCACAGTTCGGTACGTAACTCGGTTTTGGGGGGTCATGATTCGGTTCACATTAGGTTGAGCATAAGAACACAATGCAAAACCAAAACTGCTTACCTTTTGTGTCAATCGGGACAGATTTATCCCTCCGTTTTCTCTTGTCCTCATTAGGTTTGCAGCTACCACTTTCTCTCGGCTCGGTTGAATTGCGAAACAAACTGGGACAGCGCACCCGTAGGAACTGGAAAAGTCCACGTTGCCTTTTGTTTACCGCAAGATATCACCAAAGATGACACATCATCAACCCATTGTTTTGCTAGTTTTGCTAGTTATTGTGGCACACACAGCAATCCCGCTCGCCTGTTTGACACGTATTATTATGACCTGTTGGTCAAGTGACGTTCTGCATATTGCGGGTTAGGGAAATTTTCAAAGGCTGACGTGTAAGTACATAATTAAATATACAGGTCATAATAATACGTGTCATTACAGTGTTTACGGCTCCCTAGTAGCCACCAGCCATTAAAAGCTACCAAGGGGCCCAAAAAGGGGTATTTTCGACATGTTGTCATAGCAGTGCCACAGGTTTTGTCCTTGGACACTCATGACATAATTAATGGTACGCCCGAGTAGTACTCTAAACACCATTTTTAATTTGACTGCTGAGTGAGGTATATACAGCAGTCCACTAGGTATATAAAATTCAAAACACGGCCGTTTTGCCCAATATCAACATGACGGTTCCAAGTTCCAACGACGCGCTTTTCTGACGTCACGTCTCCCCGCCTACAGCAGGTGCAATCTTTATCAACACACCTGTAAGCCACGCCCACTCGTCCACTTTCGTCTCTCACGGGAGCAAAATGGCGGCGACTAGTTCCACTATTTCCATCGAACAGGACCAGTTCAGCTGCTCGGTGTGTCTGGAGGTTCTGCGGGACCCGGTGACCATCCCGTGCGGCCACAGCTACTGCTTGGGCTGCATCGAGGACTACTGGAGCAGAGGCAATCCGCAGAAGGCCCAGTACAGCTGCCCGCAGTGTCGCCAGGAGTTCAAGCCGAAACCGCTGCTCAATCGCAACACGGTCCTGGGCGAGCTGGTGGAGAAGTTCCTCCGGAGCGGAGTCCGAGAGCAGCCGGCCGAGGAGCGCCTCCGTGGGCGGGGACACGGCAGGGTAGTGGCTCCGAAGGTAGCGACACAACGACCTTGTAAAAAAAAAAAAAAAAAAAACGATAAAGTTACACAAAATGAGGCACGTTAATAAGAGATTGAATGTCACATGGTAAAGAATCACTGTTTTAGCCGTTTTGTACCGCGCTTTGCATAAAACTCAAAAGACGCTTTACAGACAAAAATAAACAGGTGCAATGGATGCTTGGTAAACTGTGGTTAAATGCTAATTGAAAGCGGTACGTTATTGACGTACGTTGTTTAAAATCATAAACCACATTTTGTGTTCGGAGATTCACTTTATTTAATGACAAAACAAACTCATCCTAGGTAGCCTGCTGTTATTGTCAAACTGCATTTCTTCAATGACTGACTCTACAGAAAAGACTTGGATTAAGCTTTACAAAGGGTTTGTAATCATGGGGGGTATTTGTCTTTGAAAAGCAGCGCCAACTAGTCATAAAAAATAAAATTGAATTATTAACTGAAATAAATACATAAATAAAAAACAGCAGCAATGTAATATGGCTTTTTTTCAAGTCAAAATGTTTCTTGAATTCTTTGCAAATATCTGGAAAGAAGCCATTTTTTTTTGCCATTAGTATTTAGCTTTAGCCGTTTCATCAACCAAACATTTTTAATAACGCCGACACAAATAGCTAAAATGTGCAAATTATGGATGAGATTATAATTGTCAAACTATGATCCCAAAAGACTGAAATATCCTTTCAAACTCATCTTACAACATTACTGTTAAAAATATGGCTATTTACGATTTGATTTAGAAAAAAATTATTTCCCCCCCCCCCCCCCCAAAAAAAATAGAAAACAAAAGTTGGTAAAGTACAATTGAAACTGAGCACGCATATTGTATTTTTTATTTTTTTATTTTTATTATCACAGACCAGTGACGTTGGAGAGACGCTGTGTCCACAACACCAAAAGCCGGTGAAGAGATACTGCCGCACTGACCATCAGGTCTTGTGCTTGCGCTGCATCAACGGCCACAAGGACCACGACGTCGTGCGGCCAGGGAACGAACGAGCGGCGCAGCAGGTTTCCTTTTTGTTTGTTTTAAAGATTCACTTCAGTCTGTCAAGATGATCCATTGAACTTATTTACAATCAAAGTGATATTGACCACTAATGTAATCGAAAATGTCAATACATGGCACATAGACGAGGGGGGGAAAAAACAAATATTAGACCACCCACACTGAAGAAATCACCTTTTCATCGCTTCTTGACCTGATGATGTATTCCAACAAAGGTTGAGGAAATGTGGCATGGAGGATAGATTTGACTTTCGGAAGAGGCCCACGACCTTCACTCTAATTCACGACAAAGTCCTTTGTTTCACGCGGCTTGTCAATACCGACTGCCAACTGAGTCCAATCAAGCCAATGGGATTAAGGAACAAAAACTGGAACTTAAAACCCCCTAAAAATGAAACGTCCTGCCAGACGCCTTTCAGATGTGTTTGCCCTTCCGAGTGGCCGAAAGCTTTCCTGTCTCATCTGGAACCATCTTTCTGTTGCACATGGGAGGTTTCCCCCAGGAAAGATCGACACTGGTGAGTTTACTTACAGACGCCCGAGGGACTAAAAACTGTGTGTGTGTGTGTGATTTCATGTTTTTGCAGAAAAAACTCCAAGAAGCGTCTTTGAAGTGCGCGCAAAATCTTAACGAAGTGGAGAAGGAGCTTCGCTATGTGGTCCGATACATCAAAGTGAGTGTGTGTCCATGTTTTTACATCTAATTTGTTGGAAAACGCAAAAAAAACAACAAAAAAAAAAACATATAGTTGCAGAAATGTTACAGAAATACAGAAACGAAAAAGTACCGTCTGCTTTGCCCCGAATGCAAAATTGCCACTGATTGTTGACACTATATTTTACTAAGTAACATTTCAACTTTATAGTGTAAAAATAACTTAACCACGCAAGATGCAATAAAGTAAAACTGCTCACCCTGTAAAGATGCCTGACAAACACGTGATGGAGAACGGACAGGAAGATCTTTGCAGAGCGACGCTGTCACCTCGTGGCCTTTTAAGTCTGTGTCTACACATTAGCATGAGCGTGCTTGGTAAAATGCATACGCAATTGAATTCATAACATTTCTCATATTATCCTGACTAAGCCTTGTAACCCCGGCGTATGTCGCAGTGAGAACCGTCTCCTGTTCAACGAGTTGTAATCGCGCTCCCCCCCCCCGGTTCTCAGCACGCCACCGAGGCGGCGGAGGAGGAGAGCGACCGGGTGTTCTCCAAGCTGCTCCGCGCCATCGAGAAGCAGCGGTGCGACGTGAAGGAGGCGATCCGAGGGCGCGAGCGGGCGGCCCTGGCGCAGACCCAGCAGCTGCAGGAGAAGCTCGACCGAGAGACGGCGGAAGTCCGGAGGAGCGAAGCCGAGCTGGAGAAGCTCTGCCGCAGCGACGACCATCTCCACTTTCTTCAGGTACGTGGTGACAGATGGACTCCACAAGTTTACTGATTGTTAGGTAGGGCTGGCGATGAATCAGTTTTAGTGATTCAAGTCTGCAGTTCAAAGCGCATCCTTGCTTATGTGCACTGCTTACAGTAACAACAAGGCTGCGAACTAAAAGGACCTACTTTATAAAAGAAGAGTTAGTGTTGCCAACATTGAGATTGGTTCACTATATTTGGCGACCTTTTGGACTACTCTAGTGACTATTTTTCGAAAAAGCAACGAGCAACTTTAGGTATTGCTAAAAAACAGACATGAATGGAATCTAAGTCTGCAACTAAGTTATTTAAAAAATTGATTAATCATTCAATTATTTTTTTCAATTAATCGATGAATCGGATTAAAAAGTTTCAATTTCCATCCCTTTATTCAAAAACAGCACATTATTTCAAATTGGCAGTTCACATAAGGTTGCTGCATGAAAATCCCAGAGCTCTTAAAGTAACAAATTATGAATACAGAAAACAAAAAATTGATTTGTTGACTGATTAGTATCCAGGGCGGTCGTACAACTCCCTCAAAAAGGGGTTGGGGGAAAAATTCCACATCCAGGCACTCAGTGAGATAGCAAATGTAAAAAGCCTTTTTTAAAATGTATTTTTGGTTTTCACTCTCTTGCCCCCTTAGATATGGACCAGCCGAGCCATGCTGTTTGACTCATTTTGGGTTACTGAACTTTTCAAATGTTCAAAATTTTCATTTATTATGAATCGTGTTGCTGAAAGGGAGATTTATTTATTTTTTTCCCCCAGGGGAAACCACTTATTTTCACATTATGTGTAAAGAAAAAAATATGTAAATGTTGATCCAAGTTAATGCTGCGGCTAAACTGTTTCAAAGCTTGTTTGGAAACAAGGGGGGGGGGGAAAGCAAATCCGAGGAGCGAAAAACAAAAAGGTCATTGCATTTTCTATAAGGGGAAAAAAATAAAAGATTTTTGCAAGAAAAAAAATCACATTTTTATTGTATCGCCCAGCCCTATTCCCAGTTGATTTAAAAAAAAAATCATTTTTACTTCCAGAAGTGCAGATCCCTTCATTTCCCATCTAAGCCGGTGCAGATTCCCGACACGGACACGCTCCCGTACTTGATGTACAAAAGAATGCGAGAAGGCCTGGCGGAGCTGAAGGTAGATCTGGACGAAAACCTCCAGAGAGAATTCAACAGAGTCTCCGATAAAGGCAACTAACACAACTTAACACATTAACACTAAATTCACGGTAATACGGAGTGAATGACATTTACATCTGTTCGTTTGCAGTGATTTCACTGAAGGAAACCAGCATGGCAAATGAAAAGACTAAAGGTATGCAAATAAGGTTGCCGTCAAAGCGACAAGATGGGATTGGATTCAGGAAGCAAGAATCCTGTTGACGTTTTTAAGGATTCATGACAAATACCAAGCATTGCTCTGAAAGAACATTTTGTTTGATATGAAAATCTGGCAATAAATTGGCACAAAAACAGTATTTGATTTTTCATCATGGTGAAATAGTGGTTGGTTCTGGGTCCGAATCGTGGCTCAGGCTCTTCTTTGCGGAGTTGGCATAATTATTCTCCCAACGCTTGCATTGATTTTTCTCCTCCCACATTCTAAAAACATGCGTGTTCGGTTCATTGAAGACTCTAAGGGCCTCTTTGGATTCTCATTTATTTTTTTTTTTGCTTAGGAATTTTCCCTTCCTAGCCGAGCGAGATGAGCCCAGAAGTACTTGGAGAATCGGTCGTTTGAATTCAAAAAATGTTGATGGATGGGTAATTGTCTTTTTTCCTGTTCTCCTTCTAGTTACAATAGATGCTCACATACTATACAACTCTGAACCAAAGACAAGAGAAGAATTTTTACACTGTGAGTACAATTTAGCCTTTAAACGCTATCGCCAGCATGTGAAACTGAATTGCTATGTGCAGATTACCAAAACATGACGCTGGACCCCAACACGGCCAACCCTTACCTGAGTTTGTCCGAAGGCCACCGGGCGGCGACCACGCGCTCCGATGCCCAGCCGTACCCGGATCACCCGGAGCGCTTCAGCAACTGGGCGCAGGTACTGTGTCGCGCCGGCATGGCGGGTCGCTGCTACTGGGAGGTGGCGTGGGCCGGCAAGGGCGGGGCGTCCGTCGGCGTGTGCTACCGCAGCATGAGCAGGCGCGGCGGAGGCGGCGACAGCAAGCTCGGCCACAACGCCAAGTCTTGGAGCCTGGACTGCTCCAGCGCCACGTGCACCTTCCGCCACGACAAGCAGAGCGCCAGCGTGGCTGCGCTCTGCGCCAATAGGATAGGAGTCTATCTGGACTTCCGGGCCGGGATTTTGTCCTTCTACAATGTTTCGGACCGCATGTTCCTACTTTACAGCGTCCACGCCACTTTCAGCCAGCCTGTGTACCCGGGATTTTGGGTGGGATTGGGGTCTACTCTGAAGCTGTGCTCCCTGTAATTGTGAGGTCTCGTTGCATCAAACACAAAAGATGGATGAAAAATATCTACATTTACAGAAAAATATATTTTTGCAAAAAAAAAAAAAAAAAAAAATGCATCAAGCAAATGGTGCTGAAAAGAAATTGTGCAAAATGTAAATTCTTTACTAAAAATACATGCATTAATCTCCGATAGGTCTACTGACATCCAGATGGAAATCTTTGAAAAGAATATTTTGGAGTTCATTGTGCAAGCGTACCCAATGTTGTGCATGTTTATATGAAGGAGCCAAAGCAGAAGTTGAGTTTTTACATTTTAATGAACCATCAAACAGCAGCACTTTGTTCAGATCTTATTGAAGGCAGCCACGTCGACACTCTGGACCTGCAAGAGCGAGACCAAAAACGAAAACTGCTCCTCAAAGCTATCAAATCCAAGATAAAGTTGTGTATTTTGTTGACTCACAAAGTCCTCAAACTTGGTGAGCTCCTCCTCCAAGATGTCAGTGCCCACTTTGTCATCCTCCACCACGCAGTTGATCTGCAGCTTCTTGATGCCGTAGCCCACCGGCACCAGCTTGGACGCGCCCCACAGGAGGCCGTCCATCTGCACCGAGCGCACGCACTCCTCCAGCTTGGTCATGTCCGTCTCGTCGTCCCACTGGGAAGATGCAAAAACAAAAAACAAACAAAAAAAAACTTAGGTAAGTTGGCACCTTGACGTACGAGCAGTCTTTTTATTTTTTGGGGGTAAAATAACCATTGGTTCTAAGAAAATGAATACTGGGAAAGTGGGCACATAGCCAATGGTTCTTAAATGTTTTGTTAAATAAAGGGCAGTTGTGCTTGGTTCAAGCTGGTTTTTTTTTAGCCAATCCAGTTTGAAGCTCATAGTAAAAAAAACATCCAAACTGACTTAAAAGTCCACTAGCTTCATGCTAATACATCTTGGAAAAGGCAATAGACAGGCCAATGTAACTAGCATAACTATCACAGTAGTTAAATAACTTTTCAATAACTGATGTTTGAACAAACTGCAGCAACAAATTCTGCATCTTAGTTACGACAGTGTTTACGTTTCATGATCAAATCTGTGTATGATGATATACTGCCCCCTGGTGGCCACGGTACAAACACCAGGAGCAGCACAATATCGATTGAATTCAAGCAAAAAAAGTCGCAAAACCATTTCTGTTATTACTGTATGTTTGCGGGCCTGGGACGGATTGCTGACATTTTCTATTCGTTTCAGCGGAGAAAGGTAATTCATGATAAGAGTTATTTGAGTCACGAGCCCAGTCACGGAATGAACTGCGACTTACGGGTTTGACGTCCAACAAAATGGACGACTTGGCGATCAGGGTGGGCTTTGTGGCTTTCTTGGCGGCGTACGCTTCCACGCGCTCTTGCTTAAGACGGGCCGCCTCGTCGTCGTCGTCGTCGCTGCCGAACAAGTCCACGTCGTCGTCGTCGTCCCCATTTTCCTCCGCCTGTTTGGCGGGAGCGGCCTAACGAAGGAGAAGAGATTAAGAGACTGAGAAACACCCAGCAGGTAAGATGACGTCGTCGTCGTCGTCGTCGTCATCGTCTTCTACCTTGACTGCGGGGAGCACGGGGTTCTTCTCCAGCTGAGCCACTCTGGACTCAAGCTTCTGCAGGGCGGCCCTCATATCGCCCACCACTGGCAAAACAAGACTGCAGTTAGCGTCCAGGCATGCTATAGAAAACTTGAATGTGCCCACCTTTGTGCAAAGTTTGGTTCTCCACCTCCAGGCTCTTCATGCGGGCATTCAGCTCCTGCTCTCCTGAATGTGAGGAAGACTGCGGCGTGGGGACGCAACGAGCAGATATTTAATGAACGCAAGCACGTAATGATTCACACTATAATTAGGGATTGAATTTCATTTGAACATGCATGCCAATATGAATTAAATACAATTTCACAGTGGTAATGGTTTGAGAACTGAAACATTGGTTGCAAAGGTTTCCATGAGAAATTCAGCGAAACAACTCTGCGAGTAATTGAAAAAATTAAATTATTGAAACGACCAAAGGATTTCTCGATGCCATAAGGCGGCGGCAAGACTACTTTTGGCTAAATGATGCTCACCTCACTTTAACAACCTTAGCACCAAGATGCAAACAAGATCGATGCCAAAAAAATAAAAATATCCAGTTATTCCAATTATATTCCTGACAATTCTCATGGAAAATTCTGAATTAGAATATTGCTGCATTTATTTCTTTTTTTACCTTGCTCACCATGAACACCCCCCCCCCCCATAAAAAAAAAAAAGAATTCCTTCTCCTTTTGCATCTTCACCCCATTCAATTTCACATCATCATGCAAGTGAATATGAATTAAATACAATTTCACAGATCTGAACATGGGTTACGAAACGGAAAAGTTTAAGAAGTCAGAAGTTTCTTATTGCATTTCTGATCATTCTCATGGACATTTTTAAATGAGAATATTACTACAATTCTATACCTTAGTTTCAACGGTGGGCAAAAATGATTTAAAAAAAAAAAAAAGATTCATTTCCTTATTAATTCATTGTAATTCAAGAGACATGAATTTAATCTAAACGTAATTAAAATAAAATTTAATCTGTGGGATACATAGTAGTCAATTAAATAGATGCTAGTTTTTTCATGGTTTAAAAACTTGAACCATGGTTGTAGACCACAAGACGACACCTGGATTTTGCTTGTGTTCTAATACACGTGGATGAAACTGAATACTGTGGTTTGGAAATCTGAAATAATAAATCAAAATTGATGCAATTTTTCGCCCATGTTTAGATCACGAGTACTGTTATGAACAAAATGACCAGTGTTCTGCACACACAAAAATGCAAAACGAATGCAATTATGTTATGGATGGAGTATTTAACATCAAATTAACATTTTATGATTGCGATTATGAACATGATGATTAAAAAAAAAAAAAGAATCCACCACAATTAAGACACACTGCGTGCGTTGACGACATGTTGGTGAGTCCACACAAGCGTCAAACGTTCCGGGGCGGCCGTGCGGCGGTCGCACACTCAGGACTTACGTTTCGGTGCTGGCGCTTGTGCGGGCGCCCTTTGGCCTGCTGGTGCGCGCCACTTTTCACCTGCGGCGTTTGAAAGCGCAGGCGACGGGAGGATGAAGAGAAGGTTATGTTAAAACAAGACCAAAAAAAAAAAAACACCCTCGCTTGAGTCACATTAGATTGATCTTCCTATTTTGCATATAATGGCAACCAGCAGAGATTGGACCTCTACCAAGGCCTAATTTACCACAAGTGGCATAATCATTGCGAGTGCACTCAAAATTCTGATTCACCATATGAGTTCCCTCGATGAAAAAAAAGTTAAAACGCACATGGGCCTGTTTTACTGCCACTTCTCCTCTCTCCTCCCCCCTCGGAGAGACTATTGCTATATGGATTATGCGCCGACCAACCGAGACTAGATCTTCCCTTCCTCGCTTTAAATGGACTCTTACGGAGTCATAATTAACATTGTCCAGCATCATACTATGTAATAAATGTCGCCCACTCGACAGCCATCGCAGCCTGGTCACCCTGAAAGGGGCATCCCTCCATCTGTCGTCCCTTCTCAAGGTTTCTTCTTTTCTCGCCAAATGGAGATTAGTTTTTTTTCCCCCTTGCCCGAATGGGGTGTTTAGATGAGGGGATGTTGTCAGTCTTTGTCAATTGTGATCCCGTGAATCCCTTTGATACTCATTTGTGATTAAGGGCTATGCAAATTAACTTGAGTTAGTTGCACTGTAGTATCCCGCTAACTAACCGACAAGGACACTAAAATCAATACAGAACGTCACGGCTTGCACTTAGCGTCGGTCAGTTGGGATTTGCCCTTATCTAACTGGACTTTATATTAAGCTGATAGAGTCTGTCTGCGCGAGCACACGTGACACACACAATGAAAAAAATTTTAAAAACGCCACAATGACAACCTGCACACCTGGCGGTGCAACTGACGCTTTTCTCACCGTTAATCGCATAGCTTCTGTTCCGCCTAAGGAAACGAAGGCGAGATACTGTGGTCTGTATTTCGCGGCATGGCAGCAGTGGATCCTACAAGAGGCAGGACAGCTGCCAAACCACCTGACCTCGCTAAGGCTGCTAAATCGAGCACACACGCACACAGCTGCTTGAAGCGATGATATAACCGTGGCTTAAACCAACAGAGGCCAACGAATGAGAGGACAGGGGACCTTTTGGGGGCTTGAAGGTTTTACGACAAAAGATCCCAAATCTACCACAGTGGGTGCCAAGACGTAGCTTCAATTTGGGAAAAATGGGACAAAAATATCTAGGGTGAGCCGTCTTGAGGGAGAAAAGGCCGAAATGACCCATCTTGACTTTTTGTAGGCCGACTCATGACAGACATGCCTACCAAATGTTCGAACGACCCACAAATGCTCCTAACAGAAAGGAAAACAGTTCCTCTTCCCTGCAATCGATAAATATGTAAATGTTTTTTTTTTTAAACCCCCCCCGAAAAGAGAACGAGGGACCCACCTGTTGCTGCTTTGGGGCGGGTCCATTGGCAGCCTCGTAGAACTTCCTCTCCGCCTCATCGAAGCGGTGCTTGTCGAACCAGACCTTCTCGGCAGCGAGGCACTGAAGTCCACTCATGTTGGCACTGAGGACGAAACAAAATACAACGTACACCTCTAATTTGCACCGATAGAAACAACTAGGCAACATGCTGTGCTGAGCTATTAAGACATTACTACCTTGACACACACACACACACACACACACACAGAATTAGATCCAGTACAAGAAAATCTGTCTTTTTAAAACATAAAAAAAAGCAGCTGTAAACAACTTCAAATGCTGCTCCTATGCAGCCATTATACAGGATCGGTCCGTAAAACGTTACGCTACCCGGTGGTGGATATTTAAGAAAGAAATTCAATTTACGATCGTATGTTTATTATTGGGGACGACATTTGTGTGCTGCATCAGTTTCTGTTTTCACCCTTTTGCTAGACAACCAAAATATTAGAAACGCCTCATGATGGAGCGCACTACCTGCAACCACAATAATAAACACGTTCTTAACTGGTACTTCTTCCTAACTGGCCAAATCTATGACCTCTTGTTGCCAAAATAAATAAAATCACGACCAAGTTCACCACCAAGCAGCGCCGCAGTCAAATGGGTTTCTATTGCCTTTTACACCAATTTCCCACAAAATGGCCGCTTATGTATTGGTGGAATTGACGCTTTTGGCAACCAAATTGAAGGAAGGAATACCATTTATGACCACTTGCTTGTTATTGTGGTTGAAGATTGTGCACGGAATCATACAGACGTTCATTCAATACTTTGACCCTTTTGCTCGACATTAAAATATTACAAACCCCTCAGCATGATTCAGAGCACAAACTGCATCCACAATAACGAACGTAGCCAAATACTATTTTTTCCCCAGCAGAACGTCAAATACAGTCTCCTCTTAAAGGCAGAGTCTTTTGTGAAAGCTCTTATTTTGATCGCATTGCATTATGCAGATATTCTTTTGGCATTCACCGGTGAGTGCGCACACAAAAATCTGAAAAAATGAAAACGGCAAATTCTCTTGAAGAAACAAATTAGAAGTCGCAATGAAACAAACGGCCTGCTTGTGTCAAGTCAACACATTCCTGGTGCAGCGAGGCAGGCTTGTCTGCTCAGCGGGATCACCACACAAACGTCAGCCACATTGAACCATTCAACTCCCTCTGTTCAGCTTTGACACATAGTGGAGATAAACACAAACGACAACACGGAGGCCAAACGAGGCAGGCAAATAGTAGTACGCGTCACGTCGCCGCCATTCCTGGTGTGTGATACTTGTCCCGTCCCGACCTGTTGTCGCTCTCAGAGAGGCCCTTCCTCCGAAACTTGGGCTCCCTGGCGCCTCTGGCTCCCTTCTCCGTCTCGGACGAGGTGCGGTAGCGGCCCCTGCTGTAGTGCCGGTGGGGAGTGCCGGACGACTTGACCGTGGGGATCTGGGAGGAGTCCTGCTGGGGGCGCTTGGCCCAGTGGGCCCTGGGGCTCCTCGGGGAGGACGAATGCGGCTTGAAGATCTTGGCGTGGACGCCGGGGCTTCTTCCGTAGGAGCCGCCGGCCTCCGCCGAGGAGCCCAAGTACTCCTCCTCGGGCCCCGAAGTCTGGTTCTCCGACTGGGACGAGCGGGCGTGGCGCCGCATCTTCCCGAACTGGAGGTTGTCTCCGCTGATGATGCTCCTTTCCGGAGTGGCGGCGGGCTTAGGGGCCCCTCCCTGCTCAGACTTCGACTGATCCATCCCGCTTAGGGGGAAAGAACAAAGCTTCTTCTCACAGAGAAGAGACGCGACAAGCGGCGGCTAGCTTTAATTTCACACAACAGCTTTCAGGGCGTACTCACCCGAGGGCATTCAAACCGTTGCGGACTGGGCTGAGATTCCTGTACACCGCTGCGCTGGCGCTAATTTTTGAAACATTCTCATGTCAGCCTGTTAAGTGGTGTCATCGCTTCGACCTTTTTACCCTAATGTGCCATTCCGCTTAGTTCCATTGTGCAGGATGGCAGTTGCCGCTCGTTAGTTATTAATAACTAATGAGAGGCAACCACATCAATCAGGATATTTACATTGCGCGCAATGTGGATTTTATTTATTTAGTTTTTACTTGTTTTGCCCCACTGGATTATTTCTAGTAGTATATTTCTATAGCATACGGTGGTGGCAATATTAGGCCAGAGGAGCTATCCCAAAGTTAAATCGAGTGGGCGTGGAAAAGCAATCAGCGAATCAAAATGTTTGGACTCGAATCAGAACGAATCTTAGAATATCATACTACTTTATTCCGATGACAATTTGTCGCCTGTGTTTACGGCCGACGGCGTCTTGACTTCTCGCGCAATAGTTTCTGGGAATGTGCGCAATTGGCCTCAGCGGGGACGGCGACGAGGTCTACAGCCCTCCACCGAGACGACGATCTCCGCGTAATTTGGCGTCCGATATCCTAGCCCGAGGCGCTGCACGGATATTCACGGCAGCGCCACAACCAGAGCGGGAAAGGAGCCATCGCTAGACCGCAGCAGAATGAATGGGGGCAAAGTTGAGCAGGATCCAAAAAAAGCGTGGCAGATGACAAGAGCCTAGCCGGCTAACGAGCAAGCTAGCAACTGTTCCCAGGCGGCGAGGATTTATTTACATCACCGAATGGTGCAAAACCAACCCAGGTTCTACTTTTGGCCACGGTACAGCGAGGGACGCAGGTTAGAGTAAGCCGATATAAACTCGAGTAAAGAAAAACTTTTCCGCAGTGAGACTGCAGCTAAAACGTGACAGCGTACTCTTTCCGGTTCAATATATATATGACAAATAATCAAATTGGATTTTTCATTTGTTGGACGTCTATTTCGGAATAGTACGAGGAGTAACGATTCGATTGTGATTCGCTAGTCATTGGTGACTGGCAACACAAACATCGGGATTTAGAGGGAGCGTTCGAGCCCCAATTTCTAGTCAGTATTTTTATTTGCCTCGTGCAAAGTGCCAGGTATCATAAACAGGAAAGTAATGACCAATTACAGTAACGGAAGTGTACCGATGGACTGTACATCACAGCACTCGCACAAACGTGACTTAGTCCCAAGTGGGCTCAGGCATGGTTAAAATGACCTCATGCAAGTACGCCCTTAAAGTGGTTTTGACATGCTCTTGAAGGGTGATGATTGATCAAAAAGCTTCATTTAACCCTCCGCCCCCAAAATGTGCTCATTTTAATTTCAGGAAGGACAACAAGAATACTAGTCTTAATATTCAAAATGTCTGCCTTAGCGTGGCCGCCAAATAAAGCTAATGGCTCAATCTCACGTTACACTTTTCAACTTGAATGGATTGTCGTCGTTTCCTCAACGCCACACGATTCGAAATGAGAGTGGAAGCTCCAAATTCCAACGCCCGTAAAGTTGCGCACAAACTTAAAGAGGTCGTACAGTGGCCGTGTAACTTCTGAAGGATGGACGACACAAGTGTTTAGCATTACTGTCAAGTCACATTTGCATAATTCCCCACGGACTTCGTTGGACTCTAGAGGTTTCACTGCCATTTGTTTTCAATGATTCCAGGAGAAAGCGCTTCGAGACAAATCATAAACCACACCAGCAGTGTTCAATTAAGAGAGAGAAAAGCACAAAAGACACGATTCCATTGTGTTGAATTCAGAATGCTCCCGCTAATTAAGACAAAGCAAAAGCTAACTTTGCATCGCACAAGCAGGTAAACATCAATTACAAAATAAAATAAAAAATCTCCCGTACATTACCTACAATCATACAACGTTCGCTGTTAGTGCATCTTTAAAAGGAGACATTATGGAACATTTACTTTTTAACAGCTATATAAATATAGGATATGATAAAATAAGTATAGAAATCGGCCCACTACTTTTGAAAATGTAGTGGGGCCGACGTTCGCTGTTAGTGCATCTTTAAAAGGAGACATTATGGAACATTTACTTTTTAACAGCTATATAAATATAGGATATGATAAAATAAGTATAGAAATCGGCCCACTACTTTTGAAAATGTCTCTGAGTGTCGTTCTGCACATCCGCCTCACTGTTATGCTGTACAGGGCTTAATTTGCATGAGACCCTAACAACTGGCTAATTTCAGCGAGACAATGAAAAGAGTGTGCAATGTTTTTTTTTTTTTTTTTTTTTTTTTTAAAAGATTGTTCAGCTTCACATCCAATTATTTTACATTATTGTGTCTTTCATCATAGAAACGAACAGCTTCCCGATTTATCCACAAGCAGTTTTACCAGTTGATGCTTTTCATGCAAGTCAGTTGACAGATTTGAATTAATTGAACAGGCAGGACATTTATTAGACCACGATTTCAAACAAAACATGATGGCTAACACTCACCTTTGGCAGCTGACAACATAGGACATAAAAACAAACAATATTTCACTTTTAAACTAATTTTATATGACCAAATTACAGTGTTATTATCAAAGTCCAAGCGTGTCAATCAATGTGATACAGGCTCCATTATCGGTCTTAATGATCTCTATTAAGTATCATAATAAAGTATAAATAAAGTAAAAAAAAAAACAAAGTATAAAGACACTACAAACATTTAGACATTAATCGTCGTTTTTAGTGCACAAATTAGCGATATCGACTCGCAATCTCGATGTCGTCCGACACATGACAACTCCGTGCAAGTTTTTGACAGCTGCGAACTTGCACGTGGCGCTCAAACGAGTCCAAATGTCGCACAGTCGCTGTTACTCCGTACGCGTTTGTTTGAGGTTTCAGGGCGAT
Organism: Phycodurus eques; assembly: GCF_024500275.1. Taxonomy (NCBI): domain Eukaryota; kingdom Metazoa; phylum Chordata; class Actinopteri; order Syngnathiformes; family Syngnathidae; genus Phycodurus; species Phycodurus eques. The sequence continues at coordinate 20,493,093 of NC_084537.1, read as the reverse complement.
CGCGGTGCGACCTGTCAACACTTACCCGTTTATTTGATTCGACGTTATAAAGCTCCGGAACCGTACCTTCGCGTGCTGTCGCGGTTGTTATCCGACAGGAAAAGGGCTGCCGTCAAACGGACGACTTTATTCGTCGAACGCGGAGGGGGTGGCCACTTCCCCACTATTCTAGAACATCGATTAATACATCGTTCAAATGTTCTTAGTTGTGTTTATTATGTGATTTGAAACACAATAATATGCCTGCGCTGAATATAAAATACGCAAGTCTCGTTTACCAGTATTTACGATTACATTTGAAAGTGGTATGATTCATTTTTGGTGAAGACTACATTTCCCACAATGCCAGAGAATCCAGGAAACGTTGCGTTTGTATTAACAATTTTCGGCTTCCGCGTCCTTTTTTGACGTGAATGTCATGTAATTGAATTGAATTCGACCACGTACTATTTTATTTTACATTTTTTATCACATTTTAAATACAGTGATATTTCGGGATAAGTATTTTTAGATCATATACATGTCGTCATTTATCCTGTCAGGGGCAGAATACAATCATATACAATGCATCCGGCAAGTAGTCATTTTGTTATGTTCCAGCCTCATTCACAAATGGATTGAATTCATTTTCCTATAGTGACAACGTCATTTTGTTCAATTTATTAAAAAATAAAACGGTCTTTTAATATTTTTGCTAAAATGATTGTTAGACACAACCCCTATTAATACATTACATATAGATTCCGCCCCACACGTTTAGATAATTGTGAGATCGTAACAGTAGTGTAAATTTACACGGATTAAAGAACAAATAAGCAATCATTTTAAATGGAAAATAAGGACAAATGGACAACGTTAGATTGCCTAACCTTTCCTTTTCAAATAAAAGGGCACAGTCTTGTGTGAACCCGTAGGGATGATGTGTAACCTTTTAAATCCCAACACATTTCCACTACTTTTAAAAAGAAAAGGTCAAAATTGTCCCCAAAACAATGCTGCTTTTCTCTTATCCTCTCCTCAAACTCAACCGCTTTGTGAACTAGGATTAATGCTTTTTTTTTTTTTTTTTTTTTTGTATGGGAGGTAATACAATTTTCTATCACTCAGGATGTATGTCGATACACAGTTATTATGATCCAAGATGGATTATTTCCTGTATGAGACCATTTCCACTGTCAAAGGGTCATGGTTCCAACACCATAAGAGTGGGAGAGTAGCGTCACGTGGTGTTTATTGGGGTCCACCATCAGGTAGGCAAACGTTTGCTCCTCGTCTCGTCTCCCGGGGTGACACTGGCCCGACTCATCCTACGGGGCAAAACACACATGATACACGAGGAGAAGTTAGTTTGCCATCTCAGCCTAAATCCTTCCATCCATTTTCCATTTTACCACCGCTTATCCTGTTGAGGGTCGGGTGGGAGCTGGAGCCCGTCCCAGCCGACTTTGGGCAAGAGCCAGAGTAGACCTTGGATTGGTGACCAGTCAATCAAAGCGACAACTGAAGCCACACGGCCTGACGTCAAATCCAGTAAACGGTACTTACGTAGACGTGCACTTTGAGCACTGCGGAGACGACGCCAATCTTTTTGCTTTCGGGATCCTTTTGAACACTGCGGGAAAAGCAAAGATGAACAGTTGTTATTACCTCTGCCAAGTAGAGGTAACGGGTGAAATATAACGGAATCTCTTTGACGACTGAAGCGGACCAGCTCGGAAAAATTATAGTTGGCGACTCGGAAAGAGACCCTGAAACAGATGATTTTAATTTCCATTATTTCCCATGGGGAAACTGTTTTTGTCTTAGACCTTTCGTACCTGATGAGCTCTTTGTACAATTTCTTGGTGACGCTGATGTAAGGCTCGACGGTGTCTTCATACTGATTCAGTTCTCCTCCGAGGCAGAGATGCTTGAAGAGGCGAAACAGCAACTCCCCTCGCTCAGCACTCCCCATTATGTGGTAGTTCTCAGAGTCCTCATCCTGCAGCATCTGCAAGTGCGCAGAGACATCTGCTTGGAGGTCAAACGGACAAAGATGTGTAACTAAAAGGAAGGATCACCTCTCGGAGTTTGTCATAGTCCGGGTAGACGTCGTGGAAGCACCTGCCGATGTGTCCAGAGGGCGCCACTATGCCACAAGTGTAGATGGGGTCAAATAATTCCATGGAGACCTTGGTGCATGGGACCACCTCCACGTCGACGGACACCACTGGCTTTTCTATGAAGCAGAAGAAAGGTCAGACCTCAAAAACGGACTGTGGAGTGACAATAAGATGACAGCACGTACCGAGAGGCTTCCAGGTGCTCGTCATCCTCACACTGGAGACCACGCTGGCGTCTGTGAAGAAACACTGCAACAAATAAAGGCGTCAAACTTGAGAGGAGACCTATTATGCTTGTTTATCCACAATTTAAAACTGTTCCCCGTTCTCTAACACCCAAAGCATCAGGAATTATAGCGCACTCGATTTCAGGTATTGCCCTGTCTCATGTAAGGGAGTGACTGTATACACCAACCCATACACAGTGGATATGAAAAGGCTACACACCACTGTTCAAATGCCAAGTTTTTGGGATGTAAAAAAAAGATAAACCAATTACAAACTTTTTCCATCACTAATTTGACCTATAACCTGCAAACTCAAATAAGTTTATCCATCCATCCATCCATCCATTTTCTGAGACGCTTATCCTCACTAGGGTCGCGGGCGCGCTGGAGCCTATCCCAGCTGTCATCGGGCAGGAGGCGGGTACACCCTGAACTGGTTGCCAGCCAATCGCAGGGCACATTGAAACAGACAACCATTCGCACTCACAGTCATGAGTATGGGCAATTTAGAGTCTCCAATGAATGCATGTTTTTGGGATGTGGGAGGAAACCGGAGTGCCTGGAGAAAACCCACGCAGGTTTATTTCAAGAAAAAATATTTTTGACAAGTAAAAACTTAACAACTGAGATAATGTGGGTGCACAAGCGAACACCCTCTTAAAACTGAGAATTGTTCCGAATTAACAAATCACATTCACACATGTTAATTTGGAGTCAGACCAAACCTATCACCATTTTAAAGTGTTTTTAGATTTATTATTCTCAATAAAATAGATAATTGCAAAAATAATTTAAAAAAAAGAATACACCAATTTTAACTAACTAATTTTAGCGAAAAAAAGGGAAATAAACAAAACACACAGAAGACTCTTGATAATTTAATTACGAAGTGGGTTGTCTGCGGCCTGTGCGCCATACCATTCCCACCCCCGTCTAATACTACAACTACAATTGTATAATAAAAGGGTAAAGATAATGTTCAATAATTGATTTAAAATTAGATTTATTACTGTGGCTTGTAAATTTACACAGTTGAGCTCTGCGGTCTAGTTAATGAGGTGGCCCTTGAGTAGCAACCATTGTCGTCTCCCAGGCAACAAATAAAGTTTTCTTTTTTTTAATATATATATATATATATATATATATATATATTATTTTTATTGAATAGACTCGGAAATGAGAGTGACGTCATGTCTTACCAGAACAAACCTCTCGCTGTCGTAAAGGTGAAACTTCTGGTCGAAGCTGAACGTTTCTGCCGACAGCCTCCCAAGCATGGACCTGGAAGATGATGAAGAAGAAGAAGAAAACGAAGAGGAAGAAGAAGCAAGAAGAACAACAGTCAAATAATTACACAAGAACACCCGGAAGATGGCGACAGAGCGAGGTATGTTTACTAATCTTCGAGTACTTCGAGTCTCCGAGTTTACCATTTCATCAACAGAGCAACAGTTTCCTTTTCCTCCAAGAACGAGAACTTCCTGGAGGGAATTGGACGGAAGGAAAAAGTTTGGTCAAAGTCGTTTTTATCGCCGGACATGTTAGCTTGCTGTACTACTGAGGCGATACGAAGATTGTTAAAAAGAGTGAGCTGTGTGGCAGTAACAGACCAATCGGAGACGAGTGTGCTCACACTAGCCAATGAGCGTTCGATGTTCCGTTCACGCCGTTCAACGAAATTCAAGCGAAGTGAATGCTCTGCACTTTTTTTTCTGTCAGGTTCTTTGCGTTTCCTTGACAACGGACGCGCAGACGTCTACTGTCAAGAAGCTTCTTTTTCTAGAAGAATCGAATGTATGTAAACGCTACTATGCCACTGTCACGTTTGCTTTGGACTCATGGCACATTATAAAGTCGACGTACTAGATCAGTACTTCTCAAACTTTTTAAACAAAGTATCATGGAAAAAAAAGCTCTCCATGTACTTTACCACCAAATGACCAATATTAAACAGTAACATGATGCAGAAGTTTTATTCCTAAAATCTACTTTTTTTTTGTAAGCCTCTGTATCATTATGCAGAGTTTGAACATTAACACTGCACTTCAGTATCAGAAAAGAAAAAAATGTGTACCGACATAAGGATTCAAGTAAAATGTATTGCATGTACGTTTAATTGTTTGTACTTCTATCATTTCTATTTCTTATAATCTGCTCATATTTAATGTAACTATATACTTTTGTCAGTCATCTGATTCAAAATGACACCAAAAATCCTGGTTAATATATGAAAAAAATGTGCCAAAAACAAAATTAAAAAAACCCTTCTAAATATCGTAAATTAGCCACACCGATGAATTCCATTTCGTCCTTGGTAGTGGTAATAAACGCAAAACGACTTTCCGCTTGGATGGCACGAACATTTTCCATTACATTACATTTTCCAAGCCACTGAGCCACCATTATTGATAGTATTCAATGCGCAACCGAAACTTTCTTTGACAGTCAGTGCTCCCTAATGTTCATTTTAAGAAACAGCTGAGCCATCAGTTAACATCCATTTGCCAGTGTTTTATTGTGTTTGGCCATCACAGACTGCCTTGGCTTGTTCTGAAGCTTACATAATTCTACATGAATTGCACCCAAGGTTGTTTACATGGCTCTGAGAAATACAAATCCCCACAATGCATTTATGTGCTTCTTCTCTGCAAAAAATATGGAGCTCCAATGAAGTATATCAGGTGTCGTTATTTATATCGTGACTCCAGACTATACTCTTGTGTGGTGCTTTAAATATGCTAGAAACGAAGTGGTTTGACACTACAAATCATCGTGCATGTTGAAAACGAACGATGAGGAGCTTTGCACAACTCTCCCGCTAGCCGCGAGATGACCTGAGTCAGTGTGCGTTGTCAGTAAGTCATTAGCACGAGCAAGCCAAGGGCTAATTAATGTCATCTTCTCGTAACCTAGCGCGCACTGACGCATTAAAACTCCTGTACACTGCATTACGCTGACAATTTTTTCACTTGGCGGACAGGTCATCTGGTTAAGAAAACCAAACAGTCAATTAGAAACATTTTGACATTTTACATTCTGTCAGGGTTCGTGGTGATGTTGACAAACGTGGCGGACCCCATGCACAGGGGAGCAGGGAGGCAAGCCGAGATGAACCAAAAACAAAAAAGATTTATTTTCCAGAACTTGTGATGTTATGAGATGTGCCGAGTCTTCGAACCGTGTGTTTTGTATTTTATTCAACGGGAAGGTATTTATTGTGTTCCAAGAAAGTACGGGACAATAACTCACTGGGAGAGGATCAATTACTGTACCCCAATTTATATCATCTTGCTCTTGAATGAATCACTTTTCTTTTAAAAAGGTTACACTTTATGCCCGGAAAATTACTTGGTCAAACATTGCTTTGCCATTTTTCAAACATTGCTTTGCCATTTTAGAACACTAAATGGCTCCCTCATCCACTCACTGCACACTTTGGAGAGGCTTTTTATTCTAGGCAGCCTAAGGCACACCTGTACATTGATCATGCTGTCTGTGATGTGAATGGGTTATATTGGCAAAGAAGAAGTGCTCACTAACACGCATTAAGACAGGTTTGTAAACAATATTTACATTTAAAGAGATATAGCTCTTTTGTGTACATAGTAACTTCTTAGTCAATCTTTATTTTAATTTGCCTTAATGTCTTAACACATTCACTGCCATTGACGGCTTTAGAAGTTAAATATCCATGTTAACTGGGAAGGCTGGCAGTGAATGAGTTAATCTTTATATTTTTGTTCAGTAGAGAAAAATATATTTTGAATTTCACAGACTTACAAAGCATTGACTTAGCCCTAAAATACTGATTAAAACTACACTGCATCACATTGAAATCTGTTTTATCGAGTGGGGCATCCACTTAAGACAACTGAACGTCTCCCTCAAAAAGAACAAAATGCTGGAAATGCGCAGTACTTAGGCTTAAAGTACTCATTAAGACCACACTACATGCCGCTCTCAAATCAAACATGGGAAATCAACAAATTAATGAAGCCCAGCAAAAGCCAAGTGATGCACAGCGAGGGCCTAATGATGACAGAGTGTTTGCAGGAATCCATAGAGAGGGACAGACTTTTTAAACGAGCGTAATTCAGTTAGCCGTCTGCTCAATCAAATCAAGCCGATTTGCTCGTGCGCACGCATTTGTCCGGGACGTGTACGCCTCCGCCGCCGCTCGTTGACATTCATTAACGCGTGACCGATTGCCTCCTATTAGCGGCGAGGAGGCACGTCGTCGTCTTTAAATGGGCCGTGCAGCCTTGTTGTCTCTCCTGAGATGCTCCTTTACCTGATTCACAGAGAGCCAAAGAGAGAAAGAGAGACAGAGAGAGAGAGAGAGAGAGAGAGAGAGAGAGAGAGAGAGAGAAAGAGGGGTAGTGCAAAAGGGAGAGAGCGTGAAGGGGAGCGACTGAAGTTTTCATCTGGCAGTCATCTATTTTAGGTTGACACAGTGCATATTTCATAGCGGGAGCTGCACACACATACACACGGACACAAGACTCAAATATTCTGGAATGATCTCCATCATCACCACCACAATGAGGCACGTCAAGAGGCCAAATCGGGGAATTTTTTCCAAACGTCAGGAGATATTGCTGCTCTTCTTCTGTCTTTGTGTTCCCACGGTGGGTGTCATTGAACCTCTCATTTGCGTACGTAGTTATGATTATTATTACTTTAATCTTCTGTGTATTCAGCTTCATGTGCTCATTAGGCCACTGACACTAATTAGCGATCATTAGGCGCCGTGACCATCCAGTCGCAACGTCATATGCAAGGTCATAATCGGCTGGGGAAATGCTGGATGGATTTCAAAATGAACTTCAATCATCTTCAGATATTTAGCGACTTTAATCCATTATTGAAGTGATGGACGCATTTTGAAATGTTCTGAAAGTTGACCGCAGCGGCGTAGCGTAGGTCGCCGGGGTCGCGGCCAAGACAGCCATTGAGCCTGCAAGATTGCCGCGACGACGCCAAAACAGAAGTTCCGGATTCTTCCTTTCGTACAGAACCAAGTGAAGCTAGGATATTGCCGTGGACATCCATAAAGAATACTTGTGTTGGACAGCGACAATTGCTTTCAACACAAAAGGACGGAAGAAGTGAGTGTCAGGTGGTAGAATTTCAGAATTCCCTTACAGGTGCGTGGTGTAAGGTACTTCGCCAGGTTCCGGGCAGAGGTAACTATTGAGCTCCTTTTATACGTGTCTTGTTAGTGTTAACGTCTTCATACGGAGATCCCGCAAAAGTTCCGGCTCAGAGACGTAACAGATATTCTGGAATTTAGCCGATTGTGGCTTTTATATAGAACTGAGAAAAGGCGGGATATTGACTGCGCTGAATGATACATCCATCCATCCATCCATTTTCTGAGCCACTTCTCCTCACGCGGGTCGCGGGCGTGCTGGAGCCTATCCCAGCTGTCATCGGGCAGGAGGCGGGGTACACCCTGAACCGGTTGCCAGCCAATCGCAGGGGACATACAAACAAACAACCATTCGCACTCACATTCACACCTACTGGCAATTTAGTCTTCAATTAACCTCACATGCATGTTTTATGTGCCTGGAGAAAAGCCACGCAGGCACGGGGAGAACATGCAAACTCCACACAGGCGGGGCCGGGGATTCAACCCCGGTCCTCAGAACTGTGAGGTAATATTGTGATAGTTTATTCATACATGAGAGATAATCACTGTTTTTCAAATTCATAATTCAAATGCAATAATTCAAATGGAAAGGTACACTTTAAAATGACACTTTATCAAACCAATTTATTTCTTGACATTGTCTTTTATTATGTTTTAATATACTACGGTGCTGTTTTTCAGAATCGGAATCATCTTTATTGAACATGTATGTTTGAGAAATGAAATCTCGTATGACAGCAAACAGCCACTACGACAAATATCCATGTAGGACGTAAGGATACAAGTACTTTTTCTTTATTAAAATCTCGTAAGGAAAAAAAAAATTGCGATTGTTTTTTTGGGGCGCTGAAACAGATTATTGGCATTTCAATTCATTTCAATGGGGAATATCAGGAGGGTTTACATGGCGTCTTGTATTCCAATTAGAATCGTTTTCGAAGCCCAAACTGAATAAAAACCTTTCGTATAAAGAGGCCGAATCCGAATGGACTTTCATTGGGTTTCACAAGGGATGTCAGGTAATTACATGACGTCCACGCCAGCATCTGGTGTGGCGTCTGAAGCGCTCGTCAAGACAGCGGCAATTGCTTTCAACGCAACAGGGAGGGAGAAGTGATGATGTCACTTGCTTCACATTCTTACACCTCCCGGTCGAAGAGCAGCCGTTTGCGTGTGAGTGAGCGTGTGTGTCGGGCTGATGGCGGAATTTTTGGTGCCATGTTTTCAGATGGAAGCCATTCATCCGGACTGCGCCGTCATTGCTCAGCACCTGAGGGCCCGAGAGACCTGCAGGCAGGCGAGGACGAGAGAAGTTCAGAACCAGACGGCGCGCGGCGGTGGGTACCTTTTCTGGTGATGCTTCGCACGCACACACAAACACGCATCACGTGACAAACCGTGGCACACTGTAAGATGTTTTTCTCAAGGCAGACGGGGAAGATGGGCATTTAGCTGTGTGGGATCTATTTTAGGGCTATGAAAAAGCTAATTATGAAACAAGCAATAACCCCCCCCAGGACTAATAATGGAATAGCTCATTTTAAAGGAAATGAATATACAACATACAGTATATTTTGCACAAAACAGTGGAAGAAATGGGTTTTGACGGAACGGGACCTCTAAGCTTGCCAGTCAACATCTAAATGATACGACAAAGGCTTGGGAGGAAGTGCGGAGGTCAGATATTTGGCCACCCGCTGTGTTTGGAGGATGGCGAAATGTGAATAATAACACTGTGCGACACAGCGCATTTTTGCTGCGCATTTGAGGACAACATGAAGCGTAGTAGTAGATGAAGTGGTGACAAAAAACTTGTTGTGGCATCCCCACATGGAGGGCAAAGTTCATTTCCAGGTTTAGTGCAAAATGGAGTCCGTGAGTCAGAAAGGAGCAGGTAGTTTCAGCACGAGTATGATTAAGTGCATTTACTACTGTAAGTCACATCGGGAGCTTCATCCAAATAAATAACTCATAGGATCCAGTACCAGAGTTGAACCCAAAAAGATTAATGGTAGTAGGTGACCATAATGTATACAACTAGACAATATCTGCGGTTTTGTGGTTGCGAGCACAATGAGCGGCTAGTTGTCATACATTCTGGGGTTTAACTACTGATATCATAATAATTAGAATACACTCAATACATGTATAATTGTAATAACTAAATTGGTTAGTAATAATAATAATAAAACAGGTATATACTGCATTATGCACTATATATGTGTTTGAACATTATGTTGATACAATCTTCTTCTTGCCAAAAAGGCTTTTTGCACTTAAGCCCCCGATTGACGGCCTCACGGGGGGGAAATGATGTGACAGGCGGCTCCGCCCGCCTATCACCCCTTGTGATTACGCCTCGAGACAAAGATGGTGGTCCTGGGGGAAAAAAAGAAAAAAAAAGTGCACTTTTCCACAATTCATGTGGCGTATTGACAAATGAGGACAAATGTTACATCATAGAATGCTTTCTTTCTTCGGCTGAAAATCTGGATGACTTTAAGTCTCCAAAAGCAGCATAGAGTCAATCCTACGTGTGAATTTCACTACTAGCTCAACGCGATCCACTTTATGAATGAAGTGCGCCGCAATGTGTTGATTTGAAAGTCTCTAACAGAACCTTTCAAATTCCTCTTTAACTTGAAGCTCCTTGGTCTTCTTTGGTTAGCTGCAGCAAGAACCTTTTTGTTTTGAAAAGGTCAACTCACTAACAGTACACTGGAACATCCAAAGTCGAACATAATCTGTTCCGTGGGGCTAATGGATGAAAAAAAATCCCATAGGAAATAATGGAACGTGGATTATCTTGTTTTAAAGTCAAACTGTTGTCTTTATTAGCTCCATAGGTGATGTTTTTTGGTTTTTGTTTGTTTTGTTACATTTCACTGTCATGCAAGCGTACAAAGTTGCTATATCATAATGCATAAATATGCTTAAAATAAAGAATGGCTGAACTATTCAACAGTTGAAGACACGTAATGGAGAAGGATTCATTCTAAAATAATTCAATTGGATACAGTGTTCCCTCGCTATATCGTGGTTCACTTATTTTTTTCATCATTTTCTTATCACGCATAATTTGTCATACCGCGGGATTTAGAGTGTATGCTGTGATTTTTTTGTGTGGTAAAATAAACACGTCCTAGCCTAAAACATTACAGCTGTAAAATAATAATAATAATAATAATTTAAAAGAAAATGTACAAAGTGTACAGTACTACTTTGCATTACTGCATGCTTAATAGTTTAGAAGGTGTTTAAGAGTATATAAAGTAGGGGCTAATAAGTGTCTGGGGAGGTTCATACAGCTTTAAAAATATGTATAAATCATTTTATAAAATATATGTGGTCGCTACTTCGGGGATTTAACCTATTGCGAGGTGGTCTGGAACCTAACTCCCGCCATAAACGAGGGATTTCTGTACGTGTATATAAACGACTTCCATACTTTTTTTTTTAACAATTTGTATTTTAAAATAAAAATGTAGAAAAAAAAGAAAAATTATGCAGTGGCGCTTTGAGATATGAGTTTTAATTTGACCTGTGACCATGTACAACTCAAAACACTCATATCTCAAATCGTCTTTCCCCATTGGAATGAATGGAAATGTAATTTGTCACAAAAAAAAAACAAAGAGAAAAATAGCAATCAATTTGGCATTTAATGAAACATAAATATGTTTTCACAGTCATATAAAGCGAAACTACGATGTGGCCCTCGACGAAAATGAGTTTGACACCCCTGGTTTAGTGTAATTGATGTTTAATTAACTGCTTACTGAGCAGCTGGACAGTTTGCTAATCTACAAATAAAAAGTATTTTCCGCTTTGTCATCACTGGTTTCCTTCTGCTGTGGCATCACCAACACACAATCACGCACACACACACACACACACACACGTACACAAGAGTTCAAAGTTTGCTGGCAGACATTTCAACTGGTCACATTTGGACACGCACACCAGCGACATCGATAACAGCGGCGACAACAGCGAGTCGCCATCTTTGAAGTGACCCAGTAAGCCAGTGAGCCATCGTCATGATTTAAATGCGACGCAGGCATTATTAATGTCCTTAGTCACGCTTGTAGACACTTATAGTCGTGTTAAGAGGCCTTTAATAGAGTCCGACGTTTTGGCCTCAGATCTAGCGGTCATTGTTTTTTTTTTGGTTTTTTTTGTGTTTGGTTTTTTTTGTACAAATGCGCAAGACTTCCAATCATTTTTAGTAGTAGTCATTATATATGTTTTAATTTACATTTATTTACAGTATATGTTTGTATTATTTATGATATATAATTCTATAATCCTCATATATTTTGTATATTAGAGTGTATATATATTTGACTTTTTTAAAGTCGTTATTGAACATATTACTAATAATTCAAATACAATAAATAAATATATATTTTGAAATAACATACACATAAACATTTGATAAAATATTGCATTAGTTAAAAAAAATATTGAATGCATCAATATATGATAGAATATATACAATATAATGTATTAACATATTTCGTTTTATTTACAGTATATATTTTGTGTAAGATTGAATTACCCCTTATTAATATTATTATATTTTTAGTTATATTGTATATACATTACATGATTACCATTTTTACAAAATACATATATTCAGTCAACATTTTTTTCGATATATATTTATTAAATAGACGATATCGTAATCATAAAATACATATTGAAATTATATACAAAGACATTTGATAAAACATTTATGAAAAAAAATATTGATTGTATAAGTACAATAGAATATGTATAGAATATGTAGCATATATATAATTTATGCAATAAAAATAGCAACAATTATTTACAGACTGTTTAAGATATGGAATTTCCCTTTTTTATATTGTGTAAATTGTCATGACTGTTTCTACTAAATATATAATCATAAAAAATGTGATTTAATATATAATTGTATTGAATGTACTGTGTGGATGTTAAATGTGAAACAAAAAATAATATGATAAAATATTAATCGAAATACATCAATAGTCATGATCACAAAATAAAATAAATATATGATACTACAGCAGGACAATTATTAAAGAAACACAACAACACAATTATGGACATCTTGTTAAATAAGTCAAAACGGATCATTATGAATGAATGAATGAATATACATGAAGTCTCTGTGGATTTTCATGCAAATTGGATGGGCACACCAAGAATAGTAATAGCTCCGCATCATTTAAAAAAATAAATAATCTAGGTTGATGTATGAAATAACAGCAGACAGGAAGTTACACGCAAACTAGCCCACGCTGTTGAAAACGTCGCCTGCTTGTTATGGGTAACAAAAGACTCCTTGGCGTGCGTCATTAAAAAAAAAAACAAAAAAAGTGTGTGCTGTGTACTCACTACACACACGCATCCGCTCAAATCTGACGGTAAACCTAAAAATTCATTCCGCATCTCCGCCGTGCCCTTTGGGACATTTGGGAACCCCTCGGAGAGCCGACTCGCCTTCCTAAAAAAGTTGGTACACGTGACAGTCGGTCTAATTTTCAAGTCATCGACCTTCAGAATACAATTCAAATGTTTTTGAACAAACTTCCCAATGAGAAAAGGTATTTTTTGGGGGAAAAGAAATGAACTTAAAATGCACATGCATGTTACGCACATCAGGGCTTCAAACCATTTGACAGGTTTGAAAGAACTCAAAATCGTCATTTCTTGAATTTGCAGCATGAGAAGGTCACATTGACTGAACTCTAAAGCTATTTCAACCAAAAACATTTTCTGGTTTGACCCTGACCTTTTTTTTTAATTTTTATTTTTTGCTCCGTGAGGCCACAAACCTTCCTGTCGCCACACAAACGTCGTTTCCTCCCGGTTGAACGTGCGTAAGGCAACGTTTGTGTCTTGACTGGAATAAGAGAATCCTTCCAGCATTTGCTTTTAGAGCAACTGTCTCCTCCTCCTGACATTTATTTTGCTGTCACATCAACCAGGAGCATTTTGACAGACCCCCCGCCCCCCCCCCCCCCCCCCCCCCCCACACACCCCCCGTCATTCCTATTGTTCTATATTAGTCCCTGCATGTTTTGTCATCTCCTCACTACGACTTTTGCGAGCCGTCGAGCCAAGTAGCTCTGACTCGTCTTGACTTGCTTACCTTCACCTCGTCTCCTCGGCCGTCGTCCCGGACGACGCCTCTTACGTAAGAGACGCTGCGAAATGTTGGACAGTCTGTGGAAAAATTGGTGCCCCACGTGACAGGAAGCGAAAGCCTCGCAAGGCACTTTTAGATGGAGAATGGCTTTGTCGGATGGAACTTGTCAGGTTATTTGACTTACTCAAGACAAATGTCATAAAAATATTTGAGGAGCTTTATGACTTTGTAGATTCCATGTACAGTATTTAAAAAACAAAAATAAATAATGCAATATTCGGACAAAGAGTTCGGGTTAGTGTGTTAGGAAGATTGTGTTGTGTCTAGTTTTTTTGCATTTCAACGTTGCGGATGTGACGGCCAATCAAAAATGACAAAATGGATTTTTCCGGTGACGAAGCGAGATCCAGCTGCCGGGCCGCCACTAAGCGGAACCAATTCAGTTTATACGGTCTATCTATTTTGTATATATATATATATATATATATATATATATATATTTATTTAGATTTATTCTGCAGTCAGTGAATGGGGCAGTCATTGCCAACAAGCCTCCCAAATATCCATTCTCCTTTTGGTTCTCGTCTGTTTTCACTCTTTATAATTTTGTTTTTTATTTGTATTCCAATACAGATACAGTGAGCACGGAAATCAGTTCCTTCCTTGACAATAGCACCATGTTGTTTGTGGTTCAGTGAAGGTTAATACAGTTCATTCAAGTAATGCTTGGCTCTCCAAATGACAAATTTTAAAATGTCGTAGTGTAGTAGGTGTTCATCAAAAATGAGGCATTCACTCATTGATCAAGTTGAACATTTAATTCGGTGATTCATTGACATACCACTAGAGGGAGCCCACATACCGCTAGTGGTACTCGCACCACACTTTGAGAACCACTGCAGTCGCACACTTAGTAGTATTTGCCCTTGGGGGTTCGGGTAATGGTATGGTTAAAGTTAGGATTAGGCTGTTAGGGAACGAAAAACAAAAACCCATTGTTGCTGTTTTTTGGATTCAAATATTTGGAAATTGGCGCTTTTTTTGGTTGGACAACAACCACTCAGTTGTCCAGACCAAAGTGTTGCGATGTTGCTTGTTTGTAAAAAGATTTTCTACGCTGCCGCCAGGATGCCAGACGGAGTGGGACGAGATCGGATGCTGGCCGAGAGCCGATGCGGGTCAGGTGGTCAACGTGTCGTGCTCTGACGTCTTTCAGCATTTCTCCAGCGGTCAAGGTCAGTCGGAAAATCTTCACGTTGGATTCTGTCCTACAAACATTCGACGAACAGTCGACGAGTTTAACCTTTTCAAAACCTCACCTGATTGATTCCACCGCTAGGTGGCGCTTCGAGGTCACATTTGGAGAAACATGTCATGTTTGAGACTACGGCAGAATAGCACATGAATATCACAAGTGACATGAAAAAATATCCGCGCTTTTGCGGCTGTTTCTCAAACGTAACTAAAATTCGAATCATGGAAATTTCCCAAAGCGATTGTAGTTGAACTTTTCTACACATTTCCTCCCAATTACAATTGCTTAAATGTTGTATTTAAATTACATAAGGACATCTATCCCTATCTCAAGGAACCACTGTATATACCGTACAGAGGTTTGAACATATTTTTACACTTGACAGTCAAGAATGTTACAACCTTATTTACAGTTAATATACTGTCGGTTTTATGGTATTTTTGTATTTTTTCTTTTCCCCCATAACAAACGAGGTTGAACGAGGCTTTTTCAGTCATCTTTGGTATTTGTCATTGAAAGTCACCACATGTTCTTGGTGTAATGTTCGCTCGCATGTTCAGGGTTCGTTTACAGGAACTGTACAGCGGACGGCTGGTCGGACATTTATCCGCCCTACGAGGAAGTGTGCGCTTTCAGTGACGACGGCGGGCCCGAATCCGAGGTCAGTTGTAATCGCAAGCATTCTTATTGCGCAGCATATGAACAAGGCTGCTCTTGACTCCGTTTCCCACCGGCAGACCAGTTACCTGTCCACCTTCAGACAGGTGTACACTGTGGGCTACGCCACCTCGCTCATCTCCCTCATAACGGCCATAGTGGTGTTCACCGCTTTCAGGTAAAAACAAATACAAAATAAAGAAATCAAAAACACAAACTTTTCCTCTTTCTTGATGAACGCAACGACGACTCTCGGTCCACTCGTGGGTTTCTCCCCGCTCTCCGCAGGAAGTTCCACTGCACCAGGAACTACATCCACGTCAACCTGTTCTCCTCGTTCGTCCTGAGGGCCAGCGCCGTCTTCGTCAAAGACACGGTGCTGTTCGCCGACGAGACGCTGGACCACTGCTCCGTGTCCACGGTGAGTCGTCGCGCGACAGCCCGTAGACGTCGAAAGCGCGTCCGACTCGAACGAACCCGTTGCGTCGCTCCCGTCAGACGGCGTGCAAGTCGGCCGTGGCGTTCTTCCAGTTCAGCATCCTGGCCAATTACTTTTGGCTGCTGGTGGAGGGCATGTATCTGCAGACGCTGCTGGCGCTCACCTTTGTCTCCCAGAGGAAGTACTTCTGGTGGTACATCCTGACTGGATGGGGTGAGTTCTCCTTATTTTGTCCGCCATGTCGGGGAAGGACGAAGCAAGAAGTAGCGGGGGACCGCGTGTGTTTTTCAAAGTTCGGCCCATTAAAGTCAAAGTAAGGAGCCGTCGACTCGGAGCCACTTTGTGTGAGGATGCACACACGACAAGTTCGAGAATGTGTTGTCCTCGTCACGCTACCTTAACATTGTCAAAATGTATTGCTTTTTTGTATCTATTATACTCCGGATTCAAGAAAATAAAGCTTGGTTAATTGAATTTCCAAAAGGTAACGTAGATTGCCCTATTTTTCTTCCGTTTTAATTATTAAATTTTTTAAATTGCATTCTAAATGATGGTATATAAAATGAAAAAGAAGCTATGCTAGACTTTTGAGTATAATTTGATGTATTTGTTTTTAGTTTTTATTATTTGTTGACTTTTGAATTGAAATATTAGTTGATTAGAATTGTTATTGAAAAGTAAAACGTTTTATATTATTTTATCTCTTTTTATTTTGTTTTATCTATCAAATGTATTTAAATTGTATCAACAAAATTCTGAGCAATATAGAAAATGAGTGTATCAATGTTTAATTGTTTATGCTTTTATTATAATTCATTATTATTGCTTATATTATAATTCATTATTATTATTACATTTCAATTTCAGTTTTTTGTATTAATTATTATTTTATATTACACTTCAAATTTGAATACTTTTAAGTTATATTAATGCTTTAAGTTTTTATTTTTTGACTGATTGTTTTTGTTTTATTATAATTGTTTTTTACATATATATATATATGTAGATTTAATAAATTGACATTTGATTACATTTTATTTGTTATTTTATGATTACATTTTCATTCAAAACATTCTATAACAATATAATATTAAAACTGTAAATGAAGTTAAACATTTTAAAAGTTAAGGTTGACTGATTAATTGTTTTGATATTTTATTGAATGAATTTCTGTATGTATTTATGCCTTGATTTAGTTTTGGTTCCGAGTGTTGTTCCAAACTCCTTGAATGACTTTGCATCTGTCACAGGGCTCCCGTCGACGATTCTCGTCCTTTGGGTGCTGACCAGATTCTTCTATGATGACACAGGGTACGATATACTACATACACAGTGCAGTGTGTTATTGTGTTTAGTCATGTCGCCACGTGTTTTTTAAATTCTTTCTTTTACACGTGGCTAGTTGCTGGGATGACACGGACAACGTTGGCATTTGGTGGATTATTAAAGGCCCAATAACAGCGTCGTTGCTGGTGAGTTGCTTGTGTTTCATGTGCGAATATTCAAAATCGATGGTCGAGTCTGCATGTAGCTATCGTATGTGACAGGTGAACATCGTCATCTTCGTCAACGTGATCCGCATCCTGGTCCAGAAGCTCAAATCTTCCGCCAAGTCCGGGAACAACGATGCTGGACATTTTATGTAAGTCACAGAGGATGAAACATTACAATAGGCTTTGATGTGGGGAAAAAAAATGGTGCTTTTTGATTTGGAATGAGGCTGTATAAAATGGACGGAGTCGTAACCAGTGTCTTCACAAGGCTTCTTTCATCTTTGTACTGAATGAATTCGACTTCAAAAATCAAGTCTTCGATATCTGCCTGCAAGCGAAACCTCCACCAAGGTCATGCCCTCAACGATGATGGTCAAACGCACCATGGCTTATGACCTTTATACAATTTAGTAGAGCTTTTAGTAGAGCAGACTTAGCTGAGAAATTTACTGAATATAATGCTATATCGAATGCCTTTTGACCTTTTACATATATTGCTATGCACATGATGTGAGACATACAAATGCACTTTCAATGATATTGTTTAAATTAATCAACAACGACCGCAAACAAATCTTAGTTACAGAATATGCAGAACGTGTACGATTGTGTACTACTACTAGATCTTCTGTTATCCCTTCATACAACATTTGTACGTGATTAGTGCTCAACTGAATTAATTTAGAAGGGAAGGCCTTAAAAATAGCACACGATACCAGAAATAGATTTATCACCCAACAGGATTGTTCAAATAAAGTGTCAAAAGAAATCTTAGTAATATTAGTAATGCAAATTTTAGGTGCTGCATATTGCGGGACAGAGGTTCCTCATTAATGCCGAAAGCCTACATAAATGTTGTATATGTATATAAGGCGACATACAAATATACATATAATTCCCAGGAGATAATGGCAATAGAAATAGTGTGCGCCAAGGTCGAAACGGCCCCATCATAAAAGCAGAGATGCCATTAATTACAGAATATTTTCTTAAAGTAACACTCTGGGTTGTTTTTTGTGTCTGGCTTAAACCCGGCGCGATGTGTGGTGTAACTCTGCGCAGAGGCAGGTTAAAAGCGCGCAAGTTAAGTATGAAAATAGAGCCAAGTTAACTCAAAATCATTAAAAATCATTTTTAAAAAAACAGAAATAATACATACCACTTCCAGGGTCAAATTGTCACCGTTGGACTATAGTACAAATTTAATGAGAAATGATCAAATGCTAGCATGATAGCAGTTAGTATGCTAAAATATAGCAAGCTAGCGACCAGAGTAGCAAATGTTCTAAGGCTGGCTGAAGAGTTTTTAACATTTTGTCCTGTCAGCAGCGACTATATTTGATGAGAATTGCTAAAATGATAACATGGTAGCAGTTTATATGTCAACATATAGCAAGATAGCAACCCACGTAGTGAAAGCGCTAAATAAGATCGATAGGGGCTTTACGTTTTTGCCCTGTATTCAGGTAGCATTCATAATGAGAATTGATCAAATGCTAACAGCTGTTATGCTAACATGTAACAAGATAGCAACCCGAGTAGTGAAAGCGTTACTATATTCACTGAGAATTGCTCAAATGATAACGTCCTAGTAGTTGGTAGGCTAACATCGCAAGATACCAACCTGAGTACTTAAAGCGCTAAGGCCGATTGATAAGGGTTTTACATTTACACCGTGTCATCAGTTACTATGTTTACTGAAAATTGCTAAAATGCTAACATGTTAGCGTTCGGTATGCTAACATAGGTCAAAATCCCATTAAAGCAAGTGCCGGTGTGTCGTCCAATGTCGTCTCCCGTGCACTTTAATGGCAACGTTAACATCACATGTCGGACTTTGAGTCAACTCTGAGGACACTTTGTCAGTGTTTCGTTTCATGACATTTAATCCACAAATTGGCCCGATGACTGCAAAATCATAATCCATCCATCCATTGCCAACACCGCTTATCCTGGTTAGGGTCGCGGGGCGCTGGAGCCTAACCCAGCTGACTTCGGGCGAAAGGCGGACTACGCCCTGAACTGGTCGCCAGTCGGTCGCAGGGCACATATAGACACGGACAACCATTCGCACTCACATTCACACCGTCACTGAGTGGGAACTGATCACACGCTGCCCGCACCAAAGTCAGGCGAGTGCACCGCTACACCATCAGTGACGCAAAATCATAATACGACTAAAAATAATAGCATACATTTGCATTTGGTTCTCACTTGACCTTTCAAAAGAAAAGATGCCTTTAATGAGCATTGTGTTGTGATGTTTTTTGTTTACCCACCCCCACCCAACGCCCCACCCCTCAGACGGCTGGCCAAATCCACGCTCTTCCTCATCCCTCTGTTCGGGATGCACTACACCGTGTTCGCCTTTCTGCCCGAGAGCACGGGCGTGGCGGCCCGGCTCTACATCGAGCTGGGCCTGGGATCCTTCCAGGTACCGCCAGCACCACAAACACACCAGCAGACATTTGATCAGTAAACCATTTTTTTTTTTTTTTTTCGTTTTTTTTTTTTGAACAGGGCTTCGTGGTGGCTCTGCTTTACTGTTTCATGAACGGAGAGGTATGCCAATCATGTTCAACTGTGAAATCATTTAAACTGAAGACATATGATGTGTCGTTCTCTTTATGTCAAAATGCACAAGCGTGGAGTCTCGTCTTTGCGAACCAAAGATGATGTAACGTTAACATGGCGACGGCGTCTTAAATGTATCGTTGCAGTCGACTCCAAACGCCGCACGCTGTTGCGCTGTTGCTGGCGTAACCGCCTGTATGTCGAACTTCCCAGGTGCAGGCGGAACTGCGGAGGCGGCTGTGGAAGTGTCACAGCCGAAGTCGGCAAACGCCCGCCAAACGAAGCCTCGGTCAGTTTAGTGTCGGCGCACGCGGGGGGCTGCGACGGCCCCCCTCCTCCGGCAACATCTCGACCGTATGACCGTAAGGAAACGCTGGACTGACATTTAATTGCACGCGTGCGGGACATTACTGCTCACCACCATTTTGGCTTGAGATAACATGAGGGTGGATTGTTTGGGATTGTTCTGTGCTGCTCTGAGCCTTTGGAACACTTCCAGTGCGTGTCAAAAATGTTTTACAGTATGTTGGTTTAGGCTTTATTTGTATTACATTTTGTGTAATTTTTGGACCCAAAATGCATTTTTATGTGGGACTTTTTTGAGAGTTTTGTTGCGTCAAAATTAAATATTTTTAAAAGCCAATGAACTCAAGCAATACAGTTATACTTCACAATTGTATTCATCATTGGTTCATTTAATTTTTATCATATTGGATTACCTCATCGATATTTTTTTCACTTTAGTTGGCTTGATATGTTTTTCCGTACTGTATGTATGCATTCAATACTGTTTCCGTACGTTAACATGCTATTGAATTTGCACTAAGTCACCAAATGTAAAAATGACAAAAGACTGTGCATTTTATGTCTTATTATTCATTTCAAACCAGTTAGTGGAAATTGTGTTTTACCATCCATTTTTTTTTAAATCTTACTGTACAGTATCATTAGACACTTTGTATCGGTCTACACTGACGTATTTTCACACAGTATTTTACATGATATTTATATAAAATATACTGTATTTCCCCTGTTGTTGTGAATGTACTGAAGGAAACGAGAGGGGGAAAAAAACCTGTCATAAATGAAGAAATGCACATCAGTTTGTGTCAACGTATTTTCCGACAATAAAATATTGAATTATTTGGAAGCACTTTTCTGGCCAATTCGGGACACTGCAGAGTGTAAAAAAACCCCACCACTTTAAAAATGTGAAATATAAAAACCTGTATTTATGGATGCATTAAAAGAAAAATTTTATAAAAAAAAGAAGTAAAAATATAACAAATACTGTATGTCTGCAGGTTTACATTTAGCTAGAGATTTTATTTATTTCTTTTAAAATATTTTTTCTAATCCATTATTTGCAAAAAAAAAATATATATAATATTTTTATTGTTTTTTACTATTACATTAACTTATTATTTACAAAATCATAGTGTAAACAACACTTAAATAAATACATGGGGGGGGGAAAAAGAAAGCACTAATTGTAAACGGGATGAGAAAAGTGTAGCGGACACGCACGCCGCAACTTGGAGGCGTCACAGAGACTCGCGACCACCCGAGAACTCCCACTCCTCCACGCTGCCCCCGCTGTGCCTGGTACAGCGTCAAGTGGACCTTAACCTAATTAGCAGCTTCCCGTCCAATCGTGATTCCTGTCTTCAAAAGACTCCTCCCCCGACCGAAACACTGGACGGCCACTCCCTTCAAGCAGACTACGTGGTTAATATCCACCCATGCGCGCGTGGCGCCACCCACTGGCGTTTTGAGGAACTGCAAGCAGAACTTGTGGACGTGCCTTTGTTTGTTAACGGAAGATAAAATGTCCGTTTTTATACGTGGGAAAGTGTAGAAATATTCCAAATGCATGCCTTGGTGTCTGTGTCCCTGCATGATTTGAAATCAAACAGCACGAAATGTTGTATTGAACAATAAGCAACCCATCTGCCACGACCAAAGTTTAAACAATCATTCTATGCGTGAGAGCACAAAGTTGGGAGTGTTTGAGAGGATTATTTTAAAACCTATTTACTCAAATTTGCGGGCAAGATTCAGGCTGGTGGGCGTGGTCTTCTCCAAGTCGGCACTCCCTCTTCCTACGCCCCGCCCCTGGGATATTTAACTCGAGAGCCGGAGCTCGGCTCGCCACCAGGTCAACCGGCAGGGAACTTATGAGCGCATCCCGAATGGGACAACAACTTTCCTTTCCTCTTTCTTTTTGTCTTTTCGTGCATCTGGGTTTTCTTCAACCAAACCTCCCTCGTTTCCGCCTGAGATCCGGAGCAAGACCCCCCCCCAAAGACCAGCTGATCGGCGTTCGTGAGTCGACCCTGCCATCTTTACTATGATGTACGACACCGGTGCGTAATAATTGTGGGGAAATTACTAGCTTCATAGGAAATCCCAACTTTGCCTTCTCTCGCTCTGACTCAACGCTCACATGCTCATTTAGTTTAGCCCGTCGACCACACACGGTGTCCTAATTTCCATTTTCGTACGCCTTATTTTCTTTTTTTCCCTTTACTCTTAGTGTTAGTTTCTTGTGGTAGTTTTTAGTTGTGTGTTTCATTCAATATACCATAAAATTCCACGCGTGGTCGTATTTTGTGTGTGTTCTGAATTTGAGTAAACCTCTGTAACCTCGGACTAAAAATGTGTAGCAACCTACAGATCATGAGACTGCAAGGTTAAAAAGGTTTGTCGTCATTTCGCTTAAAGTTAAACTTGAAAAATCTGACGTGGTGCCCTTTGAGACATTAGTCTGATTTTAACAATCAAGTCGAATTTTACGAAAAACCGGAAGTAACGCAAACGTAATAATCGCTACAAAAGTACATCATTACATATCTACAACATTGAAACATTAGATATGAGTGTTGCGTGGGGCTGCAGTCCTATACCCTGTGAGGGAAGGACAGGACAAGATAGGACAGGACAAGATAGAACAGGACAAGGAGAGGAGAAGAAGCATGCAGGACAAGGGTCGTGAACCCGGCTGTACAACTGAAGTGTGGTGGGATTGACTATGTAAATGATAAAAGTCTATAGGACGAGAGAGTGAGTGAGCGCATACCCAAGCAATTCGCATAGTCATGAGTTATTTGTCGCAATAAGTGAGTGGCCCCACACCCAAAAGAGAAAGAGTCCCAGGGGTGTGTGCCTGCGGAAACATGCAAGTGAATTGACATCGTTTCGCATGCACAAAGACTGACGAAGTGTCCCGTGATTTACAAATATTTGAAAATGATTTTGAGAATAATTTTTTTTTTAAATCCCCTGGAATACATATACGCAAGTAAATGTATAGGATATTAAAATACATTTATTTAATAGCACAATCAACAACAACCAATCACGTACGACAAGTTTGCACATATTTATTGAGCATTCAAATGTACATAACATGGATGTGAATGTCGGACGTCACCTTCTTACAGCACATCGTCACAGGAAGCTGGTAGACCAAATATCCTTTGTTTTAAATATATTTTATATATATTTTATTCTCATGTGCTCGTCATTACAGACACGTGCATACATTATACTCGCACGCGCTCACTGACTTGAGCATACAAAATGCAGTCCTAATACTGCAGGTCTTGGTCAAGAGGTAAAAAAAAAATAAAAATAAAAACATTGAAATAAAATACACAATAATACTGTATATATGATTGAACACCATGTCGATTCATAGCAGGCATCATAGAAGAGCAGCTGAGCGACAACTGTACATTCAAAAATGCATCGGCAATCAACAAAACTCACAGTTAGTAAAAAATAAAGAAAATATACATTACACACATTTACTCCTTGAAAGAAATTCCCAATTGCTTTCTCACCAACACCAGTACAATTTGTAAAGAAGCGTGTTACCTTAGCTTAGCTTGGCCGTATGCGCTAATTCACACTAATCATCCAAATAGCTTTCGAAGTGCACGGAAAAGTTTTAAGCAGGGTGGTAATTTTCTTTTCTGTGGAAATTCTGCTTGGCTAAGCTAACAAGTTGTAGCGCTAGCTCTTCACTTGGCGCCTAACAAACAAACAACAACAACAACAACAAAAACCCCGCAACGTCTAACTATGGCCTTTTGCACCCACTTCTTTGACACACACACACATGAAAAAAAGCCCGCATGCGGTTAGCCAAAGCCGGAGATATGAAGCTCAATGTTACGCAGTGTGAAGCTAAATGCTAACAAAAGTGCTCAAAACAAAAGTTCACAGTTTGTTTTAGGGAAAGAAAAGCAAATGTTCACAGAAGGCACAATAACAAAATCACCATGTTTACGTTTTTTGTTTTTGTTTTGTTTTGTTGAGCATCTTTGAAAAATAAAGAGAAGTCGCTAACGCAAAATATGTAAACACAAGTATCCCCTTCTGCATCTTTAGTTATTTAGCTTTGCAAACATGGCTCAAAACAAAAACATTTTAAATATAAAAGCTAATGCTTGTAAAATAAGGGGATGTGTCCTCCTTTGGCTCATTTCTATTTAAAAAAAAAAAAAAAAAAAAATCATCCAAAATTATAGAATTTACAAATAACCTAGCGACCATAGTGACACACTATCCTAATTACTGTTTGTGAAAATTTAATTAGCCAAGTTTCAGAATTTTTTTTAAATTGAATTTTTACGTTTTCACAGTGACGTTGACATTCATAAATATTTCCTGTAACACGATGTTGGCAAACTACTTTATATTTGACATCACAACTTAATGATGGTGCCATTTTGATTCTGAATTCAGAATGTGTCATTCACACCATAATGACAAGGGCAAGCTTTTTGTGCCAAAATTAAGGCCAATAAAAATATTTCAAAAAGTATATTTTTTAAAAAGACATACGAGGGACAAATAAATGTGCTCAGTACAATCATTTCTTAGTACATTTGACAATTTAATTAACAGATAAATGATTTCACATTTTACTAATTTTTACAATGGAATAAAACCCGCGTTTCAACGGTTTTTGTTTTCTATTTTTGAATTGATTAAAAAAATGCTTTCCATTTATTTAATAATCCATTCACACCATAGTGTGAAGGTAAAAAGTTTAAATAAATAAAATATTTTTTTTGACAGTTCTTCAACATTAAGGTATGCGTAAATCACATTTGTTGTTTTAACGGAGATCACCCATCCCCATTAAAAGTAATAATAATAATAAACACAAATAAAACACATGACTGTCCCCTTGTGTTGGGCATAGATACAGGACACACACGAACAGTAACAGCTTTGAGACATGGTCGTTTCCCTCTGAGCTGCATTTAGGCTCAGTGACAGCTGGTGAGAGCGCACGTAAGAAGCAGCAGTTTCTTTCACACACAAAAAAATTATGAAAATAATGAGCAGAAAAATGTGGTGCAATTTGGACATTCGAGCAAACCACAGAAAACGTCATCTAAACATCCGCGTACTAACTCCAGCAATACCACTACGGAATAAAAACTCCACTCCATTATACCCCATTTGTCAGGTGTCGTTAAACAGTAAGTAGTTTTACTTTATTTTAGTTTTATTATAATATATTTTATCGTATAGTGGTAAATGTGTTGTCCATCTTTACAATTGTATAACAGTTGGTTTTATGATGGTGACAGTTTGACAGATAAATGCATTCGACATTATTCCTATCCGGAAAAAGAAGTTTTCAAATTACAACCACAGGTGTCCCACTTTTGTCATTATTATAAATGTAATAAAAATGATCTAAAATTAAAATACCTTTCTGGGGTGAAATTGTAATAAACAAGGGTGAATAAAGATGACATTAAACTTGGACTAAATGATGATAATAAAAGGAAATTTAAAATGAATACATTTGTGAATAATAAATTATAATATATATATATATATATATATATATATAATAAATGTATTATATTTATTTGTATAATTAAAAACTATGTAACATATTGGTAAATGTTATATGAACATTTAGTATGTGAGGGGGGAAAAAAAATACATCAGCGTCATTGTAACATGCACAGACAGCACTTTACATTCAATGGAGGAAATGGCTTCTTGACAATGTCCGTAGTAAATAGATGAAAACGAGCGAGGGACGAGGCACTTTTTGTGGACACACGACGGCGGACAGGACGCAAGTGGAGCTTGATATCCTTGTACGACGAGCGGAAAGCTGCAGATGACGTCAATAAAAAGTTATGGCACTGCTCTATTGCACTGTATATGTCGAAGAATTAATAGAAAAGTCATTCATTTTGGCACTAACTCCATATTGAGTTGAACATGGGATGAGGTCTACAGATTTGGGCTCCAGTTCCAGTTTTAGACAATACACTACAATACTTGCAAATGGAATAAATAACACAAATCTACTTGTTCACACTCAAAATATTCACAAACTCCACAAGTTGTTTTTTGTCTGTTTTTTGTTATATTTTTTGACATACTCGGTACTTACGGCTGGTAGTAGAAAAGGGGAATGGAACGTTTCAACAATGAGCACTTTAGGGTTAAGGATTGATGGGTTGGTTTGGGGACGGGGTTATGGTAAGGGTTTGGGTTTAGGGATTGGCTTAGCGTACTACAAGTGTTAGAAGATTAGTGTTGGGTTGGGGTAAGGACTGGGTTGTATAGGGTTTGATTTTAGAGATAGGGTTAGGGGTTGAGGTTAGAATTGAGGTTTATAGGATGGGACGAGTGATAGGGTTGGAGTAAATTGGGTTTGGGGTGAGGGTTAGGGTTTATGGGCTAACTTCACTGTTCGGGTAAAAATTGGGTGTTAGGGTCGGGGCTGGGGTAAGGGTTAGGGTTATGGTTGGACTAAATGGAGCAAGGGTTAGGGTCACAAGCCATGCGCAAGTTTTTTTCTTTTACCTTTGGACTTCTATGGCACTCTGTAGCCCATTGACATTGACTGTACGCAAAGTCAAATTTTACTGTGTATTCATCAGAATCAATTAAATGACGTTAAAAAAAAAAACAAAAAAAAACACAGTAAACATTTATAATGTCTCCTTTGATTGTTTTGATTTGTACACGAAGCGCATCTTTGAGAGAAACTGAAAATATAAAAATACTCATGAGCCGGGGCCACTTTGGTCTCCTCCGCCTGGCGTGGATTCATTCGAGACGGCTTGCGGCGGCGGCGGCTGACGGCGAGGTCACGTGGTCACACGCTCAGGTGGGCAGGCTGATGTTGGCGCTCTCCGCCAGCGGGCTGGACATGCGGATCTGAGAGCTGCTCTTGCTCAGGATGGACAGCTGCGTCCCGCCGTTCACACCGCTGCTGGCCAGCGACGGGTGCCTCTGCTGCTTCAGGTCCACAGCAAAGTATCGGTTCACCGTCCAGCTGCGCCATTTCCTCTTGATCTCTGACTGCACCTTCAGGGAGAAACTTCACAACGTCATTTTTACATGTACTTTAGGTATCAAGTCATCTTTTAGCAATGTCATATGTCAATCCATCCATCCATCCATCCATCCATGAGCAGCGACTCATGCACAAGACGGCGCCGCACCCCCAAAACAGGCCAATTACCATAGAGAGTTTAAAAAGAGCGTGTGAACTGTGTTCTTGATCCTTGTCGTATTTTGACAAAATCATGTCACATACATGTTATTCAAACACTTGGGAACATTTTTTAAAGCATAATATGTAAAGCAAGCAAGGCAGGTTGCAGAGCTTACCTCGCCATTGAGGAAACAGTAGAGGACCGCGACCACAAAGCCCTTCAGGGGGGAACACAAAAGGTTGAGGATCTTTTTTTTTTGTTTTTTTTAAAAACATCGTCGACAAGGTATGACCGACTTTGACTGACGTCGTGACGCGTGTCGTCTTGAAGTTAACGGAGCGCTTACCTGGAAGGATCCCAGGCCCAGCTCGAAGACAAGCCGCTCCCTCTTGCTGACGTCCTCGGGGGAGAAGGCAAAGACGGTGTAGTGAATTCCAAACAGCGGGATGAGCAGCAGGGTGGAACGCGCCAGACGCCTGCGTGGCAAACACGCACGCACGCACACGCAGAGGATCAGTGCATTAGAAACATATCTCATTCCCACGAGTGTGTGCGTGTGTGTGTGTGTGTGTGCGCGTGCGCGTGTGTGTCTTCAAGTTGACGCTATTGGTGGACAACAATGACAAAACAAACAACACAGGACGTGTATGATGACGGACACACAAATAACAATACAGGATGACACACACACGGAAAGCACTTCTATTGGGAATGTCGTCGGATTCCACACAAAAATGCAGGAATAGGTTAACAAATTACAAATTATTGTTTTTTAAAACGTTTATATATTTTTTAAACAATGTAAAAACAAATGTCCAATCAGAATTTGTTATAGAATTGTGAATCCAAATTCGTGTTTGAAATAAAGGAATGTTATGAAAATAAATGTAATAAATACATAACTAAAATAAATAATGAATTCCTTGTAACATTAACGAATACATGTGTTGTTAGAAAATTTATAGAATAAACAATTAATAATACAAATAATAATAAATACAAACTAAGAAAATATAATTCAAATAAAAAAAAACAAGTTACAAGAATTTTTAAAATAATAATAAATAAAGGAATGTTATTAAAATAGAAAATCCCAGATTATTTGTAAATAAATAACATACAAATAATGCCAATTATTTATTGTTTAAGAAAATGATTGTGAACATCATTTGTGAATTAGTTTTTTTTAATGAATGAATGTTATGAAAATAAATACATATATGTAATAGAAAATCCCATTCATATTAATGTAGCTGTTAATAAATAAGCAACTGTATTGTGTAATAAAGAATATGTCCAGTTATTTATTTTTTTAAAGAAATGAATACAATTATTCATGGTCCATATTTGTGTTTATTGTATACGCATTTTTGCTCAAGAACATGAAACTGGCAATCATTTCCATTATTATCAATCGATTTTGGAGCAATTGGTAAATAAGTAATTGCACTTGGGACGGCCCTTTTTCACTGGCAAAATCGACACGCACCACATGTTTTGGCGTGACGTCAGTGGCAGAAGCGGAGACCAAATTGGAATGTAAGGAATGTACTGTATTATAAAGCGGTGGTATTAAGTCATATTTTATGTATATTGTTGCTGTTGGGCAGAATCAAAAACTTGATAAACGAAAACGCCTGTGTTACGTCATCTTCCAAAACAGTTTTTCCAAAGGAGAGCGATGCAATCAATCCGACAAACAGCTCATAAAAACTCACTAATACTGAACAAAAATGGTATAAAGGAATTACTTAGGTGGCTGCTCTCTGCCAGAAGGCATTGCAGTGATCAATGTAGTGCGTTACTACCCACCTCTGGTCAGTGTGTCTGTGTGTGTGTGTGTGTGTGTGTGTGTGTGTGGGGGGGGGCGGGGGCGGGGGGGGCATCAGAGTTTGCAGTTTAAACTTTAAATGTCATTTAAATGCCAAGAATTCACAGGTTAAAGAAGCATGATGCCACGGCTAAGATGACCGCGCAGTGTGCGTAGGTATTTAATAAACTGTATGAGCCCCTTGGGTTACACGTATCATGAAAACACACACTCAGACACACGCGCGCACACACTTACAGTGTGATGGTGGACAACTCTGACATCCTGCACGAATGCTGAACAGCCTGTGAGGGCTCACTGAAGCATTTCTGAGCACAGCTGCTACACGGCACAAAGACAACACAACAGCACAAAAAAGACAACGTCTTTAGGGAAACACACACGTGATCAGACACACTCGCGCGCGCGCACACACACACACACACACACACTCGGTGGATTTATCCACAAAAAGTTCAGGTGAAGAGCCGAAAAAGGTAAAAATGAAAATACATTGATGTACTGCACGGCATGCGTGTGTTTTTTGTATGCTTCTTATTGTTTTTGTTTTTAAAACGTATTTTTGAATTACATTTTCTAAGTCCAGTTTTAACACACTGAAAAGATCATACAAATGTGAATTAAACAGGATATACAGGTATTATGTGTTTCCCTCCCACAATGTAAAACAATTTGCAGGTGTCTGTGACATGCTTTTGTCAAAAATATTTTTTTTTTGGTCAAGAAAATACAGTACACAGTTAAAAAAATAAAAAATAAAAGTCTACACACCCCTGTTCAAATGCCAGTTTTTGTGATCTAAATCGTTTTAAAACCTTTTCTAACGCCTGATTAACTCCAAATAAAGTTCAGATGTAGTAGTGTTTTTTTCCTGACATTTTTTTGTGTGTGCTTTCTAGCAGAAGCTTGAAGATTTCGTGCTAAAACAGAGAGCATTAAAAACAAAACAAAACACACATTTCATACTTTACACCCTTGTTTTTACTTGACACCAACTTTTTACACCCTTGCTGAAATCAGCCTGTTTTGAGGGGGCTGTCCTTTCTCGCCGCTCACCCCGCCCAAAGCAGAGTAGAGCTTTTGCCACCATAACGAGAGGGCCCTGAGCTACGGGGTTAGGATGAGACTAGGGTCCAGTTTAGCTCAGAGGATGAGAAGAAGGTAAAAAAAAAAAAAAAAAAAAAAATAATAAACAAGCGGCAAGCATTGCATTTTCACTGTTGGAGGAAGCACTTCATCGCCAAGCCGCCGAATTGCACTTGTCAAATAGTATAGCCGATCTGTGTGTGTGGCGCATGCAGCAGAAACGTATGCACATGCAATTTATCACCCCGTCCACCACGTCAACACCTCTGCTGAACATTGGGATGGCCTAGTACCGATAGCGGCTATTGTTATCGGGCTGGTACCAGCCACCGATAATTAAGGCAGAAAAATCTGACATTAAGTCCTCCTCACCACTAGCTGGCGCCAAACTTCAACAGTGAGACACATCGGTGAATCAACGTGTGTCAGAATGAAGAGAAAAGTCTTTGTTCATGATCATCTTGTCATTGTTTCAAATGAAATTTGATGTGTCAAAAAGTACTAGTGGTGTTCACCGGTTTGAAGAAAAAGTGGTATAGACCATCTGAGTGCACGCCAACTATTACAAGCTAATCTGTGCATCTGACAACACTGCAGCTCTGCTTACACTGAGAAGATCAACTATTAACATAAGCCCTTTTCCACAATATCATTAGCCTAATAGAATAATTCGTCATTTAAAGTCATTTTAAACTATCGGTTACAATATCAATTCAAAATACCAAAGTGCTGCGGTCATTTTTGTTTCCTTTCTTTCCAAAAACGTTCAAATATAACGTAGGCAACCCCGCTACTAGGCTAACAATATGCCCCCTTTAATAGTCATAATTGGACCGGGTGAGGTATTTTTTTTTTTTTACTTACAGGTAAATGCTGGATTCGTTGCCGCCGATGTCAGGGGACTGCAGCTTCTGCACCAGGATGATGATGATGCCCACAAAGAGAACAAAATTGATCTAAAAAAATAAATAAATAGCAAGCACATCTTGTTAAACAGGACATTGCCAGGTGGGCCTGGCATTGTAGGGGGTGGTGGTGGTGGTGGGGGGGACAAACAAAACATGAGCAGCTTGTTTCATACCATGATGGAGGCCACGACAGGCCCTTTGATCACCCACCAGAGAGCAGTGTGCTCATTTGTGTCCCAGCATCTAGAGGAAGAGGTCGACTGTTTTACATGCAGATTACAAAAGCAAACCCCAGTTCTTGTGTCCGTAAGCGTGTGTCGTTTGCTTACAACAACGATGACTGGGCCCTTTTTATGCGAAACAATCCTTTAATGGCTGATAATACGATGGATAAAGCGCTCGTGCTTACCCAGTGTCGTGAAAATGGAGCCTCAGGACGGCCCAGACGGTCACACAGATGGTGGGGGTTCCTATTTAAAATGAAATAAAATATCGTGAAATATAATACTTATATGTTGGGCTTGTATTTTAAAATTCTATTAATATTTTTCAATTATTTAAAAAATCGATATCCTCTAATCATTATTTCTGATTTCAATACATACAGTGGGTGGTGTAGTGGCTCTACCTAGTGGTAGAAGGTAGGAATTGCAGTGCAATTCAAAAAAAATGTGTCAAAATTGAAGGAAATGTTGAGATTACATCACATCCACTGTTAGAAATAGATAAAATATTAATTCAAATAAAACTGTGTGGTCTGTACACAAAATCATGTCATAAATGCACAGTATTCTGATATTTACTTTTTAATACGAAAAATATAATTCAATTTTATGTAATAACGAATATACAATTTCATATAATAAATTAACATGAAAAAATAAATTGTTTTTCAGATAGAAATATATGAATATGTACCAAATAAATATAATTACTGTAAGTACAGTATTAAAAACACTATAAAATAAACAGTGTACAAAACATAAATGACATACCATGAATAAAATTAGTAAACTATAATTAATAATGAATACAAAAAAAGAATAGGATATGATTAATACTGAATATATTTGTTACTTTTCAATAATCGTGACACAAAATTATAAAATCATTACAAAACATGTACCTAATAAAATAAAGCTACAGTATTAAAATAGTATGTAAAATAAACAAAGCATTTCAAATATAAATAACAACTAATAAATAAAAACAGAATATAATTCATAATTAATATAAATAATACAAATATACTTTTCCATACAAATCAATATATTTTAGTTTTTCAGATCAGAAAATCTGTTAGAATTTACAAAATACCTACCAAATAAAATAAAATGTAATTTATTTTACATTTACACATTTACAAATTACACTTAAATATATGGAATACAGTCCTTAATTCGTAAAAATAGGTACTGTATACAAACATGTTGCTTTTGTACAGAGCGCTCATGTACTGTTCTGAACACAGATGATACAAAATGAATATGATCCAAAATAGAAATGTGATCTGTGTTCGCAGAAAGATTTCCTGATTTGATTTCAATTCCAAGAATGATGCTAAATGACGTACCCCAACCGATGATGGTGTACCAGTAGAAATATCGCCTCTCGGGAAAGAACGTCTCCACCAGCAGGGTGAAGAGGTAGAGGCCTTCGATGAAGAGCCAGAAGTAGTTGGACATGACGCAGTAATGGAAGAAAACCATCACCGCTTTGCACGCCACCTGCATGAACACACAAAATCAATCGTGATGAAGTCAAGCCATCTGTATTGGTTGTGGGATGCTAGAAACATTAAAAATAACAACAACAACAACAAAAACATCTTGAGTATAATCTCAAATGCTGCTATCGGTCATCTAAAATAATGTACAGTATCAACATATAGATGGTTCACTGTAAAATTTCTTAAGTGGCAGCTTGTACCTGAAAGTGGTTGCTTAATGGCAAGCCGTCTTTAAAGTGGCAATAAATGTCCAAGTGACAAATGTGCTTATTCTAAGTGTAGAGTGAACCGTCGCATATTTGTGGTCCGGCATACATACATGCGCATATTTGCAAATTTATTTTGCCTGCAAATAGACGCGTAGAATAAAAAGCAAAATGTAAACATTAAAAACCGTTTTAAAAAGATGAGTTTTGGTGAGGGTTTTTCAACAGTCAGTGTTTTGGGATTGCGTTCCAGAGGGAGGACGCCGCTATGGCCGCTATGGAGAAGCCTCCGTCTGTTTTGTAAATGCCAAAAGGAGAGTTAAAAAACGTGTACCATTTGTGTTAAGTATTTGTTTGCCCATGTGTGATGTCATGTCAATCGGTGCTAAAGTGTTATTTAAGAAGGTATGCTAGCTAATACTCTCGATGAGCCTCGTGTGAAGGTGGTTAGTTTGTGTTGAATTATTTTTTATCCGAATACAGTTATGTAACATGGGTTCATGATCGTGTACATGCTAGATGAATGGTGTTGGTGCTTTATGATCTTCTCTTTTTCATTTAAACGGCTTTGCTTCCGTCTTACGGCATCTATATCTACTTTATATCTAAAACGGTAACCATCCTGTCGATGCCAATGTGAGGCTAACAGCGAGGTGGCCGTTATCGCAGCCAATTAGCTGCATTCATCATGGCTGCTTAACAACAGCGGGGCGTTGTGTTGTTACTATACAAAGAACTTGTTTTGCATTTGGAATTAGAATTATTGTTTTGCTTTTTTTTTTTTTTTTTTTTTTTTTAATTAGACAAGACTGACGAGAAATTGACGCTTCAAGGCCTTGAACCTAATATTTCTTATGTACAGTTGACAACTGCGTGCTTTACCTCAGAAAATACAGGATCTCGTCGCTGTCCAATGAAAAACACGTACGGTATATCAAAATGTTATGACTTTTTGTGCATAGTCACATTTTGTGTTGTTTTTCAAGATACAAAAAAGAAAAGATCAATAATGATAAAATCAAAATATATCTATGATTTATATTAAAAAAAAATGGGGTCAAGGTTAGGCAATATGAACTCTTTAAATACACAACACAAAATCAATTAAATTTAAAATGTGATCCACGATATAAATAATTATATAATAAATAATGACTATGAGATCTATATCAACATACTTGAAAAGTTTTTGGTGGGATGATAAAAAGCAAAACAACAAAAATTGGGGCAAATGATTTTCATTTGACAGCGACAATAAGTAAATAAACACAGTAAATAAAAAAAAAAAAGAATGAATATTGAAAATAATTATATAACAGATGATGAATGCAAACAAATACACTAAATGCCTAACCAAAATATTGTTATCTGTATATAGACAATCAAAGATGTCTTATAAGAAAAACTCCAAACCGTACCACTTGGAGAATCCACTGAACAATACCGGGTTAGTTATTATGATGAGTAACTACGGGTTGGTTACTGACCGTGTGCACAAAGCAATGGTCGCTGTCCTCCTGCGCGTACAGCACGCCGTCCTTGATGAAGACCGAGATGGCTCTCAGCATGAAGGACACGAATAGGTTCATGTGGATGAAGTTCCTGGTGCAGTGGAGTTTCCTGAGCGGGAGGAGGAAAATAACCCAATTTCACTGAATTGGTTATGATTCACTACTGTATCATATTTGTCCATGTATACCAGCGACATTTAATGGCAGGCAACAATTGAATGCTTTTTCACGAGATGGCAGAAGTTACAAATTAACCCGTGTAACTACCTGTTGCTATTCATAAAACAGACTAATTCGGCTTTGTGTTCTAATAAACAGGCTCAGATTTGACTAAATTTGGCAGTAAATTGCGACGGGAACATCATTATTTCAGCATATGCACTTCTGGTGACATTTGGTGTTTAATGGTGTGCCTTGTAATTGTTTTCAGCTGTAAAATACAGTGTGTATAAAATGTCTACACACCCCTGTTGGCATGCCAGGTTTTTGTGATATTAAAAAAATGAGGCCGAGATCACTTGTTTTAAAACTTATTCCACCATTAATGTAACGTATGAGCTGTAAACCTCAAGTGGAGAAAAAAGAAAATAAATATTTTCAAGACGGGAAGTAAAAACAAACAACTCGGATAATGTGGTTGCACAAGTGTGCACACCCGCGAAACAAATGGGGATGTGGCTGTCTTCAGAATTAACCCATCGCATTCAAGCTTATGTTAAATCAGTTAGCACATAACTGTCACCATTTAGAGTACCTTTGATTAACCCCAAGTAAAGTTCAGATGTTCCAGAAGGCCTTTCCTGTCATTTTGTTGTCACATGTTACAGCACGAGCCATTGTCCGCAGAGAGCTTCCACAGCGTGACAGGGATCTCATTTTTCCAAGGTATCAGTCAGAAGAAGGGTGCAAAAAGTTCCAATTACCATGGAACACAGTGAAGACTGTTATTATCAAGTGGAGAAAATATGGCACAACAGTGACACTACCAAGGACTGGATGTCCCTCCAAAATCGATGAAGAGAAGCAAATTGGTCATGGAGAGCTCCAAGAAAGGAGCTGCAGGATTATCTGGCAATGAATACATGCGACAAAAATCGTCCGTCTCCTTCCTATGTCTGCCTATGGGGTAAGGGTGGCAAGACGAAATCCTTACATTACAAACCAAAACATCCAAACTTGGC
Source organism: Phycodurus eques (assembly GCF_024500275.1). NCBI lineage: Eukaryota > Metazoa > Chordata > Actinopteri > Syngnathiformes > Syngnathidae > Phycodurus > Phycodurus eques. The sequence continues at coordinate 20,457,110 of NC_084537.1, read as the reverse complement.
TCCATTTCTTTCACAAACACACGCAAGTGATATCGTGTTGTGGTTCGATGAAACCAAGGCTGAACCTATTGGCCATCATTCCACTGCTCGTCCCCGAAAGAACGCGATATCTACGGTGAGGCACGGTGGGGGCAGCATCATGCTTTGGGGCTGGAGCCGGGGCCTAAATCAAGGTGGAAGGAATTATGAACAGTTGCAGATAACAGTGTTGACCCTTCAGACTTTGCTAGAAAGCCAAAGAAAAATCATGAAAAGCAAACTAGAACATCGGAAGTTTAGTTGGTGTTCATCAGAGGCACTTTAAATGCTTGTCCGGTTTGTGCTGACTCCCATTTAACGTGAACTTGAATGTTCTTGGTTCATTCTGAACATAGCCACATCCCAATTAGAAGAGACTGCGCGCACTTGTGCAATCTCAGTTTCACAATTTGTTTTTCCTTCCCCTTTCACACATGAATGGTGGAAAAACGTTTTGAAATGACGTACCTCGGTCTCATTTCTATATCACATAACCCTGGCTTTTGAACAGGGGCTGTGTAGACTTTGCATATCCACTTTATGTGCCTTGGCTCAATAAAGTTTGGGAAATACCGGACTAAACAGTGAGCCACATGTTGCTTGACAGCATCTAAAGAGTTATTACCCTTCTCCTGCTTACCTGAATCTGCAAAGGATGACCATAGCGGTGGTGAGAGACACCAGGGACGTGCTGTAGCCAACCGTGTACAAAGCCTTCACTGAGGCGTAGTACATGTCCTGAAAGTGGACACAGAGTGCGTGAGATTAACTGGAGCGTCTGTGTGTGAGTGCGAGAACCTTACCGGTTTAGTGGCGTTGTCGTAGAAGAGGCACACGTCCAAGTAGTGAGGGTACGGTTCCGACCAGCCGTCCTCCGTGCAGTTACGACTCACCCGGCCCATCTCTGTGTGGGAAAAAGAAAAAAAAAAAAAAATCAGCATGAGAAGGAAACCCCGCTTGGGATTGGACGTTTCGGGAAGGGTTTTTGGCTCACCGTCGTCGGGGCCCATCAGGTCGTGGAAAAACTCCGGGCAGTTGACCACCACCACATCCCCCACGGCGGCCGCCTGCCAGCAGGTCAGGTTGTCCCACATCCAAGGGCACGCTGCGGGGGCGAATATGCGTGAGGGTCGTGAAGGCGACACAGATGCAATGAGGAATGGCTCGCCTCCGATGGGAACGTGAATGGAGTGAGGTTCCCAAGGCTGGTAAAGTTAGCGCATCAATATGTTTGCGTCGTTCATTGCCAATACAGTGGACCCCAGTGCTATAATCAACACCCGCGTTGGGAATAAAAAAACATTTTAAACCCCCCAAATTCTTGGATACACTGGCAACAAGCATTTCTGGGAATCATTCCCCCCCGCCCCAAGGACAATAACATGATTTAAAAGACAAAGAAAAACGGGGGGAATTTTTTTTAATCTGCGACGAGGTGAGTCCACAGGTGCGAGGGTCCACTTTATTGCAATACGGAATATTTACACCCTTTATTTACATAAATACAGGAACGTGTTAGGTGCTTAAAACTCAAGAGTTGTGGAAAGTGTTTGGAGTGAGGTTCCCCAGGCTGAAAAAGTTAGCGTGTCAATACATTTACATTATTTATCTAATTATTGCGAAACATTAGATGTCTACTACAACACACATTTGTGGGTATAGTGAATAAAATGAGGTTCCCCAGGCTTGCAAATTTAGCATCACTACAACAGCACACTAACTCTTGGAATATTTAGCTTCCGGTCTGACTGCCACTGTTAATATTTGTTGAAAGAATTTTGTTATAGTAGGCTTGTGCGTTGAAATTTGAAATTCATCTTTAAGTTTCAGGCTACGTTTTGGGAGCAAAAACGTGCTTTCTGGAGTCATTTCTGCTATTTCTGACATGTCTAAAATGACATGAAAATGGACTGAATCATTTCAAAATGTTTAAAACGTCATATTTTTTGCTAATCATGGACAAAGTACATGGAACATCTACATGTGGCACATATGTCTCACTGCTCTGCCGCTGTAAAGTTAGTTTCAACTAATCAATTTGTCGCCACTCCCGATGTATCTCACGACTATAAATAAAGTACACCCTTTGTTTTCTTTGTCTTTCTTCCTTCCCGTCTTTCACCTCCAGCACCTCCCAGCTCTTCCTCTCCCCAGATGTTCTCCATCGCTCATGCTCCAATGGTTTTATAGTGCTGCGGAGGCGTGTCCACGTGCACGTTTGCAAGTGTTTGAGAGAGACGACTTGCATGCATTTTCCTCGCGACAGTCTCATACTAGACAGACGTGTGCAAGTGCGTGTTTGTAGAGCTTTCGCTTCTCCCTAATGCGTTTTGCTTGTGTGTGGTGAGCCGGACAGGAAGCCAATTACTTTGAAAGGGCAAATCTGAGTCAAATGAGGCTTACGCAGTTGCTTACGAAGCGCTGCGTCATCGCTGGCTATGCAACGGTGTAGATGCAACGTCCACACTGCACACTTACTGCATACGCAACCGAAACAACCAGCCTTAAAAAGCAATATCTTATTTTTGCATATACAAAGAAATCACAACATATTCCCGCAAACAACGGCTCGGAGTTTTTGTATACCTGACTGCTGTGTATGTGTGTGTGTGTGTGGGGGGGGGGTGTTTGTTTAATTTATGATTTTCGAAAATACAGCGGTGCCTTGAGATACGAGTTTAATTCGTTGCAGCCTCCTCGTCCGGCCCCCAGAAATTTTTTTTTGTCTTTTGATACGGAAAAATAGCCCTCTGTGATATTTTACTTTTACAGGGTGATACAAATAATTAAACAGAATGTAAAGCATTAAACTGTTTGTGCCTCATGATCTTGATGATCGTGATCTGTTTTATCCATCAGTGCTGCGCCTTCTGGTGTGCCGACCTTGGCCACTGGGAGGCCCCCTTGTATAGTACAGTCATGCAAACATACGAAGAAGAATAGACTTCTATAATATAGAATATCTGTTTCTTAAAGGGTTGTAAAAGAGCAACTGTCGATGCTGTTAGCATGTAAAACGGTAACGGTCACTCACCCGTGTCCAAGTCCTCGCTGGGGTCGTGGATGTCCATCCTCTCCATGCATTTCTCATGTTCTCGCCGGATGATGCAGTGCTCCGGCTCCGACGCCACCTGAACGAAACACGCCTATCGTGAAACACGCTACTGGTCGACATATTCTCAGACAGAGGAGGTATTGTGGGAAATTCTATGAAACGTTTGGAGAAACTTCGGCTCCCCAAAACATACATGTTAGCTTTATTGAAGACTACATTTTCCGCAAAATATGAGTGTGAATGCTTGTCCATCTATGCCTTGCGAATGACTGGCAACCAGTCCAGGGTGTACCTCGCCTCTCGGCCAAAGTCAGCCGGGACGGCCGCCAGCTCACCCGCCACCCAAAGGAGGACAAGAGCTATAGGAAAATGAATGGGTCCAATTTCAAAGTTGTAGCAATATAAATATCCATCAAATGAATCATCATTGTAACCCCCCAAAAAAATCACTTTCAACAAGTGACTAGGGAAACATGGGGAACATCGTATTCATATTGAGATTTTTTTCGGTGCGCCTTTGTACACAGAGAACCTATTAGTTAAGGGACAGGAAGTGTTACTTGATTATGCTCTGGCCACACATCTACGTTGTCGACAAACACAGTGCGGCTCAGCCTCAGGCTGGCTGATGTCGTGGCGAGCGATACACTGTTGGCACTACGCCACAAACTGCTATTGGGTGTTTTTACAGTCTAATAATTCAGACTGTTCAAACAGACAAACTATTGATGTTGCACTTGACTAAAATGGAAAGATTTAAGATGATGATTAGAATATTTCTTGAAAACACATTATTTTGTTTGTTTGAAACACTTTCATTTATTAAACTAGTTACTGCTAGCAGTTTGTATCTGCATCATTTGCACAATGGCGGTTGTATCAACATACATTGCTTCATGACTCTCTGTACTTATGTGATGATGTTTTAAATGTATATTTTGTAATAGAGACTTGTTTGCTGTAGTGCTAGAGTGGCTTCAACTCCCAGAGACAAATTTCTTCTGGGTTTTCAACATACTAGGCCAAAAAAGATGTGTTGTTAGCGGCGGAACGCTTTATGCAATTCCTTTGGAATCTTATACAGTTGAAATAACGAGCCAAAAGGTGCTACATTCAATTATAAAACTGGACTCTAGCTGGTTAGACTATAAATGAAATATATGAAAAGAATTGGCTTAGAACATCCAGCAAAAGGGCGTAATGTCCGCACCGGATCACATGCCAATGCGGCACCGTCATTAGTAGAAAACCACTGGATTTCACGTCTCATTTCAACGGAACATCAAATTGTAATCAGCGCAATTAGTTTGCTTTCCGCTGCAACCTGCCAAACACAACAGAAAGCAAAAAGAAAGGAAACGAGACTGAATTTAGATTCATGATGTGTCCTTTCACTTCTCCATAAGGCGCTCTCTCGCTCTCTCTCGCTCTGTCCGTCCGTCTCTGTCTCTCTCCAGGGATCAGTCAGTCTGCATGAAGCGATGGCCGCAGCATGTCTTTTTTGGCTGCCTCGTCACCTTGTACTATGAATTGACCTCAGGCACCTCGCTGGCTTGGAGATCCTGTAAGTGACTTACTGTGAGCACGCCAGTGCCTGCCTCTTGTTTTTGTGTTTAACGATTGCGCTTATTGATGTGCCGTTTTCGTAATCAAACCGACACGGGCTTTGCTTTCGAGGGAGTCGATTCATTGTTGCTAGGCAGCAGCAGCAGCAGCCTCCCCAGCATATATATATATATATATATATATATATATATATATATATATATACAAAAAATACTGAATGCAGATGACTGATATCTATTCTGGGTTTATGATTAAGACCATCATTTATTTATAAGGAGCCCTGCAAGGAATACAGGTAATGTGCTGTCGAGTGGGTGTCATTCTTCGTAACACACACACATGCTTACAGTGAGAAAAGTGTGCGTGCGTGTTGGGTGTGTCATTCCATTTTTATGATAGAAAGAAAAATAATGGACAAGGAATAACTTCAAACCTCTTTGCCATATCGTTTTAAAAATTCTTCATTTAATTTACAAAAAAATACTAAAATGTTTATACTTAAATAATTTAAATGTCATTAGGTTACTGATCAATTTACTTACAAATATGAGTTGTTGGATGTTTTATTGCTCTCGTCAGTATTTTTTTTTTTTTTTTATCAGTCATCAATTTTGACATTTTCATTCAAGCAGTAATATATTCATACGAGTAGTAGTAATATAATCATACAAGTAATAATTTATTGGATTCATATTTTAATGTCACTTATTAACTCTTTTAAATTGTGTGTGGGGGGGAGCGCAACATGACTCATGACTCATTGAAAGTTTACCACAGATTTCATAGGTTTTTTTTTTTAGTATTGAGGAGACAAATGTAAGACAACAACATACAGTAAATGAGCATATCTTTTCTTAGGAATCTCTCAAAACAAATGTCCAGTCCGATAGATTGCAGCAGCAGAGCGCCGGCCGCCTCCCCTAAGGCTCTTTTCAAGGGTCAGTTAATATCGGACCGGCACCCTGGCAGCCCCACACGGGGCGCGGATAATAAAAGCGCCATTTGACGCGGAAGCCCGCTGGCTCCTCGCCTCTCAACGGCGGCGGCGCCATTTGACACATGCTAAGTACATGACAACGGGAGGCCAAGGTCAGCCGGAGAGGGCGGTGGACGCTGCGTGGAAAGATGTCGGCTGGAGGAACACTTCACCTTTGTTTGTTGACGGGGTTTAAGGCGGTTTGTGGTACAGGGTCACACTGTGAATTAATTACCTGCTGCTGGTAAACCAATAAAAAAAAAAAAAGATTACCAAATACATAGTAAATATAGACGTGAAATTCCACCACTATTCCATATATTTAAGGGAACATATTTGGTTCCTGCGTGACCCTCATACCTCATCACAAAGAAAATAATGATAATATGAAATGCCACAGTTTTCTGCGTAGAGCTAAAATGTATGCTGATATTTATTTAAGGAACTATATTTGGTTCCTTCAGCATAACCCCCGACACCTCACTATGGAGTCGTAGAACCGTGTGAGTTCTCAAAAACAAATCAGGAAAACTGATGGGACTTTGCCAGGTTTTGTATAAAATAAATGAACAACGCTCCATATTTAGGGAACCATATTTAGTTATATAATCAATAGGGTTTGCCCAGCTCGGACACACCCTCTAAATCCCTTTTCGCTATTTGTATTGACAGTAACAAATGACTTACCGAATCAGAATAAAATCGTTACTCCTTGTATTATTTCGAAATAATAATCCAACAAATAAAAAAAAATCTAATTAGATTATTTGACAAACTAACTATTGAATCAAAAAGCGAGTATGCTGGCACGTTTTGGCAGCCGCTTTTCCCTCCTGAGTTTTTGTTTTTAATTTAAAATGGCTTACTTTAACCAGGATCCCTCGCCGTATCGTGACCAAAGCTCGGTTGGTTTTGCGCCTGTCGGTGCCGTAAATGCTCGCAACCTTGGACCAGCTGCTGCCTTTCGAGCTAACCGGGTGGCTACCTAGCTTGCTTTCGTCATCTTTCACGCTGTGTAGGATAGATTTTCTCCCGTTCATTCTGCGGCGGTCACCGTTCACCTCCTTGATGGCTCCTTTTCGGCTTCATCTGTGACGCTGCCATGAATATCCGTGCTGCTCCTTGGGGCTAGCCTAATGGATGCCTCCTTTCGTGGATATCTTGGTGGAGGGTTATACCTACAACTGCGTACATGCGCAGGAACTATTCACAGTTAAGTCCAAATGGTGTGGGCCATAAACAAAGGCTAATAATCCATACACCGTATATATATATATATATATATATATATATATATATATATAGAATAGAGAATAGAAACGTGGGATTTCTACTGAACAATTTAAGAAAACCATGAAACCTTTCCACCTTTTGGTTTGTACTATTAATGAACAAACTGTTCCATGTTTGAGGAACCATATTTAGTTCCTGATTTTATCCAGAAAAATAACACTAATCATGAAAAACGAATGAAACAGCTTCATTTTTGTTCATTCCCTGATTGCACTCCCTCATAGTGAGGCATGCAGGCTCCGTCTATAACACACACTTAAGTTACCAAATATGGTCCTCTGCTACCTGGGATGACCTCTTGTTTTAAGGCAACGAACAATGACACACATATACACACACATGAATGGTGCACACTTCACAGCGACAATACTCACCAGAGGCAGCAAGATGATCACCATCAGGACCAAGTCTCTCATTGTCTCCATTGAAGGGCTTCCGAGTATGCGTGCGTGCGTGCGTGGGTGTGTGTTGGCTACGATGCACCGCCCCCTCTCACAGTACAGTTTTGCATCAAGGGCCCTGCAATAATAACACATCACATCACAGGACGTGAGAATTAACAGTCACTTATTTGAAAGGATTCCATGCATCCCAAAAAGATGGTAAATGCATCTAAAATGACTGCTACCCATTCTGCTCTTTATTTAATTTAATTTAGCTTAATTTAATAGTTTCCAAACAGTGTATACTATTTTGTTATTTACACACATCCATACAGAAAAAAATAACATTGGATCCAGATATTGAAAGTGGAACAGAGCGAAATAAATAAATACTGTTATATATACAGTATCATTGATTTTTTTTTCCACATGGATTTTTAGGAATGTTATGTTCAACCTTAAACCATATTTGACATAAAATAAGTAAATTGTATGTAAATGCATATAAATATATGAACAGTAGGTCGAAGATGAAAAGAAGCCAGCCACCATTTCGAATGGTTGCGTTTACCCTTAAGACATCCTAAATTAAACCCAAAGCACCTCGGAAGAAAACCATCACAACATTAAAACAAGAACAACAAACAAAAAACAAAAAAACGGAAATTTGGAAGGCTCAAACTGAGAAAAAAATAAATAAAGCACCATCCCCACCCTGCATGACTTACTCATCCACACAGCTTTCTGAAACAGCAATGAATCATTGAAAGCACACACACGTCAAAACACACACACACACACACTTGTAGTACCAATATACACACATGCACACACTGTAATGGGGGAAGAGGCTTATCCGGACATTGTTGTCGCGTGGACCAGTCAAAATGTCCCCACATTAGGGGTTGTGCCACACAAAGCGAGAGAGAGACAGGAACACCATCAACACACACACGCACACGCATACACACAGTCAAATATGGTCATATTAGTTCATCACAATATTTTTTTGTTGCCAAAATGTGAAAAGGGAGCTCATGCTCGTATGTTTAATGGGTAGACCAGCCAAAAATGAAAGTGGGCCATCCAGTGTGGTAACACACAAAGATAGAAAGACAAGAACACACACAAAGAGAGACATTAAAATTTTGCAAAAAGAAGTCTAGTCTGGCATCTTTTTTGCTGCCTAAATCTTCCCACAATAAAAGGTGGGACACACAAAGATAGAAAGATAAGAAAAATACACACGCACACATTCAAACATTGACAAATGAGTTCATCCCAGCATTTTTTTGCAGCCAAATTCTGAAAAGGTAGTCATCCTGGCTTTTTGGTTATGTGTACCTGTCCAAATGTCACCGCAAAGACAAATGTCCACACAATAAATGCTGTGCCACACAAAGGTGGAAAGACAAGAACACACACACACAGCCAAATAAACTCAACCCAGCATTTTCTTTTTTTTTTTTTTTTTTTTTTTTTGCCGCCGGGGGCTGGTAATTTTAATGTGTGGACCAGCCATAATGTCCCCAAAATGAAAGTGGGACGTCACGAGTGATGCCACACTAAGCTATAAAGACAGACACACACACACACACACACACACAGCTCCTCTCCCTGCGCTCATCCACGCACAGACAAATTCCACCTCATGTCCCTTCCCCTCTCGTGGCCAATCCAATTAACCGCCAAGCATCTCTCTCGCATGTTTTACCGAGTCGTAACTCATGAGGACCCTCCCCCAGGGAGCGGGTGGCGTAAACAGAACGGCACCACAGAAGAAGAAGATTAAGATGATGATAAAGAAGAAGTGGAGGACGAGGAAGAAGGAGAGGGTGATACACTGCAAAGAAATGTGGCAGCCAACATGGCAGATTGAAGAGTGTAGGAAGAGGGAAAGTGTCACATGACATAAATACTGGAGATAGGTGACTCATATATTTAGAATCCAAAATGTGGTGAAAAACAAGATCTTTGTTTGTGTGTGTGTGTCCATTGATTGACACAAAGACAGAGTATGTAATACGGGTCATCTGGGGAAGACATTTCCCAATAGTCCATACAAAAAGCCATTAGTTTTTGTTTTTTTGGGGGGGTTTTTCAGGATGCTGTCTCAAATGAAGCTGGCAATTAATACTGCATATTGATTGGCCGGCTCCCTTAATGTGTTAATCCTGCAGCGTGTCGCGCCTCCACTCAATATGCATGTGTGCCATCATGTGTAGCCCACCCCAAGCCCCTTATAATCCTCCATAACCCCCACACTGCAACCATCCATCACTCCGCATTGACTCCCATTCAAAAAGCTCATAGAAGTCCTTCAGCGTTGTTGTTGTTTTTTTTCCCTCTCTGCAGACAAGGCAAGTATAGGCGCGTTAATGGGGACGGGGGCGGGGGCGGGGGCGGGGGAGAAATGAAAGAGGAACTTACCGATGTATAAGCAGCCACGCTCGCCTTCTCAGGGGGTCCGTCCTCCTTCCTCTTCCTCCCAAAAATATGCACAGAGAGGGTCCTGTCAGTCTGTCCGTTTTTTCTTCATACGCCGCTGCAGCCGCAAGACGTGTCTGCTGCTGCTGCTGTGAGGAAGAGGATGAAGAAGAGGAGGAGGAGGGAGAAGAGGACGAGGAGGAGGAGGAGAAGGGGGGTGTCAGTTCCTTCGGGATTTGCAGCTCGTCAGGAATGAGAGGAGGGCGACAAAGTGAAACAACAGTTTAGCCTCGGCAGGGCAGGTTGCGGGTGGAGGAATGTAAATACAGTGGATATAAAAAGTCTACACACCCCTGTTCAAATGTCGGGGTTTTGTTATATGAAAGAACATTACATTAACGATAATGTGCCTTGATCGAAGTCACCAACATAGCGTTAGACCAGCTGCGGCAAAAGTTAGACACGGTCTGGTCTGAGTAGGCGTTAAGTGTAGACCGACTTACGGTCACCAAATTGTCACATGCGCCGGGCGGATGTCAAATGTCACACCCTGGTTGCGTTGGTACGCCCATCTTGGCGCAGACCGGTCCGCCAAATTAGCAAACACGGCAGCGGGCCTTGCGCTTGCACGAAAATCAACAAACGGCAACATTTGCGCTCTGGCGCTTGTTGCGCAGTCTACAAAAATAGAGGCTAAACTTAAGTATGAGATGAGATATCCTTCATTGGTCCCCAGAGGGGAAGTTTATGGGTTATAGATTGTCTCATATAAAGCTGCTGTTTTTGCTTCAGAGTCCTATAAATCCCACAAATGAAACTAACCTTACAGGGCTTTCTTATTCGAGACTGAATGACGTAGCAATCTGGACTCTGCCCATTTATCATGACAGCCAGTCCATATGGAAAAGTCCCGTTGGAGTTCTGCTAGCGGTTGAAATAACGAGGAGGTTTTTTTTCTGTCACCTCTTCTCAATCAAAAACGAGTAGCGTGAGAAGTTTGACTCATTACGAATTGTTGTCACCAAAATTGAAACATAAACCTTCAATCATCAGTAAGATGATGGTAGTCGGAGTGTGTGAAGGAAAAATGGTGCCTACTTCCATCACTTGAGAGAAAATGCAGGGCGACTGTGGTTCACTTGGTAGAGCCGTTCATCCACTGACCAAAGAGTCGGAGGTTCCAATACTGGCTTCCGGCTGTTTGCTGTTGAAGTGTCCTTGGGCAAGACACCGAACTCAAAATTGCCTCCAGGTTGGCATTGTAAATGAGAAACTGTTCACGACTGCCTCACCTCCAGGTTAAACAAAGAAAATTGTCAATTTTACTGTTTTATACTGTCAAATTAGTTTGTTCGTGTTAACCAAGCATTGACTGTTAATTTACCTGCAAGGGATGACAGTATTTTAGAATGATTATCAAATACAGTAACATATGGTTGTAAATGCACCGTAAATTACCAGCAATTCATTGACATACAGTACAGTACAGGAATACACGCGATCTTTTTTTGCCACCTGTCCCAGCTTTTTTGGAATTAAGGTAATGATTATTTGCTAAAAACAATCAAGTTTATCAGTTTGAACATTAAATATCTTGTCTTTGTCGTGTATTTGATTAAATACAGGTTGAACATGATTTGCAAATCATTGTATTCTGCTTTTATTTATGTTTAACACAACGTCCCAACTTCATTGGAATTGGGCTTGTACATACAGAAGCAAACACATAAGAACCCAGGAACAAAGTGGAAACCCATTCATAAAAGTGTGTGCTCTGCACTATCCTGACATTTTCCAGACTCCTCCGCCAGGCAGCAGGGGCGCAATTCACGAGCCTCCCACAAAGCAAGGTCCATACATTTCTTTTTTTTTTTTTTTTTTTTTTTTACAAAAAAACACTTTTCCTTGAAAATAATCAGTTTAACACATTTCAATCATATTTTAATTCAGTCAAATCAAATGACTTTTTTTTTTCAGTGATACAAAGCATGCGAGGATGAGCTTGGTGTGGAAGAACCCCATTGATTTGACTCACTGATGGGATCTTTTAATGATAAGGCATACACACACACAAATATCACAATCATAACACACAAACACATAAAATGCACATACACGCGTTTATACAGAATCAGAAACACACAAACACACTCACGCACACACACTCAGTGATGTTTACGTCAACGATGATGATGACGAAATGATTTTGCTCGCAACAATCATAAACACACACACACACACACGCATACATGCAAACATACACGGACACGTACACTGTACAAAAACGAAACACGTACACACATAGTGTACACACACTCGCACGCACACCAGTGATGTTTTCGTCATCCATGACCACACATTTCAAATTTTTCATCTTTAGATGCTTTAGATTAAATTGTATGCTTCCTCCAGTTTGAGTAAATTCCGTCTCCAGTGCACAAAGCAATGTCAGTAGAAATTAATTAGTTAATGAATTGACGAGATTTTTTATTTTATTTTTTTTGTCAAAAGGTTGACATGGACCAATTACTGTGCACCCGCTACTCTTGAACAATGTTTTCATCCACTCGCATGCATGGGGAAATCTACAAGATGCCTGCCAGGGTACACGGCGGTCACTTACAACCATGCATTTCTAATTCTTCATGTTAGCAAGAAGTGGTGGAAGAAGTGACTTCTGACTTTGTGGAAACAGACTGATAAAGATCCCTCCGGGTTGCGAGTTGAAAAATCAATGTCCTTCAAGGCATATTTGAATGAGTTTGGTGTGAAACTATCGATGAGCAAAGCATAATTGACCAACTTACCTACGCCGCTCGAATTCGGTTTTCATCTACTTTTTGATCACGACATGATTTGAGGTGTTTTCGTCCAGTCAGTAACTGCATGGAAAAGTCCTCGACCCTAAAAAAAAAAAAAAAGGAATACAGGCCTATCAAATTGTATCCAATGGTAAAAATAAGTACATTGAAAAAGTAGTAGCAGTAGCAGGGCCAGAGAAGGATTGGCGTGATTGGATGACGCCTGTGATGCAAGAGAGCCTTAGATTTACTGGAAGGCTCGACGAGACTTGCGTCAAGGACATGGACGCAAATGGGAGGGGAGGTCACACGAATGCAGTCACTCAGTCGGTAATGGTAGGTCTGTTTAGGCTGGTAATAGCAGCATAAGCCTTGTTACCATGGCGAAAGTGCCAGCAGCGTGCGCCTGTGGAGTCCTCTAATACTACTTTGACATCGCTTTTGGCTGTTTTTACTGCTTGGTGGCAATAATGCCGGGTGTCAGACAGACAGGTGGACAGACAGGCACAAAGAGAGTCCGGCAGGAAGGTGCACAGGCAGCAGACAGGGTTGATGGACGATGAGACAAAACAGACAAAAAGACAATAAAACAGACAGACATAAACAGAAAGACAAACTGGAGAAGGAGGCTAAAAGACAGAATCAGGCAAGTCGACAGGAAGGCGGAAAGTCAGGGAGACTTAAAATGCTGGACAGACAGACAGTCAGAAACAGAGAGTAAGACAGAGAAGCAGACAGAAAGACAGACAGACAGTTAATCAGACAGACAGACAGACAGACAGAGTGCATGTGCGAAGCTCCAGAAGGGGAAGCACTGCGCTTCCCCGCTGGGTGCAAATTGCACCGAATCCACGAGTGTGACTCACTTGGTTTTTTTTTTTTTTTTTTTGTGTGCTAGTTTTCATTTAAGTTCCAAACTGAGTGATACTGTTGACGTTCAGCACCCCCGCAGAAGCTGCTTTGAACCTTCCTCCTGCCCCCCCCCCCACCTCCCCTCCGCCTGCTGCTGATTAGCAGGCTTGGTACCACATGACCCAGTTGTTCACCGGATACATCGGTGATGTGACGCTGCTTTTATGGTTATGTTTGAATCGGTTTAAATGCAGATGCTGGCACTTTGCTTTGGGGCACGGTACTGTATACACAGTATGTCCAATATACATATGTAAAATACGAGATCCTTTTAACATGACAACTTGATTTTTGTCCAATTCAGACTTTTTCCTTGAAAATTTGACTTTTATCTTAATATATTTTCACTTACTATTTTTTTTCTGTAGTATTTCGACTGTGTCAAAAAAAAAAAATGTTCCTCTTAATAATACAACTATTGTCAAACATTTAAAAAGTTTAACATTACTTATTCCAATAATTTTATCGCACCCTTTTCTTCACATTATCTCTATTCTATTAGTATTAGGACTTATCTGTAATATTGCAACTACAGTACAGTACTTTATTCTCGAGAAAAAATTCTTAATATTATGACGACCATCTAAAAAAAATGATATTCCAATATTATTAGCTATATTATTATACAATATTCCAACTTAAGCTGATTTTGTCAGCAGTCAGAAGTTATTTGCTGCATACACTGTAGCTGCAGTATTGATAGAATGAGACGTGTGCTCCAGTGCATCTCCACTCAATGAGGCTCACCACAGGTCCACTCGGACCCCCCCGCACGGAAATGACCCCCCACCCCACCTCAGGCCGTCTTCCATCCCAGCCGCCGTCTCTCTTTTTGGACACAACGTGAGAGGGAGGCATCCCGCGATCCTGCGCTAACAAACCGCCCACCCGCATCGCCTCCAAGCGGAATCGGCGGCGGGGGCCGCGGGGGACCCCTGTGGGGGACTCATTCCTTCCTCAACCTCCACTTGTCTCCCACTGAGAACCTCCCGTAGAGAGGAAGAACAAGTATTTGTATATATAAGAAAAAAAAGTCAATCTTCTGAGAATGTTGTTTTTTTGGGGGTCTATAAAGTTGCTTACATTAGATTTCCCCCCCCCCCACCCCCCCAAAGAGGTTGTGTATTTTTGAAGAAAATGTTTTAAGGTTATGAGAATAAAGTTTTTTAAAGTATATATATATTTTTTTAAGTATTTTGGGGGGGATTAAAAGTGGAGGAAGAGGGCTTTTTATCTTTGACTAAAATAAGAGCTTTTATCAGAGCATGGTTGCCCTCGTTGTTGCAAGTGCCCCCTGATCACTGCCCCCCCCCCACTCCAATCAACTTGAAAAAGTATTACTAGTCTTGTAATATTTATTAATATACTATGACTTGCTGCTAAAATATTTATTCATATAAAACTGTTTTCTTAAAGACAAAAATCAGACCTTTTCCATCTAAAAAAAAAATCTAACTTTGATCTTGTGATAGTAAGACATCTTTTTAAAAACAACGCAACTTTCTAACCAAAAGGACTATCAAAAAAAAAAAAAAGTTTCATCTTGAAAGATAAATTATTTTAATGTTGAAAAAACAGTTAACCAGAATTGTTTTTTTTTTGGCAAAATACTAGTATTTTTCTCAGAAATAAATATACATGTATTCTCGCATTGCATTTGTTTAAAATCCACTTTTTATGTTGAAAAATATATATTAATCTCCAAATTATATATATATATATATATATATATTCTTGGAAAAAAAACATTTTCTTTTGTAGCATAGGAGCAAATATATTTTGGGGTCTTCATGTTTGCTCAGGTTGACATGTTGCATGTTTCTGGTCCGACATGCCTCCCTGTGTGCTGCTGACGTCTTTTGTTGCCCTCATCAAACGTTTTACAGAACATTAGGGAGGTTACCATTAAAAAAAAAAAAAAAAGCAAAGAAAGAAACAGACCACAATCACGCTGCTCGCTGCACCGTAATAACTCCAACGTAAGACGGCGGCTGCACTTCCTGCGACACAGAAGGCAGGAGGGGATGTTTTCTAACAGGGACATGAAAGGCTGATGAAATATGAACATTTTTACGATACAGCGCCCCCTGCCTCGCTCCTAAAAAGTGGTGAGATGATGCAGTCAAGCGCAATTCCCGTCAACCAACCCCTCAATAACTGGTAGCTGTTGAAAATCGGATCCTGTTGTTGAATTAAGAAGCACTACACGACCTCCCCGCCAGCTACATTTCTGAGCTCCTTGTTCCTCCTTCCTGAAGACGACCTCTCCTTTCCACAAATCTTGGGCTTCTATCCATCCCCCACACAAAGCACAAATTAAAAGGTGAGTGTGCAGTTGCAATCTTAGCACCAACTCTTTGCAACCATCTTCCAATAATGTGTTAGCTCCGCCTAATCCTCCGTGTGTTTTACACGTCTAAAAACACATTTATATCGTCAAGCCTTTCTTTTGACCTCCCTTTTGTTACATTATTTTATTCCAGTTGATTTCTCTCTCTTGCTGTCATGTTTGGATCCTTGTCTACTTTGGCTTCATCATAATGTTTTTAAACCTCTGTGTAAAAGTTAGCATTTGTTCGTGAAACGCTTTGTAACTGCGAGATATATAAATAAAACCTTACGTCATTGAAAAGAACATACATACCATACATACACAAAATACCAAATAGACCATATAAGCACCGCAATCCTGATAAAACGTACATGATGTAAAATAGACATATACTGTATACCACAAATACTGTAAATAATGTAAACAGCATATAGACCATATAGCTCATACAAACTGCATACTAAATTTACCATATACAGTCTGCCATGTAATATATATAGACTGGATACAGTATACCATACAGTTAGATCACATCTAAAGACAGTGTTTACAAACCATATGGTACTTACAGTACCACACGGTGTACACTTGATGTACTAGAAAACCGTATTGCCCGTATACACCATACAAACTGTTTACAGAGATGTAAATTATCTGTTTTTTTTTTTTAGAAGAGTGTCATGAACAAATCTGCCCAATTTGAATGAATAAAAATGTACGAAAAATCACGACAAAAAGAGTCCACCTCCCAGCTTTAGGACACTGTGGGCGTGTCCGCTGAATGCGCGGAAAACACGCCCTGCTTGACCTTCACCTGGCACTCAAATACGTGCCTGCGGCTCACACAGTGTTTGTAGCGTCAGCCGCATCCTGAATAACGTGTGCCGCCGTGTTTAATAAACAAACGGTTAACCTTTCCTGAAGTGTCTCTTTTATGTGGACACACCACCAAGCCAGGTCTAGCTCGTTAGCCCGCTAGCTCGTGGGCTAGCGAACGTAATAAAGTTGACTTGCCCTCAAGTGTGTCTGTTATGTGGACACAGATGCCACCAAGCCAGGTCTAGCGAGCTCATTAGCTCGCTAGCTCGTGGGCTAGCGAACATAATAAAGTTGACTTCCCCTGAAGTGTCTCTGTTATGTGGACCCACACCCCCACACGACATGAAGCCAGGCGGCAGTGTATTAGATAACCCCACCGCTGGTCTGACAAGCTTGCTAGCTTGTTAGCTTGGTGACGACCAGTGGTTGGCCCGTTCAATTTGGCATTGCTTTAACGTGGCTCCGCTGTAGCCCAAATAACACAAAACACATAACACTTCAGGGAAGATACATTTTTTAGGGGGTTGTAGGCATAGCTTGATGGCTGACTGCATGTTGTTGTGGTAGAAAGGGGCCAAGTTATCATTACTAGGGAACTGGCAATTGCATCGAATAGCCACTGATGGAATGACGACGTGAAATAGTGAAAGAGTTAAATGCTATAGCTCCACAAATTGTTCTCAGTCTGCAGGTTTTCAGCACTTATATTCAAACATCATTAATGTACTTAAAAAAAAAACGAATGACTTTTCAGGGCCTTTAATGATGAGAATATGAGATGCCGAGTTTGTGCAAGTAGCACGTCTGTCACGACGAGGGTCTTGTGTAAAGCTCCACAGTGGAGCAGTCAGTGAGTCAGTCAGCCTTTGAAAAGCTGCTGATTGGCTTCGGAGCACCAGGCCGCCACCGCCGCCACTTTGTGATGTAATTGCAGGTTGTCACAGAAACAGAAATGTTCTGCAATGGTTGACACACGTCGTCACTGCCTCCCCTCGGCCAGTGTGGGAGAGAGGGAGGCCGACGACCATCTTCAGGCATTCTGAGAGATGGGAAGTAGCATCTTTGGGCATCTTCTCAATGTTAAGTGGAACTACAGTACAAGCAGAATAGAAGGCATTCTAATGATTCAGAGGCTGTCGCAGCCCAGATTACGTTATGCAAAGGATAATGCAGTCCATGGGAAATGTCATTTCACAGCATTCAGCCGGTCCTCCATTCCAGTCGGGGATGCGCACCGTTTTTCCCACAGGCTCGACAAAAATGGAAAAAAAATGCCAGTCATATGAAAGATTGAACGATTCCAGTGAATGTTTGAAAAGCACTCAAAAGATGCGAGAAAAGTCCTCATGGGAAACAAAGATTTAGCAATTTATGTTTTCAGGGTTTGGAAAAAATAGGCCTCGGCATGGACATTTTTATATCATAGCATCCCTCAAAATAATGAGTAACTATCCATCCATCCATTTTCTGAGCCGCTTCTCCTCACAAGGGTCGCGGGCGTGCTGGAGCCTATCCCAGCTGTCGTCGGGATAGGAGGCGGGGTACACCCTGAACCGGTTGCCAGCCAATCGCAGGGCACATACAAACAAACAACCATTCGCACTCACATTCACACCTACGGGCAATTTAGAGTTGTCAATTAACCTACCACGCATGTTTTTGGGATGTGGGAGAAAACCGGAGTGCCCGGAGAAAACCCACGCAGGCACGGGGAGAACAGGCAAACTCCACACAGGTGGGGCCATTTTTTTTTTTTTTTTATTATTTTTGGGTGACAAAAGTACCAACAATTAATTTTATTTTGGTTTGTTTTAAAAGGTGTTTTATTTTATTGTTTTATTTAATCCACTTTTCCATACAAACAGTTTCTATTTTTATTTCATTTCATTTTGGTATTTTGGATGATACCATTAATCATAGTGTATTTCATTTGAGTTTTTAAAGTATATTTTATTGTTTTAATACAATTTTACTTATTTTTAGTTTTAATTGTGTTTATCTTTCAAAGTATTTTTGGTGATAGTAATTTTAGTGCATGTTAGTTACTTCTTTCATATTTGTATTTTTGTGCTTATTTTATGTGTATGTATTTGTTGTATGTAAAAAAAAAAAAAAAAACTTTTGTATTGTTTACATATTTTTGGGTGACAGAAGGAATCACATGGCACTTACATGACTTTATATTTAAATAATTTATATTAGTATTTCATTTCATTGCTTTACTTTTTTAATTTTGTATTTTTGGGGCGAGAAGTCATTGCTACGCATTTCATTTTTGTTACAAATTTTAAAAAATACTTTTACATTATTTCATTGTATTTTTTTTTTTTAAATACAATGTTTTCCATTTTGATATTTTTATTATATACTGTATTTTGGACATCAAACGGCAAATGTTACTACGGCAAGTCCCAGAATGCTGCAGAACACAAAATGATTTGATAAGGACCGCTGTTTATAGTAAAAGTTGGAACTTTTTGACATAAAAGGGATAATAGTACTTAAAGTATTCCAGACAATGATCTTTACATTATGCTGTGTACCTAATGTTGTGGCCAGAAATGCCCTGCAACCTCAATTCCATCATCGCATACCCGACAACAGAGCCTGCAAGTGCGCCCGCGGCGTGACAATCGAACGTCATAGCTATGCGGCTCACTCAAGCCACACTCGATCATAACGCCACATCACCAGGTCGCCATGGCAACATGGAGTCAGAGCAGTATGTGTGCTTTCCCCCCCACCCCACAGACATGAAAAGACATCTATGTGAAAGAGGCAACGTTGGCTGTTTCTGACAAGGATCAAGGGACAAGCCATTAAATCTTGACGCAAATCTAATAGAGACATGGTTATCAATAAAATAACATAAAGCTTTCTGTGTGTGGTTTGGAGTGCTGTTTATCCACCAGTTAGCTTGTTAGCAGGGTTTTACACATGCACGCACACACAAAGGCTTGATGCAGCTATTTCACAGCGTCTTTGCATCAATAAAATAAAATAAAGGATGGATTTTCTCTTTGGCCCAGAATCAGTGTTCAGGGTTCTATGTAAAAAGCAAAAGCACAATCTTTTTTTTTTTATAGCTCCAATGTAGCTATTTTTTAGGGAACAACTTGTCTGATTGGGGGATGCGGTGTTGCTGCGTGGGAAAAAGAAGCTCAAGGTTGTGGCAAAAACCCAGCAGAACACAAATAGTCTAGTCCTGCCAATCGATCTTAGGCCAGCTCCACACCGAGCAATGTGGCTGAATGCGACTAGATGGAGCAATTGCAAAAAATAAAAAAAATAAAAAAAATACAACAAGAAAATTACATTTTAAAAGAATACAGTCGGCAACTCACACCGACTCGCTGCAACGGGAAAATGGTGCTATCGGGAAACAATATTGTGAGCCACATACATAATTATGCTACTTTATTATTTCTTATAGAACCACAAACATGTTGCAGTTGTCAAGGAAGGAGTGGCCACTATAACAATGTTAGAATCATACAAAGAGAGGACAAATATTTTTTTTTAAATAAAGGGGAGATTGTCGATGTTTGACAGGTTGTTGGCTCCGTGCATTTCTGCAACTGGGTAACCGGACCTACAGGTCTTTCGAGACACGAGCCGGTAGATGTAGTGAGTAGAGCGTTATAATATTCTTCAAAAAAGAGGTTTCAACATTTATTGCCACTCACAGCTGCGCTCCACGAAGACAATTGCACTTTTTGTATTTAAAACAACCACTCTGCTACCTTAATGCTAACATATAAAGGGAAACTCCATAGGCACACTGGCTAACAATTAGCATCTATGTGGTGCTGTTACCTTTGAAGCAACACATGCAGATAATATAACAAGACTCACGGGGATATATTTTTATCTTCTGCGAAAAAAAAAAAGACTAAAATTACTGCTGTACTGAGGAGCCGAGCGAGGAGCTTGTTGCCCCCGGCAGGCCAAGGCACACACACCAGAAGGAGCAGCACAATGTGCATTGAAGGAGAACGGGTGACAAAAACGGTTCAATTCTACCACAGTAGTCACGTGGCCATTTTACTTTCTATTTTGAGTGTGGGATGATCGTCACCAAAAGTCTTGGTGTTGTCAAAGTTCTGCGCTTTCCCCCACCAAAGTTACGACCGAACGTCCCCAATGTCCTCCAAACTGCTCCGTCCCGTCTTGTCTTAACCATCTGCTGAGGAAGCTGCCGTCAGCACATTGCGACTGTCTCTCTCTCACACACACAAACACACAGGCCCGTACTTGCACGCACACACCTTGGTCACTATGCCTTGCTTGTCAGTCCAGCTGGTGGTTTACATGAAGGCCTGTCAGATGCAGAGCTCCCCGGTGCGTAGGCGAGGAGCGAGGAGAAGAGGACAAATAGATGATGAATAAAAGATCAACGTGGGGCATCACAAACTCATTTTGCTGTATCGTCACCCACAAACATGCATATGAAATGAAAAGGCGTGATAAAGCCCGGTTTCCACCATGTAGCACAGACCCGTTCGGCATTTTCACCAATGACTCATCCTGCAGAAGACTGTCCGCCCGTCCATTTTTATTGTGCTTGCCCTCTTTAGGGTCATAGGTGAGCTGGAGCCTATAGTATCTGTCTTGGTTTTGTTTTTCTGTCCATTTGTTTTTTACAGGTGCCTGGTTGAGGGGATGGCCAGAGTCTTCTGCACACATCACTTGCTGTCGTTGTCACAGTTTTCATCTTCCTGTGCTTGTTTCTTCTGCCACGTTTTTGTTCCGGCTCATTCTTTCCCAGTTTTCACCTGTGTACGAAGTTATGATTCGGCCTTTTTCGAGTTTCTTTTTATTGATCGTTCTCTACTCGTGTTGTAAAGGTTTCTTTCCTTTTTTTTCCCCGTTTACAATGTATCTCCTGCTGTGGCTCTTTCCTAGCTTTGAAATCAGAAGTCAAAGATAATAGTTTGTTCAACTACTGTACCCAAAAAAAAAAAACGCTTACAATTTCTCAATGTAATTATTTATTACCTAGGACAATTAGAAATTTTGGGACAGATTTTACCGAGAATCATGGAAGTAGACACACATGATTTGCTTTCGTGGGCTATATAAAATGATGTGGCGTGCCGGATCTGGCCCCTGGGCCTTAAGTTTGACCCCTGTGATTTAGAGTCCTCAATGAAGCTGTTTTCAGATTGGGGAAGAACCCACACAAACACGGCCAAGAACTCCACACGGGAAGTCTGGAGCCAAGATGCGAACACCAAACCAAGATTGATTTGTTCACAACTTGTCCACCTTTCCCTAAAAAAAACAACAAAATTAAATAAAATTAAAAAAACAGAAAAATCTTTCCACTATTTGGAAGAGCTTCCGCATTGTAAACACCAGACTCCGCCTTACCGCAACTCCCCTCAAAATACAACGAAAAGTAATTGCATGCTTTCGTGTTCCTCCCCCGAGGTCGGTGTGGCTTCATTCCGGCGCTTCGGGCTGGGAGTTTTCCCCCTCGCAATTAGCAAGGTTAATATCCCGGGCAGCATCTCTAAATGAAATCTGTGACTGCATGACTATGCTGGCTGAGCGATGCACCTGTTCGCTGTAATTAGCCGTGCCGGGCTTGTAATTAGCTGCCATAGCCAAGGTTAAATCGCTTTAAAGGCACACCCGGCGCTTTGCAACTAATGGTTCTGATTGGCGACACGGACCGGTGTGATTGGCTCATTCTTTTGTGCAACGAGTCAGTGATGCTATCAACGGTTTGTACCCTTTTGTTGGCCCCGGACCATAATGTTCAGTTCCAAGATCAGGGAGGTCTGTTCAGAATGCAGTAGCTTTACACAAAACCCAGCAAATGGCAGAATATTGACCAGTCTGTGTGCTTTCACACGGCGACACAGCAGCCAAGATCCAGTAAAAGAATCTTCTTTTCGACAGAGATGCCGCAAAACAGCAGCACAAGAGAAAAGAAGGTCCTGAAATACAAAATACAAAAAGAAGGTCCTGAAATAAATCCCCTTTGCCTTTCACACAGAACCCAACAAAAGAGGCTGCAAATGTGCATGCTTTCACACAGCATCACAGATTTCGGACACTAATTTTCTTTTGTACAGAGAACCTACAAAAAAATCCTGCATCAGTGCTGTAAGAGAAGATAGGGCATTTCTCCGCTTCTGTTTTTCAAACAGAACCCAGCGAAGCAGGATTTTAGCGTACCAGCGACGCAGCATGCCCCTGTGCCGCGCCCACAGGTCTTCGCGGCGAGCTTTTGAGGCGTCTCTCAGCACGTACGTGAGTACAGTATGTGGTCGTGGGCTAAAATGGCCTTCTGCGCTAATTGAAGTCAACGAGCCGCAGAAGTGGGCGAGTGGGTTGCCGTGGAAACACAAGCTGGAAAAGTGTAGCTGGGAGAAGGCCTGCGAGGTGGCTCAAGAGGTTTATGTTTAGAAGCACCGTGTGATGACATCACAAGACGCCTGACGTCAATTGACAAAGTGTATGGTTACCTTTCACCATTGAAATTGGTTAAAAAACGTTTTTTAAATAAATATATATATATATCTGTATATCATCATCACAATCATCATCAGCCATTATCTATCCACTGCAGGATGAAGGCCTCTTCTTCACGTTTCCAACTGCGACAACATTTTGCAATTTGTTGCCAGTGTATTCCGGTGTGATTAATGATTCCATCTGTCCATCTGCTTTTAGGTCTTCGCCGTGGCCGCTTTGAAATAGTTTCACAAGGATCTTATTAAGTTCGTTCCCTCCTGCTTTAAGCATTTCAACAGAAATTTCATCCAGACCGCAAGCTTTTCCGAGCCTTAAGTGAACTAATAGCATTTAACCTCTTCAGTCAGGATACATGGAACTGGGTCGGCTTCCAGCTTTCCAGTAATCATTCGGTGAGGCTCACTGTAGAGGTTTGTCAAAAATTCTTGAGCTCTTCATTGTGTGTGTAAAATTCTTGAACTCTACTTCGTGTGCAGTTTGAACAATCCCGCTTACAATTTCGTCGTTGTGTGTTGACAGATCTGTGTCTTCCAGCGTTGGAAGAGCTTTGAAGCGACTCGCCAATTGTATTTGAAGCTCGTCGCTTCTTTCTTGAATTAACTTTAATTTGGTAAGCATGCTCTTGAGAAGTTTCTTTCGTTCAAGTTGGCAGTTGATTTGCACTTGGACCCGAACCGATCTGCGGTCACTTCCAATGTCAAATTTGTCGAGGGTGGTGCAATCCGTAAAAATATCCTTTGTCGTTGGACAGGAAGTTGTCTATGATGCTAGTGTTACCTTTGGGGCTTATCCATGTCCACTTTCTGTTCCATTTCTTGTATGTATATATATAGATATATATCTATATCTATATAGATATATATCTATATCTATATAGATGTATAGATATATAATTCTAACCTTACTGGAAACAAAAATGAATGTTCTTGCGTGTCATTTAATTTAATTTAAAGTTTGCGATTTTAACGCCTTTGGAGGACATTAACAAGTTATATTATATGGGTTATTATTATTTCTTAAGATTTATTTGAAATTTCAAAATCAAGTAGAATGGAGTCATCACTTTTGTATCTTATTGGGTCTATTTTTCACTGTATTCAAAATTCATCATTTTAGCCATATTGGACAATATTAAAAGCATCAAAATTAAATTATGAATTATTTTATTGGATTCAATTATAGATTTAAGACCTCGCCAAAGTTTCTCCAATTTTAACATTTACAGAAGAAATAAAGGAAATGAAATTATATATATATACTTTTTATTAATATCATTATATTTGGGGGCTGGGGTAATTATTCATTTAATTTAAAATTAAAATTTTAACCTCACTGGAGGTGTTCAGAAATTAAATAAAGTTTAATTACATAAATTATTTTTAGTTTTTCTATTGGAGATACATTTAAGACACAAATTGAATTAAAATGCTCATTTTATTTTAGTTAAGAACATTAAATAAATTAAAATGAAAATATTAGAATAATATACATTTTCATTTAAGTTTTAACATTATATGAGAATATTAATATGTTAAACTAAATGAGTAAATCATTATTCGTTTTTTAAGGAGTTGATTATATATTTGTTTTTTTTTGTACCCTATCTGGAGAATATTGAGAAATGAAATGAAATATAGTGTAGACTATTTTATTGTGTTTAATTATGCATTCATCATTTTAACCTTACTGGAGAACATAAAACTACATTCATTACATCAAATACTTGGATTTTTGTGTGTCTTTTATTGGGTGAAAAGAATCTATTTGAAAATCATCAAAAATGATGAAATGATACATTTGTCATGATGAGCATCACTTCTCATCTGAGAGAAATCCCAATGGTCCGTCCGCACCACCTTTGTGACGCAATATGTCTTCTTTCCGAATAAAAAGATTAAAACCAGTACCTCAAAACATATCTTTTAATGTAAGGCAATATCTGTCAAGCTATTTACATGCAGAATTCCGACACGGTGCCCTACACACTTGCGAATGTTGCGGTGATTTGATTTTGTCGTCACGCTTCGGCGTGTGCACATCAACCCGCCTTGCGCCACCCTGGAAGTGCAGACATCCAGTGCAGAATCTCCGTCGTCTGGCTTATGTCACTTTGAAAATAACACTCCTGATCTTTGGAGGCGCTGCGGGCCGACGATGCTCTGGCCGTGTCGCCATGGAAACAGCAGCCATTAGGCGACCATTTCGCTATTTACCTCCAGAAAGAAGACGGGCTGTCGCGAACTGTGACCCTCCTCCTCCCGCCTCTTCTTTTTCTATTCTCAGAGCTTTCCAGTCCTTGTGAGCTTTAAAAGGAAGGGATTGGCTGCATATGTGACTTGGGGGCTGCATATAGATAAGTTATATCAAGACACAAAGCAATATGATAACAGCGCATTGCTTGGAAACATTATGTGACACCTGTGGAGACACGTACATATGAAATTGGGAAGAAGGTGGAAGCTTGTTTCTGGGAAGGAGCATCCATCAGATAACATATTCTGCATGTACTGTATGGATACATTTTCCTTTCTTTTTCTAATAATAAATATAATTTTATATATATATATATATATATATATAATTTGTATTTATTCATACTGTATTTTAAATATATAATTAATCAAGCTATAAAGTGCATCACATCCGTAGCATATATCGTACAGGTTGTTCGACAGTAAAGTCATCCGCATTCAGTATAATATAATTGGAGTGTAACAGACCTTCATTTAAAATTTAGATTTACGGTAACGGTATTTATATACATTTTTCCTATTGCACAAAAAGCACTATTGGGGAACTTGAGTGTAACACTTTTTCTTTTTAGAATTTTCATACAGATTGTAATTTTTTTATTTTTATTTTGACTGTATCAGTCCTTTGTGAGTTTATTTGTATATAAATATTTTTTATATTACATTTTGGACATTTCTATAGAACAAACATGTTTCTGAATAGAAATGTTTAACATATTTTGTAATACACAAATATTTTATGTTTTTGTCTATTGTATGTTATAACATAGTTAATTATAGTTTTATAGAGATGTGTGTTTTTGTTTTTATAAACATTTTACATTACTTTTTTAAATTTGGAGTGAAATGGTTATTTGTCAGTCAAAATCACTATTATACATATATTTAAATATTTCTTTATATATTAAAATGTACATATTTTATATTACATAGTTGTGATTTTTTTTTTTTAAATACACATTTTCAGTGTTACTTTGCAGGTTCACCTAGCAAGACTAATATAAATAGCTGATGAAAACGGTTTTTGCTTTTCTTGTAATGGAATGTGTCTTTTCAGTCTTTTAATCTCCTGGTTTTTGTTTTGTTTTTTCATTTTAAACAGCAAAGGATTACTTCCTGTTGAGTTGGTTGAGTCTCCCAGTTCTCATAGTTGTGTTCCACTGCAGCTGCTTAAGTAAAAACACTAAAAAGCACATTTATACTACAACTATTAAAACTACCAGTACTACAGAACTACTCGTAAAACACTCGCCTGGTGGGGGGGGTGAAATGAATGAAAACTGTAATCTGGGACATCAAAGTACTACAAATGAACTGCCCTGAGAGTTTCCAGTTGGGACGCAGGAAGTGATAGCTAGAGAATGATACCCCAAGAATCAGCACTCACGATTGAATCCATTCTATGTTTAACAACAAACTAACTGACACAGGCCTGACATTAACACGACAGGGGGCTGCTTGGGTTTAGGACGGGTGACACACACACACACACACACACACACACACACACACACACACACACACACACACACAGAGAGAGAGATAATCACAAACCTGCAGGTAATGGAGGTGCGCATACACATATTAGAGAGACAGGTTGATGTCAGCGTTGATGTGTCCGGTGCTCTCTATTGTCTTGGAGCCTCTTTATTCACTTATGATAATGAAGTGGCACAAAGGGAGAGACAATTGTTGCGACGCTAACATAGAAGCTACAGAGTGTGCGAGGTCCGAAACGTCTCGAGTGCAGCACAGCAAGACAAGTTGCTCCCTTATTGATTTACCAACCCCAATTCCAATGAAGTTGGGACATTGTGTAAAATGTAAATAAAACATTACATACATTTTGTAATTCATTTCTGTAATCTGATTACATGTAATTAGTTATTGCATCTTATTGTCCAAGATTTTGCAGTTGATTTAGGACAATTTTGATGTGCCGAATTCGAATATCACATTGGTTTTGATCAATCAGGTCAACTTTTTGAACTATGGCCACATGTTTTTGTTTCACATGTACAGGTACTTTCACTTTAGAGGTTCAAATAAACAGAGGTCCATGCCCTACATTTTGACCAATGATGACATAACATGCAATATACAGGTTTAATTTGCTTTTGTCAATGTCTACTATTCAACTTACAGTAAGCAAAGTTGGTAACATTTGATGAATCAACTCCTAACAACTTGGCATAAAATCCTGACCTGAACAAGAGAAACGGTGATTGTCATTTTTGGATTCAGAGATGCAAAATTATCCACAATCAGGTGAGAAAACATAGACAACTTAAAAATGTTTTTCGTAACCCAGTGTGTGTTTTTGCTCGGTATATTGTGTGTGCGCGTGAGGTGTTGTTCTAGCTAGGTGTCCGTCTGACAGAGGCCGCTGCTGTTCCTCAAGGTTAATGATCTCATTGTAAATCATGTCACAATCACCCGTCCGCTACCGCGCTCTGCTCTCTTTTCCTTTCGACTCTCGCGGCCGTGCATGTAGGTGTGTGCGTGCACGCTGCATGCTAATGCTGGTTCTCCATTTGCAAATGGGCACATTCGCACGTGCGCACACGCTGATACATGCCTTTGCACACCCACGTGCACGCCGACTACATTTATTTTTATATACTTAAAGATGCAGCGAACTGCAAGCCTCGCTGATATTCACACACACGCCAGTTCACCCCGTGTATGATGAAATAGGAGCCGCTTCACCCATGGATGAAACAAGGCCTGTGTACGTCAAAACCTTTTCCTGGAAGCTGACACGTGCGCTGCTGCCCTGCCAACTCAATGCTGATCGGCCTGCCTGGCTCAATGAGAGTTCAGGACTACAGTGGATTTAAATATCATCGATAGAGAACGTTCTCATTGCTCATTGTGGGGTTTCATAGCTGCATGCAGGGGCAGCATCTATTAATAGCTGCACTGAAGAAACGCAACGTGCCCTGGATCAATACATGCAATATGCGATATGGGGAAAGATGATAAGGAGGAAGAAAACAGCACCACAAAGTGGTTTCATAATCAATTGAACCCAAAGATAGAGGAGGCGGGGACGCTGCCATACTTGCAAGCCAAAACAGTCGACCACTCACAATAGGCAAAGATAGGAAAAAGGAAGGGATTGGTCACCCCCTAAATACCGTATTTCCTCAAATAGCGACTGAACC
Organism: Phycodurus eques; assembly: GCF_024500275.1. Lineage (NCBI taxonomy): Eukaryota > Metazoa > Chordata > Actinopteri > Syngnathiformes > Syngnathidae > Phycodurus > Phycodurus eques. Next base: position 20,428,623 of record NC_084537.1, on the reverse strand, counting down.
GCTAGTACAGGCCGTACCTCAAATTTGTTTACAGGGCATATAACGATAGTTAGGAGACTCTTCATATATTTTGCTTCATTGTTACATTTAACCCTGTGTTTTTCCGTTACATTCTATGAAGACTTTTCTTTGTTCATCAAACTTAAATCGATATTTCAAGTTGAAAATCAGTGTAAAATTAAAACATTTTGATAAACTCTTCTTTTTTTTAACCCTTCATAGCTCATACTGGAGCAATGTACACATTCTTAGTACTAACAAGCAAAGAAATGATAAATGACATACATGGTCATTGGTTTAAAGAATACAAATAAGCACATACAGAATATGATAATACTGCATCTCTACAGTGGTAATCATAATTGCATCACACCAAACCCAATTATAATCACTTTTGACAGTAGTAGAAGGCAACCATAGGGAAATGTAAATCAAGATCATGTTTTGGACACATTTAGCGAGCGATTCTTCTCCAGTAAAGGCTCATCGTACAATTGTGTTACATCAAAAATACAAATACCACAACTTTTGTTGGTATTGTGAATACAACAATTAAGGTTATTTTTTTTGCATCAATGTGATGAACAATGTTGATCTGACAGCAAATACATTTTCTGGAATTATCATCTTATTATTTTTTATGGAACAATAAAGATGATAACAGAAATCTCTCAGACAAAACCAAATTGCATTCACTGAAATGCGATCGATCACAACTCATAGTGGGAAATGTGCTCCAGTGTCTCTTCATACATTCCCATTGTAAAAGCAGTAGCCTTATTCAGGGACCAGTAAAAAAAAAAAAAAAAAAAAAAGAAAGTTTCAACGAGAAATAGCAAATAAGAAACAGTATGTGGATGCTTGAAATGTCCCCCCCCCTCCCCGCACCCCAAAAATGAATAACGACTATAACGGTGGTTAACATTCCATATCCACTCCCCTTTAACCACACAAACATACACTTGAGTTCTTGAATTTTACAGCGATTCCATGACGTCAACGCTGTTGTTTTTTTTGTCCATGATCGCGTCTTTATTCTTTTTGCAGGAAAAGTCCAATCTTTCACAACTGATAAGTAACTGAACCGAATCAATAGCTCATTTGTCTCAAGGCTAGAATGCTCGCAGCATTAATATAATAAAACTTCCAGAAAAAAATTGGTCGGTGTGCAGTGATGGAGTAAAAACATCAATGTGCGCTGGTTATCCTTAATAGGTGACACTTTATGCTTAATTCTACCACAGACATGAATAAAAAGGTAACGTACGGTCTAATTCAATAGATTAATAACTGTCAATGTGTTTTCCACTGTGTTCCTATGACAACATCATCCGATGTGCCTGAGTCCATGATGTTTCTAAAGTGCCCTCAGCTTTCATCGACTCTGCCTCAAGTTACCTTACACTCCCGACAGCGTTGATGGATGCATCATCAACTGTTTGACTTGCTTTTGCTCTCACGGAAGGCCACCTGCGTCCACAGCCAGATGATAAATCACCCGCTTGGAGATGAACCTGGACGACAGGAGCATGTTACACCGGGTATTGATGCTTCCTGCTAAAAGCTTCAGAAAAAAAAGATGGCAAAAAAACAAACTGTGGTGATTCAAGCACATGTGGACTAACCTTGAAAAGGAGTTATCAAAGATGAGTGTGTACTCTCCTGGTTTTCGGACTTTCATTTCTCCCTTTATTGTCTCCTTGTGGGAGTTGCAGCGAGTCAGCGGGATCAACACCTGACAAAGGGCAGACTCATTTAAAGGAGACATATTACGCCACTTTTCCACAAATTAAAACAGTTGCCAGGAGTCTTCATAAAATGTCAGTACAGTACACTTATCAGCCTCTCTAAACACCCCTCTTTAGAGCAGACGATATTGGGGATGCTGTCCTGTATCTGTGTCTTGAGGGTCCACTGTAGTCCTTCCGTCATTTGAGAAAAAGGAAAATAGCGGCTCTGTGCCCAGGTAGCTGTCATCGGTGCTAATCTAAATGAGCTAGACTCCGACGTAACAGTAGAGCCAAATTGAGAACGGCTTGCTAAAAGACACATTTTCTGAAATAAGCAGTTGTGTAATGTCACACTTGATAGGGTTCAGGGGCTCCAGAGATCAAAATATGTGTAAACAAGCAGTTAAAAAAACTATTATCCAAGCACTACGGACAAACAAATATATTTTGCGTGTGTTTGTGTGTGTGCATGTGTATGCCAGCGCGTCACCTTAGCCTGTTCGAGTGGCGTCTGCGCACTCTCCCGGAAAACGACACTGAAGGAGATGCCTTTGGGTTCTGAGGTAAACGTCCAAGCGACGGTGGCGCCCGGCCAGCCCGCGCTGATGGGCACGGTGCTGTAACAGCTCGACTTGATGAAGAGCTCCCGCGAGCTGTCGCCGAAGTCCAAGATGTCGTCCACCGCGAAGCGAGACGCCAACCTAAAGCAAAAGACCACAAACGCCAAAGTGTCATCATGCAAGACGGAGTACCTGAAGAAAACTCACCCAACCAAGGGGGAGAACATCCAAACTACACACAGTAAGGCTGGAGCCGAGATTAGATTCCCAAATTTCAGAAGTGTGAGGCAGACTTGCTAACCACTAGTGTACTGTACCGTCCTGCCTGAATCCCACTTCGGGCACCAATTCTCTTTGAGTTCTTCAAACGTAATAATGATACTATTTCTCTAAATTTGCCTGGTGAGCATTTGTTTCTTTGGCTCCAGCAAAGTGAACGTTCTCTTTGTCAGCTTTTGTCATGTCATTCACCGCGTAAGCGTTACATTTCATACGTTTCACATCATTTCTCACTTCCCATTTTGACATGAAACAAAACCCAAAACATAACAAAACAACTTGCTTCTGCCGTCCAGCCGTGTGACAGCATGTAAATGAAACGCTGTGGTGTACATTTTTTTTTAACAAATTGAAAAATTTACGTCAGCTCTCCCGACTTGAGGAGGCAGATCTCGGCATCCTGCACAGCACCACGGCGGTCCCGGGGGTCTTCGGATGGGAACTCTCCTGTGCTGGCGCTGCTGCTGCTTCTGCACAGGACAAGGAAATCATACAGAGTCAGGGGCTAATTTGAGCCTCCAATCAAAGTTAGCAAAGGCCAGACTGTCAGATGTCTCTAAAAGATTATCCTGAGAATTACCCTGTTGTGTGGGCTGTGTTAAGAGTGCTTTTTCATCCCCATTCAGCTCGGAAAACAGTCGACAATTGAAAATGCTAAACCTTTACGATCTTTATGAGCGTGGTCAGCACCGAGTGGAGAATTGCCGAAGACAGACAACAGTCAATGATAAAAAATGACATGGAAATTTCGCAACTGTGATGTAAGTACCAGAAAGGTTAACAGTTAGCCTAGCTTCTATTTCTTTTTCTAATGCTACTCTTTCCCGTTCTTGTTTTTTTCTGGGAGTCTGAATGTCTTGTGGCACCACCTGACTGCCACAGGTCAGTCTTGTTACTACAAAAATCATCCGAGTTGGAGCAGGAGATTAGCAATATTGGTGTGGGTGCTGTGTTGGTCATCTCAAGTACACCACAATTGATATTTTTCGCTCGTCATGAATGGGGTCTCTTACATTTTAGAAATCAGTTGAGATGTTTTGGACAAACCTATCAAGACGTTATGGACAATTGTCAGCTTCCAACTTTGTGGAAACGGTTTGCCGGAAGAACCTTTTCTGTTCCTAGTGCATGAAGATATGCCTGGAAGAGTTTAGTCTGGAATAAATCCCTCAAACACCTTCAGGATAAACTAAATTAAAGATTATAATATCCAACACCTGCGACCTCACAAATGGGTTTCTGAATGAATGCCTCATTGTCCCAATACGTTTGTGCATACAAGTCTATTTCTATAGTCGGGCCTTCAAATTGCAATCTAAACGGCAATGTTGTTGCAGGAATTCTTATTTGTTAGCTCAGTTTCTGAGGTTGAAATTCAAAGGCAGCACCCACGCAAAATGAGATACGCACAGATGTGCTGCCTCCTGCTGTCCATGTCCAGGAGAGCAGGCAGTGGTAAACAAGTCACCGTCAGAGACACCGCTCACTTCCTCCTCTGTGATGATGTCAAACAAGCCATCCTCCAGTTTGTCGCCTTCATCTGCCCCTGGAGAATACACACCATATTCCATAATCAACAAAATTGCACATTGTGTAATTTATGACCAAAACCAGACTCTTCCTTTACCCAAAACGTTCGTCACGGCTCTCAGAGGCTGCAGCAGACGACTGAACGCCGAGCCAGGCGTGCTGGTGACGGCGTCCTCCTGCAGGGGGCGCTCAGCCTCTGCGTCGCGCTGGTGGCAGCAGTCCCGGCAGCAGCGCTCTCTGGTGCCGCCCGGCTGGTGGCTCGTTGCGTTGGTCAGGCAGTAGTAGCAGAAGGGGCGGCCACAAAATCTGAAGGAATAAAAGTCAAAGTCAGTCGCTATTCTGTAATTCTTTAATATGCAATTTAAAAATAACATTTCAAGCAGCACCTTATGATATGGTAATAAATATACATTTATTTATACCCATAAAAGCCTGATTACATTACATTATTTCTAAATTAACCCCCCTATTATGCTGCAACTTAAAATAATTTTATTTAGGAAATCCTTTAATATTAAAAATTGAAAATTAAACTTCTGCTTTTCTTTTTAATTTTTTTAATAACATGCATGATTTACGTTAATTATTCAAAAAACAAAAATTACATTCAGTCAGTTTTTGATTTCTGAACAAATATATCGGGAATTTATTTTTTTTATTAAACTACTGCTGGTCTTATTGTTTTTAAAAAAATAGAAAATGACTATTGAATAACATGTATACTTTATCTTATCTAATTATTTGAAAAAATATGTTTTTAACTTTCTCGTTTATTTATTTGAAATATATTTTACATTAAGGAGCCCTCTCTCTCTCTCTCTATATATATATATATATATATATATACACACACACACATACACACACACACACACACACACACATTTTTTAAGCACTTCTAAATGATGGAGAATGCTTTATTAAACACCTAATGCACAGTGTGGCAAGTCTAATGTGGCATCTGTCTGACCTGCAGTTGTGCTTCCGGAGCCACCAACCAAACGGGGTGTGGCAGCCCAGGCAGTAGTTGACGTCACGCTCTGTCTCTTCATCGCGCAGCTTCTGCTCAAACTCGAGCGCGTCTGTCTTCTGCCACAGCACGTCTTTGTCCCTGTACAAATATAACGCTTAAAAGTCCATAAGAAAGAAGAGAAAGAACAATTGTCAGTCACATACAATGCCAAAAAAAAAGCACCCACGTACCTGATGAGCTCCACGAGCCTTTCCTCCAGGTTAACCTTGGTGCGATAGAGGTCATCGAGTTCGGCAGCCGTCCTCAGGTCGAAGTTCTGCTTGTCCAGCGTCACCCTCTTCAAAGTATCCCTCAGCTCCTGACAGGCCCGCTGAGCCGCGTCGAGCTCCTCCTGGCATCTACGCGCAAAATACCGGTTGATTAGTGACAAGAAACAAAAATCTATTAACAAGAATTCCCAAGTGGCCTCCGTGCAGTTGTTATTTGTACCCTTGAATTGTAGAAAGAAAAGAATCCTTGAGGAATAACAAACACATGGATGATTGCTAACAACCATTACCTCTCAATAAACATGGTTTACACAAAAAAAGTAGTATCTTTAATTCCAATCAAACCGGATGATATGCTGTCAATACAAACAATGTCTCGCCTTGATAAATTCCTTCTCAGATGGATTAGCTCGTCCTCTTTCTGCTGAAGGAGATTTTCCGACTGGGCCATCTGGATGGTTTTCTCAGCGAGGTGCTGCCGGTATCTCTGCGCCTCAGCCTAGCAACGGTCACATACAGTTACATGATGTTTTTATGCAAAGATAAATGGAACAGCTCTAGAGAGTTGCATCCACGATTCTGTCTGAAAAAAAAAGGCAATAATGCTCAATTTTGATCCATACCGTCAAAAACCTAATTATTTAAAATGTTACTTACTGTGGTTGTAGTTACTTATACTTTGAAGTTCTGAAATATTTTATATATATATTTTTTTTTTTCACTACTTTAGTACTGTTGTAAACTCTCAAAATGCCCCCCCCATAAAAAATTAATAAAAAATAAAGCCACTGTATCTCGCTGGTGTATAATTAATATAGCTCTGTGACTGTCAATCAAAACTGAGCATTATTATCTTTGTAAAGGATACATTTTTGGTACATCTCTTGTACTGGATCACATCAGAGTGAATGCCTGAGACATGAGCATTGTGATTACTTCACTTGTTATGTCATAGGGCAGTGAATTATAATTATTATTATTATTATTATTAATTTAACTGCATGTGTGTGCATGCATCTATGTATCTGTGTGAATGAGTGGCGAGAGGAGACTGATTTTAGCTACTTGTAAATAGGGTTGGGCATCGAGAATCGAGAACCGATTGCAACCAGGACTAACGGTTCCGGTTCTCCCGGAACCGCTCAAATTTAAAAATTTCAGTTCCCAGTTTCGATGCCTCGTCCTTCAGCCGGGAGGAAGAAGTGGCGAAAACCAACGAAGAAGCGGCGTAAACCAACGGAGAAGAACGCGCACGATGACGTGCTTGTGCCCAACGGCGGCTGCGGCGAACAAAGTGTGTCTTCAATTTGTTCAAATTAATGACCAGTCACCTTAGTGCAATACTTGGAATAAGATTACATTGTGCAAAGGAGGCTTTCACGATGTGCAGTGTCTGACGCACGCCGAGCTTCAGCCTACACCGCGCGGAGCTTCAGTGAAGTCAACTCTCAGTCAACTGGGTGAGTGAAACAATAAAATAAGTCCATGCCAACATTGGGACAGTTAACAAGGTAAATGGTTGCTTGCACTGTTGCACTGAAGGTTTTTAACGTTTATTTTAGTATTCAAACCAACGTAAGCGCTGATGACAAAAAAAAAACAACAACAAAAAAACCTTTTTAACATCAGGCTAAAACGTCACCGTAGCAACTAGGTAGGGAAAGGAAGCAGCGTTTTATAGCATTTGGTTCCTCTTTTAACAATGCTTTTCTTAACTTTTAGCTGAAACATTAATTAATGAATATTAAGTCAATTAGGCTAGTTCCACAAAGGTTTTAGGTTTGATATTGATACTGGTTATACAGAATCTCGAGTCAAATGTTCATTTTAGTCTACGCTGCGGGCTGCTAAGAAAATGGATGTTCATAATTTGGACACCTTTTATTTAAACCATGCAGACTTTTTTGACCCAGCCCCCTAAAAGAATCGGAATCAAGAATCGTTTGGGACCAGTATCGAAATAAGGAATTGGAATCGTTCAAATTCAAAGGATGCCCAACCCTACTCGTAAAACACTTTGAGATTTGCATATCATTGTATAAAAAATGCTCTATAAATGACGTTTGTTTGATTGATTGATTGACTTGTGACAAAGACATTTTAGGGATACACTAAAAATAAAACAAAATAATTACAATGAGGGATTAGAGTCGCAATCTTACGGAAATCAAGTTGTATATTTTGAAGAAAAGCAATTGTTTTGCAAGAAAAAGTTTAATATTTGAGATTGAAGTCAACATTAAGAGAATACAATAAATTCAAGTTGAATATTTTTTCTCAATAAAAGTCATAATACTAGAGGACTAAAGTTGGATATTGTTTAGATCAAGTTTTATATTTTTTTTCGATAAAAAGTTGAATATTTTCCAAATTAAATTTGTAATATTAAGAGAATAAGGCCAGATATTTTTAAGAAATAACATTATTTTTGGAGATGAAGTTATATATTTAAGAAAACACTGTATATTTTCAAGATAAAAAGTTTTACCATTCCAAGAATAAAGTCCTATTTTATGAGGGGAAGATAGAGGAGCAGTTTGTTAACTGTGTAACAATGTGCAATATAGATGATCTCATCAAGTTAATGGGCGTATTTTGAAATTCACTTGTTACAATGACTATGCAGAAAAAAATATGACTTAAATACTGAAAATATCCAACTTAATTTTTGAACATCTATGACTTCAACTTCGTATATACGTTTTCATTTCAGCATGCCCCTTATAGTGCTTCCTAAAGAATAACAGCTGGTGTCAAAGTTAAAAGAACTCTGCATGGAGTTGTGCAAGGTATCCTCTCACCTCCAAGCGCTTTAGTTTCTTCTCCACCTCAACTGCTTTCTCCTGCTCGCTCATCATCTGTAACCTCTCATCCATTAACTCTTCGTTGACACTCTGAATGACCAAACAAAGGTATCATGACTATTATCGTGCGAACAGCGTTGCTGATAGCCCAGAAGCGCTGTGATTTGCTGGACCGACCTGCAGTTGGCTGCTGTGGCTGATAGTCTGATTGCTGAGCTCCAGGCGGAGAGCCTCGATCTCCCGGCGGGTCCTCTCCTGCAGCGTCTCCGCCTCCTCCTGGGCATCGGTCAGCATCTCCTGCAGCTTCTGCGTTGTGGCCCAAAGGTCCTCCTGGTGACAGAGCTTTCCGAGAAGTTGCCGATTCTCCTGGCGGAGCTGCTCTGCGCAAGCGTCCAGCCTGCTCGCCTCCTGTGCGGCCTCTTCCTGCCGCGCTTGCTGCCTCTTTAAGTGGTTCTCCCATCGCAGGCGAGCCTCTTCGTTCTCGGCCGTCAGCATGCACACGCGAACGCCGAGCTCTGCGGTTTCAGTGTTGGCCCGGTGCAAGGCCTCCCCGGAATCGCTGTTCTCCAGGCACAAGGCGTCGTAGCGCTGCTTGAGATTGCGCAGCTCCTCCCTGCAGGCCGTCACCTCGGCAGCCAGGCCCGCCCGAGCCAGAGCCTCGCCGTCTCGCTCACGGATCAGGGCCTCCTCGCGCTCACGAGAACGCAGGATCTCGTCTACGTGCCGTCGGTTGAGCTCCTCCACTTGACCTTTGAGCTGTTCTGCCAAGACTCGCAGGTCCTCTCTGGAGGCCTCGGTCACCTCCTGAAAGGCCTGAGCTTTCATTCTCTCCTCCGTCCCAGCCAGGAGCTGAGCCCTGAGCGCCACCACCTCCTCCCTGAGGCGGTGTACCTCCCTCAGGTTGAGCTCCAGCTGAGCCTCGGCGATCACGAGCCTGAACGGAGCCTCTTTGGTCTCAGAGGTTAAATGTTCCTCATGAAGCTTTGGCATTTTTTCATTGCTTTCCGCCGCTCCTTTCTCATCATGCTGCTCCGAGCTCCTGCTCTCTAGCTCCTCAGCACGAGCCTGCAGAAGAACACATTTAGCCATCTGCTCTTTGAGCTTGACCTCGGTTTGCTGGAATTTCACCAGCAACTCCGCATGGCTTCTTTGGGACTCTGTGAGGCTCTCGTCCAGATTTGACAACTTGGCGTTTAGCAAGTCCAGCTCCTCATGGGCCTCAGCAAGTTGTTTTTTCAATGAGCACTGGACCTCGAGAAGCTCCCGGTTTTCCTGCTGCACACTCTTCTGTTGAGCATCCGATCGCTCCTTCTCAAGAAGAGCCTTCTCTACAAGCTCCTCTAAATGGCGGTTTTCGTCCAGAAGCTTCTTCTCGCGATCTTCAACGCACAGATCGGCAGCTTCCACCCTTCCCATCAGGTGCTTCTCGGAAGCCCTTAGAGTAGTGAGCTGGTCTAACAAGGCTTCCCTTCCCCGAGTCATCTCGGCAATACTGTCCTCCCTCTTTTTGACCACTTGCAGTAGCGCAGCATTTATCCCCTTAAGCTCACAGCACTGAGCTTTGTAGCAATCGATGTTCCCGGTTTCCTCAAATGCATTCACGTCGTTTTCATCGAGTTTAGAAATTGGACTTTCTTTCTTCAGCTTCTCCAAGTGTTCTTCCAAATGCTTGATTCTCTCGGCGTTGACGGAAAGCTCTATGTCCCTGCTTTTTAGGGTTTTTCGCAAATCCAGCAGTTGAATCTCCAGGGTTTCATTCTGGCTATCTCTATCGATACATCTGCGCTCTATCTCGTCACGTTCCTCCTGAAGCCTCCTCCTCAGATCCTCCGCCTGGCGTTCTCTGCACTCCAGCGAAGCCTGCAGGCCCTGAAGTTGCGCTCTCAAATTCCCGCTCTCCTTCTCTTTCAGCGTCAACGCGCCCTGAATACGACCGACTGCACCCTGGAGTTCCTCTAAGCGTTTGAGGGTCTCCTCGCGCTCGTCCTTGCCCCGGGATTTGACGTCAGTCAGTTTCTCCGTGCAGGTCCTCAATTCTTCCTCCCTCAGTTTGAGCTCCTGAGACACACGCTCACAATGCCTTGCTCGGTCCTCGGCCTCCCTCTTGGCCTCCAGCCTCTTTTCCTCCGTTGACTTCAGTTTCTCCAGGAGTTCCTGGATCTTCCAGGCCGAGTCGCAGAAGCTTGTCGTTTGTTTGCCCTTTTCTTTAATAGTCTCGTCCAGCTTAGAGAGAAGCTCCATGTTTTTGTTCTCAGTAGCTGCGAGTCTGTCCTGAATTTCACAGTTTTTTTCTTCCCAACACGTTTGATAGTGGTTACGGACATCCATGCTAGGAGTGACTTCTGAAGGGTTTGGCAAGCTGATGGTCTTCTGAGATGCTAGCAACTGGTCGTTAAGGTTCTTGACGACATCTTTCAGCTCGGCCGCCTCTTTGCCTAATTCCTCTACCTGTCCCAGAAGCTCTTGCTGCCTGAGCTCGGACTGGTCGAGCTGGATGCGGAGATTCTCTGCAACACTGCAAGGGGATGGGTCTTTCAGAGCAAGGTCCCCGAGAAGACTCAAGTCTGGAATTGGAAACTCCTGTGACTGAATGGTAGATGAAAAAGGTCCTTCACATAGTATTCAAAAAAAAGGTATTTCTTGCGTAATGCTTTATACCTGGACCAGACTGTTGACGCTGGAGCAACAACTGGGGGGTCGCCACAAGAATGATGATGAGCCAGCCCCTAATGTCCGTCTTTCATGTCACGAAAAGGGGAAAATTGGTTTATATGAGTGACTCAGGTGAATGCCGGTGGAGATATTTTTAGCTTTACACCACGCACTATATCGGCAAGTAATGACACACTTTTTCCCCCTTGCAATGTGTGAGGTCGCTCATATTTTAAGAATCCGTTAAAGCCCCTGTGAACTGAAATTAAATGTCTCATCAATTTGACACACCACAGAGAGGAGTGTTGTTAACAACCTACCTAACTTGATGATTTAAAAAAAATTATAAAAATGTACAAAAAATAATAATCGCTAAGTATATAAACACAGGCTTCAAAAACTTGAAAAATCAAGCCATCATCTCCACTTTCGAATGCTATGCATGTACCCGCTGAATAATGCACTGATACCACGCCCCCGTCAACTGTCAATCAAATACCACTACGTCTAGCATCTTTCTCATGCCTACCCATCCCTAAATGTTTGAGCCGTGAAAATATATCTGCTTAAAGTCTTTGAAGGTGTTTTCAGCAACTACCTTTAATAATTTAACTCATACATTTAAACATGTATAATGTATTTAGAAACCAATTACTCAATTCACTTTATACGGTTTTTAGGATGTTAAAAATCACCATGTCTAGAGTCAAGGTTCCATCTGAAAAAAAAAAAAAATACAAGTGAGCACCATTTACCTGGCAAAGGCCGGCCAATCGATGTCGAGATCGTAACCTCGGGCTGCAACGTCAAATTGGATTTGATTGAGCTCGTAGAGGTGATTAATGATGTTCGAGGTGAGGCTTGAGTCGAGGAAGGGACTCCGGGCGTAATACCAGTCACTAAGGAAGACAACATTTTATAGGAAAACATTACCTATAGATTGCCACTGGTGGTGGTTGATCATAACTGGTGTGTTCAACTGGGGTCGGTAGTTTATGACAACATTTCATTCATATGGTGGGAATTTACGTAAATTAAATTTGTACGCGAGTCGGAATGCGACATATTCTAGAAAAACAGTAAATAGGGCATTAACTGGGCAGGCCTTTTTGTGCCAAGTGACCACATATTACGCCGCTTCACAATAGGGGCTGAACCGATTAGGAGATTCTTTGAAGTGATGACGCAATGACGGTCAGCGCGTGACGTCGATTAATTGCTAATCACATGGTTTTGCAATTTGCATTAACAACATGGATGCCTGGAAGGCAGCAGGAGAGTAGGGGGAAGGATCCTCGCGGCCAATGTGCAGCTGTGCCTCAATTTTGTGTTAATATCCATCCATCCATCCATTTTCAACACCGCTTATCCTGGTTAGGGTCACGGGGCGCTGGAGCCTATCCCAGCTGACTTCGGGCGAAAGGCGGACTACACCCTGAACTGGTCGCCAGTCAGTCGCAGGGCACATATAGACACGGAGAACCATTCGCACCCACATTCACACCGTCTCTGAGTGGGAACTGACACACCAACTGGGAAGAGTCAGTGTGCTTGTGTGTGGACTCTGTTGAGGAGGAAGGCAGAAGGTGCGCAGCTGCGGACAGCAATTTGACAAGTGAAAAATATCAACAAACACCTCGTCTGTTGGGACCATCATAAACTGAAGACCCCCTGTATAAAACTTGTTTCTCTTAAAAAAAAAACTTTTAGAAAAAAGCTCCTATGACGTTTTTCTACTGAACTTTTTCTCGAAAACATGACTATTTTCTCAATGCTATTTGTTTTCTTTTTTCTTGAAGAGTAATAAACAAGTTTTTCTAAGCCATAATAACAGTAAATATTTTTATGAAACACAATTCTATGAATGTAAAACAAATGACAAACAGCAACTATGGCGGGATGTGAGCATGCCTTTTTGTGCCACGTGATCACGTATTCCTACGCCTTGGTGCAGACTAGTGTATTAACATTCATAACCTCAAACTCACATATGCCAATACCATAACAAATCAAGGAATCATGTGCAGATACAGACAACAAAAGGGTTCCACTGGAAGATGGTTGACTTGAGCTCGCATTCATCAAGGTTACATTAAAGGTCGAAGCAAATCTACTGATTTGAGTTTGGGAAGCGAGAAGTGGCGGTACGAGTGCACGGGGCGTATGTTCAATCCGTGAAAAGAGAACTGAGACATAAAATCGAAACACGAAAGTCACGCTTCTTGAAAATGGCATAAAAATATGAGACGTATGAAACAGCTACTCACCTTGTGACTTTCTGATTGATGAGACACTGCTGCAGCGTGTCGGCGAGACGCTGGTGAACCAGCGAGTAGCGAATGAAGGCCCTTCCTTTGCCCAGGGAGGTTTTTAACTGAGAACACAACACACACGCGAGTCACAAAAAGAAACTTTTTATGTGCCCAATTTTGACGACAGATAACAAAATGGCATCCTGTCTATAATCCAAATTGACTAATCCAATGAACTGTAATCTCAAATGAACCTGTGTAAACGTGTTCTTATGTAACAACAGATTCCTGGGACGGGGTGTCAAAAAATGCCTGACCGCAGGTCTCATCGGCGCACCGAGCCATAATCTGCCGTGTCAGTCCGTCGGCAAACTGACGTCTCCGGTGCTTTAGCAGATGGAGGGATTTACGTGAAACAGACTTTTAGGTCTGCTGTGAGAACACCAGCTGGAGACTTACTCATATTTGGGACCGACTGATATTAAACAAAGGCCTAAGGGAGTTAGGAATAAATCTAACGAGCCCCGTCATCTACATTTTTAGATTTGGCAATGACTTAGTTGAGTGCACGTGATGCACGTGTGGCCGGCAGTCACTGTTTTATTGGCCCGTGGCATATACTAAAAATGTAATACAACATGGCCCGCTGAAGCAAGTCATAATGTTACATATGAAAATAATACTAATAACTATTTTCTTTGGCAGCTACTATTTAACACCAAGCCGAGCTTGAGGTTGTCTTTATGTATATTATGGCCAACACTCAGTTGCCTTGAGCATGTTTAATAAACGTTAACCTTTGAAGAAAAAAAGGGGGTTAAAAGTACACAAATAAAAAGCAGAGTAAAAATGTAATTTATTATCAGAAATCAAATAAATACATCAATAAATATTTATAAGTATATACAAATATTTTAAAAATAAAAATAAAACACAATACAGAAGATAAATAATAAATAAAATATATGAATAACACCCCAGGCAACTAAAAGCCTTAAAATATATTTTTAAATTAAATTGTAAAATTATTGTTGAGCGTTAAAGGAAAATGACTTTTGGAACACAGATGCCAACATGGATCGCGTGGGCCTTATGTGCATCTGTGGTATCAAGTTAGCCGACTACACTTGTTGGAATGCTTAGGAATTCACAATTCTATCCCCATAATTGTAGTAGTATTTTTGTATATTTGAATAAAATTAATGTATTTTTCTAGCTTTTTAAGTATTTTTAGTCATTCTCAAAACCTTTATAATCACTATTCAATTTAATTACTACCCGTCCATGAGTATTGTAACCTTACTTCTTTGATTGGCTGGGTTCGACTGCTTTATAGTGAGGTGTCTATTTTGACTTAACAATGTTACCAAACATGGTTTCTTGCCATACAAGATATACCGTAAAAACATAGCAGTTCTAAACGTCTCCATAAGGAAGTCGTTGGATCTGTTTAAGCAAATCCACCTTGTTATAAGGCGCACTACAGAGCCAAACAAGTCCTCTTTTAAATTGCGCATAAACTCATCGGAAAAATCTACCAAGTTTGACTAGAGCCACAGTTTGTGCTCTAAGATTGAGAAGCTCACCACTGTGGATTCCCGGGAACAAGCGAAGGAAGGAAGAGTAGTTGCAGGTGAAAGAATGCAAGTGAATCGGTCCAGAGTGAGTGGCCGCAGGATTAGTTACATGATAATACGCTCTGTGTATTTGTGTCTGTGCTTGCCTCATACGGCATACTGCGTCTCAAGTGTGTGTGATAGTGTGTGTGTGTGTGTGTGTTTTGCAGAGCAGGATTACCTCAGGGATGGACTTTACAAAACGGATGCCATCGTTAGCACCCTTGATCTTAATCAGGCAGTCGCAGAAGTAATCCCAGTAGTCTTTTCTCTGGCCGAGAAAGGTTGTCCTCTCCTTCAGGTCAAACTGGAAACAGTGTTGTTTAGAACTACTTGAGGACAAATCAACAGCGCACAGGAGACATATGCATTTTTTGTCACAATTTTAAACCATTCCCATGTTTCTTAAACATGCTTTTGTCAAAATTACAGCTAACTTCTCTCCCTTTATCAACCCTTGCTAAAATTAGCCTGTTTTGATGGCATGGTCCTCACTCATGCAAATGAGTCGCAGCTCAGCCCGCCCCATCTTCTGCGGGATCAAATGCAAGTACGGCTTTAGTCGCCCTGACGACTAGAGGCGGAGCTACTCTTTTTATTTCAAAAAACACACTTCATCCCCAAGCCGCCAAAATCACATTTGTCAGTTTGTGTGCGTGGTGCAGAAAGCGGACAAATCGGCAAACACAAATAGTCCCTCCCACCAATTCATTAATTCCATTACTATGCCCGTCCTGAGTTTGTGTCAAGCTTCTCAAGTACCATACCTGCAACAGGTACTCGAGTTTGTAGAAGAACTTGCGTAGGTTGGTGCTGTCGTCAGTTACGGGCTCCGAGTACTCGTTGTGCTCTTGACTCAGCTGAAACACAGCATCTAAAAATAAAAGTAAACGAGGGATCACACATATTTTCTTTTTCTTACAAAGGAGAAATATATGAAAAAGGTTATCGTCTCACAAGGATAAAGTAATATATTTTCGAGATTCAAGTCTTTATTAAGAGGATAAAGTCATATTTTGGAGAAGAAAGTCATATCAAAACAGCTAAATTTCAAATTCTGGTCACAAATGCGATGAATCCGTCTCCGTCAAGCAAGTACTGTATCGCTCGATTCCTGGCATACAATTAGCAACTAAAACTCCTTTCAATCAAAAGGTCAATAATCGCTTCAAATTCCTGATATTGATAATAACCTGCGGCGTATTTCTTATTTTGCAAACCTATACTCAAGCATAACTTCACAAGATTACTGCCAATCCAGACAAAAAAAATTATTGCTCCTCTATCATCCCCTCACTTCCCCATGTGAAAATACACATTTATTCTTGTACTATTGTCTTTACTCTTGAAAATATGATTTATTTAAAATATATAATTTATTTATTCTCATATGACAATTTCAATATAAAAAATACTTTTTAGTTTTGTAATATTATTACTTTAATCTTGAAAATATACAACTTTAAAAAAATATATATTTGTCTCATAATAGTACGAGTAGTTTTTTAAAAAATGTACTTTTTAGCTCAAAAATTTACCTTTTTCTTGCAATATTACGACTTTGTGGCAGTGTAATTATTTTGTTTTCTTTTCAGTGGCCCTAACACTCGTAGTTTATTAAATATTTTGGTTACCTGACGAGAGTCAAAATGATATAAACAGCCTACAAAATAATGCAAAGGGATACAAGTTTGATACATACTTCTGAAATAACACATTTTCTCAAATTATCTTTAATTACATTATGTTAATATTAACATTAAACAACAGTGCACAACTGTGAAGACAGCATGTTAATGACTTCACCCAACAGATTATCACCAATGATTCAACACGGTAGAAAAGAGACACATATCAATATGCAACACTTTATTCCTATAAAGCTCTGCAAGCGTCTATATTTTCAAATGACCACGTTTACAACATTCCTAGGAAATCCCAATGTCAAATCACCAATGAGCTATTTTTTTCCGCGGGCGACGTCATGTGGTGCTCGCTGGGGGCTTCTTGGTGCCCGTGTGTACCGTGTCGGTGACCCCAGATTTAGCGTGTTCAATGAACCAAACGTGGATGTTTTTAGAATGAAGGAAGAAGCCGGAGTACTGTGTGACAACATAACAAACTCAACACAGGAAGGCCGGAGCTGTGATTTAAACCCTGAACGTCAGAACTGTGAAGAAGACATGCTAGCCACGTGGCTAGTGACAACACAACCACAATGACAAACATTTCATGAAATAATTTTAACTGGCAAAGATGCTGTTGTCTTGTGTATCTTCATTACCATAGAGATCTTTGATGACCCTCTGCACCTGATTATGGCCAACCGAGGAGCCTGAGGTGGCCATTGTGCACCAATTCTGTAGGAGGAATTTCAGAAAGAAACTTTCTTACTCACACAACACAAGACAACACTGCTGTCTTTTTCTTTATGTGGAAGACACTTGATATTGGGTCAAACTGAGCAACTACTGTGGGAAAAGCAGCGTTCTTTTCCCCAGCTGACAGGCGACATTTTCGACAACTCAGGTTACAGAAACGCCATCTTTTACAAAAGGTAAAACATGTTTTGTCCATGTTTTATGTCATTTATGAGCCGCTGTAAACATGACATCGACGCGTCAGAGGAGGAGAGACGTCCCGATGCTATTTATACCAGCGACACCTGCTATCGCCTCCCCACTTCCGGGTACTTGAAAACGTTAATACACTCAATCAGGCGGTCATGCTGATAGTAAAATGAAAGACAAAAAATACCGCAGCTTTGTAATGGTTGACAAAATGAGACGTATCTGTCGTAAAATTCTCCTGAGTGATCACTTCATACCTGTGTTGTTACCAAACTAAAATCTGCTCCTGTTTGAGGCTGGTCCGACCGCATGATTGACAGGTAACGCTGACCAACCGGGTAGCCACAGCTCTCCAAAAGCTGTTCATGTTTGGTTGAGACACTGGCTATGAATAAACATACAAATGCATGTTTATTAAAGAAGAAGAAAAAGAAGAAGAAGTGGTTATAAGTTATTTTCTTTTTAATCGTATGAATAAAGAGTTAAATTAAACGTGGAGAAAATATAAGCGAAAAAGATCCACCCTGTTTACACTATAAATGTGTAATATTATAATATAGAACTACAAACTGTTATTTATTCATTATTTTCTGTATTTTGACATACATTAGCCAGCCTCAATTGGAATGGCAAAAAAATTTATATATATATATATATATATATATATATATATATATATATATATATATATATATATATATATATATATATATATATATATATAATTTTCACTATTATTTTGTAGTACTCTGTTTTAATTGTAACTAGCACAAAAAAATAAGACATTTTTGTTCATTGTATTTATTGAATCGTCACATTTATTTGATGAGAAAAGTTTGTATGGGATATTTCCTCAAAAGCGGCAGAGGTGTAACTATTGGGTGGGGGTGGATGATGTGAAATGGATGTTGTCAGCCATATGCGTCATGATTAAGGAGCCATATCCAAAGACTGCAGTGTGTGTACTAGCATTGGTGCAGGTACAGTACTTTTCTACTTTATTTTGTCATTTAATGGGGGTATTTTTCCCCCCAAATATTTTATACTTATTAAATGCAGTGATGGCGTCAATAACCAGATGTATGTGCTTTTCAGTTACACATGAACTTTTTAAAAAAACTGATTTTTTTTCCTGTAAATTAGGCCATTTATAGCAATGGTATTTTGATGACATTTTTCTTTTTTTTTTTAATTTAATTTTATTTTTTTAGAATGGACAAAAACTTCTGCGCTATTGTCAAGTGTAAATTCACACTCACACTTGTCCTCTAACATTACTCATGCTCATACATTTATTAGCCCCCCCAAAATACCCAAATTAAGCTTTTCATTATTCTTTGATACCAGAAATGAAACAGAAAAAAAAGGAAGTGACCTCTTTTGGGACACAAAGGTACTCAATCGTTCGCTATGCTCTGCTCGGGACAATATGCCAATATTTGGGACCATCACGGTTTTCTCAGATTTGCAATTCCTTTTGCGTTGACGCCACGAGGAGGAGTTGAGAGACAAAACCTTGATGAAGCACCGGCTTCATTCAAATGTCTGCCGTGGATTTATTTTGGTTTCACTGTTCAATACAACGACAAGGGAGAGAAAACGACTATTCTGCGTGTGTGTGTGAGCGTCTTTGGCGTGAGTTTAGGCCAATCGTAGCACCTTGCAAGTGTTCTGAATTCTTATGTTGGACTATCTGAAGCTCGCCCGTACCACGCCGTGGCACGTGACTGCAAAACTCATAAATCTGGGCTTTCGTAAGTCAAGGTCCCACTGTTGAAGTGTTTTCTAAGGGTGTGATGATACATATTCCGATACTGTCCAAATACATTTGGTCCTAACTTTGTGTGATCTTCTCACCACGGTAGAAATGGCAGCAGCTGAAGAAGTCACCCCTACCACAGCAACACCAAACGCGACCACTTACTGGACAGGTGGTTTTGCTGATGATTATGACGGTTATGATGTGGACTACCAAGACGAAATGTGTAACGCGAGCGCCCTGTTGGACTTTGTCAAGATCTCCAGTCCGCTCTTCCTCTCCACGGTGGCGGTTCTCGGCCTGACGGGCAACGTCCTGGTCGTAGCGATTGTGCTGAAATACGAGAAGGTCAAATCCCTCACCAACGCCCTCATCCTCAACCTGGCCGTGTCGGACCTCCTCTTCGCGGCGGCGCTGCCCTTCTGGGCGTACTACGACGCTTGGGGCTGGGCTTTGGGGGAGCGCGCGTGCAAGCTGGTTAGCTTCGTGTTCGACGTGGGATTCTGCAGCAGCGGCCTGCTCCTCATCACCATGACGATCCAGCGCCACGTCGCCGTGCTCAAACCGCTGTCCCGCCTCGTGTCAGCGGCGGGCGTCCACAGCCTGCTGGCGTCTATACTCATCTGGTGCGCCAGCGTCCCGGTGTCCGTCCCGGCTGTCGTCCTCACAGTGGTCGTGCAGCAGAACGGCCAGAGTCACTGCGAATACGACGATTCTGTCAGCAGCTTGTGGGGAATCTATCAGCAGAACGTCCTTTTCGTCCTCATCTCAGGCGTGTTCCTCTTTTGCTACCCTCGGATCCTGTGCAGGCTGCTTCGTCCTTCGGCGAGGAGACGCAAGAACAAAACCTTGAAGTTGATTTTCACGCTCATGCTGCTCTTCTTCGTGGGCTGGGCTCCGTATAACGTCACGCTCTTTCTTAAATCTTTACGTTTCTGGTCCCAAACGCCCGTGGACTCTGAGACCATGGCGGAGCACTGCGCCAGCCACAACCTTCTGGACTTCACCTTTTACATCAGCAAGCTTTTGGCCTTCTCGCACTGCTGCCTCAACCCCGTCCTCTACGTGTTCGTGGGCTCCAAGTTTAAAAGTCACTTGAAGAAGATGATGGGGTGTCAGCGTCGCAGCGACGGCGGCGGTGAAGGCGGGCGACGGAACCGACTAGTCATCACATCCCTGTCTAGCGGCGACGACCTGTGCGTGTAGCTCAGTAACCTTTGGTACGCGGCGTACGCCTAACAAATATCAGGTTCATGTAACTGCTAAAGCGGAAAAGTGAACCCCCGCTATTCACGGAGGATACAAACCGAGCTCCGTCGCAAATAGTGAAAAACCGCATGTAAATTACCCGAAAACCCGAAATGGTTGGTAATTGCCTATAGATGCTTCAAGATGGCGGCATAAGCCCTTTTTTCTTTTAGGCAAGCATTGAAGTGACCTAATGAAGCTCCTCCCCTCAGTTCAATGTAGTTTTTTTGTCACCAGGTGGCGCCAAAGCAATATTTTTACATTAGATATGGCCTTGACCTAAGCACAAAAACAGCAAATAAGTGAGTTTTTCAGAGAATAGTGGCTAATGGGTCCCCCAAAATAATGCAAATGCCGAACCGTGAATACGCAGTTGTTCGCTGTATTTGAAGGTGACGAAGGCTATATATTACTTTGACACCAAACACAGAAACTTCATTCAAACTAGAGTCTTTACTGAGTATATCGGCATTGACGAAGTCAGTCTAGCAATTTCCCAGCTTTGCAGGTATTATCAGAAGCTCATTTCCACTGCCTGAAAAATTCCGGTAGTTTCCAGGCTTTCCCCCATGTCGCAGTCTTGCATAAACAACACCAACACAGAATGGGGGGATGAAGTCAACCTCTCATTTTTTCCTTAGTATCAGAGGATTCTTCTGTACCCCCCTGAAAAAGTTCGCATTTTTTCCCCAAATGTTGTTTTTCTTTGCCCACCATATTTTGCGCTTGGGGTTTAAATATTAAAATGTGGAATGCACATATCTGTATTACACCTACATTTTAGGTTCCATCAAATGAAAAATACTCCATGTATGCAAACAATGTTTCTGAATGAAATGTAGACACTCTTTGGTTTTGTGATCCTCAGTTTTTTTGTTTTTGTTTTTGTTTTTTTGGGGGGGGGGGGGGGGGGAATTATATTATCTCTTTTTCTAATAGGGCATAACCCCCCATCCCACCCCCAGATTGACCTTGTGCCTGTGACTCAGAACAAACAAATTAGCTCTGAGCAGCAGGATCTATAAAAATGTAATCCATAACAGACTGCATTTTTGTGATTAAAATTAGTGGCGTGGAACCAGCTCACTGGGCCATGTCCTTGTTTTTGTTGCTTTTTGGGGTGAAAATGATCAAGACTTGTAAGAAATGGGTATCAGTAATGAAAGTCGCGCAAGAACCCTTTGCTCACCTTTTCAAATATTTTAACACAATTACGTGTCATGCACCTCTTAGGGGCCTCGTGCTGTGTTGGCGGCTTGGTAGGGGGTCCACAGAGGAAGGGATGTGTGTGTGGCGGCGGCGGTGTAACTGCACTCCTGTATGCGTCTCCGGGGGTAGATTAAGCTTAATTAACTAAACCATCCAAGCACGCTCGGATGAATGGTTACAAGTCAAGGGCAGAGCAGTCACACGTTCCCTGGAAGTGTGACAATGTGACCGCATTCTCGCTTGTGAGGGGACATCACCGAAAATATGTTTTCAATGAAATATAATAACGTGTCGGATTTCATTTTTAGGAAGGAAAAACACACAGTTTTAAGGCAGCTGTCTCAAAAATGTCTACAAATGTATCCAATTGTACAGTGGTACTATTTATAGAGGTAGTTTATAGATAAACGTATTCTGCTCCTTTCTCTCTCGAGGAAAAAGTTTTCTGCTCTATTTTAGTTACACTTTATTTTACGTTTACCGGAATGCAGGGTTTTTCCATGAAATCATATTTTAAAAAATATGTCGTTTGAAACAATGAGCAGTATATTTGGTTATCTGTGTACTTAATGTTTCATACGTAAAATCATTCAAGTATAGCAGCATTTGTATTAACCTTGAGTAAGAGCAAATACGGAAATACAGTATCAAATATCGCCCCTTGTGTCATGGTAATGTGCAAAAATGTCCTCCAGGTGGAATAAAAATAAACATGAAAACTTCAATATAAAAGGTTAAATGAAATAATGCACATACAAATATTAAGTATTATTTTTTAAATAAAGAAATTCCATCAAAATTTCAACTCAAATGAAATCATATATTTTAAAAAGAATTATCTATAATTAAAATATGATATTTAAAAATATATGTACATTTTTATTATCATTATAAAAAAAGTATTAATACTTCAATTATTAATTAATTAAATCTAACTAAATTAAAACAAAACATAAGCTACAGTATAACAAATAGATAATGTTTTTAATTTATTAAAAACAAAAAACATATACCCACATTACTATTGAATGCTAAACATACAAATTGTTCTTTTATCATTGATGAAGAAAAATTAAATAATGAGCAATCATTTTTTCTAAAATAAAGAAACTGAAATTACATAACACAAAATCTTAAGTATTATCTAGCCAGATTGAAATTTTAATAAAAAAAGAAAATGAAATCACAAAAGAAATTATTAAGTATTATCCATCTCGCTCGCGAGTTAGTTGGAAATGGAGAAAAAAAAAAAAAAAAAAATGAAAATTTGTCTTCATTTATGTTCATACTTTGTGATGTTCTGTTTATGTCTTTGTGCAACACGCTCCAAACTCAACTCAAGTAGAAATCCAGAGTTGAACTCGAGCCTTTCGTTGCCAGTGATATTTTGGACAATGGCGCGCTTCAACAAGGCCCTTCTGTTCCCAGTGCACAAAGCAAGGTCCATCAAGGCATGCTAGGGTGAGTTTGGTGTAGAAGAACAACCCCATCAGAGTAAGAAGATTGGAGACTGCATTGAATTTTGTAATTATTATTTATTTATTTTTTTTACTTCCTGCAAGTGTGAAGGCCGCATGTGTCCCTGGAGGTTTTTGTTCATCCAACCTTCGGCGACGCCAATGAAAGTCATCCTCGTTCGTTAGCTCGCGGTGTGTCGGTCCCCAGATCGTTTTCTCAGCAAACGACGTTGTTGTTCCGTGTCGCTTTTTAGCCACCAGCTAAACAGCTGTTGTTGTTTTCTTGCCACGCGGATGATGATGATGATGATGACGACGACGACGACGATGCTACCAGGTTTAGGCCAACCCGTGCAGTTTGCTCCCTTCTCCTCACTTTCATACCCCCCAGATATCCGCAAGAATCATTACTGCCGCCATATGCCACTTGAACGGATGCCGGGCGAAACGTGTGCATTGCTGATCGAATCTTGTCACGCGTTAATGTGCGTGCAAATCGATTACGCGCCAAACCCTCCTAATGGCCGGGAAGAAGTGTTTTAGTCAACAAATAGAGATGACTTCGTCACACGTGACATTCCCGTCTTGGAATTTGCTACAGGAATGAAGTGCTCCCCCGCTATATAGCGGTTCATCGCTCGCAGATTTTGAAGCAATGTTTTTTCTGGGTTTGTTTTTATGGGTTTTTAAAGTCGACGAGAAATTCCGACTGGGAATTGTGTCGAACGACACGTGACCAAATCGGAAAAGAGGTTGGCGACGTTAACTACGGGCGGATGACATGATGGCGAGCTTACTACAATACCGTTCTCCAGACACATGTAAACACAAAACCAAGTCTAAACATCGGATATGGTCATCTTCGGTAGCTCTTGAAGACATCTTGTGTAAAACAAAAGACACTGTAGAAGTTCTATACAGTATTTCTACATTTTGTCGTGGTCCTGAAGGGCTCCACCAGAAAGGAAGTGCTTGGTTTCGTGCCTTCATTGTTAGTTGGTTGGTATCAAGTTTAAAGTAAACTTTAACAGGGAGTGACAAATAAACAGCTTGAAGCAAACACACTTGGCCTCTTATTTGGAGAACTATATGAGCGGGAGAGTGAGACCCGAAGGCCCTAAGGAATACTTTCATGAGTGTGTTTTAATAACAGATGGAATAAAACTGTATGGCCTCCTTGTATGACAGATTTATATCACACCTATTGCAGGTGGGTCAGGTATGCAAATTGTGCTGCAGATGCAGTTGCACATTTCGCCACCAGAGGGGAACAGTATGCCTTTCTATGTTGCTGGGAGTTGAGTGACATGACAAGTTGCATGTTGGTCAACTTCTTACTTTCGGGGGAACATTTGGTGCAGCCTGTCGATGAAATCTGCAGCAAACGTGCTCACACACACACACACACACACACACAAACGCGCGCGTGGGCTTCACACGTCTCCGTTTCAGGGTCGTCCTCGTCTACTTACCTGCTGTTGTCACACACACAAAATACAGCGATTAACTACCATGGAGACTTAATTAACAAATCAAACATCTGGACATGGCCAGTAGACTTAGTCGCCTCTCGTAAGATTGCTTATGTGATGGATCAAACACAGCATCCTTCCTAGAAAATGTCCTCATCTGGCTCGTGTTATCTTTTTTATATTTATTTTTTTTGCAATTTTTCAAACTTGCAATTATGATTGTTGATCATTTCTAACTATTTCATTTCTTACTTTTTCATTCCCGAAACATAACAGAACACATCATGAAGAAAGGTGACAATGTAACATAATATAACCAAGCGTAGCCTAATGTAAAATTGGAACCCTATTTTGCAAGCTTATTGTGCAATGATTAGTGTAAACAAAATGAATGTAATATAATGTAACTTAACATTTTGTAACATCAATATAACGTAACGTAACATAATGTAATAATGTGATGTAGCAAATTGTAACATAATGGTTTGTAACTAAAGTAATTTAACTTAATGTAACGTAACATCATGTAACAACATAGAAAAACGTAACATAATGTAAAGTAGTGTAACATAGGACAGCACACGGTACAAACAACCAACCCAATATTACATAGCATAATGTTAAATATTTCGTAATTTGTCCTTTAGCTGCTCAATATTGTGTCATAAAGCAACGTAACTGCTCATATCACGCACGCTAACGTTAGCATGGCGTAACATAATGTGATGCGCTGCAACAACCCCAAATGCGTTTGTGCTGCTTTTTTAGCTTTACTGTTCTTTGTGTGCAATTACGCGCTCATCTGAGTACAAACATTTCCAGGCCGAGCGGGTCTGATGGCAAGCGGACCCAGCCGGACCTGGCACGATCCCCCGCCCACTCCACATTGAGCTATTCTGCAGACTGGGCCTTTTTTTGGCTTAGTCCTCCTTGTCCTCGGGCTGCACCAGCTGCTGTGTACTTGCGACCACATTCCACGCGCCCCGACATGGCGTCCTCTACCCGCCTTCCTCCTTTTCCTCCTTCATAGGCGCGCTACCGATATTTTTTGGCCGTAACTTCGCGAACGGTGAGTCCGCGGAGTGATTTTCCACGGCGGCGTGCATACCTAATGGAAACGTGTTAAAAAATCATCGTGGAAACGTCCTTGGGAAGACAAATGAATTTTCAGCAGAATAATTAACTTAATTAACAAATTTGCATGCATATTCATCAGGGCCATTGAAGTCTTTCCAGCTCAGCTTGATGAACGTTGCTGTGTAATAACCAGCTCATTTACATTCTGCCATCCAGCGCCATTTGCGCGCATTACTGGGGGAAAGGCGCACGTGGTGTGTAACGGCGTGCACGCACCGCTCCTTTTCTTAACATGTGAGCTGGATGAATTGATTTGACATGGCCGTTTGTTGGCCGCGCACCCCGATTCGAGGCCCAGCTGCCTCCCCCGCCCCTTTGCCCCCTCCCTACATATTCATGCCCACGAAGCTCAATGTGACACACGGTGACCTCGCATCCCCCAGCGCCCCCCTTCGCCACGTCCTTTTTGGCACCCAACCTGCCTCGTAAAAACTCTCCATGGCTGCCAGCCTGTTTAAAAACCTGAGCCCCCCCCGCACCCCCATGGGTACCCACGGCCCACCCCCACTCCTCTGCTCCTCTGTGTCTCTGCAGGGCAATCTTTAAAGGCGGCAAGGTGTGACGGGACAGACTGGCAGCTCGGCAGCCGCCGCCCCAGGACGGCGGCGTTCCGTCAGCCGTGAGCGGGCACCGCGGCGCGGGCCCCCGCGGTCGGCCCCCGTGTGCCTTTCTCATGCCTCATCTATGCCAGTCTCACACAAAAGCGGGCGTTAGGATGACTCGCAGGCTTTTGTTCTGATCAAGTGGATTATTGCCGAGGCCTTACGCAAGATAACTGAAGGCCATGCGAAGTTAAGTTTTTGTATTTTTGTTTTATTTGTAGTATTGAATGTATTACAAAGGGGTAGGGTTGCAAATTAGGGTTTCAAAGATGGATTAAGGTTGCAAACTGGACCTAGAATTTCAAATTCGGGTTTTTGACCCAGGTTTGGAAATTGGGGTTTCAAACCAGGGTTAGCATTTTGAGGTAACTTGAGGGTTGGGTTAGAAGTTTCGCGTTGGATGTGCAAATTAGGGTTTCAAAATGGGGTCATTGTTTCAAATTAGGTTTTCAAATCAGGATTAGGGTAATGAATTCAGGTTTCAAATCAGGATTAGGTGCTGAAGTCAGGTTTCAAACCAAGGTTAGGATTTGAGAGCAAGGGTTTCAAACCAGGGTTAAGTTTGAGTATCACGTTAGGGTTTCAAGAAATGGTTGTGGTTTTAAAATTGAGGTTTCACGCCAGGATTATGGTTTCAAAGAAGGTTTCCGGCCACGGTTTGGTGATTTAAATTGGGCTTTCACGCTCGATTTGCAAATGTGGGTTTCAAGCCAGGGGTGGGTCTTCAACTTACGGTTTTCGATTCTTCTGAGGGACTGCTTACGAGCCTCAGTGGTGCTGTTTCGCCCCGCGTGAACAATAGCTACTGTGGCGGGAGGCATGTGTTTGAATGTTACGTGTCAGGTCATCACCTTTCGAGTCGCGCGAGCGGGATGATATTCGAAGCACACGTTTGCGATGGTCATTCTGGATGTTTTTTGCTTTCATAGCGGTGAGTGAGAGCGTTGTTACTACACAGCAGCTTGGCAAGCCTCACTGCCAACAAGCCGCCTGCGCTTCATTAACGCCATCCTGACTCTACGCAGCCCCAAAAAAAAGGAACACCGGAGCTTTTTGTTTTTTTTTGCACCTTGAACGCGAGCAATATGGTGCACGTCTGTCCTGAGATTTGACACTTGCAATTAACACGTTCATACGCAAAGGTAACACGTTCATACGCAAAATCTAGACATATTTCAGAAGAAAATAGCATCAACTAACAACTTTCTTTCTTCGCTTGGCCCCTGCGATACTCGGCGTGACGCTTTCCCACCGCAGACACGCAGAATGCGCCGCGCTGGAAGCTGTGAGCGCGGAACGCCGCAGATTTCACGCTCGGCGGAAATTGTTTTTAATGACACGTTTGACTCGTTTATGGCGCCGTCCGTGACTCGATTTGTTTGGAGGCTTTCGACCGAGCGAGACGAGAGGAAACCACGCGAACGGGCCCATTAAACTGACCTTCAGACTCCCCCTGAACGTCAAGTGGCTGTCACGGCGCTGACGACGAGGACAGCGGCGGAAAACACAACTCATCACACACACACACACACACACACACACACAAGTTGTCAGTCAACTTGCTCTCAAGAGAATTTAGTAGGAAATCATACTCGGTGGATGCAACACTATAATATAACAATATTTTGCCATGAAAATTAAACATACTGTTCCAGTACATGTGTTTAAGCGTATGAAGCCAAGGTTAGGGTTTCAAGCCAAACTTGGGGTTTCAAAAATAGTGTTTCAAACAAGTGTTCACGTTTTTATATTTCGGCTTCAAACGAGGATAAAGGCTTGGAAACAAGGGTTAGCATTTCAAATTAGGGTTTAAAGCCAGCTTTAAGGTTTCAAATAGGGGTTAGGGTTTTAATGTTGGTTTGGGTTTCAAAGTAGGGTTTCAAGCCTCAGTTAGGATTTCAGGTTAACATTTCCAGCCAGGCGAAAAGTTTCTAACAAGGGTTCTGGTTTCAAATGAGGGTTTCTTTCAAGCCATGGTTTGGGTTTCAAAGTAGGGTTTCCAGCCACAAATATGGTTTCAAGTAATGTTATAATCCTTAAAGACAGGCTTATTGTTTCAAACAATGGCTTGTGCTCAAATTGGGGTTTCAAGATAGACTTTGGGTTTCAAAGTAAGGTTTCAAACCACAGTAAGAGTTTTAAGTTAACATCTCAAGCCAGCCATTTGGTTTCAAACAAGTGTTTAGGCTTCAAACGAGAGTTTCAAGCCAGTTTTAGGCTTCCAAAGTAAGGTATCAAGAGATGTTTCCAATTCCATATTGGGGGTTCAAACCAATGTTTGGGTTTCAAGTCAGGCTCAGAGTTTTAAAAACAATTGTTAACATTTCTATTTCATCTTTAAAGTCAGTGCTCAAGTTTCAAACCAGATTTTTTTTAAAAAAGGAATAAAAAGATGTATTTTGAAATGATATAGAATAAAAATAACGTGGTTATTTTTTGTATTGTTTTTAAATCTATAAAATACAATGACTAACTAAGCCACTGAAGTACCTAAATTCATAAATGGGATTAAAGGGCATCTCTCATTTTCCACATATGGGCGGCGGTAATAAAACAATGGAGGGAAGGCGTGTAGCATGAAGATGAGAGAGCCTGAAAAAGTTTGTTGACGCTCCCTTGCAGACCCGCTGCGGGAGCGCCGCTTCCCGTCAACAGCTGCGGCGCGTTATTAATAAATAGACTTGTTTACACGTATGAACATAAGACAGCATCTACAACGCCGACATGCAGATAACATCAGGCTCGCAGGTACCGCTGGTTTTTTCTTCTTTTTTGTTTTTTATGTAATGGCCTAAAAGTCACTTCATACTTCCTTTCCCCCCCCTGTTTTGTTTTGTTTCAGGTCTCATTCGGCGAGATGTGAGGCCATCAGCATTTGGCAGTTTTTTCGGTAAGCATGTTGAGCATGAATTCTCGAAAGCTGGCGAGCGGGTTGAACCATTTTCCTTGACGACGGGGACAGAAAAGAAATCTCGGCAGGCGGCAATTTTGCAACACTTCTCAAATGTCAATTGGTGTGCCGTGCCAAGGGAATGCATAGAAATATATCTAGCAGGATGAGATGCTTACAAAAACTGCAAAGCTTTTGGAAGAGTTCAACGAAAGCATTTTCAAATTAGGGCTTGAAATTAGTCTCAGGGTTGTAAATTAGGATTTCAAGACAGACAAAGTTATGCTTTCAAATGAGGGTTTCAAGTCCGGGTTAGTTTCAGGGTTTAGGTTTCGAAGTAGGAATTCAAGTCAGGGTTAGGGTTTGAAAGTAGGGTTTTAAGCCAAGCGCGGCGTTTTGAAGTAACGTTTCGAGCTAGGCTAAGGGTTTAAAAAAAGGGCTTCGAGTTTTAATTTAGGATTTGGAACCAGATTTAGGGTTTCAAAGTAGGGTTTCAAGCCAGGGTTAGGGTTTCAATGTCAGGTTTTATATACAGGTATTTTACATTCAGTGTAGTTTAGTATATTTGTCCTCATTTAGTTTTATACAAGCGCTGTATTCCTGTCATGTTTTTTTTGCTGTACACAAAGCTCAAAGAGGTTCGTTGATGTTGAGTTTTTGTAGATTTTGCTACTGAATTCTTGTTGATGAGAAAACACGCAAGTTCTTTGTAGGGCATCTTTTGAGGTGGCGGGTGGGGTGAGGGGGTTCATTTGACGACGGCAGCGTTTGATGGTGCAATTGATGGGCAAGTTGCGAGGAAAAGTCCCAAAGCCTCAGAGGAATTTGATTACCTCCATCCATTATCTGCACAGTGAGCAATCGCGAGGCTCGCCATCTGTCATCCGTTTCATTTGCATCGTCAACACCTGTTTATGCCTTCACTTCTTCTTCTTTTTCTTGTTTTTTTAGAAGATGCCTTTCATGGCAGCCAGCAAGCAACATTGACTTTTCCTGATAAACGCATTAGTTCCAAAACTTCAAACAGCAAATTGCACGCGAACAACTCCATTGTTGTCTAGACTTTTGCAAAGTCTTCCTTTTCATGGCTCCTCGTTTAAATATATCGACCGCTGCTATCTCACACAGCTATCATGCAGTTACCACAGCCTTTTACAACTTTGACTGGGATAGATAGATGGGTGGATGACTGGCTGGATGGAGGGAGGGAGGGAAGGAAGGATGAATAGATGATAGGTGGAAGATTGGCTAGATGGATGGATGGATGGATGGATGGTTGGTTGGTTGGGTGCATGGGTGGATAGATGATTGATGGATGGATGGACGGATGATGGGTGGGTGGGTGGATGGTTGATGGATGGATGGATGATTGGTGATAGATGGTTGGTTGGATGCATGGATGGATACAAGATGGATGGATGGATGATTGATGGATGGAAGGAATTGACAGATGGATTGGTCGACACTATGATGGATGGATTGGTGGATGACTGGATGGATGATAGAGAATATTGATAAACGGATTCCAATTTCTTGACAGACGAATGCGGATCGACGGCTTGATCGACAGATCCAGACGGACGGCTAGACAAAGACTGACTGACAGACAGACAGACACTGTAGATGATATTACTTTTGTTGTGCCACACGTTCCCTCTCCCTTTCCTTCTCTCCCTCCGTGAACCCACCCCCTTCCATCCCTCCATCCCTCCATCCACGCATGGTGTCTTATATCCCCAGGTGGTGCTGACGGCTGCGGGGCCCATTAGCGACAGATCCCAGCCTCCAGCAGACCACGCGTGTCCCCCGGTGACACATTTTTGGACCGGCACCAACAATCCAACCCTCGGCAGACAGCTCACTTTCCCTCTGTGCTCCGTGTGTGTGTGTGTGTGTGTGTGTGTGTGCGTGCGCGTGTGCGTGCGCGTGCTCGTGTGAGTGCGAGCACAGCATGAGTCCCACAGGAAATGCTTGAAAGGCAGTACGGGACAGATTGGCGATGGCGCACGGCGGCGATGAATACCGAAAGGAGACGGCAGAGGAGACATCTTGCATACGGGACGTTTGTTGCAGTGCATGCTGGTCCGCGCCACCAACTGTACTGTACTCGACTACGTTAAACGCCGACATGCCGGCCATGTGATACATATTCAGTTGATATATTTAACGGGCGAAGGAGATTCTTATTAATCCGAAGGCGGCGTGATTATGGAACGATATGTCATTGGCGCACAAAAGAAGAGTGGATGTTACGAATGGATTCTTTCTCCGTGCTAATACGGAGTTAATTATGGAGCTAATGACTCCTCACAAAGGCTTGTGTGATTAGTCCAGGAAAGTTCCTATACTTGTCATGACATGTTTAATGTCGGCCATTCCTCATTTCCAAAAGAGAAGTCTATCAGTGACACCACAATCTTTTCTCTCACTTGCGCCACCACTTTTTTTTTTTTTTTTTTCCACAGTTATTCTCATCGTATCATATTATCACACTGCTCACAACTTGAAAACTTGTATTTTCCGTATTCATGGAACGTGCGGAATGAGGAGTGCCCAACTGACCTGACGATACGCGATGTCTTCACTGTCATTGGGCGAAAAATAACAAATGTCACAACATCGTGGAGTGACCACATGTCAGAGTCAAATTGGTCAGGTCATCTTCAATCCTTTGCGGTGAACTTACTTCCAACACTGTAAGTATGTACATGTAATACATATTTACGTCCTTTCGAACTTGTCAATTGTCACGTAGGTCCTCCGACATGTCTGTGTCCGTTATTTCTCGTGAACTCGCCGCCATTATGCCGTGGAAAGTTAAATATGATAAATGCGTGAAACAGACCGAGAGAGATGATGTCGTGAAACTCATCGGCCGGTGAGATTCGTGTTGTCGTTAATCGTGC
This sequence comes from Phycodurus eques, assembly GCF_024500275.1. Lineage (NCBI taxonomy): Eukaryota > Metazoa > Chordata > Actinopteri > Syngnathiformes > Syngnathidae > Phycodurus > Phycodurus eques. The sequence continues at coordinate 20,396,708 of NC_084537.1, read as the reverse complement.
GATCGAGTCGCCGATGTTGCTTAGCAATCAAGTGGCTCAACAGGATCTGGAGGATAGCTGCAATGAAGACAAGTGACCCTGTGCAGTCAGTGTGACTTGAAGGGTCAAGGGTTAAGTTCAAGAGATTTGCATTTACAAAGCATAATATTTTAGTGTCATTTTATAGTGATTGTATTGTTGGACTTAAGACATTGTTGACTTCAATAAAAGTCAGATTTTTTTACCCCCCCCCCAAAAAAAATTAGCCTCTTAATTGCATCGTTTATATTTACTTAGAATACCCAAAATAAAAATTGTTAGCTTGAACCTGGAACCAGATATTTAAAAATAATAGTTACTCAATTCACACACACAAAAAAAAAAAAGTGGCGTATCTTGATTTTTGTGCACGGCAAAGGTTTACTGGCGTGATCGGCAATTTTGGCAGACCAATCGGCACCAAGATGGGCGTCCCGGCGCAGCAAGAACGCATCCTTTGACACATGCCGGCCCGGCTGCATTGTTAATTTGATGGCAGAATGCCGCTCTCAACTTTTGCCTTCTCAGACCGTGTCCAACTTTTGGCGCGGCAAGTCTAACGCAATTTTGGTGAATTTGATCAGGGCACCGGCCGACAGATTCCGAGGTACAGACGTATTTCATTCCTAAACATGTGAACAGCGGGCATTTATACTTGTACTGAAGTAAAGAGTGCGAGTACTTTCGCCACCTCTGCTATTAAAACACCCCGCGCCACAGGATACTGACGCTACAATAATCTTTGAGTGACATCAAACGATCGGACCTTTGCTGACTTTGATCAGACGAGGTGGGAAATGCTCCAATCCGGCCCAACGGGAGTCGATGGGGTGTGGAAAAAAATCTCCCCGCATGTTGCAGCCATGTCACGCGCTCTCTCTCATGTCGCGACCCCCTCCGCCCCCCAAACGCTCCGAACACCTGTAAACAAAGAGCACATGCACGTGAATTATCTGCGCGTAGTTTCACCTCGCGCTGCCCTCTCAAAGCGCCATCCTTCACCGCCATATTTGTCTAATCTGAGCGAATATGATAACGAACGCTCGCCACCATCCCAACCGGGGCCGTGCCAGCGTCGCCAACCCAGAGACGCCGCTTCCTCCAAGGGGTTCGGGCCGGATGCCAGAGGGGCTGATCCACCAATCTGACACCTTAATGAGATCCTGGCCTGGGAACGTTCCGGCGTCGAACCTCGTCTGCACCGCGCCGCCGTGACCTGACGCACAGCCACAAACACACGCTCATATGTTTCATTCGTTCGCACGTGCATCCACACATTAGGAGGAGGAGGGGGGTGGGGGTTGATCTCCTTAAATCTGTCTAATTAAACCACCAAATCCCTCCACTCCCCTCACTTCCAAGACAGCCACCACACACCTCCCCCTCCCATCCCCGATTCCAAATGATTATTAGGAATTTAATGAGGAAACGTGTCCCCGTCCCGCCACCGTCGCCATCTGGGGCTTGGGAATGGCGCGGAATTTGGAGGACTTTTGTTGACGAGGAAGGAACGCCATTTGTCAACATTTTAGGGTACGGAGGCTGGAGATTGCGATGAAAACAAATGTTTGATTTGTAGCTTTGAACTTTTAGAGCTTGGGAACATACCCTTCCATTTTGGGCTCTGGAAAAGGTTACCTTGGAGTTGACATTTTGGAAGGATTTCAGGGATTTCAAAGCAGGTTTCCCCATAGGAAAACATGGAAATAGAAAGATTTTGTGCCAGGGTCAAATGGTCACCGCAAAACTTTTTATTCTTTTTTTTTTTTTTTCCTCGGCCACAAAACATATGCGGCCAACTTATTCTTATTTTGGAGACGAATCAACACTCCAACATTGAATGCTGCATTTGTTTCCTAGTCAGAAAATAACAAGAAATAATGTGTCCCAAAGTCACACGCTCAGTGTCAATTTTTTGGGTTTTTTTAAATGAATAATCAGTCCACAAAACATGTTTCTATTCACATGGCATGTCAATAAAATTCAGCAAAATGCATTGCAATTACAAAATACAATACATATTTGAAAAAGATTTTTTACAGATATATCATTCAAAATTTCCCAAAGGCTAAAATTGACGTTGGAACAAGAAACTGACACGCCTTCCTACCTTCCGTCCCCCCTCCTTCCCTTCCTTGTTTCCTTCCTCCTATCATTCATTCATCCTTCCTTTCATACAACCTGACTTCCTTCCAGTCTTCCTAGGTTCCCTCCATCCCTCCTACTTATGAAATCCTTGCCGCCTTCCTTTTCCTTTGTTGTATCTTTCCTCCCCTGCCTTCCTTCTTTCCTCCCTCTCTTCCTTCCCCTTCAATCTTTCCTTTTATACACCCTTCCTCCGCCTCTTTTTTTCTTCCTGGAAAAAAAAATAAAAAAATAAAGAAGTTCGATTTACAACGTGTCCACCTGCTTTCGACGAACGTTTCCTAAATGTACACAACCCGTTCCGAACGTGTCCTCGTGCAGCGCCCCAGATGCCGCGTGGATAATGAGCACGCGAACGTGGGGTTGGGGGTGGGGGGGGGGGGGGGGGGGGGGCATGCGTACACGTTTGACCCCGTGTTAAACTGTCGCATCCTTGCTCGTGGACCACGTGGGCGAACAGCGTCACCCCTGACTCCCAGCCCCCTCCCCTGACTCACACCGACTCACGCACTCCACCGTCCCCTGTCCAAGCGCAGTAACAAAACACAGGGGGGGGGGGGGGACTGAATGGGACAAATGTACATGTGGCGTTTTGGGGAGGGGGGCTAAAGAGGTGCTTTCAGGACCCCCGAGGGAGCACCGGTTTTAATCGTGACATGCAGAAAAAGTTGCGTGAAAGGGGGGAGGAAAAAACAAAACAACAACAACAACAACAAAAAACACTCGCCATCAGGTCCTGTCACCCAATAGGAACTCAATCACTGCATTTGAATGTTTTGGAAACTTGTCTTCGTATATATTTGTTTGGATCCTCTAAAAAAGAAATGAAATGACATCCACATGCGTGAGTGCAGTGTCAACTCATAGTGGTGGCTTTTTTTTCAAAAAAAGTTTGATTTGGAGCTTCTGCGATACTTTTTTATTATTTTTTTTTTTTTTAACTCTTGAAATTTTAGGTTAAAAATCTGTGAAATAGTAAAACTATATAAATAAATATAAAATACAGTATACATATTAAACATAAAATCAAAATATGATTTTGAAAAAAAATAAGCACAAATATGGCCTTGGAAAAGAGAATTATAATAATGATGGTGTTTCTTTGCGGTTGTGTGACTTAAAATAAATGGAAATATAATTTCGTCAATAGCTGCAAAAAAAATAAAAAAATACATAAAAAGACCCTCAAATATAAACCGTTAAATACACAATACATGCTTGATACACATAATTTAGCTGTAATTTTAAAATCTAAGTGTGAAAAATGGTGGCAATAACAGCTCTAAAATAAAGATTTTTTTTTAACCAAGGAATAAAAATATAAGAGGCATGTTACATACAAATTAAATATAACAAAACAAACATAAAATAATAAATTGTTGCAGATGTCAGGTCACTTTTTTATGCCACCCAAAAACTAGTAGAAAATAATTGAATTACACTTTTTTCTTTTTGTTTGTCTAATTGCCATCAAAAACATCTCGGTAATAGAAAATACAATATACTGTATATGACGTAGAAATTATGAATACAATAACATTTCAAACAATATTGCAAATCTCATGTCACTTTTGACTTTATTTAATAAGACTTTTTGTGACGAGTATTCATGTTAGTCGGTAAAGATGTATAAAGTTAATTTGTATGTCACGAGCTCATGCATTTTGGACTTTTGCATGCACGGAAAAAAAATGGCATTCAAGAAGTTGAAAAATGTCACCGAAAAAAAAAAAAAAAAAAAAAAAAGGGAGCATATTGGAAACAAGTATTACCTTTTGTTCTGCTGCAGACTTGAGGACTGGGCTGCACAATCTGTGCTGCGTGGCCCCATTCCAACAACTCCAACTTGCATCCAAGTGCAGGGAACGAGCCTGTCTGGAAGTGCAAAAATTCCCCCTCATCCTAAAACTAATGTTTGGATTTTTTTTTTTTTCACCATAAATAATTCCATCAAATAAATGCCTTTTGCTTTTCCCCCGGTCATTTATTTATTCATTTCATTCTGGTCTGCTGCCAATGATACAAGCTCGTCGCAGAACACAAACACGACTTCACGAAGATTTCGATCCATAAAGAGTTAGAATGTGTTCACCAATTTGTGACATAATGCAGTCAAAAGTCCCTCGGAAAAAAAAATCATGTCATTGCATATTAACGTGGTTCCCCTTTTTGAGACATGTGACACGTGATGATGATGTTAATAATAAATCCCCTCTCAAGCCAATGGATGACAACAATAACAACGTAAAATCTTTCACATAACACTGTTTTGAAATTTACAATAATTCTATCATATATTATCCACTGTCAATAAATAGGCTCAAATAAATAAATAAATAATACATAATCATAATTTACATCCACCCGATTAGAACACTATTTACTCCACAGTCTCTCTCTCACACACACACACTTTATTTTGTAATCTTTTTTTTTGTAATTTTTTTTTTTTTTGGGGGGGACCAATTTAGATGAAATGTTTTGACCATTGTGTTATTATTTTTTTTAACGATTGCCTTGCATAGCTTAATTGCCATTGTATTGCTCGATCCCAATCTCTCGTAATAGAATCCCCAAATCAGTATAAACGTGCGTCTTGAACGAATTCCGGACATTTCAATTCACTTCTGTCTGTACAAAGTTTGTTGTGCTTCGGAGTCAAAAGTGCAGACTTTTGATGAACTTAACTGAGGGGGAAAGAAGAAGAATCTTTTTTTTTTTTTTTTTTTTTTTGGGGGGGGGGGGTGTCAAAATGAGAGTTTCTGTATCTTAATTGTGGTAGGGGGCGTTGAGCTCCCCCTGCGCTTGGAAGGACTGGCCGCGGACGTGCAGATCGTACGGGTAGCGGCCCTCCGGGGCCACTCTGTACACGGAGCCGTGCGCCAGGGCCGCGCGCCCGGGTGCGCCGCAGTAGCGCACCCCGTAGTGGTGGCCCCCCTTGCCGTAGTCCGGCGGCTCGTCGTGCTTGAAGGAGAAAATGCCGTTCCGGTTGACGGGCGGACTCAGCGGACTCTCGAAGTGCGGGCTCCCGGCCTCCGGGGACGCGTAGGCCGGCTCGTAGGCGCCGGAGTAGCCGTAGTGGCGGAAGGGCTTGGCCGGGTCCGCCGGGCCGGAGCTGCCGTGGCCGGCGGGCGCGCTCGCCTCGGAGCCCGGGTAGGCGGAGGAGGAGTACAGCGGGTCGTACGGAGGCCTCCCGGAGAACACCACCTCCCCGTTGTGGTCGGTGAGGAAGTTGCGGGCGTTGAGCTGCAGGCAGCCGGCCACCAGGTTGGTGGTGGGCTGCGATAATCCTTTGCAGAGGGTCTGCACAAACGCCAGGAGGTCGGGTCTCTTTCCGGCGCTCAGGGTCTCGGACAACGCCCAGATGTAGTTCTTGGCCAGGCGCAGGGTCTCGATTTTGGACAGCTTTTGCGTTTTGGAGTAGCAGGGCACCACTTTGCGGAGGCTCTCCAAGGCGGCGTTGAGGCCGTGCATGCGGCTCCTCTCCCGGGCGTTGGCCTCCTGCCGCCGCAGCCGGGAGCGGTCGCGCGGCTCCTTGGTGGCCTTCTTCTTCCGGGGGCCGCGCTTCTTGCGGAGGAGGCCGCTGTCGTCCTGCTCGTAGTCCCGGTCCGAGGAGGCGGCGTCGTCCCCGGCGGACCTGCAAGGCTCCTCCTCGTCCTCGTCCTCGTCGTCGTCGTCGTCGGCGCGGAGGTGGCGAAGGCGAGGGGAGGGTCGATCCTCGGGCGCACCTGCGCGGGGGTAACCGGCACCGAAGCGTGGCTCACACATCGCCTGCGCGTCCTCGAACGGCAGAGTCAACATACTTCCAGCTAAAACAATTAGAAAATAATAATAATAAGCATCATAAAAAGTATTTTTAAGGTTCCGACTTAATTATCCTGTAATTCCTCCCATGAGGAAAACTTACTGGCAGGCGTCTTTGCAAAAGCACTCAAAACTCTAGATGCACACACGCACACAAAAAGACAACTCACCGTGCAGGGGGGGTGGGGGTGGAGGGGGGGGGGGGGGTCTCAGCGTGCAGCCTGCATGTTCCCAAACCTCCTCTCGCTCCTGCACACCCCCCAAAAAAAATATGATGACAAGAACACACTCAGCCTTCCTCTCTCTTCCTCCTCCTCTTCTTTCTGCAGGACTGTCTGCCACTGATGCCAGCAGCCGGTATGCATGGTGCTGGTGGTGCCATCTGCCGCTGACGTCTCATGGCAGCGCGGACCACGTGCTCCGCGGGTCCCTGGGGACCCTCCTGCACGGCGCGTGCAGAGCAGGAGGGAGACGATAACAAGCAAGAAGCAAGCAAATGACAGAATTCATGCCTGTGTGCGTTGTCAACAGGTGTACAGTACGTTTGCTCGTGCATGTTAATGTGAAGAAAAAAATGACTTTTACACTGCAGTGAAGTTGTGATATTTGTTAATATCCTAAAAACAAGACCAGTCATACTTTAGTAGCGGTGTTGCCGCATTGCACACCAAGAAATGTTCCCTAATAGCAGTACATCTGATATTGTCATCTCCACTCTACTATGTACACCTCTGAATGGTGTCCATAAAGTGGTTTAAGGTTACACTTGTAACTGTTCTAGATTGATTAGATAATCCATAATCTGAAATGAAAGTTGCACATTTTTATGACTTTTTTGTTGTTGTTGTTGTTGTTGTTCTTGTGTGTTGTGTCTGTAAATAGCACTTGCATTAAAAGCACGCCTTGCAGCGAGAGAATATCATTGCTTGTGTAGTAACTCTGCAAGTCAGTGCGCGATGATAAACACGCGGTGTCACATTTATATGAAGTCGCACGTTTACGAGGGAAAGTAAAAGCAAAAGAAAAATGGCATGAAGGTGGTCCTTCTGTTCACTCCTTGTCGGAGAGACCTTGTAAACGCTTACATACTCAGGTGCACATTTCGCCATAAAAGCACTCAGGAAAACATGCACTGTTTGTTTTCTGCCATCGAGGCTCGATTTTTGGTTGCGGGTGTACCTAATGTTGTGGCCGGTGAGAGTCATTGCTGAGCGAGAAGTAGCATGGAGTGAGGCTTAGCTAATATGTAAATGCTATAAATAGTAGCAACTTCATAATTGTTGTGACTATTATGTATGTAAGTGGTCACTAAAGGTTCATTCAGTTTGAAGTCAGCTGCTAATTGCATTAAAAAGACGATTCTTTAAGGCAAAGTCACATTCAGACGCCGAGTGCCAAACTACAGCAAACCACGTTATTGATGCCACCACTAAAAATCTTTATAATTTCCTATATATGATAGCTTAATCTGTAAATATACAAAAAACAATGATCCTAAAGCACTTAAATACCATTGCAACCTTGACTCATTACTACTTTCCTATTAGCTACAGAGTTTGTCAGTATTTTGTGGTATTACAGAAAGTTTTCCAGCAAATATAATGGATATAAAAAGTCTACACCACGTTTATCGTACACTGTCTGAAATGATCTTGCATTAACACCCACATCCACCACGAGTGCGACTCCCCTACTATCATGCCAAAACCAAACAGTAAGCAGAGCTGCATTGAGTTTTGTTTGATGCACAGATTAGCATCAGCTACCCGCGTTACCTTCGGATAATGCCGAGCTCAGCGAAAATCCGCAAGGAATTGATGCTCACCTACAAATGTTTGTACTCACTAAAAGACGCCACGAGATGGCGCAAAAGCAATATTGCAGTAACGAATGGAGAATAGCTTCAAATAGGCAAATGCGGATCCGTGAATATGTGAAGGATTCACGATACTTGATTGCTTGGTGAAGTTGTCAACACAATGCTAGTGTTTTTGTGCGTGTGTGTGCGTATTTGATGACGTGTCCATGCGCCACATAAACACAGTGTAGTGTATGAAATGCTGCCTCCATGAGTGAAAATGTTTTTATTGTCTTTACGGATGGTTGCTTCTTTGTCCATAAACTGGTCTCCGCATTAGCAAGTCGAAGACCAGTCGCAAGGCTCGGGGGTCCCAGTCGTCATGGTAACGAAAGACACGCTAACAAATTTCAGCAACACGAGAAGTAGGGCGCAAAGTGTGCTGTAAAACTTGCTCTTTGGGATATTTCAACGAAAATACGTCACAGACGTGTTATTAAGACACATGGGAGCTAATTTTCTTCACCACCCCTTCGATAGCGCTGCGCTTTATTCGTCAGATTTTCTTCAAAAATTCTGCTGTGAGTCACATAAATTGAGAGCAGATTTGAGAATGCGGTATGATGATGACGAAGAAGAAGAAGGGGTGTGTTTGCTACCGGAGCTCCTCAGGATTTCAAACATTAAGTGCACCCTGCGGATATATTAAAAAAAAAAAAAAAAAAAAAAAGGCCCGGTGGCAGACTGCCAACACCACACCGGGGGCACAGCTGGCACTTGATATGGCTGTATGCACTCCTCAGTTATGCGGAACACACACACACACACACACACACACACACACACATACACGCGCACGCACACACATCCGCATGCCAGCCAATGACCTTGTTACAAGGAGAATCAATTAAAGCCCAGTATCAATCTTGCTGTATTGGACATTACATGACATGAGGACAAAAAGACATAACTTCATATAAATACAATGCATGTGTTTGTGTGCGCACACACACACACACGCACACACACACCCACCCACAGCGAGAGGAGCATCCGATGAATCCAACTCCCCATCTCATACTAATCAGTCGACTGCACTAATTGCAAATGCAAATATGCAAATTTATATTAATTAATTACTCTGCTAATTAGTTCTCTTGTCTGTTCAGGTAATAAATCACGGTGTGCTCGAGAAGTGGGGGAAGAGAGTGTGAGAGTCATTTTTATTTTTTATTTTTTGCCTTCGGACTGTCTTCGCAAGTGCGAGGTCGCCGGCTGTCAATCACGGAAAAGTGACGCCGTCGCTTTAAGGAGGTGTCACACGTGGTGGTGGGTGGCGGGTTTGGGGGGGCGCTTCTCCAAGACGCCTTCCCCCGCCTGTCAGCGCTTTTAATTATCACATTATCAGCTTTTACGCCGCATTTTTCCTCAATGGATGTCAGCGCCGAGGGGAGTCGGCGTGGGGTGTGAAGCGGCACGGCGGAGTTACCAAGTCAGCAAAAACGGCAAGAAAAAAAAAAAAGATGAAATATGTTGTTTTTTTGTTTTGTTAAAGCTGTCACTATAACAATGGTTCACTCATCACGGCATATTATAGCAAACCCCAGATCCACGGTAAGACGACATCACAGAGGACATCAGCAGTGGCGGCTCGAGCCTGTTTTTATCGGGGTGGCCAGACTGGGTCCGAGGTTATTTTCAGGGGGGCCGGATCGCAATCGTCACTGGGGAGGGAGAGTTTGCTGATCGAAAATTTTGACTGACTCGTCCAAACACATCGCATGTCCAAGCCCAGTTTTGGGGGCAACTGCTCCCCCCCCCCTCAAAACCAACCCCGAGAACTGCCACTGGACATCAGTAATGCCAGAGCAACATCGGTTTTTCCAGAATCGGACCTTCTTGGAGGGAAAAGAAACATTTCATAACTGATAGTTTGGACTGAGCTTCTTCGTTATCAAAATAAATATATGTATTATTATTATTTGTTTTTATTTTTCAATATCTTTATTGATTTTTATTTTTCAAAAACATGATGTATTTTTTTCCAATATATTTATTCATTTCTATTTTACATTTTATTTTTTCTATTAACTTCAGTTTATTTTTAAATGGAATTTATATTGTTGTTATTATTAATTATTATTATGATTATGCAGATTATATGCTTTATTTCCATGATTTATTTAATTAGTATTTTATTCATACAAGCACTGCTAAAAACTGAAAACTAACGTGACCATGCTAAGGTTAGAAAATTTGGCACAAGTACTGCATACAACTTTGAACAGTAATTTGACCATCAATGCTAATACTAACATAACAGTTCTGCGTTTTAAATCGTACGCAGTTTTAAATTTTAGCGTCAACGCGAATGCTAAAATAACATTTCTGGATTGTACATCATGTCATTATAGCCTGCGACAAGTTTTGTACAAGTACCGCACACGACTCTGAAGAGTGACATTAGCATCGATGCTAATGGTAACAATATGGAAAGTCCAGTTAAACGACATACTGTAGCTTAAATCCTCCCCACCACCACTACAAAGGACCAGGAAAAGTAATCTGAGCAATTCCATTTGTGAAGTACGAGGACTGGTTTTTGGAAGTGGTCGCTTTGCAGCACCCTGAAAACCCACCCACCCACCCGCTGGCATCACGGCGGCTGCGGCGGGGAGTGAGGAGCGCCGAGGATTGTGGGAATGATTAGCAGAGGGTCAGGGCCTCCGCTCCACTGGTGTCGTCCAGCTGTGCTGGTCTAACCAATTAGAAGCTCCATATGCTGCTGCACTCGGGCTGGCCACACCTCCCACACTCTCACGCACGCACACGCACACGCACACGCACGCACACACACATACACTGTCTATATGACAATGGAGTTGATGGCAGTCAAGTATTTCCGTGGGTGTGCGGCATTCTGGCGTCATGAATAATGGATGTGTTGTTGAAAATGTAAAGATGTTTGTCGCAAGATGTGCGAGATGTTGCAGAGGGCCGCGGCATTTTATTATTTTTTTCCCCCCCAAAGGCGAACGCAATCTGTTCGCACGCGCTCAATCTGTCGCCACGCCGAACGACAAGATAAATACATTTTATTTTATTATTTTTTTTTTTTTCTGCTAAAGCGTGTCAGTTTCTCATATTTAAGTGAGTTTTGGTAATGATTTTTATGTACAGATTCCATAAAGGCGAGGATGAATTGCAGTGACAACAGCCTAAATGTGTAATAAAACGTGTCGAGATTAAAGGAGACATTTTATGGAAAAAAAATGATGTTTTAATGGCTTGTATATGAATAGTTGGATCTCTGGAATGCCTGCGCACCCATCAAGTGTGAAATTAAACAACCAAGTGAAGCTTTAGTTATCCGCCCCACTGTTACCTCACAGTGGGGGTCATTTACATAATAACCACTCCCACACAGAGTTCTTCACCAAGGGCATGATCAGCGAGGCTCGGCGAAGATTCAGAGAGGCGGCCGAAGAACTATTAGGTCAAAGCCAAAAGGTAAGGAGAGCTGCAGTGATAGAGCAGATTAGTGTTAGCTCAACAGTGTTACCAGCGAAACAAGCTAAAAATAATGCTATAATAATATTCTATTAAATTGTTTACGTGGGGGCATTTGTGTTTGGTGATGTCATGCGCCACACCACTACACTAATTGAGGAGTGTAATTCAACGATTTAGGGTGAATTAGCCAGTGGTGGCTTCACACAAGGTAAGCAGAACTGCATGGAGGCATGACGGATGTAAAGATTAGCGTCATAACAGCGCTGCTTCGGAAATTCTGCACTCTCTTGATTGTTTTGTGAAGAGTCGTCGGGGGTTACATCTACTAAAAGCATTGTTAGCGTCAGTGCTAATGGTAAAAAAGTGCTTGCATAAAAATAGAAGACGCAATGATGTCATACCATTGCAGTCAGATAACGGCACTGAGGTTTGTGTTATTAACATAAATGCTAATGCTAACAAAACAAAGTCTGCCTGGACATACATGGTGTCATTTTCATGTGGAGCAACACTTGTACAAGCACCATACTATTCTGGAAAGTAACCTTAGCATTGTTGCTAATGCTAACACAACATTAAGAGGTGTGCTGGCTTGTCCGCCATCATTCTCCGTATCTGGACCTTTTTCTCCTCCGCTCTTTCTATCTAGCAAAGTTTATCGCCCCGCTTTTTTCGGACTTTTACTGGAATGTGCCATAACGCTGCTGTTCGCTGTCAAGCCGGTCGGCTGTCAGTCGGCGGCCAATGCTAGCTACTCATCCACTAACATATCATGGCGCCTTCTATCGTGCTAAACATTGTAATTAGGAGTTTCTGTCTCTTGAAATGTACCACATTGAAATCTCCCGCTGAGAAGGTCACCACTAAGCTCCACTAATAGAGGGAAAATACCAAATTCCCTGCAGGGACTGGGAAAAAAATAAAAAATTCAGCAAATAATTACAGCCCCCCCAATGAGTGCTTTGTAATTGCGTATAGATGCCGCAAAATGGCGGGCAGCAAAGCACTTAAAAACTGAGCGGATCATAAAGCATCAACACCATACTTCTATCATGTGCACAATCGTGAACCCGTGTTACATAAATTACGTTATTCAGTAGTTAGATTATTCAACATAAACAAACCACCTTCGAGGTTCATCAATAGCATTTGCTACATAGCATACTAGCCCAAAAAACACACTGGCACAAACTGACGTGACATTACATACGGCCAAACAAACGTGCGCTCTAGCACTTGAGAAAAACGTTCTCCTTAAACGCACCTTTAGGGATTTACACAGAATAAGGAAAGTGAGGGAATACAGGCAACTGGTAACAGCAAAGTAGACTACACAGGCTGTTAGTGGCTGCATTGGGAAAGAAGAAAAACTTTCATTTTCATTATTGATTTAACACGAGGCGCCTTCAAGGGCCACCAACAAAACAGGACATCTCAAATGCAGGTGGAAACCCCCCTAGAATCAATCAATTAAGCCGAACAACAACACCAAGGTTCCAGCAGATGGCGCCAAAGTAATACTTTAATTGCTTTGCCCTGAGCACAAAACCGCGGCTAGCGGAGATTTTGAGTGAGGATAGGTTCTCAAATAAATCTGCAAATGTGCGAATACCGTAGTGCAAATATGTAGCGTTTCGCGCTCTGTTTGTTTATGTTGCTGCTCTGCATGTTTTAAAATAGCAGTTGTTTGAAGAATTCTTATTACCATAACATCTACGCTAGTTTCTGTTAGCCTGTCAATAGCATTTCGTGTTACATGTTAACATGAACCTAGCAGACTTTCATTAGATGAAATGATATAGTTTGGTTGAACATTTTGGCGTTGAAAGACATACGATGTTTAATTCTGAGCTTGAAGCAAGCACCCTGTGCCTCCTATTCGTGGAACGAGTGTTTTTGTTTCTTCCAAGTGATGTTATATGATAATCTCTCATTTACAGGCACTATGGAATGCTTAAAAAAAAGTGTGTTTTAACATATTTGAGTGTCATTTTATAGGTGTGACTGTGTTTGAAGTGTATGGGAGGGATACAACTATCCAAAAACTTTTTATTTATTTTTTTACAAATAGTCTAATAGAAATTCACCTATCATGGGTCTGGAACGTAGCAGTGCAGTGTAATTGATGGTGATTATCTATTACAAACCAGTGTCAAACAGTCACATAGTGTAGCTTGAAGTTTCCCCAACTTAGAGAACAAAGAGCTCTCCACTAACTTTTTTTTTTTTTTTTTTTTAAACAAGATGCTGAGATGATTGACAGGCGCTGGCTGCAATGGCGTTTTCTCACCTAATCGACACTCTCGGTGTTGATGTGATGATCACCTTCGCCCTCCTCGCTCCTCATCAAGTGTCCTCCTCCTCCTCCTCTTTTTCTTGTTCAGATAAAAAGTGTGACATCAAGTGAGCGTTTAGTGCCAGGCACACTCTCTTTAGAGGCCGTTAATGAAGTCATGTGATCGTCTTACAAACTTCGCAATGATCCGCTGGCCACATTTGGAAACGGTGCACTTCCCCCATGTAACGTTTAAATAATTCACTTACTAAAAACAATTTTTCTTAACTTTATGTAGAAGTTTTGTATTATTTAAAATATGAAAATACAAATTTGAATACGGATTTACACGGCAACAAGTGGTTGCCACATCCGCTTCACAGTTCTGAGGTTGTTCTTGACATTTTTAGAAGAAAAACGTTTTTTTTGTGTCCCTGTGAGTATATCTACATTGAATTTGAAATCAAAGTAAAATAACATTCTAAGAAAACGCCTCAAACAAATATTCCAGAGGGTGTGTATAATTATAATAATGACTGTACTGAAGTACTGTACAATGACGTTTTCATGAACATGTTGAACATCAAAAGTTGAAAAAGGTTGAAGTGCAACAAAGTTCATTTCCATTAAAAATCCTCCAGTGTGGCCCGGCTGGAAATATCGCCGTGTGACATCACGCCATCTGTCTTTCAACACATTTAGCAAGCGACAGCGACGTGGCGCCGCCGTCTTAAAATGGCTCCCCCACTGATCGCAATTACAAAATGCCAATAGAAAGAGGACATGCGAAAGTGTGCCGTTAGAAATCCTGACGCTAGTCGTCCTAATCCTGACGCTGTTTGATTTGTGGTTGGGACATTTATGGGCAGCGTATAGAAAAGATGCAAGAGAACACACCAGAAATGGCCACTCAGTCACAATATGGAGGACATATAATGGAATACAGTGAACCAAGTGAGACCGAGACCTGTTGCGAATATCAAAAATCCACATGTATTTTACACCCCACAAAAGGTACACAATTGCCTATAGTTGCTACGAGATGGTGGCAAAACACTAGTTTAGTGTAAATAAAGCTCCGCAACTCACTTTATTATAGTTCCTTGACACAAAGGTGACAATACGGTGACGAAGCGATACTTTATTTTGTAACACTGTTGGTGACTGTTGGACACATTGAGCTCCAACAAAGTTGATGGGACGTGAAATGGCAACACGTATGTTGCACAATTCTAGTTCTTCAGTTCAGCGACCATCAAAAGATTGATTTGGGTTATCTTGTCTGAAGAAAAAAAATACACGCAATGCATGGATGAGTGTCGAACAATCTGATAATGAGTGAGACATCAGCAAAGCCTTAAATAAGCGCGTGCGGCTGACAGACTGTGACACTACAACGATGCCACAAGATGGCAGCACAGGATGACTTTTGTGTAAATGAAGCTCCTCAGATCACTTCAACACCAACATACCAGCAGATGGCCCCAAAGCAATATGGTTATCGCTCAAAAATAACGAATAGGTAAATATTTCAACCAATCACGGAGGATTACCCCCAAAAATCCGTGAATAGGAGAATACCAAAGTGCAAAAATGCGGGGGTTCTGTATACATGTACGTATATGTACTGTATGTAGTTTTTCCAAATGTAAACAAGTCTGTCATCCCTGAATAGATTGTGTTCGACCTGAAACAAATTGAAATTAATAAATAAACGCACTCATAAGCAGGTGAGGAGAATGCAAAGCCAGGCAAAGACCCGATTGGCTGAAACTGGGGGGGAAAGGGCGGGGCGCACAAGGACATGATAAGTAAGCAAGGATCAATCAATGCGATGATATAGAATAGTGCACTTCAACAAACGGGGAACAAAAAGGGAGATCTTACGCGGATGTCAGAAGACGGGATGAATTCTGGATGGAAGTTGGATCGGGATGGGGGTCTTCCCTGCCGCCATGGTGGGGGGGTCGAGAGTTGGCGGGCAACCCCCGTCTCCAACCTGACAAGCTCGCAGGAAGTAAACGCTCGTCTGCCAACAGAAGCACACCCTCCCTTCTGGAGGGGTCGTTCCCCTCACTCCGTCGATAGGAGCTCGCCTCTAAAAAAAAAACTTGAGCCAAGTCACAAATGCACGCGCACGCACAAATTGAATTATCCCATTCCGTGACGTCTCGTGTACATGTTGCACACGTAGAGGACGTCAGTCATGTTCTCTCTAAGGCACACATGAAAACTGTGACAGGGCTCGAAAATGACAATCTTTTCAATGCAAGAACACACGACAGAGCAACTACTAAAAACACAAACATTTGAGCAAGAAAAAGACATGAGATAAATAAGAAAAATGGAAAAAAGAAATGGAAAAAAAATCTCAAATTAGTTTTTTTTAATGTTCCAATGTAAATGTCATTTGCAAATGACAAAAAAAAACATTGTACACTATTTTTCTAAACGCACTAGTAAAGTGAAACTAAGGAAAATAAAGAAATTTAAGAAAATTGTATAATCATCAAAAGTATATTTGAAAAAAGTTCCAATGTAAATATATAATATAAATTCAATTTTTATATTTTTTTCAAAAACACTGGTAAACTAAAGGGGAGGAAATTATATATATATATATATATATATATATATATATATATATATATATATATATACACACACACACAGTATATATATTTTTTAAAGCTTTGAAATTAAGAAAATTGTAAAAAAAAAAATTAATAAAAACCCTAAATTTAGGTAAAACTCACAAAATGTTTCAATATGAAAACCATACTCAATTAAAAATGCCCAATTTTTATATTTGAACATTTGAAAACCCTACTAAACTAAAATAATAATCAGCTAGAATAAACATGACCCATTCACACACCCACGTACGTAAATGCAGTGAAATGAGTTCATCCTCAAGAAAAGAAAAAAAATATATGCATACACAGTAACTGGTGTCAAACCCAAGGCCTGGGGGCCACATCTGGCCTGCCGCATCACTTCATGTGGCCCAGTACAGCAATTAAAGTGCAGAGTTCATGTTTTATGCTAAATACGTTTGCTCTTCTCATACAATTTTTCTTTACTTTTAACAGATATTACACGCATTTTTCACCAAATACCTTCTTGACAACATAAACAATAGTTGTATACATAATATTTGTGTGCCACAATTTTTCACTTCTGTTTTCAAATTCAAAAGTATTTGACAATAAATAGCCATGGCAATTGTTTAGATGAAATCATATGGTGAGGTACATGTACAGTCATAAGAGCCCTCTGAGAAAAAAACATAACTATGACGTGGCCCTTGACAAAAATGAGTTTGACACCCCTTAGTAAAGACTATACTGTCAAGATTGGTGCCACACACACACACAAAAAAGAGAACGACAAGACCAACACACACATGCAGTGAAAGGAGCTCATCCTGTAATTTTTCATGCCAAATTGTCTCTGAAAATAAAAAATAAAAAAGTGGGATGTCAACGCTCATCCCACACAAAGTTAGATGGACAGGAACACAAACCCATAAGTGTAACAGAAGGACAGACTGGCAGAGAACACCTTCTCTCGCCATCCCTCCTCTTCCTCCAGCAAGCAGGAGATGCACACTGGAGCTCCAGGACAGGAGGTGGGGTGGAGCACCAATACAAACACACACACACACACACACACACACACACGGATGGATGGATGGAGCGCCATTGCACATGTAAAGCAGCAACGTCGGGTGTGAAATATGTGTTTGCTTTATTAAGCGTGCAAAGGATAAAGCAAGTGAGCTCACTTCCATATAAGATAAGTGCGTGCGTGCGTGCGTGTGTGTATGGGGGGGGGGGGGGGGGGGGGGGGTAATACAGGAACACACACACACTGCTAGCATGTCTGGAATGAAGCGTACAAGCTCATTTGCACATCTAACTTGCGAGCAGATTGACTATTAAATAGAGTAATGGTGCAAAACAAAGGCTCCGTAAATCAGTGGCGAGCCAGAAGAAGAAGAAAAAGAAGAAGAAGAAAAGGTGGTGGTGGGATCCTTGTCATGCTGCAGGGGCCGCCAGCCTAATAGAAGAAGTGTTTTCCAGTGCAAACACCGGCTTTTAGGGGAACAGCTGGCATGTAATTGAATTAACTTGGGCCTTCTGCTTGTCGGCCTCCGTCGTCTCCGCACAGCAACATGAATATGCATGCGGACCACTTTGGGTTGTTGTGAAGTGTGGCTTATCTAGTGTGTTCTAATGCGGTGATTCTCAAAGTCTGGTGCTACATTGGCTCCCTCTAGTGGTAAACAAAATAATCACTGCCCAGGTACAGTTCAGTGGTATTTACCTTTTTAGTCCCCTACACTTGCATTTGATCTTTAAGAATTCTGTTTAAGCTTTTATTTAGGTAATTTTTTTTTAAATTCAACTTTTATGAGCAGCGCATTTCAATTGAAGCCTAGTAACATTTTTGGTTTAATTGTCCTATATTTCAGCACAGTGTTGTTAAAACGTTGCATAAATTACAGTGGTTGAAAATAATATACTTTTTGGGAATAAAGCTTTCTAATTTTTAATAAACACTTAGGCCCACTATGCTACAGTATTCAGATTTTGTTTTCAGGATTGTGGTACTTGGAGTGCCAAAGTATTTTATGTATTTATTTATTTTTAATGGTACTCGGCGTGCAAAGTTTGTGAACCACTGCTCTATTTTGACAGGTTGCATGAGCGAGGCCCTCCAGCCTACCTTGGAGAATAATATCACAAGTGCATCACTGCTAGGAGGAGCAATACTGACTGGAGGAAAGCCTGCCGACCTCTGAGGAATTTATTTGGCTTTTTAAGTGCAACAGCGACATCCAGTGGACTGTACATGACAACTACATAAAGCCCCCCCGCAAAAAAAAAAAAAAAAAAAAAAAAACGCATGAGCAAACAGTAAAAAATAAACTCACTGAATACTATTGGGGGGAAACGTTTGACACAAATTACTGGTTCAAACTTTTTTTAAAGATATTTTTCGTGTTTAAAAACATTGACTGTATTCGGAAAAAAATTGTAGCAAAATAATTACAGTGCACACATGCATATGCACACCCCGAGCACCCGCCCCACCCTGGCACCTCCTCCCACAGGCTATGAAAAGTATACACACCCCTGTTCAAATGCCAGGCTTTTTGAGCTATTCAAAAAATGAGACCAAGAAAAATTACTTTAAACTTAAAACACTTTTTCCATAATTATTGTGACCAAAACCTGTAAACCTTGGTTGGAATTAAACAAATATATATATATATATATATATATATATATATATATACAATATGGTAAGTAGAATTTTACCACCCTGACCAGGTTTCTTATTTTCTCATCAATTTTGGAGGGACGTCCAGTTCTTGGTAATGGCACTGCTGTGCTATATTTTTCCCATATGGTGACGACGGTCATCACTGTGTTCCAAGGGTATTTAATGCCTTGGTAATTCTTTTGTACCCTTCTCCTGACTGATACCCTGGAACAATGAGATCCCTCTGATGCTGTGGAAGCTCACTGTTGACCATGGCTTGTGCTAATATGTGACTACACAAATGCAAAGAAAAGCCTCCTAGAACATCTGAACTTGATTTGGGGTTAATCAGCGGTGTTTTAAATGGTGGCAAGTGTGTGCTGACTTCCATTTAACACGAGCTTGAAGACAATTGGTAAACTCTGATCACAGCCACATCCCCAGTTACAAGAGGGTGTGCCCACTTATGCAACCACATCTCAGTTGATATTTCATTTTCTTTTTTCAAATCGAGTTGTATTCTGTAGCTTATAAATCAAAATGGTGGAAATTTTTAAAATGCTTTATCTTGGTCTCATACCATAAAAACCTGGGATATGAACAGGGGTGTGTCGACTTAATATGTCCAGGGGCTGACATTTTTACTTAATGTTAAATAAAATGAAATTAAAGTTTTGTTGTTTTTTTTTAAATCGAAGAACTCAAAGAACAGTTTTAAGTCTGGATCAAGACCTCCTTTATCTAGATGCACCAAAATTGACTAGGTTATTTTATGACCCATACTTCAACGCTTGACAAAATTTAATAGGGACTATTTAGCAGTATTAAGTTCTGACCTATCTTACATTGGAAAAACAGTCATAGGTTGTAAAATCCAACCAAAATGTGACCAAAAGACATTTTCCGTACCTGTCGCAGCAGACGAGTCCTCTAACGTCCACCTGAGTGAGATGACAAAATTAGGAATGAAGAAACGCTGACATGATCTGAGCCCTTTGAGTCCACTTTATTGACACAGCTGTGCAGTCACATAGCATGGTGGCACACACACGCTGCCGCAATAGAACAGTGACACACACGCTTGCATGCACACACTCTCAACTCGCACAAGCACTCAATCACTTCATTCGGAGATTGGGTGGACTGTTTGGCATCCATCTTGTAGTTTTGTTTTCAATCAATCAATAATATTCAAGTAACCCTCCTACATTTAAGTAGTTTAACCCTTATGAAGTCCTTTCAATAGCCTAACGCCCTTGTACCTAACAGACAACAACAACAAAAAATAAAATAAAGAAAGAAAAGGAACTATTGAGCAGATATTTTTCCCATTGCATCCAATGTAGGCACAAATAGATTGTTACGTGGTCAAACTGTTTTAACTTGCTGCCATGCTGGTCATACAAGCGCAGAAAATATATAAATTAAGTTGCCCACCGTATAGTGAGTAAAAATAAACATTGAACAGAGCAAAAACATTTGTTAAAAAAAAGGGGGAAATTACATAAACTTGGGAAAAAAATTAATGTGAAAGGGGTGCATATGATTGACATACTGTATGTGAAAAAGGGGGGAAAAAATAATACCCTTAAAAAAATGTGGAAATGGGGGAACGTTGTACATTAAAAAATGTGAAGCGGCAGAAAAAAAAATAACCCTTGGGTAAAAACAGCTAAAGAAATTTCTCAAACACTATGTAGAAAAGTGAAAATACATTGAGAAAAAAGTGAAAAGGGGAGGAAAAGGAAGTTGAAAAATGTGAGAGAAAATGAAACAATGCAAAAATGAGGGTGGGGGGGGGGGGGTGGAGACTTATGAAAAAAATGAAGTTGTACAAACTGACCTACTGGAGATATGAAAGTGGAAAACCCTCATTGCAGACTTTTTATTTTTAAATTTCACCATTATCTAACAAACAGCAACAAACATTTCAGTAGCAAGGCACCCTGGTAGAAAACCGTTTAAAAGGTGTGAAACGTTGCTGCATGCTTTGAATGGTTGAAACCTAGCGTCATCTGTTGAACCAATATCTATATGAAGAAAGGATTGCATTATCCAGCCATCTATCCATAAATTTTCTGAACCGCTGAGAACAAATGTTGGTTTTTGTATTGTAAAAAAATTAAAAAAAACAGACAAATAACTAGTATGTTAAAAATCTGACCAGTATTATTTTAAAAAAGCCAAAAATGGCTTGAAAGGAAAAAAAATGAATGGCACAAAATGTTCTGAAAGGCTCTCTTAAGGGTTAAGACTATTTGAATGTTATCTAATATGTTACACAGTCCGGCACATCTCGACACGCGCGCGCACACACACACACACACACACGCACACACACACACACACACACACACACGCACACGCACACGCACACACACACACACACACACACACACACACACACACGCACGCACTCACTCACACACAAATCAGAGCAGGTCACAGTGAGGAGATCAGAAATACACTAGGTATTTTCCAGTGTTGATTTTTTAAAAACCTTGCACACTTTTTACATCCACCTGACCTCGAGAGATTTGAGATCAGTCGTCTAAGATTGAAGGGGAGTCGGAAGGGGGATGGGGGGGACAAATAGTTGCAAAAACACCACGTGGAGAAGAAATACAGCCATGATGTCGACGCCGCCTGCTAAATGTGCTGTACAGCAACAGCGTGCGAAAGCAGAAACAGGCTACTCGATGACGTCACAAGCAAGCATTTGTTCGAAGCGCGTGGGTGGAAGTTACAGTTTTAAAAATGAACAAAATTCACATCGTTCCAGCAACGTAGCTTACAAACAGGTCATAGGAACACGACGAAAAATGGAAATGTTTAAAGAAAGAAAAAAAAAAAAAAAGAGGGAAAGAATAACATTGGACAAAGCAACACACTACACAACTGAAAAAGCACCACAAATAAATTAAAAAGTATGTAACAAAGGAGAAAATTTGAATATATTCAAGTAAACCTACTATTTCTTAAAGACCCTGTATAGTGAATTGTTTCCAAATATATTATACATTTGAAGATATCTGCAAAGACTGAGTACTATGTCGTACTTGATGCGCAACGTCATGTGACCAAACCAGAAAACAAGTGGTGGACTGATGACATGGTTTGTACCCAAATTTGGTAGATTATATTTTATTTTTTTAATTTGCTGCTATTTTCAGAAAAAAAGTTAAATACATGTATATCATTTATTATTGCCTATATGATACAAGAAAACAAATGAAGAATAAACATTGTAGAGAGTATTTTCATCTTGGGTAGCTCTTAAAGACATCTTGTACCAAACAAAGACATTGTAGACTTTTCATATTTCTACAGGTGCTTCTTCCGGGTCGCCTGCCGTAGGGCTCCGCCAGTGGCCCAGCCGGAAGAAAGTGCTAAAGTTGGTTGTGCATAACGCCTCTCGTGCAGAAATGGCATTCAACTGCTTTTCACCATTTCAGATTTCCTAACGTTTTAGGGGCTGGCTAAAAATGGCACCCAGTAACTCACATGGGCGCACGGCAGGAGTTAATCATTCAAATTTGGCAGGCTTGTTAGCAACACTCTACTCTGAGGTCTCTCGTATTTACAAGACGTTTTTATTTGCACCTTACAGGGACTTTAAGTGGACTAAATAAAACAATGTGGAAAAGTCAATCGTAAAAAAAAAAAAAAAAAAAACATTTTAGGAGACAAAACTCAAAAAAACGTATCAAATTAAAATAGGACTACACTAAAGTGGACTAAACTAATGGAAGGGGGGAGAAAAAAAGGGAAATGAAGGGAAAAGATTGAATAAAAAAACTTTAAAGACTAAATCAACAAAACAAAGCAAAACTTTTTTTTAAAGAAATAAATGGGGAAAATTTGAGAAAAGGGAACAATGAATATAAAGAATAACAAAGAAACCCACTATATTAATGAGAATATGAGGATAAGTGGTACGGAAAATGGATGAAGTTAAAAAAAACTTGAAAAAGAGTGAAAGAATAACAAAGTGGGGAAAAAGGGACAAAATTGTGACCTACAAAAGTGGACTTGGTAAAACCAATTTCAAGTGAAAAAACAGAAAATCAGATTTGTTTTAAATGTGAAAAAACCGACGTTTTATGATAATTAAAAAAAAAAAAAAGCAGGTGGGGGAAATTTACATTTTGCGGGGGGGCGGGGAATCCAACGAAGCGACCCCACAACAGTATATGACAAGAATAAACAAAAGTAAAATAAATTAAACTCACTGGCCGATGAAAAAAGGCAAAGAGGAATAGAATTGTTACAGCACAAAAAGAGCACATAAAACATCAACAGGTTGCAGAAACAATGACGGCTGGTTCCTACAGGCGCGGTTACATGTGCAGTAAGAGGCACACAGGTAAAGAGAAAAGTCGCTTTTCACAGCACATTATGTCGCTTTCTTATAAAAAACATGAGTGCATGTCAAACAGAAGAACGGCTCCCAAATAATCCACAAGGTTCTCTCTCATTCCTCGAAGGTTAGTTGTTAAATTCTCCCTTTTTAGATATAGTTTTCCCTCAAAGATGCACATCACATGCCAACATCTTGGCACTATGGGTTTATACCAAAATAAAATTGCACAATTATGTAAATATGGGAATGCAAATACTGCCCATTTCTCACACTCTTAACTACAAGTATACATGTAGAATAACAGCGAAAGTGGAGATTTGTTATTTTACATCTGCTCAACAAGCAATATTTGACTTATATTTGCAGCGTGGCGGAGAAAAAAAGCAGGACATTTTAAAAGACGCTTTGCTACAGCACAAAAACACAACAAGGCATCGAGAAGAACAGAAACGCTAAACAAAACATGCAGTATATTTAAAAAAAGTTTTTGTGACAATATCTTTCATTAAATCCACGCCGTTGTGTTTGCAATAAGAGCCATTTACATTAAAAGCAAAATTAAAGGTACAAAAAGAACGATAAAGCACAGGGAAGACACCAAAAAAAAAAAAAGACATTTCACAGAGCCTAAAACTATAGAGAACTCCAAATTAAATGCTGTAAAGCCATCCAGTCTAAAGGGAGACAACAACAGGAGTGTGGCGGTATTATGTACAGTCCAAACAAACGAGACGCTTAAGGATGTGAAGGCGTCAGTTAGTTTCTCGGTTTCCTGCAGGGAGCGACAAAGTCCTACTGATTGGCAACCCATCCCCACCCCCCACCTCAGGTATTCAAGGCGCTGCGATTCTCATTCCGTAGTGATCTCCGCTGTGTGCAGGGACAAAATAGAAAAAGTGAGTTTTGATTAGGATGCTGAGCAAACAAGTTGAATGTTAGAAAAATTGAGGAAAATGGCAAATTCAACACAATCTGTTACGTGTTTGTTTTTCATACCAATTGTTCCCATAACATGACTTGGGGAAAAAAAGCAGAAAAGGGGAAAACAAAATTTTTTAATATATATATTTAAAAAAAAAAAGCAAAATATCAAAAAGTTCGTTTTTTTTTTTTTTTTTTTTTTTTTTTTTTTTTTTAAAGTGACAAAACCACAAGACAAAAAAAGTCATTCAACAAAGTGAACATTTTAAAATATGTAATGAAAATGTTAAAATAAAAGGAAACAAAGTTGTAGCAATTTTGAGGTGTTTAGAGTACTAACTACCGTACTTAAAAATATTTAAAATCTTGTGTTGGGTTTGTTGGCGTCCACTCACCATCATGTGCTGTGTTTTTGGTCGCTTCACTTCCCAGAGAGTTTGCACCTTCAGACAACTCTCCTGAACAATCAAAAGACTCAATTTTAATAAACATACATGATTTTGCTTAAGCCTCAAGATTTAAGATAGACAGATAAACAGATAAATGATGTTTGAAGTAAGAATATAAATATAAATGTAAGTGAGCCACTAAAGAAAAGAAACTGAACAAATTGGGAAAGAGGAAAATATTTTTTTAGGACATGAAAATAGCAACAAAACAAAAACATTTTTTATTTTTTTTAATGTGAGCTGCTCTACAACACAAAAACAAAGTGGGCAAAATGAAAACATTTGGGAAAATAAATAAGCCTTTTACTAAATTGAAATAAAGTGAACCAAGTGACCCACAATACGACTAAATGAAAAACACAGTACAACATGAAAAAACGAAAATGTTGAAAAAAAATAAAATCCAACTTTAGTAAAATTAACTCTAAAATTAATTGAACAAAGTGAGCAACTTTATATGGAGACAAAATATTTTTTTTTATAAATAAATTGAACTTGTTAGGGAAATCATACTATTGTGGCAATACTTTCAACACCAATAACTACCTTTCTAGCATATTCCTTGCGAAGAAGAGAAGAAATTTCATAGACTGAATACTGTAAAACAAGGTCGTCTGACTAACATGGCTAACCGTTCTGCAGCGAGGGACTCTTATGTGCGGCGGCGCCCCCGGGTGGCGGTGGAGCCGCATCACCGCCGTCGGGCTCAGGCTCCTCGTCGCCTGCCTCCTGTTCGCCGTCTTTGGGCTCGGCGGAGTCGGCGTGGTCCTTCTGAGGTTCCATGGTGTCTTCCTGCTGGGCTCGCTCCTCCGCGTCCCTTTTGGCTCTCTCCTCGGCTTCTGACGTTCGACAAGGCAGGTAAGAGAGCGTGTTAGTTACCGCCGCCATACTGTAAAAATTGTAATACCCCAAGAAGACATAACACACAAGACAGTTGGCTGGGGGGGAAATAAACATTTCAAAAAGCATTATTAGGGAAAATAAAATAAAGTGACCCACTAAATGATAAAAAAAATTCAAAGATTTGATTAAAATTATGATGCTCTCAGTAGATTAGTTTAAACTTAAAACTTAAGGTTTATTAATATACAAAGTGGGAAATTTTTAACAATTGAAAAAAATAGATTAGAGACCCACAATATGGTAAGACAAAAAAATATCTAATTAAAATCACTGGCTTCTAAGTGGCATACCCAAGGAAGAATTGATAAAAAAAAAAATGATAGGCAAGTTATGATTACATTATTTAAAGTATGTCATTTAT
The DNA here is from genome assembly GCF_024500275.1 of Phycodurus eques. NCBI lineage: Eukaryota > Metazoa > Chordata > Actinopteri > Syngnathiformes > Syngnathidae > Phycodurus > Phycodurus eques. The sequence goes on along the minus strand of NC_084537.1, from coordinate 20,370,887 downwards.
TATTGTACTCATTTTAATCCCTCATAAAATAATCTATAATAATAAAAAGGACTGGGGAATGCGTATATTTGAACAAAAAGAGAAGAAAAATAACTTCTGAATGGAACATTTTTAGTGACCCATAATATAATCTGAAATGAATTGAAATGAGGCTTATGATTTGTATTCATGCAAACTTTGGAGTAGATGTTTAACAAGTAGAAAAATGAATGTGTGGATTGTGTGGGAGTGCACAGATGCTACAAAAGCAAGCAACAAGGAAGCCCCAAAAAAATAAAAAAATCCAATCAAGACGTTTTTGCGTTTGAGGTGTATTGAAAGTTCTGTATTTTGCCTTTTTGTAGAATGAACGTCATGCACCTTTGGTGGCCTGCGCTTTCCAGCGCTCCCTGTTCTGGTAGACCTCCTCGTTCCACAGCGCCTTGAAGTTCTTCATGTCCACAGCCAGCAGGGAGTTGTGGCCCGACGAGCAGCCGTCGGAGGGCATGCTCTTCACGCTGTGCCTCTTGGCCTCCTCTGAGCCAATACTGTTCATACTGCGTGCAAAGACAAAGGAGACGAGCTCAGAGCACTGACGAGCATTGGACATTTTTACCCTTAGCATTTGATTCTTAGTTTGGAACAGCTACATTTGAGCTGAGCTACATGGTCAAGTTTTTAATGTCTGTTTACATATTGTATGGTGTTTGCGTTAATAGCAATGTGTCTAGCTACAAGTATATAAATAGAAAGAAAAAAAGTGAAAATAGTGCTCAAATTTATTCAACTACCTGTCACAAAAACGAGCCCGCTTTGTTTTTTTTGTTTTTTTAAATGAAATGATTTCATGATAAATATATATGAATTTAACCAAATATATTGAAATAAATTCCATTTAATTAAAATACATTTAATACAAAATGTAACTATACCACTTCAGGAAAATTAGCGCATCTTGTATATGCAACACATATACTGTATATACATATTGAATATACATAATGTAAACCCTAAAACAGGGGTGTCAACCTAATTTTTGTCACAGGCTATGTTGGTACGGTTTCCCTTAGAGGGCCGTTATGACTAAAACCATACAAATGTTTCATCGCTTCATATTACATACACACAATTGATGGATAACTAATTTTGAAATCAGAGGTAAAGGATAATAGTTTGTCCAACTCCTGTTCAGGTTACTGCAAAAAGGTGTTTGGTAAGAAAAAAGATATTGTAATTTTCTATACAGTATATGACCATTTGAAAATTTGGTACAGATTTTAGCCAGAATCATGGAAGTTGAAGCACATGACGTGCTTTCGTGGGACAGATAAATTGATGTTAACCCAGATCTCACCCCCGTGACTTCAGTTTGACACCTGCGCGCTAAAGTATAGCAAAATATTGCAATTTCTTTTTGTGCAGCACGTCAGCCAAGTTTGTGTCGACAAGTGATTGGTTTATTTTTAAATAAACTGCTGCAGTATTTTTCTTCTACAGTACTGCAATAAACTCCGGGAAGTTTACTCTGCTGTTTATTCCCGGCAAGAAGAAGAAGAGATTAACACAGCAGTTGTTCTCATACCTACGTTGAACATGGGCCACCTGGTGATCACACACATACAGTTGCTTGCGGTTTCTTGAAACGGGGCGTACGGGAACAACATTTCCGATGATAAATGTGTGTGTGTGAGTGGATGGGTGCGTGCGTCAGAAATCCTGTACAGTGCCCAAATTGGACCTTTTCCTATTACCTTGTGATTAGATTAAATCGGTTTCATTGGCTCCCCCCCCACCTAACATCAATAGAATAGATTAGGAAGAGCAGCCTCCAGTCATGTGACAGCTCTGTGATGGGATTAGAGATGAAGGGACGTCACTAAAGTCAGTGGCATTCATCCTTTGGGGAAGTGGAATATGTGAACATGCGCCAGGCAAAGAAATCCATCCGGCATGTGTTGAGATGATTCACTCTTGACTCAAAGCGTCCGTCTGAGCGATGAGAGGGGAGCGATAATGGCCAGACGGTTCCAGATAACTGAAAATGGCAATAAGCGGCGTAATGGAAGATGAAGAGTTCTGACGCGCTTCAGCACGTCAGGTGAGCAGAAATCACCAAGACCGTGTGAGATGGCGGCTGTTGCGCACGCTGATAAGCAGGCTGATATTGATGTTTTATACACACTTTTACACAGACACAGTTTTATTAGCACTCTTTGGATAGTTAGTTTAGTTAGACTAAATCAAACCTCAGATAAATGCCGGCTCTGGATAAAGCCATGTGGTTGTCCACAGACACCGGAATCACGCACAAATCAAATCATAGATAAATGCAGGCTTTGGTTAAAGCTATACAGCCACTTGCATTACCATTTGATTTGCTAAAAAATGGCCAAAAATCAAATCTGCTGAAGGCTCTTGATAAAGCTATGCGGCGATCCACATAGTCAATTTAATCCCACAAAAATATGATCCAACACAGATGAATTATAGTTCTGGATAAAACTATGTCACTATCAACATAATAATTTCAATCCCTCAAAAAATTACAAAACCCAAATTCAATGCAGCCTCTGGCTAAAGCTAAGTGGCCACCCACATAGTCATTTGAATCCCCCAAAAATCTAATTCAGCCCAGATTAACTCAAATCCCGGATAAAGCAAGGGCCCATTAACGGTCATTTCAATCCATAAAATGTTTTAAAAATAGGCAAAAGTAAAATCTAATGTGGTCTCTGTATAAAGCTATGTGATCATCGCCATCACCATAGTAATTTCAATTAATGAAAAAAAAATCATTCTATTCCAAATACTATAAATGAAGGTTCCGATCTGGCCACCCACATTGTCAGTTCAATATCTAAAAAATTGACAAAACTCCAATCTAATCCGACCTCTGGATAAGGCTACGTGGGCGTCCAAAGTCTTTCGAATTGACAACCATATAGTCATTTGAATCCCTCAAAAATCTAACCTTTACCAGATAAATTCAGGTTCTGGAGAAAAAGCTATGTGAGCCTAAAAAAATGTAAAAAATAAAATCTAACCCAGGTAAATGAAGGCTTTGGCTAAAGCTACTGTATTTGGTTGTCAACAGTCATTGTAATTCATCCAAAAACAACTGCACAACTTTGGACAGCCCTTGCTGGGGCCTGTTGTTGATCCTGAATGTGGAGCAGCCTATCTAACGTCAATTTCAAGGAGTCTGGGTGTGCTGAATGAAGGGTGAGGACAATTCCACGCAGCAGAAATGGATTACGCACGGTGCGACTAGTACGCTTTTCTTTCTATTAGATACGCCGCTATTGCATTAAGAACCCCAAAATGGTGTCCCGAATTTTGAAGCGCAAAGCCCACCTGGAGCGCCGGAAGCCCGCGAGAGCAGAGTGCGAGGCCTCGTCGATGAGCGGCGTGACGATGCGCTCCATCATGTCGGTCAGCACGGTGAAGGTGGGCACCACGATGAAGTCGATGAAGCCTGCGCACGCCAGCACATGCGCAGGTTAGCAGAGAACTGGTATTATTTGGACATTTCAGAATTTCAATATACAGTTGTGCCTTGAGATACGACTGACCCAACTTCAGAGTTTGAGATACAATCTGTCGTTTGGCTGATTCAGATGCCAGTTGGTGAACAACAATAAAAAAAAAAAACACTTAAAGCTTTTTATTGCCACTCCCAGTTGAAGTTTGCTGTCGCATAAAAAATATCCCAAAGAATTACATCTTGTGTATTTAAAACAACCACAGGGCATATTTGCCTTACAACAGTCCATTTAGCCTAATGCTAGCAAACAACGCGAAAGACGGGCTAAGGAATTGCACCAGCGATGCAATGTTATAACCCTTTAACAGCGGACGTTTTAACAAAATGGTGGAGCAACACATGTAGACAGACAATAACAATCCTCAGGGGACTATTCTTTATCCTTTACAAAAAATTACTAATATTACTGAGTCAGTTGTGACACGTTTATACGTGTGTCTCTGTCTGTATTATTGTAAAAACACATTTTATAATAATCGGAAATGATATTCCTGTCAACTAGAGGCTAAGGTGTTTAGTCCTGAGGGATTTAAACACAGAAACTTAAATAATTATATAAAATATAAGTTAAAGCTTATCATAATACATACATGCTAATGTAAAATAGAATATCAATTAAAAATGTAATTAAGTGCCTTTTTTTTTTTTTTTTTTTTTTTTTTTTTACATTTCACTGAGATGGCCAATTGTTTTATGTTCGTTGAATACTATCCATCCATCCATCCATTTTCTGAGCCGCTTCTCCTCACTAGGGTAGCGGGCGTGCTGGAGCCTATCCCAGCTATCATCGGGCAGGAGGCGGGGTACACCCTGAACCGGTTGCCAGCCAATCACAGGGCACATACAAACAAACAACCATCCGCACTCACATTCACACCTACGGGCAATTTAGTTTTGAATTAACGTGCATAATAAACCTAAATATTATGAATCTATTTTTAATATTTTACAAATAAATACTGATAATGAAGCATATACATACAATTTGATTACGTTCCAAAAACATCCCATCTATTTAATATATTGTCAGTTTCCCTAATCGGGGGGAAATTATCGGTGGTTGGGCATTTATATGTTAAAGTGGATGAGGCATTTGGGAATTAACTGTGGCATGGGGTCAATTACATCAGAATTAAAAGCGATGCACTGTTGCTCGGTCAACTTTCCATAGAGTCACTCTATTACGTAGGTGGCATTCTGACTCACCGATCTGGGACTGCGCCACCATTGTTGACTTTCGGTCACAGAGCGGTGAGAAGGAAAGGCCGAGCTCCGCTTCTTTGTCCCCCTGGGAAACACAAAGTCACTCGTGAAGACCGCGGTGGTCTCGCTATGTTGCTCAACAGGCTTGACGACCTGCTCGGCACAGCGACTGCCTTTGGGGAACAAATGCGTTTCATTTTCCTTTTTTTTTTTTTTTTTTTTTTTTTAAAACACTTGAGATTCGGAGGTGGGAGTCAGCATCGTGCGCAGAAGCTGTTTATTGACAAAGTGTGTCCCTGGAGATAAAAAAAAAATAAAAAAGCCCTGTGATAGCGACCGCAATAACAAAAGCAGCCATAATAACGACAACAGCAATGTTTGATAATGAAGCAACGTGCGTGACTGATCTTTATCAAGGATTGTAGCAGTGACGGCACACTGTTCTTTTGACCTCTCCAGCTATGATGTTTTGTTTTGCATCTCTTCTCAACACACAGTATGTTCAGTCATTGTTACATAACATTATGCGACATTGGTGGCATCTTGTTTAATGCTTCATAACCTGAGCCACTGAGAACTAGAGTAGGCAAACTCCCTTTTTGTCACTTTGCAGAAGAGTGATTAAACGTTTTATGGCCGCGATAAAATATGCGGGATTTACTGTATATCTTGCCGATTTATTTGGCAATGGCTACTTTTTGTGGATACAGAAATAGTGCTTTTCCTAAGATTTTGGCATTTGGCCCCAAAAATATTTTAATTGGTTTAATAAAGATGTGCTCAATAACAAGAATGATTAATTTATGAGAAGAGTAGTACTTGTCTCGCAGCTTCTCTCATCCGGTTTGTGCCGCAGTAGCACACAAATGGAGAACAAAGACGAAGATGAAAAAAGAAGAAAACGTCGGCAGAGAAGACTCAACTCAGACAAGAAGCTGTTTTTCATTGCATGTTTTTTCTAATGTCTCTAATTTTTTCTTCTACTATTTTTGTCAACCATTTTAATAGCTTTGTCTAATAGTTTTGTATTTGTATAATATTTTTGTGTAATACAACCAAAGACACAGATTTATTTACACAGACATTTCATCTCATATTGACATTTTTTTTTACAATATTTCTGTATTTCTTTGTTGAATATTCTTTGATATTTTCCAATATTTTTTTCATTTTCTTTTGATATTTGAGTAATTATACGATACTATTCATATATATTTGGTACTTTTTTATACTCTGTATTTTGCTTTAATATTTAAACATTTTCTATTGTGTATTGGTATCTAATATTTGTGTTATACTTGTGTATGTTTGTCTGTGTGTATTTGATCTAATGTGTGTTTGTCAAATGTTTCTAGGACTTTAGAAAATGTTTTGGACATTTTTTCCAATAATTGTCTATTTTTGCCTAATTTATTATATTTTTTAAAATCTAATCTTAGTTTTTTTTGTCTAATCTTAGTATTTTTTGGTGTAATATTATTGCATTTTTCATAATACTGGTGTATTTTTCTACTAATCTTTTTGTATTTTTCCTCTTACATTTTTATATTTCCTCGTATCGCGAGCACTTATTTTTAACGTAATGTATTTTTTCATACATTGTGTATTTTCGAGCAACAATTTAGTATTTTTAGATTGTTATCCAATGTTTTGAGCATTATTGCTTCGGCTGTTATGGATGCTGCAAGTTTACGTAATTTTTTGACTTAAGCAAATCCAAGACTCATTTCTTTTCACAACATTGTGAGAATAGAGTCGTGATGCTGACATTTTCATGCGTTTCATCTGTGGTTTGAACCATCATCATGACATCAGCTCAGCAAGCGTTTTGCTTGTTTATGGGGCTTCTTTTAATTGCAACAATTACTCCTAAAGAATGACTACTATACCTACACTATACCTAAAGATGAGGTAGGTGTTCCATTGGCACTTACCTGTCTGAAGAACTCCTCCAGCAGAGAGGTGGTCCAACGGTTGTGAAGGTCCCAACCTTTGGCCGGGTGGCTGATGTCAGCAGTGTGCAGCAGTAAGGACAGGGCTTTCGGCTTATCGATGCTATAGATGACAGTAAATGGAGAGTCACATTAATACACCAAAGCAAGAATATGCAGGTACAATAACAATGGTAAGGAGAGTGGATTTAAAAAAAGTACAAACGGAAACCTCAAGAGATGAGGCAACCAATTTGGGATTTGACTGATAATGGCCGTTAAATGACAAAAATGGAACACATTGTTCTGAAGCAGCAATGAGAGGAATGATATTCGAGAGAAAAAAATGTCCTGTAATGCTGTGGGTCACTTACACACTGTTTCATTGCATTGTTGTTTTTACAATGGAACTCCAAAAGATGCACACTGAAAGTATTAAAAAGGTGAAAGCACACAGACATTTATTCTTGCTTAGGGCATACGATAGGCGGGTAAAACAGCACGGATTCAGATTTTAGGCATACCCAGTGTAACATAAACATTAACTGCCTCATGTGTATAACTATGTAAACACACGGTGCAGCTCAGCCTCTGGCTAGCATACGTCATGGCTCGCAATATGCTTTTGGAGTACATTAAACTTGTTAACGCGTTTGAAATGGCATCACGCGAAAGTGAATTTTACTACAGCACAAAAGAAAAGCCAAGCGCAGTGCAAAAGCAGCATTTGAACACCTGTCGCAGGCTCTTCTGCAAGAGCCAAAGCAATAACACATGCCATTGCTGTTTTAAAACATAATTCATACTGTCCCAACTGCTATTGTTCCATGTGTCTGCATCCCTCATTTTATAAAAGGAAAAACGATTCATGTTGCACTTTCCTAAAAAGAAAAGATATAAGCAGATGTAGATACAGTACTCTACAGTGGTGCCTTTTTCAAGTTTTTCAAGATAGGAGCTGTCGATCGGCCAATTATTTCCCTTGACTTGCGGGTGCAAACTTCAGATGCAAGCACTGTATGGTGGCAGTGAATTGAACTCAACTCACTTCACAACAAGCAGGAGTTTGCCAGATATAATTAGTAAATATTCTCCAAAAAATAAGCTTCAAGCTGTTTATTGCCTCTCTCAGCTGAAGGTTACAGCCAAACTAAACATAAAACAAAGACAATTACACAAAAATGAGTTAAAAAAGTTTTTGAATCCCCCCCCCCCCCCCCCCCCCCATTCTATTCACTCATTTCATAACTATGTTTTGATAAAGTATAACATTATAGAGTGCTATTTTTCGTATTTAAAAACACATTACATTATGATCCAAATTAGGCCCTCTGTGCATTATTTAGTCATTGTTTCGATAAGGTGTTGGACTTTCCGGTAAAACTTACAAGTCATGTGGACGACCCAACTGAATACGAGATGAACAAAGGTAATAAGGGACAGCTGGGAAAACAAGAGTCAGGGAAATGGGGGACACGTGGGTAAAAAAGCAGAAAACACAGTACCCTGCACCTTCCAGTGTTTAAAGAGAGACCCAAATATTGCCTTGACTCAGGATTTCACAACATTTCCTTGACCAATTATGTGGTCATCCACCCAAAAAAATAAATAAATAAAAAGTTCAAATCCAAATTTATTTCCCATTTAACATGATTGCCTCCTTAAGATTAATTGTCTGTTACACAGAAATCTGCTGTGAAGCTCATTTAACATTATCAGGAATTACTGGCGGCTCATAAACGGATGCAAAAATGGGAAGGAGACAAACAAAAAAGGCACAGAAGGTTAAACACGGGGGTGAGAAAGATCGGCTCGCATTTCCCATCCTCATCCCATTTGCGTCAGGCCTGCAGCAGCCTGCCTCGAATTACATTACAGTCCATTCAGCATTACACACTGCAATCTCTCATGCGTGTGTGTGTGTGTGTGTGATGGAAGGATACCCTGCAGTCAGCACTGTTCGGGCTCTTGTTTGCTGCTCACTCACACACGCGCAGACACGCACACGCGCACGCACACACACACACATCTAGGGGAAATGATCTGAAGTAGTCTCCTATACGTTAGTGCTTTCAGGGCACTTTTGGAAATGACACCTAGAAGGTCAATAGGTTCCCCCCCATGCTCCTACACCCCTTGACCTTTTCTTATCATCACACCTGCTACACAAGCAGAGATGAGTCACCAGATCAAATGATTACTTGACTCCAGGTAACATAAGAATAGGAACATATATTATATATAGTATATTATATAGTATATTATTGTATTGTACTTAACAGCTTGTGCTTTGTGATGTTTCTATCAGGGCAAATGGCTATTTTTTGGCATTTATTTACTTGACTGCAGTACCGGTAATACCAGTAAACAATGTCAATGGTATATTACATACATTCATTCCTTCATTCATTCATCTTCCGTTCCGCTTATCCTCACTAGGTTTACGGGCGTGCTGGAGCCTATCCCAGCTATCTTCGGGCGAGCGGCTGGGTACACCCTGAACTGGTCGCCAGCCAATCGCAGTGGTATATTACAATAGGCAAATATAATATCGTCAAGTGAAAGTGGAGTTTTAAACAAAAAGGGTCAGGCTCTCCTATAAGGAGTTTGTATCTTCACCGGTACTCCGGCATCCTTCCACATTCCAAAAACGGTTAGTCTCATTGAAGACTAAATTGTCCATACAGTGAATCGCTATTCACTCGGGGGGATACAGTCAGGACCCACTTGCTATTAATAAATAAATAAATAAATAAATGTGATATACAGTTAATATAAAACCCTTTAAAAAAAAAAAAAAAAGTGTACCACTCCCACATGTTTTAAGGGCAAACTTAAAACAAACATTTTAAATACTTTGTAAATGTAATCTAACACAAACACAAAATCATGTACGTATGATAGTGTCTGTGTGTTAGATATGTGCCTTTAAGAGGCGGGGCCTGGTGAGATGACGTGTGACATTTGCGTGAGTGGCTGGGCGTGAGTGGCTGGGCGTGAGCTGCGGCCGACAGCAGCTCTTGCAGAAATGTGCTCAATGTGTTTGTGTTGTACTGTGCAGCCGGCGACCTGTGATACAGTCAACTGACCCCTCAGGCTGTTGCAGGAAGTTCTTCATGGCCTTCACCTGCTGGAAGTGGCAGGACATGTCGGTGGCCAGGACCATCTCCACCACCAGAGCGCGCAGCTCTCTGTGAGAAAAAGACAAGACAAAATGAAATGTCGCGCACACACACTTTGGTGAAAAAATAATAATAATAAAAAGAATTAAAAGCTTGCTGGGGCAAAAAGCAGACAGCCGGCACTGACTGCTAGAGCTATTTATAAATGTCTTGCTTTGACAGGTCCGGGCTCATGCTATGAAAATTGGATTGTGCCTATCTTCTTTAATGTATTATCACAGTTTCACTGAGTGCAGAACTGTTCGACCTCGAAAGCACTTGTCATTTCCCGCAGAACAAAAGGCAAAATCACTATGAATGTGTGAAGTGTGCATGGGTCTGAACTTTTGTATCTCTTCTTCATTTTATTTCTGGTGCAGTGATAACTTGACTTGTGAGTTTAAAAAGATCAATACTGACATGAATTGGAATGCCATTAATTTGTTCCAGAACCTTCACAAATACGTTTGTTACATTTTTAATAAAGAAAAACAGCACTGTTGTATAAAAACATAAAAGAGAATGTAAAGTAATTAACTGCTTTTATAAAGTGTAATTATTGTATGTTGCAACAAGCAGAGTCACAACAACAACTGTAGCTTTAAGGGGTGTGGCCTAAAGAATGATGTCAGGAACTTAGTTGTGAGCATGTCTGGAAGTGAGTTGGCTCATTGAAGCTGCTCGCGAGTGTTTTCATTTACTGTATGTATTTGGCTATTATCCCGCTTCGATAAACCGTTGAAATTGTACGGGCCACAGTGGCTTTCCCTTTTTGGCAGGGTATATGAAGCTCGCCCGTGACAAAAACATTTTGGCTTTCAACACAAAACACAAAAACGACATAGTGACAGCTTGAAACTCGAACAACTACAAAGTTACGGCAATCGTAAGTCAAGGTACCACCGTATTTTATTTCTCTATTGCTGTCATGCCGCTCGCTCTCCTTTGCTCTGACCTCCAGTCATCCTTGGAGAGGTTGTACAGGATGTTCATCTCGTCGTCTTCCTGCAGCAGGCGGTAGGCCGCGCTCACGTGGTGGCTCTCCAACACGGAGCGGTCGTTGTACAGGATAGCCGTGTCAGACCTGGGAGGAGGCCAAGCAAATAGTCCATTACGACGTTTATGACCGTCGGCGACAATCTAATGTTGCCGCTTCTCGTTTTAATCAGTATAATTAGAGAGAGGGCTTTGATGATATTTGAAACTCATTCCAGGATTTTTTCATTTTTGGTTGTTAGGGAATTTTATTGCCCAAGTGGAATTAGATCAGTCTAATGTTCGTATCAATGAGGTTAAATTGTGTGGACGCATAAAGGATTTCAATTTAGGCCAAAATAGTTTTCTGCCTAAATTGAAATGACATGATGATGCGACACTGCATTACGGCAATGTCCCCGACGTTGTGGCATATCTTGAGTCAATTTGTGCAAGGTGGTTCTTACCATGCTCCTCACGACAGTTATTAATGATAACCATCACCTTGCACGATAGAAATGAACCAATTGACTCAAGATAAGCCAGGGAAATTCCAGAAATTCAGTGTAGCATGAAGTGATGGCTAATCTATAGTTCATTATATGGACTGACATGTCAATGTTTCTGCTCATCCGAGCTTTAGCACATTTATGGACACGATCACTTCATAATACAAAATGCATGACTGTAACTTCCCTGACTTTGTGGCTTACTTTGAATTGATATGCTCATTTTTGGCAAAGTCGAGGTTGTCTTTAATAACCGGCTGGACAAATTAATACATAGTTTACAAGACACGTCTGTGTCGAGCCCGAGCTTAGAACTCATCCATACTTCATGCATATGATATGATACCGCATTACTATAACTGTCCTGATTTGATGATCAGTTTGAGTCATTCTGGTTATTTCTATTAAGCAAGGTGGGGGTTCTGATTAATCACTGGTGGGGTGAATCCATCAAAATATATATATTATATATATATATTTATATATATTTATTAGTAGTAAGCATATTTCTTTGAATGCCATTCCACAGTCCCATACATCATGAAATAAGTTCTTTACAGACTGAGAAACTTTATTGTCTCTGGTCCTTCCCCTTATGTTACTGCTGCACCAGTACCCGTGTGTGTAAGAGCCCCTCTCGCCTTGGTAAATGAGGGCATCGATCTCTGAGTCAAGAGCTGAGCGCTTTTGATTTTATGATCCATTACCTTGTCTGAATGTGGAAGTTGTTTGTGGTCCCCGTGTGCTCGTAGTCGTGCACGGCCGCAGCAAAGATCATGGCAAAGATCTCCAGCTCAGTTAACCAATGCTGTGGGAGGGGGGGGAGATGAAGGAGGGTGGAGAATGATACAATGGAAAGGGCAGCCATGAATGAGAAAGAATGCACAGAGAGAGTAATGGACAGGAATTAAGTGATGAGAAATGGGAAGGCAGTGAATGGAAAAGCGGGGTGGGAGGAAGGTTGCATTATGAAGATGTGTAGGAGGGAATACATTACGGTTCGGCATGAATGGAAACAAATGGGTGGTGGGGGGAAGACGGGGAAGGTAAGGAGAGCAAAAAGGAAAGTTTAGATAAGAAGTTAAACAAAGTGTTTTTACATCAAGTTGAATAAATGTGAATGAATTAAATAGTGTCATCTGGGTATGCAACACTATTTTTAAAACAGACATGCATTTCCCCACAATTTAAACCAGCACGCAGGTGTCTTGCACATTTGTGACATGCTTTTGTCAAAATACCCCAAAGATTTAAAAAAAGACAGCGCAGTTTGGACCCTGTGGAATTCAACTATCCATGTTAACATGGAGGACTGGCAGTGAGGGGATGGTCCTGTCTTATGCAACTACCACTGCTGGCCCCATCCCCTCTACTGCAGGGCCAAAGTCAACGAGTACGGCTTTCGCTGCAATGAGCTAGAGGGTTGCGACGTGGAGAGCGGCTACCACTAAACCCAGAGTGTAAAGAAAAAAAGCGAGGCCCCATAAAGACAGTACAAGCATTGATGCTATTTCCCCTCATAGAGACAGCACTTCACTACCAAGTCACCGAAATACATTTGTCCATTTAGCAAAGCGGATCTGTGTATGTGGCGCATGCAGTAGACACAATGGCAAACAAAAAAAACTCACTCCCATGTCATTGAACAAGTATGTGCTGCTCATCAGAACTAATGCTGAAAAATTGTGCAACTCACAATTTTTATGAAGCTGTTTATGTCTTCACTGTTATGCACTTTTTTTCTTTACCATTATATATATATATAAATTAAAAAAAAAAGTGTATTTCAACTGGCCAACACCAGTTTATCTAATTTTTTTAAAACTGTGTTTTAAGAGGATTTCATGCTGTGTATACTTTTTTGTAATATTATTTTTCTCTTTTAGTAATAAATAGCACATTGAATTGGCTTATGAATACCCTTGTCTTACCTTGCCGCTCTTTCATGCCTCCACCTTGATGTGTGAACCAACATGCGCTGGCTTTTATCAAGCTTGAATATGGGTGTTTGTGTTCTACAGCTATGGACACACGCACTCACAAACACACACACACACACACACACGTCTGCGAGTGGGCATTATAGTAGCGTGTACTCATGTACGCAGAGAGAATTCAGCTTGATATCTTTGACAAATCAACAGTGGAGGATGAGAGGGATGGGAACAGCATTAATAACAGAGCAAAATGGCCGACGCACCCCCCTTGTGTATTTACTCGTGGGCCTGCCTTATGAATGACCTGTTGATTATTGATTTAATGGAGTCTGGAGGGCGTGTGGAATGACAAATGCTCTAGCGCGGCTGAGCCCCGTGGTCACAGCAGTAATGCGGTTTCCTGTGCAAGGCACGGCCCGCAGAAAAGGCAGCGTGTCGCCGGCTGTCACGGCCATCTTATTAAGGTGATGAAAGAAAAACACTGTGGAAGCAAGGGGTGGCTGGATGGAATTCGGGCATGAAAAGAGGCTAGTGCTGTTTTTCTTGGGTGGAGGAAAAAGTAAATCACGTTACTCCGGTAATGTTCCAACTACCAAAAAGACCACCATTTAAAGCTGCACAGTGGACCCCCGCATACCCATGGTCAGGTTCGGCATTCGTGAATTTGCAGCTTTGCCTCCTCACTGATTTTGTGATGAGGCCAAAGCAACAAAAGTATTATTTACTACCATCTTGTGGAATCTTGATGTGACCTTGTGAATGGACCTTGTGCACAGTTAAAGTGAAACAAAGTTTTTGCTTGTCTCCCGATGTAGCTACTAATAGCAGTTCAATTTTGCCTTTGTAATGGGATTTATTTATTTATTTTTAATATAAATGGGAAAAATGTCAAAAGGCGAATTTAATGACATACCATTTGTGTAAAGTGCTCATGCGCATATTTGTTTGCCCCTGTCTGATGTCACATCAATTTGTGCTGGCTACTACTGTTGAGTACCATATGACGGTGGTTTGTTTGTGGTGAATATTTTAACTACTGAATACAGTCAATTATGGAACATGGGTTCATGACTTTGTATATGCTAAATGCTTGGTGTGGTTCATGCTTTGCTGTTGCCGACCACAGTAAATATAAATCGGTCCAAACGGAATCCCAGTGTATGGTGTTCTTTTACGATGCCTACAATTTTAAGTGCTTAATTCCATTTTGTGGCATTTACAGGCAATTACAAACCTCTTTTAGGACGGGCGTCAATTATTTGTGTATTTTCGTTATTCACAGCAGGTCTCTGCGCTTATCCCCAGCAAATAGTGGGGGTTCAGATTTCTGCTCTATTATGTTTTGCCACTTCAAAATAAAGCGACAGTTACTATATATGCAGAACTGTCAAATGTTATGGAACTTCTGTATTTTGTAACAGAAATCACTGAACGTTGATTCCGTACGGCCGTAACACTGATTTACTGATGTATATTATTATTAATAAATATTTGTAATATAAGATAACCTTTATTAGTCCCGCAATTGGGAAAATTTGCATTGTTTAAGCAGCAATTATGACTATAGGAAATATAAATATGTAATATACACAGCATGCAAGATCTACAATAAGTACATTGCACAAAATAGAAACCAAAACTACAGTCCTAAGCTAACTATAAACTATCCAATTCAGTCGGTCAGCAATGCTATTTATTTGTTTGCAAAATAGAGTGGTAACTTTTAATTTTGAAGATTAATTAATTTAATCTGCTTTAATAGACTTTTTTTTGTTACCAGGGTTGAAAACAGAATTGGCAAAGGTGAATTCTTCCATAGACAGATATATTTGATGATGGAAGGTCGAACTCTCATACTGGCTCCGATTTAGGCTGCAACTGCGTCCACCATTACAAGATTACTTGATGTAATACAAACATTAAAATGACAAATACTGAAGCCATAACTTACTAACGATTGTAATTATGACTGTAGCACAGAAATGTTCTTGACAAAATTTTTAAAATATGGAAACTCAGACAAATTGTTCTGGAAGTGAATTTTAATCGGTTGGCAGCTCTGTATATGCATCGTACATACTCACCACCATGCCGGTCTTGAGTAATAGGTAATGAACAGTCTGCGTAACATCAGCAGCATGCATCAAGTTGTGATAGGGATTTTTATGCTTGCTGTATCCCACTTCCAGGGCTTCGACAAACGACACAACTGCAGAAATTGGAATCTGGGAGATAAAGAAACCAAAATTAATTAACGCTGCGAGCGGCGATAAGTGGGATCTCGCGCTCTCTTTTTAAATGGTGAATCCTTGAAATGATCAAACCTTGATCCCCGGTAATTTCCCAAAATGGCTGCTTTAAACCAAAATGGTTTACTTCCTGTTCAATTTTGTCCATGGGTTCTTGAGACTTTTTCGTGCATTGTTTTATGTCCACCGAAATGCTTTTTCTAACTTTCCAAGGGTCGATACTGAGTCAGTTTTGAGATGGTCGCATATAGGACCCCAAAAAATACATACACAACCACAATATGTTGAGGGACGACAGCAGTCCAATTTTGAAGGACCCCTGGAAATGGCCATAATAAACTTCCTATGTGTTTTCAGGCATGTGTTGAGACTATCTTGCACATCTACTCATGACAGACATGCCTACCAAATCTCATGTTACGAGATGAAACTGAAAGACAGATTTCCTGACTTGTATGACTAGTAGAGATTGTTGCCCCACAGGAACTAAGGCTGGTGCCGTAAAATGGATTGTGCATCATTTGGACTGTGATTACATATTCATGCTAGCTTCATTGCCTCCATCATTTACACTAATGTGCTGTCACTACTTGGAGTGCAGTGTCCTCAGCTATGAGATACAATAAAACATTTGCTTAACATATCTAATGTAGTGTGTCTGAGCCCCCGCGTAACAAACAGTCAGTGCTGCACTACAGAGAGAGCGAGATCTCGTTTTATTTTGAATCAATAATGTCGTCCATTTACTTTGAAAAAAGTGATGACATCATATCTGGAGGGCAATTCGTATAAAATAAATTAAGCGCGTAATTGCAGCTGGCCTTGATCAGGCCAAATATTTTTTCAGAATACAGTAGATTAATGGCTTGGGATACAAGATTGAGTCATTCCATGATCACATTCATATCTCAAAACATCTTTCCCCACGACTACATTTGTGAATATTACATGTAATGTTTTTGCATTTGGAATTTTCCAAATATTTTGTATTTGCTGCAATGTCATATTTGTGTTCCATAATTTAGCTAATATCTTTTTATTTTTAATATATTTTATTTTTCTAAATATTTTCTATTTTCCGCTGGCCTTGTTTTTGACTTTCATTCTTGGTATACTCTGTCTCTTACTTTTGTCTAATATTTCTGCATAATTTTCGAGTCCATTTTTTTCAATTATTTTCCAAATTTTCCCTAATTAGTATCTTTTGTCCAGCATTTTTAGTATTTTTGTTTGATATTTTTTTATTTAATATTTTTGAACGTTTATAATTACATTTAAATTTCCAATTTTGTAATTATCTGGTTGAGGATGCATCCCGCCACTCGCCCAAAGATAGCTGGGATGGGCTCCAGCACGCCCGTGACCCTGGTAAGGATAAGAGGTATGGAAAATGGATGGATGGATTTTTACACAGACAATAAGTTGGTTTCTTTATCTTGAAATGGCTAATCACGTGAGCATCTCGTAGAAAGTTAATTCAGGTGTATGTTCGGCGCTGGCCTCATTCAGGCCAAATACTTTTTTCTAATATATGCTTAATTCATGTCATTTTCTTGTAAGACTCATAGTACTGTATTGTTTTCATCTAATATTTTGGGAATTTATTCATACTTTTGGTGAATATTTTTGTATTTTTCATCTTTTTTTTTTTTTAATAATACGTGGACAAAAACGTAGTCCTGTATCTTTACCTTGAAACGGCTGATGAGGTCATATCTGGTGAGCAACTCATAGAAAATGAATTTAAGAGCGTGATCTCCACTGGCCTCGTTCAGAGCGAACACATCAAATGACCACTTGTCAACATTCTGTGTGGGAGAAAAAAAAGATACATTGTAGACTAATTTTCATAAATTTCAAATGTGAAAAAAATGATAGCTAAATTTTCAATCTACTTAATCCCAGCCTTGTAGTATGTATGTACTGTTTGCAAAATGTGTTACTTCTTATCTCCTTGTGCTTGGTTTTGGAGGGCATGCGTTAATACCTTAAGCACAGATATAACGGAAGGGGGATAGCTGAGTCCCACCAAATTGGAGGTGCGTCGGTACATCCTGTTTGGATGAGATAAACCACATAAAAACTGAACAAGCACAAATAAAAACAGCACACCGTTGTGCCAAAACACAAGTGACCTGACAACACATTTAAAGAAAAACAAGGCACGCTCAGTTGCTGCTGTACTTACCGTTCTTCATTTGATTCTTTTATTAATGTTACAAGTGGTACATTTAAGTTACATGAGGCATATTAAAGCTGCATGTGGCCTAATACTCACATGCTGCTGTAGTCAAAACAATCTCAAAGCTGTAGGGGGTATAACAATCACGATGGACAGAAGCAAATAATGCAATGAAGACTGTAATGAATGACGTGGATGCAAATAAGTACATACAGTAAGTAGGGGGATAGGACAGAGCCCTGCTGCAAATAGCAAAAAATAAAAACAAAAACATTTAAACATTTTGAAACACACTTTTTAAACACATTTTAAAGCACACAAAAAAGTAAGCATAAAGTGTATAGCAAATACTTTACATATTGTAAGGTCTGGGTGTTGGATATGCACCTTTAAGAGGCGGGGCAGGTTGGCTCAAGCTATGAGAGTCTGCATGCGAGTGCCTGGGTGTGAGCTGTGGCTCACAGCAGCTCCTGCGTGCGTGTGCTCATTGTGTTTTAATTCGATAAATAGCTGAAAAGTGCATGGGTGACTGTGGCTCTCCTTACCCATATGCAGGGGCATTACAGATTTCCATGATATAGGATTTCTGCCATAGATGAGTAAATACGTTCCACAAAAAAATCTGCAACGTAGGTGAACTGCGATAGAGCTATTCTCGGCGGATAAAAATTGTGAAAACCTAAGGAATTGATGCATCCCAGAATTTTTTATAATTGCCTACTAATGCAACAATATGGCAACAAAGCACTATACTACATGAAGCTCCTCACCTCACTTCAACTTACTTGCTTTGCACCACGATGCCACAAGATGGTGCCAAAGCATTACTTGGCACCAAAACATGGCTTTGCCAGGGTTTTTTTCTTCAGCAAATAATGGAGGACAGGTTCATCCTAAAATCCGCTAGTCGCGAATCGTGAATATGCAGGGGAACACTGTACTTAGTTTTACCTCTCAACAAATATTCCTGCCTGGACGGCATGGACGATACTTCGGAAGCGAGGTTTCTCCTCGTTGCGTCGCAGCATCAGGCCCATCTGGCGCGTGAAGGTAGAGGCCAGCCAGTCTCGCACCTCCGACGGTACCGACTCTGACTGAATGTCGCTGAGCTCATCCTCAGTGTCCACCAAACGCCTGAAAGAAGAAGGGGGAGGGTAAAATTCAGCTAGCGGCAGTCTGACAAGGGAATCAAAGCCAAATCCTATGACATCCATCAAATATCATCACATCTTGCGTAACCTGGCTTCTTAAAACGCCATGATGTGCGGCTCAAATCCAATTGTGTGACAGCATTCTTGCCAGTGTTTTAGTTGATGTATAACGTCAAAGCCTCTGAACCAAGCACAAAGTCGCGATGGCGTGGCAACAGTGCCCACATCACAGGCGGTAATCGCAGTCGTACGGTCCTATGGTTTCATCATCCGTCATCCTGGGGTGGTCGTGCTATCGACGGCCCTAATCTGCTTGGATCCACATGACTGAGAGGCTTACATAATTCCATAATCCTGGACATATCTCGCACTCTGGACCTGTAGTCAACTGTTGGCAAAACACCGACAAGTTCTCTTACCTAAATTTACTCCCACATGATGAAACAGTTTTCCATTAAACTTTGATAAAAATGTATGCACTGTATTTAGCTACAATAGTAGTTACGCAAGATGATGGCAATATTTGTAGGATAAGATAACCTTTATTAGTCACACAAGGGAAAAATATGCTTTTTGAAATGTTCAATTTTTTCATTTAATATTTGTATTATAGTACATATATATATATATATATAGTATACATATACGTATAGTAGTATATTTTTAATCTTATATTTTGTCAGTTTGTCTGTTTTTAGTCTTGTAATATTTGTGTATTTCCCCCATCTAAAATGTAATTATTTTTCTTTTTTGTCCAATATTTGGTAGTTTTGCTAATATTTGTGTATTCATTTTTACTTGTTTGTAGTATTCCTAATGTGTAGTATGTTTTTGTATTTTTCATTAAAAAAAGCAAAATTTTTTTTTCTAATATTTGTTTAACTTAGTTGTAGGTATTTTATTCTTATTTTCTAATGTTTTTCCCATCTAATTCTTCTGTATTTTTTGTCAAATACGTTTGTTAAATATTTGTGTATTTCCTAAGTATTGCGGTCGCTTTCTTCAATATTTCATTTCTATTATTTGTGTATCTTCTATCCAACATGTTTGCATTAATCTAATTAGCATTTTTCCCATATAGTACACCAGTGTGTGTGTGTGTGTGTATATATATATATATATATATATATAATAATAATAATAATACACATTTTATTTATTAATGTACAGTGTTTTTCATCTAATATTTTTTCATCTACCGGTAATCATTTTTGATCATTTTCTTTTATGATTGTCCAATATTCGTTATTTTATATTTTTGTCACTATTTTTGTATTTTTCTATATTCATATGGATTTTATAATCTAATATATGTATTTTAACAATATGGAGGAATTTCTGATTTCTTTCTGATTTCTTTTCACGATTTCTTTTCACAATATGGCGAAAATACTGATACCCATGGTCAATTTGCTCAATGTAGTCATGATATGAAATGTTCGTACCATTTCATCTCCACCCCACATACAAATAAAAAGCACGGCGATGCACCGATGGACATCAAGGCTCACCTCGTCTCCTCGATGTAGACAGACTCCAGCACGGACGCCGCATACTCTAGGTTCTTCTTGAGGTCGGCCAGGGAAGCCTCCCCTCTCTCCAGCTGTTTGACCAGACATCTTAATCTAAAACAGACATTCAACAATCCAGTTAACAAAGGGATTAACTCCTCTGCCATGTTGACATGATCCATTAGGTGGCACTGATATTAGATTCATCTGGTTTGCATCGGCTTCTTGTTTTTCTTTGTGACAATGACCGATAATACGTGTGAGAAAGATAGTAATTTCACAGTTTCAGAAAAACGGGTAGTAACTGTAGTTATCCCAGTTTAGAGACGACTGTTCACACGCAAATATTAAAAATGTAATTGCGGAGCCCATTTGAATGCTAACCAAAACAGCAGCACCCACTGAGGCATATAAACTAAAGTTTGATGACTTAATGCATATTCTAAGACACTCAGGCCTCGTTTCTCAGCTCCCACAACGGAACGGAACAAATGGCAGAAATACGGTAAGTGGTTTGGGATAAGTCAAAGTCATGTCTCTTTCAGAAATGACGTCCTTACAGGGACACTGATGGGTCAAACGAGGTAATTAACAACATTACATATAGCTGCCTTCCATCTGCAAGTGTCAGATGCAGGTAGACGACTGACTGTCAGGCTTGATGGCAGCGCGGCCATCGTTAACCTCTTAAACGTGTGCTTGTCCTTCCATAGCTGTCAACAATGACAGTTGAAGTGCATGTCAATGGATACATGGCTCTTTTAGTGAGCATGACATTTAGAATGCCTACTGTAAGTTTACTCTTGGTATTATGATTATTATTATTTTGTTTCCCTTGGTCATGTCGTGCTTCACATCAGTGACTCGTTGGCATTCGTGTGGTCGTTCACTATAGCTTTGTGATTGGCTGGCATCCAGTCCAAAAGTTAGGGATGGGCATTTGACCACGTCCTTAATTGACAATGACAATTTTTTTCTTAATTACTCTGAATGTTCTCAATTGCTGTTTCAATGAAAGTGCAGTATAAAGCTTACTGAGGAGTGGTCAACTTCCCTCCCTATAGTTAATTCTGCGTCGTTCATAACCTGAAAAAGCCGTGTACCCTGTATTGGATTATTCAACCATTTCTCTTGAAATATGGCCACACTTTCTGTTATTAAAAACAGCTGTAAAGTACAGATTGAATAAACCAACCAGGTGACATTTTCATTTTAGAGTAATATTAATTCATTGCCATTGGTCATCTGTTTCTGACATGTTCATGAAGATAAATAACTTTATTGGTATTTTGTGCACTGCGACCTCTCACAGGAGACAGACAACCTGCTGCTGCTGCCGCTTAGCTGGATGGGCATGTGATTGCTCCGTGATTGCCTATGCAGGCTACGCGTGTTGTTGAATTATTGAGAGGAAAGGTTTCAGAAGCTCTCATTGATTAGGTACCCTGGCAGTGTTCTCCCCCCTCCCCCCTTTAATTAAAGGCTTCTGCGTGCAACAATTCTTCTGACTTGGCTGTCTAAAGAAGTGAAACTAGCAATCACCAGATTCAAATACATGTCTGTTCAATGATCTACCAGTTACCATGATTCTGAAACACTTTACTGTGCTGCTTTGCAATAATTTGACCGCAAACGCCTGATGGTAGGGCAACATTTAACCAACGTCTGGGGCTGATTCTTATCTATTTATTGTTTTCCCCGTCACAAAAGGGTGAACAAATTAACCTTGAAGAAGCAGAAGAACCCCTGGGAATTCCAGTGTATCATCTCACAAATCCATCATGTCAAGCTTCAGGCTGATAATAGCAGCAAAGCCAACATAGTGACTAATAAATCATCCTTCGAAGACAACGAAGATGGATTTTTGGTCATTTTCCTCTCACCACAAGATGGTGCAGTGACAAATTATGGAAAAAAGATGTGAGGAGTTCATTCGGGACCTTTATATTAAGCACTTAAGATCGTTTTTTGTGTAGCCAAGTTTCTAAGAATTTCCTGCTCCATGACGAATCATCCAAGTTTCCCTTTTGACGTTGTCCCTCTATCTAGTACATCCTGTACATTTTTGGTGGTGATCAGGTGAATTCCCAAGGATTTGGTTCTGGTACGATCCTTGGAAATGGTCAAAATTCCCTAAAATGGAAGCTTCCAAGCAAAATGGCCGTCTCCTTGTGTGTTTCACAGCATTTGCTTCTTTATTGATGCACTGACATTCGTCGTCTGATTTCAGACACACTGGTGGTGAGTGCTAATCATCTATAATTCACTGGTCCAGGACCCCTAAAATGCATTCATTTTGGCCAGGATACAAGTGCTGGAGTTTCTTTGTATGTTAAAGCCCCCCAAAAGGCATGTTACGAACAACATAAGATAAAAAGGGAACGAACCCTTTACAGAGTTTTACAGCGCATCAGGACCAAGGTTACTGTGGAGTCATGAAACTTCACTCCGCAATGATAAAATCGCTAATCCTTCGTGAGTTAGTGTCTCCCATCTGTCTGTTATACGTGATTACAATTTGGTAGCAATTAGCCATAATCTCTAAGACTAGCTCGTCTTTGAAGGACCTCTGGAATTAGCAAAAAAATTAGCCTAAAATGGCTTCTTCAAACCAAAATGGCAGATTTCCTTTGTGTTTTCAGGCATGGCTACTTGAGACAAAAAAGTAGTAGCCATAGACAAGCTGATCAAATTTCATGTTGCTAAGTGAAATTGCCTTCGGGGGTTGAATTGTCCAAATATTCCTGGTTGCTACCTATACTTAAGTTTTTTGTCTCGGGTCAGATTTGCTGCCATGCCCTAGCCACACAATGACAAAAATCCAAACGTTTCACAAAAATCAGACATGGAATCTTGAGACTTTTTTGTGGGTCAACTTGTCATAGAAATGCCTACCAAATTAACAATTGCCCTTAAAAGCTGATACTAATGATAGATTCTTATTTTTTTTATGATAATAAGCTTCATATCTCCTTTCTGCTCATAGCTGCCAATTCCCGTGTTGTGCTATACGGCTATTTTAAGAATTATGAGGAAGTAATTGGATGACGGCAGCGTCAGTACATGTGATTTGGGTGAGCTAATGATGGTTATTAAGAGCAGCTGTGTGCCACAGAGCCTCCCCGCCTCATATTGAGGAACAGGGAAAATCACAGTCACAATATAACCAATTAGAAAATGTTCAGATGTGGTGGATAAGGTCGGAATTTATGTCTACTGCTTGTGGGCCAATATATAAGTCATGGCAGGTATTTCTTTATTATAAAGAGAATCAATAATATTGCAAAAAACATCCATCTATTCGTTTTCTATCGCGCTTGTCTTCAGAATCGCAGGTGAGCTGAAGCCTATCCCAGCTGACCTTGTGCAGTTACTGTGTGTGTGTGTTTCTGTGTGTGTGTGTCTGTGTGTGTGGTCAATATTGCTCTGACAGCTGAGGTCAGGCACGGCGGACTGGAAGCGCCTGACCCTCTGAAGACGTGCTTTAATCACGCGTCACACGCCAGATGCTCACAAACAGACGTCCAACAAATGTGCAACTGCGCGTTGCACAAATCTCACGAGACCTCGGTGTGCCTCAGTCTAAAATAGTTTATTTTAGAAAGAAAATTTTGCCTATATAGTGGTACCTCGACTTGTGCATGACTCAATTTACGAGTTCTTCGAGATCCAATCCGTAGCTTGCCCGCCTTGAGTTGCGAAAAAAAATTGTTACCTGCGCTAAATGGTGGCAGCGAACTTCACAACAAGCAAAGAATAGAGAGCAATTCTTCAAAAGAGGTCAAGTGCTTACTTCAAGCTGTTTATTGCACTCCCAGTTGAAGTTTATTCATGAAAGAAAGACAATTTAATGATGTTTATTTAATCCAACCACAATTTATGAAAGTCCACCATCTTAATGCTAGCACTCAATGCAAATAGCCATAGACAGGCTAACAAAACCAGCATTGATGCTGCAGTAGTCATAACCCATTAATCAACAAATGCAAACCCCAATTCCAATGAAGTTGGCATGTTGTAAATGCAAACTGTAAATAAATGTAAATGTACGGTAAATAAAAATAGAATACAATTATGTGCAAATGCTTTTCAATCTATATTCAATTGACTACAAGGACAAACTATTGAATGTTCAAACTGATCAACACTTTTTTGTTTTGTTTTTTTGGCCCAAGACAATTTCCCTATCTTCAAAGCCTGACCTCTCGACTGTGAAGTGAGATGCGCTGTATACTGGCTTTGTATTGACTTGTCACAGCTGATCTTAAAATGATTATCAAAAGCCAACATTTTGTTTTAAAGTAGCCATTTAAGGCAAATTCCAATGCCTCGTCCTTTGATGAAGTTCTACATGGGAATTTGGGCAAATGAAACCCAATCAGGGTGACGCTAAATAAGCTTGTTTGCCTATGCCATCTGATGTGGGCAGAACATGACATCAAAGTTTGACAATCATTTTGAGGATGAAAAATAAAATCAGTCCCCCCACACTAGTTTCATTGACCCATACCAAATTGTGCGGACATGTCTATCATAACAGGAGGAATAAGAGTGTCAACAATCATCAGACCAATAGGTGAAATGGATCCTGTTCAGCCTTTCAAGTTCCGGCTCGTTAGTATCAGCACTGTATAAAGAGATGCAAAGGAAATAAATGCACCATCACTTGCACAGAAAACACTCACCAGGAAAATATGTGATGCATTTGTCCCAACTTATAATAACAAAAAGTAATTTTCAGCCTTGACAAGTGTATTTTCAACAGAGCGGAAATAAAAGGAGTTGGGGGAGCAGAATGTCGAGATGCAGCAATCGGTCACCGCTTGCATTCTCCAATGACATTCTTGCCTCAACGGTGTATAATCAATGGCCTGGGGTCAATGTACTCACCCATGGAGATTAGCGTGCGCTCAGGGAACACACAGAGCTGTTTTATGATAAGCGGCACGAGGACTGTAAAAACATGATGTCTGAGCTGAAGTCCTCCAGCCTGCACTGTGATTTGTGACTAGACAGATGCGTAGAAACCAGCAGAGACGCTATTTAATCTCAAGTTGCTGTGTGATCAGCAGAAAATAAAAGTCTGCCTGATGGAAACAAGGAACTCATTCTGCGTTGTGTTACATAAATACACATGATAAAGTGACACCCACACTTCAGTTTAGGGAGGGAACCAGCTGCTGTGTGGACGAAAATGCTTCCACTGCTCTAATTAAATGACTTCTTTTTGTGTGTGCTTCAATGAACAATAGTGGCGACTCCTTGAAAATTTCTGATACGGGTTTCTAAACAAAGCCTTTCCCGTGGGAGGCTGCGCGTGACAGATGTGACGAGAACAGCGGGCGACAGAAGAATCCTTAAAAAAGATCAGTGCTTGGCTGAACGCGGCCCACTCGTGTCAACGTCTCAATCAAACACACCTAAAGGAGTTAAAAGACGAAGACAGAGAGAGAAATATAAAAAGCAAAATGAATGCGTATTAAAGCACATGAAGATTGGGTCTACTTTAAACCGTGTACCCCTGTTAATGTCATGCCAAACAATTATTTTAATTTTAATAGCCTAAATGATTGATTAGGTTGAACTACACTGAGCTCATAGTAGAGTTTTAACTGTACACTCCCGAAGGGTGGCATGGGGACTTTTTAGCAAAGTGCACTATCAATAATTTGTAATAATTTTCTTTTTAGGAAATAAATGTAACTAACTTTGAACAATTCATGACAGATCAACAATCAATTACACCACAAATGGACATCATTAGAGTCAATCCTTTAGTCTATAATGTTCAACCCTAGTAATTACAGACAACTCGTCGGCAACGCCAACTCAAGAAGGCATTGATTAGGTGAGGTTTTTATTTATTCAAGAGGATTCTGACCCACCTGGCAGTTTTTCTGGTTCATGGTGTCTCAGTGTGGAAGTGGTATATCGAGGAAATTGAGTACGTAAAGCACACATACCAATTTTTTTAAAGCTCAGAATTTATTTTAAATGTGTGCGATTGCACACATGACGAGAGGAAAAAATGGGCATGTGTGTGCTGACTGCTCTAATAAGAGTATGGTGTACTGCAGACGACCAACACAGCACACCACGCACACAACGATATCTCCACACACCATGGCGAATGTCCTCCCCCAAAACAGATATCTGTCATAGTACCAACACTGAAAAAAAGTGACACCACACCAAAATGGCAACCTGTGAAGCTCTGATGAACTCCATGCCCAAGACGGTTAAGACAGTGCAGGAAAATACCGTAATAGTGGACAAACATAGTATTCACACTTTGGGTACAGTTTGGACATTTTCACTAGGAGGCGTACTCACTTTTGTTGCCAGCGGTTTACATTAACATTGACGGTTATGTGTTGACTGACTAGCTTACACTGTAGCAAAGTTTTATTTCTTCAGTGTTGTCAGATAAAAGGATAAAAGAAAACAACTAAAATATGATGGATGCACTCACTTTGTGAGATGCTGCATGTGTACTCCGCTTAACAGATAATGAAAGGCTACTCTCAAAAGTGCAACTTATGCTAAAGAAAAACATTTATTAGAGACTACAATTTTTTTTTTTTTTTAAATGGAGGAGGTGGCAGAAAAACTGACTATCTGGTATGAACACCTCATGCAGTGCGACACACGTGTTGAGCCAAGCTGCAAAGCTGTAAGAAAATTAACTTTCGCAAAACTCTTTCCTGCACGAGTCGAAAAGCAATCGGCTGTTTCAGTGTTTTATTTAGCAGCAGCCAAGTCATCATTCTAAAAGGCCCAAGCGATTATCTGGGATATGGGCCATTTTCCGTGTGAAAGAAAGCGTCACAAATTGTGACGACGTCCTGAATATGTTTTGGTTTAATATCCAGAGAGGCTGAAAAGAATGAGACTGCAATCGGCTGCAAAATGACGGCAAAGGCTATTTGTCCACTGTTTTATTACAAGCGTTTTTCATAGTTCTGCCTCTTCGGTTGGATGTGTGTGAATGCATTTGTCTCCAAATCACCAACTATGTTTTCTTTAATCCTGGTGAGCAATTTGCCGGTTCTGGGGAAAAAAAATAATTTGTTCTGCAAGGGAAATAAAAAGCATCCGAGAGGTTAATGGAGCACAGTCGGACTGAGTCACGGTCTGGTATGACAACAGTAACGGGGGGGGGGGGGGAAATTGACGTTGGGAAAACACTGTCAATGATGTCACGCAAAGGTGATCGAGGCTATGTTCACACTGCAGGTTTCCTTTTTTTTGCCCAATGGGACGCATCAGATTTTTTTCATGTCAACGTGCACATTAGAATTCAGATTTTTTCATATCCAACCCAGGCCTCATTCGTAGTTGGATATAAATCGGATATGTATCTGATGAGAGTGCAATATGGACGCGCAGGTCTTGCTCATCCAACCTATACGTCATCAAAAGGCGACAAACATCGCAACTGTTTGACAAAACAGACACGACGACAGCAGTGATGGACAAAGGAGCATAAAACAGTCAGTGGCGAAAAGAAGATGTTTTAGAACTGATAACTATAAGAAAATGTTGACTCTGGTTGCACAAAATCCTTGAAATTGCCACAAATGCGTCATGACGAGACCCAACGTGGGGCCATATTTCCTTCTGCAAACATACAGCACCTCGTGTTTGTGTGCAAAGTGGTGTCCTGTTTTGTGCACACGCGTGCCACTTCACAAACCCATTCAGTCTACAGTGGAAGCAAACTTTGTTATTGTAATGGGACGACTGAATAAAAAGATCAGATTTAACGAAAAATCTGAATTGGGCATCATATCCTGCAGTGTGAATGGAGTCTTAAAGTCATGTACACCATATTAAGATTATGTGTATTAATTAGGTTTGCAGTTGATACGAGAGATACGAGTTTAATATGTTCTGAGACCACATTTGTAACTCAAAACATTCCAATCACAAATCATGTTTCCCCTTGAAATTACACCCTGAACTGGTTGCCAGCCAATGGCAGGGCACATACAAACAAACAACCATTCGCACTCACATTCACACCTACGAGCAATTTAGTATGTTACCAAAACGGTTATAATACTGCGACACGCTCCTATTTGTTAGCCCGTCCATTATCTGTTAGCATTAAAGGCTTCTTCATACTCGCGCATGTGGCGACCGCGCTGACGTCACTGCGGCTATCCCCCTCGCAGTTTGCCTTTATACTTGCTAGCAACCCACACGCGCTGTTTTGAAAATGTACTGCAGTTCTCCTCCAAGTCGGGGGTGTTGCTACGGCTTGTATTGGCTAGGACACCACAGGGTGGAGTTTCTTCTGTATTTTTTGGCCATTTCCTGGAGCCGTTTTTACTTTATTTTCCATAACAAGGAACAAAGCAACAACAATGGCGACCGCGGAACAGTGTCTGCTAGAACAAATGGAGTATACTTATTGTGAGCGACTCACTAGAACTCTATTGCCAGAAAACAGGAAAGTAAAAAATTTGTGTGAGGTTAGTAATGCTAACCTTTTAGCTAATAAGCATTTGAGGCGATGATTAGGGTGGGAATATGTGAACCAGCTAGGAAGCCTGCCAAAGGTGAAGCGGTTCATTTAACAAGTATTGATGCGGCCTTTGTATCACTGCCTGCAAATGCGTAGCCCCTGAATTGAACTGGAACAGACGCTATTGTTAGCCTTCCTTTCCCGGTTATTACACAGGAAACACACAATAGTATAATTGTGACATTTTTACAGCTCTTTTCCAGTGAACCCTAAAAAAATTTTTGCCAGCAGTGTAGTGCTTACAAAAAAAAAGCCCAATTTCACATTTTCCTTTCATTTTTGCTGGTGTCTTTACCTGGCTAGCAAAGCCAGAAGAGGGAATATTGGATTCCATTCAAACGCAACAGACTGTCAAATGATGGGAAATGGTAGTCGAATTGACTGAATAACTCAGTGTGTAATCAGTTCAGTTCAGTGGCCTGACACAAAACAAACAGACTGCACTAATTAACCTCGCAACACAGTTCTCGTCCCTTCAACTATTCAAACTGGGACAAGTTGAACGTATCAGGTAATGAGCAAGCGCCTTATTTAGAGTCTTTTACCATATTATCTACAGTACACCACCTTGTCACTGCACCATATGTGTCTATCAAGTACACAAGCTGAAACAGTGACCATATGTTTTGTCCTTTAAGGTCAACAAAACAGCACATCTAATGGGTGCTTCTAGGGGGAGAATCTAAATCCAGAAAGGGCCGAAAAACAAAATAAAAACATCCATAATCTCACAAACAAATCCTGCCTCTTAATTTGCCTCCAGCGGGCATTACCTACGGTAGGAGCTTTCCTGTCAAACATGCACTCTCCTATGACACGTGTCCAATCTTGGAAGTATAATCCCAAACGTGCACTGGTGTGCAAATGTATGTATACATGTATTCCCAGAGATTACATTATGAATGACCAGGGGAGGGGGCGCGGGAAAGAGAAATTATAACATGGTGTTGACTCTGGTGCAGATATGTTAACTGAAGACTGGTAGGTTACATACCGTCGCTGTTCAATGGCAACCGCGTAAATCACATTTTAGTCCTTCATTCAGGAGCAATAATCAAAGTTCCAAGCAATGAATGGGCCCTCACACCCCCATTTTCGTGGTGATTACTTGAAATGGTCATCAAATTTTGATACCATGGTCTGCCCACATTAGATGGCAT
The DNA here is from genome assembly GCF_024500275.1 of Phycodurus eques. Lineage (NCBI taxonomy): Eukaryota > Metazoa > Chordata > Actinopteri > Syngnathiformes > Syngnathidae > Phycodurus > Phycodurus eques. The sequence goes on along the minus strand of NC_084537.1, from coordinate 20,340,865 downwards.
AGGCAAAAAAAATACCTAGCCCCAATTGGGGTTCGTTTGGGCGAGTTTCCTAATAGGAGTTTGTTAAAGTATGAGCCCTGGACTTTTTTTTTTCAATTTAAGGCATGGCTCCTTGAGCCTTTAATGTGCATCCTGATGTCCACCAAATTTCGTGCCAATCTGCAAAACTGGTGTTAAGGGCTTTTTACCAAGAAGATGTTTTGAATTTAAACCCCAAAAAATCTTGAATGAGCAGGGATAAACTGCCCCCCCAAAAAAGAAACAATTAAAATAAAATGGTGGGGGGTGAAATGGGAATATTCATGAATAGGTGAATCCATATGTGCCCAAGCACAAGTATGTAGGAGACCACTGTATTGTATTTTCTTAAAATTGCCATAATTCATAGCTCGATGACTAACTGATTTGGCTCACTGTCAGTAAACCTATATTTCCAGTCATCTGTTCATAACCCAAAGTCACACAATTACCGGTAGCTTTTACCCTCTATCGAGTTATTTGAGTTTTAAATTTGGTGGCAGTAGGACAAACTCTCTAAGTTTACTTTTAAAGGAGTAAACTTGACAAAATGAACCTAAAATGGAAGAATTATTTTTGGGCAGGGGATCTCGAGACTTTCTTGTGCATCTACTCATGATAGACATGCCTACCAAATTCCATGTTAAGTGATACTGGCTCTGACCATGTGCAGTAGACTTTTAAAAATGTTGTATTTAATGATAAGTCGTCAAAATTCGCCACCATGCTCCGCAGACAGAAAACTCAAATCACTCACAATTTAGTGGAGTTCATCCGTCTAGTATACATGGTTCAAATTTGGTAACAATCAGACAAAATCTCTCGCAGCAGTTAATTTTTTAACGACTCCTGTAATTGGTTAAAAAGACAGTAACTCATATCTATTACACAGATGCAAATTACATCTATATGGACAGAATTTTTAAAGTAAACTTTAAACCCATTGCTTTAAGAGGAAAAACATATACAGCCTGCATATTACAAAAGCAAACATTTTGGAGACTGTAGCAAGTAAAGACAGAAGCTGGGAGTGTGACCAGTAGCAGTTTAAGAAAATTGAGTTTCACTGCTTGAAATTCCAGGCATGGTTTGGCATAGCAGAGTGCAGAAATTGGTTTCGCAAAATGGCCCCACAATGACTACAAGCAAATCATTCCAGCCCAATGGGGCTACGAGGAATCTCAGTGGTCCACAATGATCTGAATTCAACACGAAGAAAGTGGGAAATGCCTCGGCTCGCATTTGAAAGGCTTTTTCATCACCTACCAATGAAGTCACCATCATTTTCCCTTCATGGTCATCAAGTAGCGGATGGGAACAGCTTCTAACAATACAATAGTTGTTTTGTACTGATACCAAAAGATAATAGATCGTATATAATAGTCCTCGGTTTACGACAATCATGACATATACGATTTTTGAGGTTACCAAAGGTACGCAATGAACCAGTTTGTGGCACACACAGTTACAGCCATACTTTCTGTTTTTCATTGGATTGTTTTATATTTTCAACCTAGAAATGTTTTGTCAAATATTTATGGTAATTATGACTTTTCCTACTGCATTAGCGGTAGTTAACAGTGCGTAAAGTACAAATTCGGGTCATATCACTGTAGGAGCAGAACTCCGTCGTAAACTGAATACCCCTATATTGCAATATAGCAATCTATGATACATATTGATATAATAGGGGTGTAATGCTATGCTAAAAATCACAGAGCCAGGTATTTTTTGAAGTGGTAGTTGGTGTAAAAGCTTGAGAACCACTGATGTATACAATACATAAACGTAATCCTGTTTATAGAGTGTGCCTAAAGTCTGACACTTAAAGGTTAAGCTGCACCTTATTTGTTCACAAAGTAGCATGTGGCTCGAGCATGACACAGTTACACTTCCTATTACCTAATATGTTCCTTCTGGAAACTCGTACCGAAAAACCCTAATACGAATACATGTAAAGTTATAGCGCGACTGTTTAGGGATCGTCATTCTGGGTTTAGCAAGCAATCCACATTCCTCTAGTTTAAATGAGATGGAACCAATCAGCCACCTACAACTCGCAAGTGACCTCCATCTCCTCAAGAGGTTAAAAACCAGTGGTCCACTTTGAGCGGAGCCTTGGGAATGAGAGGTGAAATGGCTTAATGAATCGGGTCCAAGAAAGCAGGTGGGACGGAGGGGAAGAGGCAGGCAGTTATCCAAAGTCAGATATGTGTCATAAAGTAAGCACTACAAAGCAAATTGTCATATTTGCTTGAGAACAGATGTTCCCCTTGTTAAAAAGTCCAAAATGGTTACAGCCCACTAACAAATCTGATCATGGAGTAAAATGACTTCATGATTTTAACAAGAGTATTTAGTCCATTTACAACATTATGTCATAATATGCTATTTGTAGCTCCGGGACGTTGATTTGCAAGGCCACAGTGGATGCCAACAACAGGTGTCGTCGCTCCCAAACTCTGATGCCAAGATAATGATTTCAACATTGATTTATTATTTATTTTACCCTCACTGCCTGCCTTTCCAATTTATCAGGCACATTAGGGCATGTCAAGCTCCAACTGCGGCAATCAGAGCAAAAAAAAAAAGCTGTGTAAAAAGACTGTGTATTTCTTTTTTTAAACATAACTACAGTAGGACTAGTTGTGACTGATTTGATATCCAAACATTCTGACCATAAGAAAATTTATATTAATCAATTTAAAATGAAACAGCTGATTCTTATGAAGCTGAGCTTCACTGTGTTTGTTTAGGCGTAGGCGTGTGGTTGGCAGTTGCATTTCCTATCCTTTATTATGGGTTCTGTGTGGGTACTCACTCAGCAAAAAAAAAAATATGAATACAGTAAACCCCCGTTACTTGAGGGGGATAGTGAACGCCAATAGAGAAAGAAGAAAAAAAAAAAGGCAAGTAATTAACACCCCCCACTAGTTTCAACTACGACTATATCACAACCAATGATCCCAAAACATTCCAATGTCATTTCAAACTGATTTTACAAGAAATTTAAGAATAAATCTCTTACAGATTAAAAATTTTTTATTATTATTTTTTTTTATTACTGGAAGTGTGGGTCTATGTTGCCTTCCCAATCCGTAAAAACAACAAATGTCATGCTATAACGAGACCTCAGTCATTTGTTAGCTTGAGTTTTTTAATATAAACTCAGCACAACAAAAGTATACACATGCGGCAGACGCTACGTAACATCCACTAATAACCCCGGGTAAACTTGGGTCCTCCCCGATATACAAACAGAACAGTCGAGATATACCGCTTCAACATACTTCCTTGACACCAATTGTTACTTTCCTATTAGCCTATCTTGCGGCATCTTGGAGCTTAACACAAAGAGCACATAGCTGAGGGTAAATTCACAGAAAACACCAATTTGTGAATAACAAACCACAAATAGGTGGGAGTTCCTTTAAGTAACGGATATTTGAACACAAACGGTGGAGCACCCCGTGTAGAGAACAAAAATACTCACAGCCATATAATCTTTATACAAGAAAACAAGACTAATATTACTGCTGTTTACTGAGTCACTTAGTTGTGAAACTTCGTATATTATGAATGTGCATTATACTATCCCGTGGTGGCCAAGATGTATACACCAGAAGGAACACAATGTCAATGGGCAATGAAGTATAAAATCCTGATGCACAAACGGTTTAATGCTTTGGTGCATGTTTTTTATAAAGTATGGTACAATACTATAGAGTGCTCTTTTTTGGCATTTATTTTTTTGTCGGTGTTTCTAGAACAGATTAATGGCATTTTCGTATTTCAATAGGGAAAGTTAATTTCAGATATGAGCATTTTGATTGAAGAGCATGGTAACGGAAAAGTTCAACTCAAGTCAAGGCACCACTGAACACGTACCTTTACACAGGATGCATCTGCTGTCGCAATCTCACACTGGAAGCCATAATGTTGCTTATCGTACTGAGCTGAAGGCGCTTGATGGAAACGTGCCTCTACAGGCCTGGAAAGCGCTGATATGTGAAGGTTATAGAACAAATGGGTCCACAACCTGAAAGGCTACTTAAAGATAACCACATTTGTGAAGGCTGGCGGTCACTCACCCGTGGACCAGTGAGATAAAGTGGTGCCATCAATGAGATTATCAATGTTGATGCTGATCCCAGAGATCCAATAAAAGATAGTTTATAATTCTGTGAGTCTATCAGATTATTACAGCGGTAATCCAGGTAGTGGGAAGCGGCCAGTGATAAAAGGCAGCAGGTGCATTAGCGCATGAGCATAAACAGAGGCCGATCCTTTTAGGCTGAGCTACAATGATAGCAGATATAGCCATTCAAAACAGCACAGGAGAGATGATTCTGGTGGATAATTGCAAAACCAACAGAGTGAGATGCAAAAGACGGGGAAGAGGCAACCACAGCTGTCCCATGCACACATAAGTGCACACACACCAATAAATCAATAAAAGCTGAAAAGTTGTGCGCTGTGTTGAGTGAGGTCACCAGTAGTCCGTCCTTCAACCTATGACAAACAAGGACAGCACCATACTATGTATGAGTCCCACTCATTACCTTAAAGGTGTACATAATATTACACTGCCATCATATAACAGATATTGATACAGATCTACAGTATACACAGTGGAAACACATTGAATCAAATTAAGTTTGGAATTCAACTAAATTTGGGAGAATCCAAATAAGATAGTCACTTAACGGTAAAACTGTGATGACGATAAAATGTGTGGTTTTAATTGTTTGGTAACGGCTCAGATGAGGGATGAAGTTTTGCTTTTTCTTTGGCCTTTTTGTGTGTGTTTTTAACGTGTATCAGTGATGGCCAAATACTAAAAAGTATAACTGTGACTATGAGGATACATCAATAATTTACTTATTGCAACATAGCCTTAGTGTAGCATCAAAAGCCATGCACCTGTTTTTGTCCTGGTCACTTAACCTGAGTAAAGCCCAACAAGAATTTCAAAAATCAGATGATTGGTTGCAGAGAAATGTATTTTTTTTTTTTGTTGGAAAAAAAAAAAATCCTTTTTGAGGGAGGTTTTTGTGCAATATCGCCTACAGAAAACCTGGTTCAAAAACGCCTTCAAATTAGAGTTAAAAGAATATAAGTGCATTATTTCTCAACATATCTCCTCTTCCGTTTCATTTTGTATGCTACTCGGGGAACCCCTTCTCAGATTGGCTGACAAGTTTCAGTTAAAAATATCTGCCAATTAGCTCATACGCAGTGGCGGTTTTTGATATGGTTCTCAGAGGGGCGGCACTCTCTTGCCCCCCCATTGACGATCAGCCAAAAGGGTGCAATCTTGGAGCGTCGCACAGGGCGCATCGTTTTGGGACAGTTATTTTTTTGGTGACAATGCACCAAAGTCTCTCTAATAAACTATGACTAATACAACCCCAATTCCAATGAAGTTGGGACGTTGTGTTAAACAAATAAAAACAGAATACAATGATTTGCAAATCATGCTCAACCTATATTTAATTGAATACACCACAAAGACAAGATATGTAATGATCAAACTGATAAACTATTGTTTTTAGCAAATAATCATTAACTTAGAATTTTATGGCTGCAACACATTCCATAAAAGCTGGGACAGGTGGCAAAAAAGACTGAGAAAGTTGAGGAATGCTCGTCAAACACCTGTTTGGAACATCCCACAGGTGAACAGGCTAATTGGGAACAGGTGGGTGCCATGATTTGGTATAACAGCAGCTTCCCTGAATGGCTCAGTCATTCACAAGCAAAGATAGTGTGAGGTTCACCTCTTTGTGAAGTGCGTGAGAAAATAGTCTAACAGTTTAAGGACAATGTTCCTCAACGTACAATTGAAAGGAATTTAGGGATTTCATCATCTACGGTCCATAATATCATCAAAAGGTTCAGAGAATCTGGAGAAATCACTGCATGTAAGCGGTAAGGCCGAAAACCAACATTGAATGTCCGTGACTTTTGATCCCTCAGGCAGCACTGCATCACAAACCGACATCAATGTGTAATGGATATCACCACATGGGGTCAGGAACACTTCAGAAAACCAATGTCAGTCAATACAGTTTGGCGTGACATCCGTAAGTGCAACTTGAAACTCTACTATGCAAAGCAAAAGCCATTTATCAACAACACCCAGAAACGCCCCCGGCTTCTCTGGGCCTGAGCTCATCTAAGATGGACTGACGCAAAGTGGAAAAGTGTTCTGTGGTCCGACGAGTCCACATTTCAAATTGTTTTTGGAAATTGTGGACGTCGTGTCCTCCGGGCCAAAGAGGAAAAGAACCATCCGGACTGTTATGGACGCAAAGTTCAAAAGCCAGCATCTGTGATGGTATGGGGCTGTGTTAGTGCCAATGGCATGGGTAACTTACACATCTGTGAAGGCACCATTAATGCTGAAAGGTACATACAGGTTTTGGAGAAACATATGCTGCCATCTAAACAACGTCTTTTTCACGGACGCCCCTGCTTATTTCAGCAAGTCAATGCCAAACCACATTTTGCATGTGTTACAACAGCGTGGCTTCGTAGTAAAAGAGTGCGGGTACTAGACTGGCCTGCCTGCAGTCCAGACCTGTCTACCATTGAAAATGTGTGGCACATTATGAAGCGTAAAATACGACAACGGAGACCCTGGACTGTTGAACAGCTGAAGCTGTAAATCAAGCAAGAATGGGAAATAATTCCACCTACAAAGCTTCAACAAGTAGTGTCCTCAGTTCCCAAACATTTATTGATTGTTGTTAAAAGAAAAGGTGATGTAACACAGTCGTAAACATGACCCTGTCCCAGCTTTTTTGGAACATGTTGCAGCCATAAAATTCTAAACATTTGCTAAAAACAAAGTTATATCAGTTTGAACATTAAATGTCTGGTGTTTGTAGTGTATTCAATTAAATATAGGTTGAACATGATTTGCAAATCATTGTATTCATTTATGTGTAACACAACGTCCCAACATCATCATTGTACATCGTCCAAGCAAAAAATAGATAGAATATAAAAACGTAATGAGTGGAATTCAGCTAAATATAACAGAGTAAAAGTAGCATTTCTTCACAAAAACACTCATGTAAAGGTTAACTGAAAAGTATGTTTCATAAAACTATTTGGACAAGTACAATTTATTCCAAAAAGTTACTTAAGTAGGCTAACTGTAACAGAGTAAAAGTTGCACATAATTACCGATCTTACTTCTTTTTTTACACTTGTGTGGCAGTTAAGAATGTTAAAAAGAACAGCTAAAGCTATTCTGTACATTATCTTACAGGAGTGGTGCCAATCTGTGGTTTTGTTCGTGGTAAGGAGAATAATCTGCAATAATTTTTAATCATCATCAATTCAGTTAATGCCGCTTATGAAAATGAGCGTTAGTTACAGTGCTAAGACGACGATTGTTTGGAGCTTTATAAATTCAGGAAAAGAAAGATAAATTAACTCCAGCGATTGTAAATTTGCTACTAAATTAAACTCGGCTAATGAGCCAGAGCCAAGTGGGCTCCATTTGTCATGTTCCCCTCTAAGATATTTCCATCCTACTGAATATAATTGCTTCGTTGCAAAGTAGAGGAACTTTCCTCATATCACAAGCGAGGTCGGCCACCTCTTCACACAGAGTCCCCGAAAGAGGTCTCCAAAATCAATGTC